>NC_139686.1:4557500-5157500 GCF_964106915.1 Podarcis gaigeae
TTATTGAATTTCTATACTGCCCTTTGTTGTAAACAAAAATAGCCTTTTTCCCTAATGGGGTACCCAAGAGCCCATATAGAGTCCTTACATAGGTTCCCTATTGGTAGGAGAAAATAACAGGGGCCAACCAGAGAATATTGAGAAGCAAAGCAGCTAGTAAGCTGGATCTTTATTGATCTGTTGCAACAGGGTGTTCCCCTCATCCGCAGGAGAGGAGGAGGAACCCAGAAAAATGGCATTATAAAGACTTTTGAAATTGCCACTGTAGATCAAGACCACCCCCAGAAACATCATATATACATCACAGAAGGGGTGTAACCTAAGACCACCCCTCAGATACATCACACCTACATCACAGAAAAGGAGGTCTAAAACAGAAATTTGAATGTTGTTTTACTCTTGTCGTTGTTTATCTCCTGTCTGGCAGGTTACTTGATTGTATTTCCTGGGGAGCCTGGCCAGTCTTTTGTAATGATAAATACTTAGTTCCTGGGCCAGGTCACAGGCTCACACCTTATTCAAACACAGACATACCCTTAAGACAGGATTTGTGAAGGAAAAGACAATGGGGAGGTTTCCCACTTTGACCTTGCAGAGAAAAGGTCATTTGCTCAGTTTAGGAGTCAAAATGGTTCCAGGTCGGTCTTCCTGTGCTGATCTATGTATGTGCTGGGTTGGTACACTTATGAACATTTAATATATATCTAAGACCATAAAATTCCTATCACACCTTCATATCCGAGGGTCACGGGGTGGTTTATAGTACAACAACACAAAATGGACGTAACATAGTAACAAACAGAAACAACAAACCATAAAAGCCGTAGATTGTTTGTTTACCGGTAGTCCATACGATACAATAATACAATAATCTTTATTGTCGTTGTCCCATACAGAACAACGAAATTGAAAAAATCTACACCAGACATTCAGCAACCAACAAGCCTGCTATCCCAGCTATCCCAACCTGGTTAGCCCCCTAAAAACTCTGATGCCCCATTTTTAAATCCAATATACTCCCATAAAGACTCCTTACACTGTGTTTAAAACCAAAATCGCATTTGGGTAGAAACTGTTTCTCAGGCGGCTGGTCCTAGTCTTTATAACCCTGGACCTTCTTCCAGAAGGCAGAAGCTGAAAGAGATCATTTCCGGGGTGCGCACTATCCTGCGCTATCTCTGCAGCTTTCTTGTGGCACCTGGAAGTGTAGATTTGATCCAAGGTGGGAAGAGTGCACCCAATTATTCTCTCCGCAGTCTTCACAACCCTGGACAGCGTTGTTTTTTCCCTGACCGTGCAGCTCCCAAACCACACACATAGACCATAAGTTAATACACTCTCCACAGAACAATGGTTAAATGCCATCAACAGGTCCTTTGAGAGATTGTTTTTCTGGAAGATTCTCAGAAAATATAACCTCTGCTGCGCTCTCTTCATCAGGTCTTTGCTGTTTTCTCCCCAGGTTAGGTCATCTCTCAACTCCATTCCCAGAAATCGAGACCTGTTCCACGCACTTCCCCTCAATAATAAGTGGCTGAATATTCAGTTTACATTTCCTAAAGTCCACAATAATCTTTTTTTGTTTTCTTTAAGTTAAGGAGTAAGTTGTCCATGGGTAGGCAAACTAAGGCCCGGGGGCCAAATCTGGCCCAATCGCCTTCTCAATCCAGCCCACAAACAGTCCGGGAATCAGCGTCTTTTTACATGAGTAGAATGTGTCCTTTTATTTAAAATGCATCTCTGAGTTGTTTGTGGGGCATAGGAATTTGTGCATTTATTTATTTTTCCAAAATATAGTCCGGCCTCCCACAAGGTCTGAGGGACAGTGGACCGGCCCCCTGCTGAAAAAGTTTGCTGACCCCTGCAAAGGCCTGCGAGAAGAGGAGTGCTTTTCGCTTGGCACTTAAAGAGATGTAATGAAGGCACCAGGCGAGCCTCGCTGGGGAGCGCATCTCACATATGGGGAGCCACCACTAAAATGGCCCCGTTCTCTTGTTGCCAACCTCTGGACCTCTCATGGAGGGGGCACACAAAGAAGGACCTCTGAAGATGATCTCAGGGTCCGGGTCGGTTCATATGGGGAGAGGCGGTCCTTGAGGGGTTGTGGTCCTGAGCCATTTGAGGCCTTGTAGGTCAACACCAGCACTTTGAATCAGCCCCAGAAACTAAGCAGCAGTCAGGCGAAGATCGGTGTAATACACTCAAACTATCTTGCTTCTGTGAGCAACCTGGCTGCCAAATTCTGCACCGGCTGAATTTTCCAAATTGCTCTGAGTCAGTCTTTGCCAACCTGCTGCCCTCCAGATGTTTTGGGTAATAATAATAATTTATTATTTATACCCCGCCCATCTGTCTGAGTTTCCCCAGCCACTCTGGGCAGCTTCCAACAGAATATTAAAATACAATAACCTATTAAACATTAAAAGCTTCCCTAAACACGGCTGCCTTCAGGTGTCTTCTAAAAGTCTGGTAGTTGTTTTTCTCTTTGACATCTGGTGGGAGGGCGTTCCACAGGGCGGGTGCGCCCACCGAGAAGGCCCTCTGCCTGGTTCCCTGTAACCTCGCTTCTCGCAGGGAGGGAACCGCCAGAAGGCCCTCGGAGCTGGACCTCAGTGTCCAGCCAGAACGATGGCGGTGGAGACACTCCTTCAGGTATACTGGACCGAGGCTGTTTAGGCTTTCAAGGTCAGCACCAACACTTTGAATTGTGCTCGGAAACATACTGGGAGCCAATGCAGATCTCTCAGGACCGGTGTTATGTGGTCTCAGTCACCAGTCCAGCTGCCGCATTCTGGATTAGTTGTAGTTTTCGGGTCACCTTCAAAGTTAGCCCCACATGGAGCGCATTGCAGTAGTCCAATCAGGAGATAACCAGACCATGCACCACTCTGGCCAGACAGTCTGTGGGCAGGAAGGGTCTCATCCTGCGTACCAGATGGAGCTGGTAGACAGCTGCCCTGGACACAAAATTGACCTGCGCCTCCATGGACAGCTGTGAGTCCAAAATGACTCCCAGGCTGCGCACCTGGTCCTTCAGGGGCACAGTTACCCCATTCAGGACCAGGGAGTCCTCCACACCTGCCCGCCTCCTGTCCCCCAAAAACAGTACTTCTGTCTTGTCAGGATTCAACCTCAATCTGTTAGCCGCCATCCATCCTCCAACTGCCTCCTGACACTCACACAGGACACTTCACCGCCTTCACTGGTTCTGATTTGAAAGAGGTAGAGCTGGGTATCATCCGCACATTAATGAACACCCAGACCAAACAATTCCCATCACGGAGTTGTAGTCTAAAATGTCCAAGTTGCTGGAAGCAGTGCTGTAATAGGGTACAAGGGCAAGCAAGAAGGGGGTCTACTGTAGGCATTTTTTCCCAAGGGACCCCAAGATCTGAAGCTTTCGCTGCTCTTGATTTAAATAATAATAATAATAGCAGCAGCAGTTTTACTGAGGCTGCTTTTTGTTTTTGTTTTTTTTATAGAATATTTATTGAGATTTTACAAAGACATAAGTTTACAAAATACACAAAAAAAGAACAAAACATATAAAAAGAAAAAGATAAAAAGGAAAACATACAAAAATACATAAAAAATAAAAAATAAAAATATAAAATACAAAATACAAAAAACGAATAGTTAAAAAAAATATCCATTTTTTATAACTTTAAACTCATTAGCTTGTTTCCTTGACCTCCTCACACCTCCCATTTTTGTATTCTCATTTCCATAATCAAATCAGCAAATCCTTACCCTCTTTCATTTATCTTAACTCTATATCTTAACATATTATAACTCTATATTTTCATCCTTTATGTATTCATTTTTGCATATTCTTATTAACTTTGTTGCTAATGCCGCTTATTTTCAATCCAGCATCATTTTAACATTCATTAATTTTACACTGTAATGAGGCTGCTTTTTGGAACATCCTACTATGTCATTTTGCACTTTAATGAACAGAATTGTTGCAAAATAAAAATAAAAATACACATTTTTCAGGTGTATACTCATGTTGCTTTCCCCCACCCATGTAATTCTCTATATTACTATCCTTGTCAAATCTGCAAGCATCACAAGTACTCAAAACAAGCAATTCAACAATAATCAAAATGCATCAGTGTTTACATGGGATTCCTAGGTTACAGGGAAATGTGTCTGTTTTGATCTCAAAAGTTTGCGTTTTTGTAGCAAGGGATTTGAGAGCCCCAGAACAGAGCCCTGTTCTCTTTCTCTCTTCAACAGCATGAAGGCATGACTGTTAAAGACACAGGGAGCTGCCTTCAGCCAAGTTAAATCCTTTGTCCATCTGGCTCCACATTGTCTATGTTCAAGACACAGGTTTTTCCCAGCCCTTCTCCAAAGATGCCAGGATTTTTGCATAAAGCAAGAAAACCTGGCACTTTTGCCAAAGGTCAGAGGGCAGGGGGGGAAATCCCAGCCACACAGAACATAGGGAACAGCCTGCATCTCTGCTGCTGCCGTTTTAAAACTGTATTTTTAAATACACCTTGCAAGCCCCCTTCTGTTAAAACCCGGTCTATAAATATCAAGTGAGGAAAAAAGCACTATGTTTTTTTAAAATCTACAGCTCCAAAACTATTGGGTCTGGCTCACCAACGCTACTTTGATAAAATTGGCTTCAGAGAGTCTTTTTGCAGACAGCATCTTGCCAAGAAGAAAGTTGGTCAGGGCTGGTTTCAAGAGGTCTGAAATCACCTTTCCTCATTTACTCAGAAGTATGCTCTCCTGGAAGGGACGTGGGTGGCACTGTTGGTTAAACCACAGAGCCTAAGACTCGCCGATCAGAAGGTCGGCGGTTCAAATCCCCGCGACGACGGGGTGAGCTCCTGTTGCTCGGTCCCTGCTCCTGCCTACCTAGCAGTTCAAAGCACGTCAAAGTGCAAGTAGATAAATAGGTACTGCTCCGGCGGGAAGGTAAACAGCGTTTCCGTGCGCTGCTCTGGTTCGCCAGAAGCAGCTTAGTCATGCCGGCCACATGACCCAGAAGATGTATGCCGGCTCCCTCGGCCAGTAAAGTGAGATGAGTGCCGCAACCCCAGAGTCGGCCGTGACTGGGCCAAATGGTCAGGGGTCCTTTTACCTTTTACTTTATGCTCTCCTGGGGAGTCACTCCACACTTCTTCTCCAAAGCGACTGATTCCTGGTAGAGCCATACTACAAGTTTTGCAAAATGAGGTGTGGTGGCTGTACCCAGAGGGTGGCAAGACTGGGCATCTGCCCGGCTGGCCCCCAAGACCAGCAGAGGGCCAGCTCCTTTCCACTTTGCACAGAGTGGTGTGCTGGGGGTTAACCCGAGCCACGTGGTCCAGGTCCGGTCCCGAATCCAAGGGTTCCACTTGGAGTCAGTCCGACAGGGCCAAGGCAGGAAACCAGGCTAGGTCAGGCACAGAATCAGGCAGGTTCTGGCAAACAGCAACATTGCTCCTGCAACCTAGGGTGGGGTCCGACCGCCTTTTATCTCTGCCGGGGTAACGGCCGGTCCTGATCCCCCGGCAACTCATCTCCCTGTCTCGCTCAAAGGTGAGCACTCCTCCTGCGAGTACTCAGGTCTCTCCTTCTCTCAGAACTCGGTCTCTGCAGCTCGGGAGACGTTGGTGGGTTACTAGACCCCGAGGCCACCTCAGCCTCTCCTGACCAAACCGGTAGTGGAGCAGCTGTAGGTGATGGCCCAGCTGAAGGCAACGAGGTCATCCCTGCATCTAGAGCCAGGGCAGGCTCAGGCCCCGGACTCGGCCCAGCTGGTGCTTGTTGCAGGGGAACCTGTGCAGACTGGGACTCTTCAGGATCAGGCCCCAGACTTGGTTCAGGTGATGCCTGAGGCAAGAGATCCAAGAAGGTCAGCGGTTCGAATCCCCGCAACGGGGTGAGCTCCCGTTGCTCGGTCCCAGCTCCTGCCAACCTAGCAGTTCAAAAGCACGCCAGTGCAAGTAGATAAATAGGTACCGCTGTGGCGGGAAGGTAAATGGCGTTTCTGTGCGCTCTGGTTTCTGTCATGGTCCTTCGTGCGCCAAAAGCGGTTTGGTCATGCTGGCCAGATGAACCCGGAAAGCTGTCTGTGGACAAACGCCGGCTCCCTCGGCCTGAAAGCGAGAGGGGCGCCGCAACCCCATAGTCGCTTTTGACTGGACTTAACCATCCAGGAGTCCTTTACCTTTACCTTTTTACCTATGCCACTTCAGACTGCAGGTGCCAGCGCTGTTCTGAATGTTTCTTAACGTATAGACGTACACACAAAAATCTTCCCTGCAGGTAGTAAACTAGGACATCATCGGGGTAATCGGTTGGCAGGGTCTTTATAAAAAAGATAAAGCCAGGAGGTCATCATTTAGAAATACAAGTCTTTACCCATGGTGCACCTAAGCAACTCAATGTCACTTAGGATTTTATCTTAAAGGTAAAGGTAAATGGAACCCTGACCATTAGGTCCAGTCGTGGCCGACTCTGGGGTTGCGCCGCTCATCTCTCTTTACTGGCTGAGGGAGCCGGCGCACAGCTTCCGGGTCATGTGGCCAGCATGACTAAGCCGCTTCTGGCGAACCAGAGCAGCACACGGAAACGCCATTTACCTTCCCGCCAGAGCGGTACCTATTTATCTACTTGCACTCTGACGTGCTTTTAAACTGCTAGGTTGGCAGGAGCAGGGATCGAGCAACGGGAGCTCACCCCGTCACGGAGATTCGAACCGCCAACCTTCCGAACGGCAAGTCCTGGGCTCTGTGGTTTAACCCACAGCAACACCCGTGTACCTTGGATTTTATCTTACATGTGTACAAATGCAGACACACAGGACTCCCTCTTTGTGGTACAATGTGAAATTCGGCTTTCCTAAAGGTCTAGCGTCCTCTGCCTATTTGACCCAAGTCTCTTCCAGATATACTGCTCTGCTTTTTGGTGTGTGTACTTGTCCTCCTGTTATTTTCATTCAACTGATATCTCAAAGGTTGTCACATGGCGGATGGAGCGAGCTTCTTTTCTCTGGCAACAGAGAGTAGGACCCGAACCCGTGGCTCCGAGTTACAAGACAGGAGATTCCAACTGAACGTCAAGAAAAAGAGCTTTCTGATGGCGAGAGCCGTTCCACAGTGGAACAGACTAGTTCAGGAGATGGTAGACTCTCCTTCCTTGTAAGTTTTCTAAGCAGAACTTGGACAGCCAACCTGTCAGGGACGCTTTAGCTAAGATTCCTGCATTGAGGCAGATGATGATGATGGACTATATGGAATTTGCCAAAGTGACCGGGAGACTCCAAGACCAGAGAGAAGAAACAGTGGAAGAAGATTGGAAGAAGCTTAAAGAATATTTGAAAAAAATATGTTAATATTTAAATGTTAGAATAGCTTTGGAAGTGGATATAGGCTGTAGGGTTAGAAGTAGAAGACAATGTATTTTAAAATAGTACTATTTTAAAGTAAGTGATAAAATGTGAAGACTTTTATGGTAAAAGTAAGCATGATTTTAAAAAATGGTTAGAAATTATGATATATGTAAACTGCTAAAGATGAGGTAATGAAAATCAGATAGGGGGGACTTGGGGAAGCCCACCTAACAATGTTTAGGAAAAAATAAGCATAAGACAAGAATTTGTTTGTATTGTTTGTTTTTCTGTTTGTGTTGTTTAGTTGTGTTATAAACAGAATAAAAAATTGGAGGGGGAAAAAGATTCCTGCATTGCAGCGGGTTGGACTAGATGACCCCTGGGGTCCCAATTCTATGATTTACTGGAATTTCAAAGAATGCAGCCCGGAGCAGGACGTGAAGAGAGAAGAGGGCCCCTCCAACAAAAGCCGTGCTGGAGATTTGTGAGTTGGTTTGATGGACGGCATCTGCCTTTGCATGGGAGACGAGCTCCATCTGGTGTAGATCTCCTCAATTTGCATCGGTGTCAAGGCGGTGAGGCGCACTCCTGCCTCCAGATCCTTTTCCAGTGCTTTGCTCTCATGCGGGCGGTGCTGTGGGTTAAACCACAGAGTCTAGGACTTGCCGATCAGAAGGGCGGCGGTTCGAATCCCCGCAATGACGGGGTGAGCTCCCATTGCTCAGTCCCTGCTCCTGCCAACCTAGCAGTTCGAAAGCACATCAAAGTGCAAGCAGATAAATAGGTACCGCTCCGGCGGGAAGGTAAATGGCGTTTCCGTGCGCTGCTCTGGTTCGCCAGAAGCGGCTTAGTCATGCTGGCCACGTGACCCAGAAGCTGTACGCTGGCTCCCTCGGCTAATAAGGCGAGATGAGCGCCGCAACCCCAGAGTCGGCCACGACTAGACCTAATGGTCAGGGGTCCCTTTACCTTTACCTTTAACCTGAAAAAGCAGGCCGCGGGTGACGCTGTGGGTTAAACCACAGAGCCTAGGACTTGCCGATCAGAAGGATGGCGGATCGAATCCCCGCAATGATGGGGTGAGCTCCCATTGCTTGGTCCCTGCTCCTGCCAACCTAGCAGTTCGAAAGCACGTCAAAGTGCAATTAGATAAATAGGTACCGCTCCGGCGGGAAGGTAAACGGCATTTCCGTGTGCTGCTCTGGTTCACCAGAAGCGGCTTAGTCATGCTGTACGCCGGCTCCCTCGGCCAATAAAGTGAAATGAGATCCGCAACCCCGGAGTCGTCCGCAACTGGACTTAACGGTCAGGGGTCCCTTTACCTTTACAAGGCCGCGAGGTTAACTCCTACCTCCAGATCCTTTCCCAGTGTTTTGCTCTCACAACTACCGGGGATCTTGGAGGTTGCAGCGAGAAGAGGCAGCAGCGCCTAGCGGTCAAAGCTCGGTTCAAAAAAAAACCTGGGGAAGAACCAGTTGGCCTCCTCTGAACCCCAAACTGTCCTGAGGCTGTCCCAGCGTCTTGCCTGCCTGCCGTCCCTCCCTGCGCCAGCCCTTCGAGGCTGAACCCATCCCCGGTCCCCATGGATTGCTCAAGCCCCGGGCGGCATCGCCACATATAGATTCGCCACCTGCCGCTCTGGGGACACGTGGCGTCCTCCGTACAGTGCCCACGCTATTTATAGCAGCATTCTGCGCAGATTAACACTCGCCCAACGAGAAGGAGCTGAATTATTGGGCCTATAAATACATCAAAAGGTCCGTGACCAGAAAGAAGAGGACTACCAAGAAGACTGGAAGAAATTTAAAGACTATTTGAACAAACATTCTAATATTAAAGATATGTAACCACTTGAAAGAACCAATCAGGCCTAGGACTAAATTAGACTTAAATATATAAATAAGAAAATGTACTATAAGAAAGGTAAAGAAATTCGAATACAACTGTAATGTTGTTTTATGAAATAATGATATTGGAAACTGCTACATTCAAATTAAGAGGAAATTCAGATGGAGGAGATTAGAGGAAGTCAACTAAAATGTTTATGAAAATGAATTTTAATTAATTAATTGAGTTTCTTTTTTTCTGTTTAGGTATTGTAATGGTTCTAGGGGTTGCTCGTGCGTAAACCGGTGCAAACACCTGGCTGGGCTGCCTGAGTGAACCTTTTCTGTCCGGACAGCCACTCACCCGTGGCTGTCTCAATCGCTGGCAGAATCCGTCAGTGGGCATTTCTTAAACTTCTTCCAGCAAAGAAGCTCTTTGACGCCTAGTCTCCTCCTACTCTCTCTGCGTGAAAGGCTTCTATGCAAGGAGGGCGTAGGCAGCGGAGGACCCTACTCTCCCCGCTGGTCCCCGGCAAGGAGTCATGGGACCGCCTCGCCACTTCCCACATCTGCTCCCCTTCTCCACTGGTGCTACGCTGATTCCCTTCCCCAGAAGATGGGCTGCTTCTCCCCATCCCGGGACGCTCTCTGGAATCCCTCCGGATTTTGCTCTCTCCCTCCGGCACTGATGGCAGCTCCCTGACAGGTATTTTAAGTCTGTTATTCTTTTTCACTTCTCTATTGTGTTGTTGCATATTTTCTTTTTTGTTATGTCTATTGAAAATTAATAAATATTATTGTAAATATATATATATATAAATACATCAAAAGGCCGACGAGCGAACTGGGGAGGAAGAAAGCCGGAGTTGCGGGAGGAGAGGGGACGCAACCGGGGACAAAGGGGTGACCCTTCGCAGAACTGTAGAGTTCTGGTTGGGATTCCCAAAGGTCATCTAGCCCAACCCCACTTTTGCATTTGGAATGGGGCCAGAAGATCAATTACAAAGCCAAAATGATCTACACTAGAATATTACCGTATTGGCCCCAAATATAAGCCGCAGTTCCCCCCCAAATTCCGAAAAAGTTAAAGCGCAGCTTAAATTTGCGACCTTGCAAAAATTGGCTTTCACGGTATCGCTGCCAAAACAGACATACGGTAAGAAGGGACCAAAAAATGTTTTGCTGCCGATTTACGAGTTTGAGACCGTTGTGCAATTAATTCTAATGTCATTCATTGCTTTCCCCATATTTTACAGTGCAGTTATGATTTTGTTTTTTATTTTATTTTTTGCATTTACGGTGCTACAAACAGGTGTTTAACCCACTTGCAGGTCCTCTCTAGTATCCGTAGGATTTTCTTCTACATTTGCCATTTACGTGTGTGAGTGCCTGTGGAATTGCAGCAACTGAATTTGCAATTATTGGAATTGTATGGGACTTTAGCATCCGGGCAGAATGATGGAGGTGGAGACACTCCTTCAGGTATACTGGACCGAGGCCATTTAGTGTTTTCAAGTTCAGCACCAACACTTTGAATTGTGCTTGGAAATGTACTGGGAGCCAGTACAGGTCTTTCAAGACCGGAGTTATGTGGTCTCAGCAGCCACTCCCAGTCACCAGTCTAGCTGCCGTATTCAGGATTAGTCATAGTTTCTGGGTCACCTTCAAAGGTAGCCCCACGTGGAGCGCATTGCAGTAGTCCAAGCGGGAGATAACCAGAGCATGCACCACTCTGGCGAGACAGTCCGCGGGCAGGGAGGGTCTCATCCTGCGTACCAGATGGAGCTGGTAGACAGCTGCCCTGGACACAGAACTGACCTGCGTCTCCATGGGCAGCTGTGAGTCCAAAATGACTCCCAGGCTGCACACCTGGTCCTTCAGGGGCACAGTTACCCCATTCAGGACCAGGGAGTCCTCCCCACCTGGGGCTGGGCAAAGGACTCTTTCCCTCCAGTGATACATCCCACTTCTGACACCAACAAAGTCCCCCACCAATTTGCCTGAGCTCTTACGGAAGGAGGAAACGGCTTCCGAGACACAACGGAGCAGTTTTAGACCAAATCAAACCCTGGCAACAGTGACAGGCTCACATCTATGCCAGTGCCCTTTAGAATCTCCTCTCAGCCTCTCGACTTCAGAAACACGGCTGGTAGCAACGTGAGACCAGAGCCTTTACTGCGGCTGCTCCCATATTGAGGAGAGATTAGAATTTTCCCTCTTTATTATCTTTCCATTGGCAGACTAAGACCTTCCAGTTCAGCCAGGTCTTTGGAAACCAATGTCTAGACAACATTGATGCCTGGCCTGCTGTCAGAGTAAATTATATTTTCAGTTCCTGCTTCTAAATGTGCTTTGACGCATTTTAGCTATCCTTTTCAACTAGTTTTTCTTACTTTGCAATTATCATCCCCAGCATCAAAGTTATTCCACGCTCTCCGCCAGGAGGTCCCAGGGAAGGTTATAACAATTTAAAATTCAGAATTGTAAACAGTTAAAACACGCTGGGCTCCATGAACCACTCCCATCCCTGCTGGTTCCAGTAAGAACCTTAACTGTTAATAACAGATGCCTACGCTTGCATTTTATTTTTCCTTCTCCAACCCCATCCCTTTTTCCTTACGTGTTGTGTCTTTTTGGCTTACCGCTATTTTATAGTGAAGTTTTCAAATGTCAGGAGCTGCCTTGAATCCCAGCTCGGGAAAATGTGGCATATTTACACATTAAATAAAATTGCATTAGATCAGTAAATCAATTCATTACACACACAAACAAAGACACACAGAGGCCAGGACTGACCTTGGAGTCTCTGAATCTGCTTCGTGAAGGTTTCAGCCTGCAGAGCACTGGTAAGTCTCTCGTCTTCCAGCAACCCTGCCGCAGAGAGAAAAAGCAGAATCAATCGTTAACCCTTTTGAGCAGGCAGCTACAAATTCAAAAGCCAGGAGCTCCACCTTCTCAAAAGCAACCTGCAGATCACCTTCCTTGCTATGGCTCCTCTGTTGTGCTGGTCCCGGGGGGAAGGTACCATTATCGTAGTCCGAGTTCACAAGACGAGAGGCGAGGTCCGAAACAGGGAGCCAGGCGGGGAACAGGAATGCTGGAAGGTCAGAAGCAGGAGGCCGGGCAGGGAACAGGAACACTGGAAGGTCTGAAGCCAACAACGACGTTGTTCCCGCAACCTGGGACCGGGCTGACTGGCCTTTATCTTCTCTGAGGCCAGGGGCGGTCCCGGCCCCCTGGAGCCCCGCCTCTCCTGGCCTTAAGGCGAGCACTCCTCCTGGGAGCAACCAGTTCCCTTCGCCTCTCTGCCCTAAGCCTCTGCAGTTCAGGAGAGGCCCAAGGGTTACTGGGCCCCGGAGGAGGCGCACCTGTAGACACTGAGTCCTCAAGCACCTCTGGGGCCAGAATGGTTTCACCTGGTGCCTGCTCCTGAGGATCTGACACAGGTGCAGGCTCCTCAGAATCTAGGCCTTGCCCCAGTTCAGCCGGCCCTGGAGGCGGGGACTCCTGTGCAGGCTGGGATTCCTCTGGTTCAGCCTCTGAATCGGAATCCCAGGCCATCACATCTGTGTTGCACAGTTGTCTTTCCGAAACCCCAGCTTCCGTTACAGAAGCAAAGTGAAATCCTCTCTGGGGAACCAAGGCTGAGCTTGGCAGTCCCTGCGCAATGTTGCTTAAAAGCTGCCTGCACCTTTACCATTTACAGTGGTCCCTTGGTTCTCAAACTTAATCCGTTCTGGAAGTCCGTTCCAAAACCAAAACGTTCCAAAACCGAGGCGCACTTTCCCATGGAAAGTAATGCAAAATGGATGAATCTGTTCCAGACTTTTAAAAACAACCCCTAAAACAGCAAATGACCATGCATTTTACTATCTAACAAGACCACTGATCCATAAAATGAAAGCAATAAACAATGTACTGCAGTTACACAATCAATCAGTAGCTGAACTGGGTTCCACACAGTCACAAAAACCACTGGCGGAGGAATGGGGGTGCGGGGAGTGCAATCCGCCCGAGGTGTCATCCCGGGGGGGTGACATCACCATGGGTGCCCCCCAGGAAACTTGCCCCTCACCCTGCCCCCATGGGCGGCTAGCCCTGCCCGCAGGAGCACAGCATGTGTGCCGCTCCATGTGCCGGAGGAGCTAGCTCTGCCTCTGACAAAACCAAAACCAAAAAGCTGCAAAAACAGAAAATAAAGAGCAAAAACATGCAGACCTCAGCGTAACACTCAAAACGGAAGTGCGGCACTCCAAACAGAGCACGTTCAGCTTTTGAAAAAAGTTCACAAACCAGAACACTTACTTCTGGGTTTGCAGTGCTTGGGTTCCAAGCTGTTTGAGTACCAAGGCGTTTGAGAACCAAAGTGCCACTGTATTAAATTCTACCTGCTGCCTTGTGGGATAAATTCTGAGGAAGAAGAGACTCAGAGGAAATTCCTACACAAACCCAGAGTGAAGTCCTTAAGGCGGTTGAATGGGGGCCTTGTTAGGCTTGCCGTACATCCAGAATTTCCTAGACATACCCGGAATACTGCAGATGAAAGCAGAGTCCAGGCAGAAATTGGCTAAACTTTTCTGTCCAGATTTTCACAATAATGTGCCGCATTCTGGATTAGTTGTAGTTTCCGGTTCCCCTTCAAAGGTAGCCCCACGCAGAGCGCATTGCAGTAGTCCAAGCGGGAGATAACATAATTAGAGCAACTTAATTTAATGATGAGGGACACGGGTGGCGCTGTGGGTTAAACCACAGAGCCTAGGACTTGCTGATCAGAAGGTTAGCAGTTCGAATCCCCTCGACAGGGTGAGCTCCCGTTGCTCGATCCCTGCTCCTGCCAACCTAGCAGTTCGAAAGCATGCCAGTGCAAGTAGATAAATAGGTACCGCTCCGGTGGGAAGGTAAACGGCGTTTCCGTGCGCTGCTCTGGTTCGCCAGAAGCGGCTTAGTCATGCTGGCCACATGACCCGGAAGCTGTACGCCGGCTCCCTCGGCCTATAGAGCGCCGCAACCCCAGAGTCGGTCACGATTGGACCTAATCGTGGGGTCAGGGGTCCCTTTACCTTTAATTTAATGATGGGCATAAAATGCATGGACTTGATCCAACTTTTCATAGCCTGAGCGTCATTTACACTTCTGGCCTCCTCTCTGCTTTCCCCCTTGCCCCCTTGGCACCACCTGGTAATCTCACCGACCCCCGGGGGGGGGCTACCACCCACTTTCAGAACCATAAGCCAGTCTGTGCGAACGCATACCAAAGAGCAGACATATGATCTCACTTTCTGCATAAGATTTGTGCAAGCAGATCGCTCCACAAGTGGGTCGTCTGGAGGAAATTAACACGACCTGAAAAAATTGGCATGTTCCAGGGACCCCGCAGCCCTGAGGCAAGACACCCACCTTGCAATTCGAGGGAATCCCCTTCATGCTTGAGGGCCACCTCCCAGACTTCTTCCAGCTCGTCCAACAAACGCATCACCTGGGCTCTCAACTCCAGCTGCTTCTCCTCGTCCGGCTCTTTCTCGTCGTCCGAAGAGTCCAAGTTCCTGACCTCCACCTCGTCCTCCTCCTCCTCCTCCTCCTCTTCATCTTCCTCATCTTCCTCCTCCAACTCGTTTATTTCGACATTGGGGGTCTCCACCTCACCTGGGAGGAAACATACCTCTGTCAGCAAAAGGCAGAACGGGAGAGGAGAATCGTAGAGTTTGGAGGGACACCCGGGGGTCATCTAGTCCAACCCCCTGAGAGTACTGAATCCCTTGCAGTTGGCCATCCAACCTCTGCTTATAAACCTCTAAGGAAGGAGAGTCAGCCGCCTATCATGTTAACGCAAGCAGCTTTCGCCATCGTCTGGCAGACAAGAAGAACTTCAACAGGAGGCAGATGTGTGGGAACATTCAGGTAGGTAGGAGAGGATATGTTGTTTATTCATATCCTTCCTAACTTACGCTAGCAAGTTCCGTTACTTAGCAGAGTTTTACATTCCCCTTTTAAACACACAGCGGATAACTGGTTGCAGGCTCGTGTAAGCCTCTCACTATCAGGTTCCTGCTACGTTCCCTTAAAGGTAAAGGTAAAGGGACCCCTGACCATTAGGTCCAGTCGTGACCGGCTGTGGGGTTGCAACGCACATCTTGCTTTACTGGCCGAGGGAGCTGGAGTACAACTTCTGGGTCATGTGGCCAGCAGGACTAAGCCGCTTCTCGCGAACCAGAGCAGCGCACGGAAATGCCGTTTACCTTCCCACCGCAGTGGTACCTATTTATCTCCTTGCACTTTGACGTGCTTTTGAACTGCTAGGTTGGCAGGAGCAGGGACCGAGCAACGGGAGCTCACCCCGTCGCGGGGATTAGAACCGCCGACCTTCTGATCGGCAAGTCCTAGGCTCTGTGGTTTAACCCGCAGTGCCACCCACGTCCCTCTTAAAAGAATAAACACACCACAATCTTGTGTAAAGTATATAAAAGAAGTTTACTCACATCATCAGTTCACAGTTGGATCCCTGAAGGCAGACTTAGTTACAAAGTATATACATGGGGATCTATCCCATATGGGGATAACCCCAGTGTCCTCTGTTGGCTGGAAGCAGGAGGGGGAGAAACCTGGAAGCAGGATCTGCCCAGAAGAACACCCCCTCCCCTCCTGGGGTTTCCAGCAACAGGAAGGTGCCTCAGACACTTGGTCCATCGAGTCCAGTATTGTCTGAGTTTCAGATTGAAGGCATTCTCAGTCCTACTTGGAGGTGTCAGGAATCGAACTCAGAACCTTCTGCAGACGCTCTACCTCTGAGCCACTGCTCTTCCCCATCTACACTGTCATTCTGCAGGCTTTTAAAATCACCCCCTCCATTTACGCAGGCTTTTCCCTAGAGTTCTCCAACCCAGACTTCTGTTTTAATTACCGTGTTGTTCTAACGGAATTACTTCCTTGCCTATTTTAATTATGGGTGCCTATACTGTAATGTTCTAATGGAATTGCTTTATCGTGCATTTTAATTATGGGTGTTTATATTTTAATATTCGTGCAATTGGTTTTTGCGCTTGCAAAGCTATCCTGGCTTTATGCTTTATATAAATTAACGCATCAGCAACAATTTCTTATGAATTTGCTGAAAACCTCTGAGCAGCAGCTGAGTCACAGGCCCAATTTTAAGGTTAGAAATAAAAGAAAGGGGGTCCTGTTATCTCCCGCTTGGACTACTGCAATGCGCTCTACGTGGGGCTACCTTTGAAGGTGACTCAGAAACTACAACTAATCCAGAATGCGGCAGCTAGACTGGTGACTGGGAGCAGCCGCCAAGACCACATAACATTAGTCTTGAAAGATCTACATTGGCTCCCAGGACGTTTCTGAGCACAATTCAAAGTGTTGGTGCTGACCTTTAAAGCCCTAAATGGCCTCGGTCCTGTATACCTGAAGGAGCGTCTCCACCCCCATTGTTCTGCCCGGACACTGAGGTCCAGCGCCGAGGGCCTTCTGCCGGTTCCCTCCCTGCGAGAAGTGAGTTTACAGGGAACCAGACAGAGGGCCTTCTTGGTGGTGGCACCTGCCCTGTGGAATGCCCTCCCACCAGATGTGAAGGAAATAAGTAGCTATCTTATTTTTAAAAGACATCTGAAGGCAGCCCTGTTTAGGGAAGTTTTTAACATTTAATGCTGTATTGTTTTGAACACTCGATTGGGAGCCGCCCAGAGTGGCTGGGGAAACTCAGCCAGATGGGAGGGGTATAAATAATAATTACAGTGGTACCTCTGGTTGCGTACTTAATTCCTTCCAGAGGTCTGTTCTTAACCTGAAACTGTTCTTAACCTGAAGCACCACTTTAGCTAATGGGGTCTCCCGCTGCTGCCGCGTTGCCGGAGCACGGTTTCTATTCTCATCCTGAAGCAAAGTTCTTAACTATTTCTGGGTTAGCGGAGTCTGTAACCTGAAGCGTATGTAACCCGAGGTACCACTGTAATAATAATAATAATAACTTATTATTATTTTGGCTAAACGTTAGGGTGCACTTCTTGACTGTAATGAAATCTCCTTCATTAGAGGTGTAGAAACAAAGTCTGGATGCCTGTCCATCAGGGTTGCTTCAACAACAAGATTCTTGTGTCAGCAGGGGGTTGGACTAAATGACCTCTGAGGTCTCCTTCCGGGGCAAAGTTGGGGAATCTGACTGACTCCCATCAGCCCCAGCCAGCATGGCCAATAGTCAGGGAATGATGGGAGCCGTAGTCTAACCACCTCCGAAGAGTCCCAGGTTAGCCTGTAATTTTTAAAAAATTATTCTTATGCTAACACATTTTTTTATACTGCTCTTTTTAGCAAATAGTTTAGATCCTGTGTGAGTGTCTGGAGGTGGTTGGAGGATGGATGGCGGCTAACAGATTGAGGTTGAATCCTGACAAGACAGAAGTACTGTTTTTGGGGGACAGGAGGCGGGCAGGTGTGGAGGATTCCCTGGTCCTGAATGGGGTAACTGTGCCCCTGAAGGACCAGGTGCGCAGCCTGGGAGTCATTTTAGACTCACAGCTGTCTATGGAGGCGCAGGTCAATTCTGTGTCCAGGGCGGCTGTCTACCAGCTCCATCTGATACGCAGGATGAGACCCTACCTGCCTGCGGACTGTCTTGCCAGAGTGGTGCATACTCTGGTTATCTCCTGCTTGGACTACTGCAATGCGCTCTATGTGGGACTACCATTGAAGGTGACCCAGAAACTGCAACTAATCCAGAATGCGGCAGCTAGACTGGTGACTGGGAGCGGCCGCCAAGACCATATAACACCGGTCTTGAAAGACCTACATTGGCTCCCAGTACGTTTCCGAGCACAATTCAAAGTGTTGGTACTGACCTTTCAAGCCCAAAATGGCCTCAGCCCAGTATACCTGAAGGAGCGTCTCCACCTCCATCGTTCTGCCCGGACACTGAGGTCCAGCACCGTGGGCTTTCTGGCAGTTCTATTATTGCGAGAAGGCAAGTTACAGGGAACCAGGCAGAGGGCCTTCTCGGTAGTGGCACCCGCCCTGTGGAACGCCCTCCCACCAGACGTCAAAGAGAAAAACAACTACCAGACTTTTAGAACACATCTGAAGGTAGCCCTGTTTAGGGAAGCTTTTAATGTTTGATGTATTACAGTATTTTAATATTTTTTTTGGAAGCCGCCCAGAGTGGCTGGGGACGCCCAGCCAGATGGGCAGGGTATAAGTAATAAATTATTATTATTATTATTATTATTATTATTATTATTATTATTATTATCTTCTAAAGGTCTTTTGTCTAGTAAGATGCATCTATAATGCTAAACAGCAGCCCTGTTCTAAGAGGCCAAGAAGTATAAGAGAGAAATCAAATACGCAACGTGGTGTGAGAAGTTTTTGCTGTCGTTCTCAACGGGGGCAAAGAAGCTGAGTTATTCAGAGCATTTGCTCGCAATGCCTGTTTTATTCTAACCGACAGCAGCCCCCTGGGGAACGAGGCAGGCAGGGAAAAGGCTCTTCAGACTCCCTGATTCTCCTTGCAAGCGGGAATAGAATCAGAGTTGGATGCTACCTGGCGAGGTGTGGCTTGGATGACCCCACAATTCCGTTTGCAACCTGCCATCTCCACAACAGCTTGCGGCAGGCAATATTTCTTAACAGCGGAGAATTCCTGTGAAATAAAGATCTGCCCCCTTAATACAGAGCCTGCAAGTCAAGTGAGACCTGGCAAACTCATTATTCTTATTAATATTCCACCAGGCTGGCTCATAAGATTTTGAACATTAAAATGTTAAGTAAAGGTAAAGGGACCCCTGACCATTAGGTCCAGTCGTGACCGACTCTGGGGTTTTGCGCTCATCTCCCTTTACTAGCCGAGGGAGCCGGCGTACAGCTTCCGGGTCATGTGGCCAGCATGACTAAGCTGCTTCTGGCGAACCAGAGCAGCGCACGGAAACGCCGTTTACCTTCCTGCTGGAGCAATACCTATTTATCTACTTGCACTTTGAGGTGCTTTCAAACTGCTAGGTTGGCAGGAGCAGAGACCGAGCAACGGGAGCTCACCCTGTCGTGGGGATTTGAACCACCGACCTTCTGATCAGCAAGCACTAGGCTCTGTGGTTTAACCCACAGCACCACCCGTGTCCCCAAAATGTTAAGACCAGTTTAAAATAACTTGCAATTACAGAAATAAGATGGGTCCTAAAAAACATGCACCTGAAGGGTTAAAGGCCAGGGACAAGTGTCTTCAGCATCCTCCAGAAGCTGTGCAATGAAGGTGCCAGACATGCCTCTGTGGGGAGGGAGTCTCATGGATTAGGGGCCACCACAGAAAAGGCCCTTTCTCCCAGGCTACCATCCTGAGCCTCAGAGGATGGAGGAACTCTCAAGAGGTTCCCCTCTGGGACCTGAGTCATTTAGGGCTTTATACCCTTGTACCTATGGGACCACCTCTCCTAGTATGTCTCACGAAGGACCTTACAGTCTTCAAACAAAAACATCTTGCAGGTCCCAGACACAGAGAGGTTAGGCTGGCCTCAACCAGAGCCAGGGCTTTTTCGGCTGTGGCCCCGATCTGGTGGAACGCTCTGTCCCAAGAGACTAGGGCCCTGCGGGACTTGACATCTTTCCACAGGGCCTGCAAGACAGAGCTGTTTCACCAGGCCTTTGGCCAAGGCACAGCCTGACCCCCTCCTTCGGTAATCCTCACAGAACTCTGGCCCAATGGTTGCCATTAATTTGATTCTGAATTGATTTTAGAATGAATTGATTTTAGAATGCTGTGTTACTTTTATTGTCGTTAGCCGCTCTGAGCCCGGCTTCAGCTGGGGAGGGCGGGATATAAATAAAAAAAAATATTATTATTATTATTAGCACCTTATGAGAATGTAAGAACGTTTTTTCTCCTGCTCTGGGATGTAGGACCTGAACTCATGGCTTCAAGTTACAAAAGCCGATTCAGGCTAAAGATCAGGAATAATTTTCTGATGGTAAGAGCTGTTTGGTAGTGGAACGGTCTCCCTCTGGAGGTTGTGGACTCTCCTCCTTCCTTGGAGGTTTTTAAGCAGAGGTCGGATGGCCCTCTGTCATGGATGCTTTAGCTGAGATTCCCGCCTTGCAGGGGGTTGGACTAGATGACCCCTGGGGGTCCCTTTCAACTCTCCAATTCGATGATTCCAAGACAAGGCTGCTGGGTCAAGCCAACAGCCCATCGAGTCAAGAACTCTCTTCTCACAGCAGTCAGCCAGAGGCCTGTGGGAAACCCGCAAACAGGATCCAACCACAAGAGCCCTCTTCCCTCCCGCAGCTGATATTCAGAAGCATTGCTGCCTCTATAACCCTCTTCTCCTCCCCCATGGATTTGTCTAACCTTCTTTGAAATCCCTGTGGGAGGGAGTTCCACAGGTTAACTGCACTGCGTGAAGAAGGGCTTTCGTGCATCTGCCCCTTGAATCTCTGCCTGCTGCAGTGTCTGCTGAGTGGGGCAATCTGGGGTGAGGGTGGGGCGGGCTGGACAGCCCCCAAGCCCCACCAGCGTTCTGTTATGGGGCACAGACCACCCGACGCATGTATCCCTAATGGGATACATTTCTTCCTAAGGCCTCCACAAGTCTCCGAAGATCGCATCCTCGCTTCTTTCTTGGAGGGTTATGTAACTGGGTCAATTGGGGGGGGGGGAGAGAGAAATCGGGTGGGCAGCTGGAGGGGGGCGGAGGGAGAGATTCAATTCCTCTTGGACAAAGAGAAGCCCTTTTCTCGCTGCAGCCCTTTCAGACACAATTTAAAGGGGGTGGGGTCCAGATGGAACCGGGGAAGGGGGGCAGGAAAACGGACTAACTCCTCAATGATCGCAAGGATGGAGCGTCCAGTGTGTGTGTGTGTGTGTGTTAGAGACACACAATTTAGCCGCATTTCCAAAAAACCCACTTCCCCCTACACCAGGACGCGCACTCTCCAGAAAACTCCCGTTTTGCATTCCTTTTTCTCCACCGGTTTGCCCCCAAATCCCGTTCTCCAAGCGGAGCCGGGACTCCTCAAGAGGTGTATATTTGGGGAAAGGGTCTTGGGTAGCAAAGGGACTGGACTTTCTACCACGTACCCTCCTCGCCCGCCGGATGACATAACCACCACCCGTGATGTCATCAGCGCAAGGTGTGACTATATTTTTGCAAAGAGAGAGATGGGTGGAGAAGGGTCGCAGCGGGGAGGGCTGAAGATGGGCACAAGACGGCGGAGTAGGGGGAAGGGCAGCCACAGGTGGAAAGTGGAGAGGGGGAGGAGAAAGAGGGGGGTACGGGAAGGAGGAGAGGAAGAAGAGACCCTGGAGAGGTGAAGGCGCTTGGAAGGGAGATGGATGGAGGGGACGCAACGGAAAGGCTGCGGTGATGCAAGGGGAGGGGAGCAGGGGGGTTGCGGGGGTCCTTGGGGGAGTTGGAGCGGCGCCCCCTCCTCTCCATCAACCCCCCCCATCACTGACCTGCTCTCTCCGTCCGCCTCCCAAGCAGCTGCGTCTCAGCTGCCTCCATGGCTGCTTCTGGAGCGAAAAAGCAGACGGAGGGGGGGAGGGGGAAGCAGGAGGCGGGGGAGGAGGGGGAGGGGAGGAGGGGGAGGAGGCAGGGCCCACCCCCAGGCTGGCGGAAGGCGCACACACACACAGAGGGCTGGCGCTACCCGGAGCCCATCCTCACAACCCGGGCTGGCGCAACCCAAACGCGACACCTCTTTTGGCGCGCTCGCGCCGGTACCCAAAGATGCTTTCTGTTGCGCGCTGGAAATCGGTACCCAGGAGCGCGCAGCCGAGCTTTTTGCCGCCCGGGTGCCCAGCGGGAAACATCGGAGGCGTCTCCGGCTCGCCATTCCGCGCGCGTAACCGCTGTGGAGGGCTCGCAACAAAGCGCAAAACGCGCACATAAATGGACACCCGGCTCGTGTCGTTTCTGGCGAGGCCTGCTCTTTAGCCAAAGGTTAAAACCTCACGACTTCAGAGCCACCGACACGCCTGTGCTTTTGCAGGGGGCCAGCACATACACTCGCACATCCTGGCAGATGTCCCGAGCCGGGGAGCATCAGCGCGTGGCTCTCCCCTACCTCCCGGCACTCAGACATGCCCCCAGACACGCGCGCAGCGCTCGAAATGCGCATTCCCATCTGGCGAGCTCTGCAAGCGCTCGAATCGACGCGCACCAAGGAGCAGGCGGCGTTGTCCGCTTGGCACGCACACCCAACGGTAGGAGAGCAAGCTGAGCACCAGCCGGGACCCACAGCCCAGCCCCACATTTGTCCCCAACTGGGCACACACAAACACCCGGCACGCAAACTCGAAGCACCCGCGCGGACCTCCTGGGAGAGGCCGGGGTTTAAATCCCCCTGGCTGGTGGTGACCTGGCCGGGGCAGTCTCTGCCTCTCAGCCTAAACTAGGATGGCAGCCTGGAACTACAGAAGGCTCAAGGTATTTTCTTCCCCGTGGAGAGCTGCTGCCAGTCCGAGCAGCCCATACTGAGCTACATGGACTCAGCATTGATTCCCGCGTTCCTATCTGGGAAGGGACATAGCTCAGGTTCAGTCCACAGGTGGGACTGGGCAGGTTCCCCACCAGAAACCCTGGACAGCTGCTGCCAGTCAGTTTAGACAGTACTGAGCTAGATAATTAATAATAATAATAATAATAATAATAATAATAATAATAATTTTTATTTATACCCCGCCCTCCCCAGCCAAGGCCGGGCTCAGGGCGGCTAACAAGCAATAATAAAAACAAGTTGAATGATTACAACTTAAAAACAAGATTAAAATACAACATAAAATACTGAAGCATTAAAATATTAAAATGCAGCCTCATCACAGGAAGAGAAAGAAAAAAGAAAGAGGGGGAGGGAATCAAATTGGTTCCAAGCCAAAGGCCAGGTGGAACAACTCTGTCTTACAGGCCCTGCGGAAAGAAATCAGATCCTGCAGGGCCCTGGTCTCATGAGACAGAGTGTTCCACCAGGCAGGAGCCAATGCTGAAAAGGCCCTGGCTCTGGTTGAAGCTAATCTAACTTCCTTAGGGCCTGGGACCACTAGGGTGTTGTTATTTATGGACCTTGAGGCTCTCCGTGGGGCATACCAGGAGAGGCGGTCCCGTAGGTACGAGGGTC
Organism: Podarcis gaigeae; assembly: GCF_964106915.1. Taxonomy (NCBI): domain Eukaryota; kingdom Metazoa; phylum Chordata; class Lepidosauria; order Squamata; family Lacertidae; genus Podarcis; species Podarcis gaigeae. The sequence goes on from NC_139686.1 coordinate 4,580,766, forward strand.
CTAGGCCGTGAAGGGCTTTAAAGGTCAAAACCAGCACCTTAAATCTGACCCTGTACTCCACCGGGAGCCAGTGCAGGTGGAAAAGCACTGGGTGAATATGCTCCCATGGCAGAGACCCCGTGAGGAGCCTCGCTGCAGCATTCTGTACCCGCTGGAGTTTCTGGGACAGCTTCAAGGGCAGCCCCACGTAGAGCGAATTACAGTAGTCAAGCCTGGAGGTGACCGTCGCATGAATCACTGTGATGATGGGCGGCTGAGTATTAGGCATCTTCAGGTGTGCCTGTTTGGGTAAGGGCTTGAGCTCAGTTGAGGAGCAACTGCAGATGGCCTTCTGCCCTGACAGCCTGGAAGCAGCTGCCTGCCAGGGTAGACAACACTGGGTTACGCAGAACAATACCTCAGGACCAAGCAGCTTCCTAGCTTCCTATACGCCACCCAATTCACAATTCCTTGGCCTGTCAGGGAGGGGGCTGGATGCAACTCTCAGGCATAGGGGTGCAGGGTGGGGGGGACTCTTGAACGGTCCCCTCATGTGGGGGACTCCCTGGTCCTGAATGGGGTAACTGTGCCCCTGAAGGACCAGGTGTACAGCCTGGGAGTCATTTTGGACGCGCAGGTCAATTCTGTGTCCAGGGTGGCTGTCTACCAGCTCCAAATGGTACGCAGGATGAGACCCTCCCTGCCCGCGGACTGTCTCACCAGAGTGGTACATGCTCTGGTTATCTCCTGCTTGGACTACTGCAGGGGTCTGCAACCTGCGGCTCCAGAGCCGCATGCGGCTCTTTAACGCCTTTGCCGCGGCTCCGGGGTGGAGGCGAGGGGAGGAGGCGCATTTTCCTTTGTTCCCGTGCAGTCGCTGTCATCTGTGAGGCGGCGGCGGAGAGCAGAAGGCAGCGCCACTCTCCTCGCGAGTTGGGCGCAGGGCAGCGGCAGCAGGAAGGCTCCCCAAGGGCCGAGCGGCACGCGCCCGCCTTCCCCGTGAGCCATTGTTTTTAGTGCGCCTCCTTTCACTCATTGTTGCCCCGCGTGGTGAAGCGACCCCGGGTTGGGAGCCGCCAGGATCTCTGGAGCGAGTCCTCTTTCGGGGGTTGTGGGGGCTCCCAGCAGCAGCAGCTCCCGGCGGGAGCTCCTGCAGGGTGCGCAAGGCTTGCAGACACTCGCCCGAAGCACAGGGAGCCCTCCGGAGGGCTCCCTGTGCTTCGGGCAACAGGCTGCCGCCCCAAGCCTCGCGCCCCCGACGGGAGCTCCTGCCGGGCGCGCAAGGCATGCAGACACTCGCCCGAAGCACGGGGAGCCCTCCGGAGGGCTCCCTGTGCTTCGGGCAACAGGCTGCCGCCCCAAGCCTCGCGCGCCCGACGGGAGCTCCTGCCGGGCGCGCAAGGCTTGCAGACACTCGCCCGAAGCACGGGGAGCCCTCCGGAGGGCTCCCTGTGCTTCGGGCAACAGGCTGCCGCCCCAAGCCTCGCGCGCCCGACGGGAGCTCCTGCCGGGCGCGCAAGGCTTGCAGACACTCGCCCGAAGCACGGGGAGCCCTCCGGAGGGCTCCCTGTGCTTCGGGCAACAGGCTGCCGCCCCAAGCCTCGCACGCCCGACGGGAGCTCCTGCCGGGCGCGCAAGGCTTGCAGACACTCGCCCGAAGCACGGGGAGCCCTCCGGAGGGCTCCCTGTGCTTCGGGCAACAGGCTGCCGCCCCAAGCCTTGCGCGCCCGACGGGAGCTCCTGCCGGGCGCGCAAGGCTTGCAGACACTCGCTGAAGCACGGGGAGCCCTCCGGAGGGCTCCCTGTGCTTCGGGCAACAGGCTGCCGCCCCAAGCCTCGCGCGCCCGACGGGAGCTCCTGCCGGGCGCGCAAGGCTTGCAGACACTCGCCCGAAGCACGGGGAGCCCTCCGGAGGGCTCCCTGTGCTTCGGGCAACAGGCTGCCGCCCCAAGCCTCGCACGCCCGACGGGAGCTCCTGCCGGGCGCGCAAGGCTTGCAGACACTCGCCCGAAGCACGGGGAGCCCTCCGGAGGGCTCCCTGTGCTTCGGGCAACAGGCTGCCGCCCCAAGCCTTGCGCGCCCGACGGGAGCTCCTGCCGGGCGCGCAAGGCTTGCAGACACTCGCTGAAGCACGGGGAGCCCTCCGGAGGGCTCCCTGTGCTTCGGGCAACAGGCTGCCGCCCCAAGCCTCGCGCGCCTGGCGGGAGCTCCCGCCAGGTGCGCAAGGCTTGCGGACACTCGCTGGGGCTGCAGGCTGCTGCCCGCAAGCCTTGTGAGCCTGTGGGAACTCCCGCCGGGCTTGCAAGGCTTGCGGATAGCTTCCTGAAGCCTGGAGAGCGAGAGGGGTCGGTGCGCACCGATGCCTCTCGCTCTCCAGGCTTCAGCGAAAGCCTGCATTCGCACCATAGGACGCACACAGATTTCCCCTTCATTTTTGGAGGGGAAAAGTGCGTCCTATGGAGCGAAAAATACGGTATATAGCATGTCTTTGTTGCTGGCTGATTTGCTGCTATTGCTTTGCAATTTGCAGCTACTGTTTTGAAGGGGAGTGAAGAACACACACTCAAAAAAAGGTAACTTGTTAATATAACGTTTATTTCTATGAGGAGGAGTAATTCTGAGGGGTCAAACAAAAAATAATTAAAAAGTGTCAAAAAAGTTATTTTTATAATGACGAGGATAACATTGGGCTAAGAAACAATGTATGCAGTGTTATATTTGTTTTAAATGTCGCAATGGTTTTGCGGCTCCCAGTTGTTGTTTTTTCTTCGGAAACGGGTCCAAGTGGCTCTTTTTGTCTTAAAGGTTGCAGACCCCTGGACTACTGCAATGCGCTCTACGTGGGGCTACCTTGGAAGGTGACTCGGAAACTGCAATTAATCCAGAATGCGGGAGCTAGACTCGTGACTGGGAGCGGCCGCCGGGACCACATAACACCGGTTCTGAGAGATCTGCATTGGCTCCCAGTACATTTCCGAGCACAATTCAAAGTGTTGCTGCTGACCCTGAAAGCCCTAAACGGCCTCGGTCCTGTATACCTGAAGGAGCGTCTCCACCCCCATCGTTCTGCCCGGACACTGAGGTCCAGCGCTGAGGGCCTTCTGGCGGTTTCCTCATTGAGAGAAGTGAGGTTACAGGGAACCAGGCAGAGGGCCTTCTCGGTAGTGGCACCCTCCCTTCAGATGTGAAGGAAATAAGCAGCTATCCTATCTTTAAAAGACATCTGAAGGCAGCCCTGTTTAGGGAAGTTTTTAATATTTAACGCTGTACTGTTTTTAACACTTGATTGGAAGCCGCCCAGAGTGGCTGGGGAAACTCAGCCAGATGGGCAGGGTATAAATAAATTATTATCTATTATTATTATTATTATTATTATTATTATTATTATTATTAAATTTTGTCCCTGCCCCCCCACATCTCCCCCTGCCCCCCCGCCCCTGCCACCAAGGAAGAAAGGCGAGTGAAGATCTACATCAGGAACAAAGGGGGGGGGGGAGTTAAAGATCTGCTGCCCCTACTGATCCGGCCGCCTGAGACAGTGTGCCGGCCCTACCAACTGTCCAACTGCAGTCCGGGCCTATTTCTGCATTTGCCACTGTGTCCAGCAGGGGGCAGCAGAGATCATGTGACAGCAGCTGGAGGCTGCAGACAAACCTTTTCAGAGGTGCAAAACAAACGTAAAGAGCATTTCAGCTCTGAGTCTGCAGGAAAGACAAAATCTGGGCCTACCCCAGGGGTATGCAACCTAAGGCCCGAGGGCTGGATGCGGCCCAATCGCCTTCTAAATCCGGCCCACGGACGGTCCGGGAAGCAGCGTGTTTTTACATGAGTAGAATGTGTAAAAAGGTAAAGGTACCCCTGCCCGTACGGGCCAGTCTTGACAGACTCTGGGGTTGTGCGCCCATCTCACTTAAGAGGCCAGGGGCCAGCGCTGTCCGGAGACACTTCCGGGTCACGTGGCCAGCGTGACATCGCTGCTCTGGCGAGCCAGAGCCGCACACGGAAACGCCGTTTACCTTCCCGCTGGTAAGCGGTCCCTATTTATCTACTTGCACCCGGAGGTGCTTTCGAACTGCTAGGTTGGCAGGCGCTGGGACCGAGCAGCGGGAGCGCACCCCGCCACAGGGATTCGAACCGCCGACCTTTCGATCGGCAAGTCCTAGGCGCTGAGGCTTTAACCCACAGCACCACCTGCGTCCCGAGTAGAATGTGTGCTTTTATTTAAAATGCATCTCTGGGTTATTTGTGGGGCATAGAAATTCGTTCTTTCCCCCCCCCCAAAAAAATATAGTCCAGCCCACCTCATGGTCTGAGGGATGGTGGACCGGCCCACAGCTGAAAAAGGTTGCTGACTCCTGGTGTTATGAAAAGGGGTGTTCCTGGCTTGTCTTTGTTCTTATTTTTATTACAGTGGTACCTCGGGTGGCGCTGTGGGTTAAAGCCTCAGCACCTAGGACTTGCCGATCGAAAGGTCGGCGGTTCGAATCCCTGCAGCGGGGTGCGCTCCCGCTGCTCGGTCCCAGCGCCTGCCAACCTAGCAGTTCAAAAGCACCTCCGGGTGCAAGTAGATAAATAGGGACCGCTTACCAACGGGAAGGTAAACGGCGTTTCCGTGTGCGGCTCTGGCTCGCCAGAGCAGCGATGTCACGCTGGCCACGTGACCCGGAAGTGTCTCCGGACAGCGCTGGCCCCTGGCCTCTTAAGTGAGATGGGCGCACAACCCCAGAGTCTGTCAAGACTGGCCCGTACGGGCAGGGGTACCTTTACCTTTACCTTTACCTCGGGTTACATACGCTTCAGGTTACAGACTCCGCTAACCCAGAAATAGTACCTCAGGTTAAGAACTTTGCTTCAGGATGAGAACAGAAATTGTGTGGCTGTGGTGTGGCAGCAGTGGGAGGCCCCATTAGCTAAAGTGCTGCTTCAGGTTAAGAACAGTTTCAGGTTAAGAATGGACCTCCAGAGCGAATTAAGTTCTTAACCCAAAGTAAAGGTAAAGGGACCCCTGACCGTTTGCGCTCATCTCGCTTTACTGGCCGAGGGAGCCGGCGTACAGCTTCCGGGTCATGTGGCCAGCATGACTAAGCCGCTTCTGGAGAACCAGAGCAGCGCACGGAAACGCCGTTTACCTTCCCACTGGAGTGGGACCTATTTATCTACTTGCACTTTGACATGCTTTCAAACTGCTAGGTTGGCAGGAGCTGGGACCGAGCAACGGGAGTTCACCCCGTCACGGGGATTCGAACCGCGACCTTGTGATCAGCTAGTCCTAGGCTCTGTGGTTTAACCCACAGCACCACCCGTGTCCCTTAACCCAAGGTACTTACTTATTTATTTTGTGATTTTGCTGTTGCAATTTTACGTGATGAACCGCCCTGAGATCTATGGATATAGGGCAGTATACAAATTCAATTCATCACCATCGTCAGTGTCTACGACACCTCTCTCCAAACACAATCCCATCTCTCTCTCTCTCTCTCTCTCTCTCTCTCTCTCTCTCTCTCTCCCTCCCTCTCTCCCTCCCTCTCTCTGATCTTCAAAGCACACCCCTCCTCCTTACTGTCTGGAGGCTGCTCCATCAGTGGATTTATGGTTCCCGGGCCAAATCTGTGAGATGATTCAGAAGCTCTGGCACTCTGGTCCAGAAGGTCACATTCTGAACACCTTCCCCTCTTCTCCCGCACCCCAGCACAGCCAGCCTCGTAGACAAGCTGGAGGCACGCTTGCACAGAGCATCCTTCTCACCTGAGTTGCCACTCAGAGTTCTAGATTCTGCGTCTCCCTGGCAACGGACCACACAGCATCCCTGAGAGGCAGCGGGGTTTCTGCACGCCTCGCTGCCCCGGCGGCTGCGGAGAGGCCAGCAACAGCGCACAATGCTGTCACGGTCCGGTTCACAGGCGATTAAAGTCCCAGCTGGGGGTGTCAGGACCAGGGGCAAGATGGTGGGGTGGGAGCAGGAATGGGGGTCCAGAAGCCAGGAGTCAGAAAGCCAAGAATCCGAGGGTCAAGAAGCAAGGAGTCATGAAGTCAGGGGTCCGAGAGTCTCAAAGGGTAAGTAAATGTAAAGGGACCCCTGACCATTAGGTCCAGTCGCGGACGACTCTGGGGTTGCGGCACTCATCTTGCTTTATTGGCCAAGGGAGCCGGCGTACAGCTTCCGGGTCCTGTGGCCAGCATGACTAAGCCGCTTCTGGCGAACTAGAGCAGCGCACGGAAACGCCGTTTACCTTCCCGCCGGAGCGGTACCTATTTATCTACTTGCACTTTGACGTGCTTTCGAACTGCTAGGTTGGCAGGAGCAGGGACCGAACAACGGGAGCTCACCCCGTCATGGGGATTCGAACCGCCGACCTTCTGATCGGCAAGTCCTAGGCTCTGTGGTTTAACCCACAGTGCCACCCACGTCCCTCTTAAAAGAATAAACACACCACAATCTTGTGTAAAGTATATAAAAGAAGTTTACTCACATCATCAGTTCACAGTTGGATCCCTGAAGGCAGACTTAGTTACAAAGTATATACATGGGGATTCGAACCGCCGACCTTCTGATCGGCAAGTCCAAGGCTCTGTGCTTTAACCCACAGCGGCATTCAAAGGGTACTGCAATAATAAATGCTTTCTGGCTGATATTGAATGAGCCATGCAATAAAAAGTATTTGTTAGATAAAGTTAAATTAAGTTAACAAAAAACAACTTCACACAACTGTGTAAATAATAGTTTAATTGTAAATTACGGTAGTAGAATGGGGATAGTTGGAAGTTCCTTTCTTTGCTGATTCAAACAGTGAATAACATTATGTCTTTGCCTTGATTCACACTTTCATTCTTCTTTCTCTTTGTTTTTTCTTTCTTCTGTTCTTTTCCATTCTTTCCTTTTTATATTTATAATCTTTATAACATAGTGAATGTTATTTTGTTTGTATTGCATGTGTTTTAAGAACCTGTTTGTCTAATAAACTCTTTTTTTAAAAAAAAGGGTGTGAAAAGGAGTACTTTAAATGGTAAAACAAACAGAAAATTCAATAAAGATTATATACAAAAAAAGAGAGATAACTTGCTCATCGTTCTCTTGAAACTGAAGCACCTGCTGTTTCTGCTGTTATTAAATGCTTAGCTTTGGGGCACACGATGGCTAGAAATCTACCCTTTCAGACTGATGGAGCGGCTCTAGGACCCTGCCAGGACTTCGGACCATGACACCCAATGGGGTTGGCAGACAACCATCTGTGCCCCATTACAGTGGTACCTCGGGTTGCAGACGCTTCAGGTTACATACGCTTCAGGTTACAGGCTCCGCTAACCCAGAAATAGTGCTTCAGGTTAAGAACTTTGCTTTAGGATGAGAACAGAAATTGTGCTCCGGTGGCGCGGCGGCAGCGGGAGGCCCCATTAGCTAAAGTGGTGCTTCAGGTTAAGAACAGTTTCAGGTTAAGAACGGACCTCCGGAATGAATTAAGTACTTAACCCGAGGTACCACTGTATAGGTTTGCGTTCTTCTGCTCATGTATACTTCCAATTTCTCCTCCAGAGAAAACCTGAGGTATCTGTTGAGAATCCCTTCTTCTCGCCTGGAGAAATACCAACTAAAGAACAGTTGCAAGAGAAGTTGATGAACTATGCAGAACTGGCAAAAATGACAGACAGACTAAGAGAAAAAGACAACAGAGACTTTGGGAAAAGATTGGGAGCCATTCCTATTATATTTGCAGAAGCAAAGAAAGTCAATAGACTTGATGGCAGGATTGAAATAAACATTCACATTATTAGCATTAATAATAATAAAAAATTTTATTTATATCCTGCCCTCCCCAGCCGAAGCTGGGCTCAGGGCGGCTAACACCAATCATTAGAAGACAGTGAAAGATGATGGTGTACTTACTGTTATTTTTACGTCTTTAGGTTTGATGTTATGTTATGAATAACTTTTTCTGTTAAGAGATAGCAAAATGGGTGAAAATAGAAACGAACCAGAAGCAGAACTTGGGGAAAACCTTGGAGAGGAAGGAGGGAGGAATACCGTATTTTTTGCTCTATGAGACTCACTTTTTCCCTCCTAAAAAGTAAGGGGAAATGCGTGTGCGTCTTATGGAGCGAATGCAGGCTGCGCAGCTATCCCAGAAGCCAGAACAGCAGGAGAGATGGCTGCTTTCACTGCGCAGCGATCCCTCTTGCTGTTCTGGCTTCTGAGATTCAGAATATATTTTTTCTTGTTTTCCTCCTCCAAAAACTAGGTGCGTCTTATGGTCTGGTCTGTCTTATAGAGCCAAAAATACGGTATATTTGCTGAAGCAAAGAAAGTTAATAGACTTGATGGCAGGATTGAAATAAACATTCACATTATTAGCATTAGAAGACAGTGAAAGATGATGGTGTACTTTTTTACGTCGTTAGGTTTGATGTTTTGTTATTAATAACTTTTTTTCTGTTAAGAGATAGCAAAATGGGTAAAAAGATAAACGAACCAGCAGCGGAAGTTGGGGGAAACCTTGGAGAGGAGGAATATATAGTGAATGTTAAGAATTTGAGATGTGTGTAATGAATGAAAAAGAAAAATGAATAAAAATTTAAAAAGAGAGAGAATCAGGAAGAATGGAATAAATTTAATGATTATTTAGTAAAATATGTTAAGTTAAATAGCTTGCAGATACTTAATGGGCTTAGGATTTTACTTATGTTAAGTGATTAATTAATATGTTTAATTCCATAAGGTGAAGATCTAAGGATGCTAATGTTTAAGTTAAATTTCATAAAAATTGGGATTTGGAAACCCGTTAAAAGGACATGCAGTGAAATTCAACCAAGGGGAAGCGAGGAAGTCACTTAACAAAGTTAATAAGTGTAATTTTCAATAAGGCTGTGATTTATGTTTGTTTGTCTTGTGTTTTTGTTTGTTTGTTTGTTTATAATATTGTGAAAACTAATAAAAAAAATTGAGGGGGGGGGAGAGAGAGAGAATCCCTTTTTCTCTCGGAGATTGGGGTGGGTGCAACCGCAGATTCACGCAGCTGGCAATGGAGAAAACCGGCCAGCATCGCATCCAGGATCAGGCCCTGCCAAGGGGGGAGAGCATCCCATTATCCAACGAGAACAAGGACAGTGGAGGAGAGTTTGGGGTAATCACTTTGTCCTTAATCCCTTCTCTATCCCCCACCCCTGGGTCAGGGGGCTGGACCGATCTTCCTTAAGCTGCTTTCCACCTGCTCATCCTTCCTGAGGAGGGGGCCGGCCTGCCTCCCTCTTGACAGGCAAGGAGGGCCCTGCCCTAGACCACCCCCGCCTCCATCTATGGGGACAAGATCCAGGAGTCTGGAAATGCCTGGGACTTTTTAGTGCAGGGGTCAGCAGACTTTTTCAGTGGGGGCCGGTCCACTGTCCCTCAGACCTTGTGGGGGGCCGGATTATATATATCACCGAAAAAAGAAAAATTATATCAATTCAACATCCATATTCATTTTCTAACCAATTACACAACTAAATTAAGATATACCTAATTACTCTAAACTTCTCTTTGCTGTATACAAATACAACACAGTTAGAAATTCTATATTAAAGCTTTTTATAAATAATATTTCAAATTCCCCTACACACACACCCCTTCACCCATCTGTGATTTTATTTTTACTTCTTCCCTATTGTTGTGTTGTTTTAATTTAATAATTGTTCAGCTGACTCTTTTATTATTTCCTTGCTTACCCCTGAACGTTTTACATGCCGGACTGTTATTTTTTTTTGGGGGGGGGGTGAACGAATTCCTATGCCCCACAAATAACCCAGAGATGCATTTGAAATAAAAGGACACATTCTACTCATGTAAAAACACGCTGATTCCCGGACCGTCTGTGGGCCGGATTGAGAAGGCGATTGGGCCGGATCCGGCCCCCAGGCCTTAGTTTGCCTAACCATGTGTAGAGCAGGTATGTCCAAAGTCCGTTTTGGGACTTTGCCCGCTGATCGGTTCAATCGGGCCCCTGTGGCAGTTGTTTATTTCCTGAGGTAAAATCCTAAAAAAAAAAAAAGCTCAAGAAATTCAATACTAAAAAAAAGTCAACAAATTTGGCCCTTCAGTTCATCAAATCTGGCCCTCCTTGAAAAAAATCTGGACACCGCTGAGGAAAGGAGAGTAAAAAGGCAACAGGATAGGGGCTTATAAAATTATGCCTGCATGGAAAAAGTTGAGATTCCTGCATTGCTGAAGGTTGGACTATATAGCCCTTGGGATTCCCTTTCTGTGATTCAGTGACTAGATGGTCCCTTGGCTGCTGGGCTCTTCCTATGTTCTTAAGAACTGCCTTCTGGAGAGATTCTGGCAAAAGGAAAATTGGTAACCGAACAATTTAATCCCTGTATTGCAAACAATAAGTAATATCCAAGGCAAAATGATGAGCTGATACAATATCAATATCAATCTTTATATAATATGAAAAATATGAAAATCACATAAACGGAAAACTTATGAATCTCTGGAAGTCACAAAATACACACTCTTAATGGATTCTCTTGAAAACATAAAACCATGGGCATTGTTGGAAGTGATATAAATGTGATATAAATAGAAATGAATGTAAGCTCTTTCTTTATGCAATAACAGCAGCAAGAATATTACTGGCCCAAAAATGGAAGCAAGAAGAATTATCGATGATTGAAGAATGGAGGATGAAGTTACTGGACTATGCAGAACTAGATAAACTAACCGGAAGGATTTGAAACCGGTGGGACCAGAAATTCACAGAAGACTGGAGTAAATTTACGGACTATCTGAAACGTATTTGTGAAGATCAGACGTTTGTAGGTTTGCGAGAAGTTTTGTGAGGAGTATTATTGGAATTATTGCAAAAATGGATAAGGGGATGATTTGTTAAGAGATGTAAAGGCAATATAAAGTTAAGAAATGCATAAGAAGTGGTTAAAACAGTGGATCATCAGAGGTGCTATAAAGAAAACATAAAACCAAATAAAGATAAGTCAAAGATTCATAAGTTTTCTGTTTATGTGATTTCATATATTTCATATTATATAAAGAATGTATAGTGATAGTGTATCAAAAGGGAAACTGGGCCAGGGCAATCGGTTGCCCGCCAGGTTGACGTGTCCTTAAAAAAATGGCACCCCTTGAATAATCCACTCAGGCACTCGAAGAAGGCCAGAAGGAACCCCACAGCTTGCTTAACACACACAAGCACACATAACGGTGGTTGTGAAAGAGGACTCTGGCACCATTTGCAGTGCTCCTGACCTCCTTACCCACTGGTGGAAAGCTGCCCAAGAATCGGAAATGGGATTGACCCAATTGGATTATGGGGCCAATGTTTCCTCCCTGGACATCCTACTTCACGCAGCTTCTCTGGGGCTTCCTTCCGCCGTGTGCCCCTTACTCTGGTGCACAGAAATGGGGGTACCTTTGCCGGCTGGCAGCTGGCAGCTCCCTCAACCCGCCATTGTCCCCCAAGGTGCTCCCAGACTCCCGTGCGGGATGGAGATTGTAGGTTTGCCCAGTTAGAGGCGATAAAACAGGCTCTGTCTCACACCCCGGTGCAGCAAATCCGAAAGAAAGAAAGAAAGAAAGAAAGAAAGAAAGAAAGAAAGAAAGAAAGAAAGAAAGAAAGAAAGAAAGAAAGACAGACTTTTTTGGAATTCGGAAAGGGATGAAGAAATGCAATGAAGGGTGTGTGGGAACAAACAATTAAGAGGAAGGTGTGTTAACGCCGTGGGAGCAAATTGGGATGAACGCTCTGGAGCAGCCAAGAAATAACATACCCTCTAACATTTGTCTGATGAAAATAGGGACGTCTTATATTACAGCCAAACCTCAGTTTTAGAACTCCTCCATTTTGGAACGTTTCGGCTCCCAAACGCCGAAAACCTGGAAGTAAATGTTCTGGTTTTCGAACATTTTTCAGAACTCAAACGGCTTCCAAAGCGTGTTTCTCTCTTTGCCCCATTGAAATTTCTGACAGCCCTTTGATTTTCAGGTTTCGAACATTTCAAAAGCCAAACGGTCTTCCAGAACGGATTATGTTAAAAAACCGAGGTATTACAGTGGACGCTCGGGTTGCGAACGTGATCCGTGCAGGAAGCACATTCACAACCCGCAGCATTCGCTACCCGTAGTGCCGCGTCTGCGCATGTGCGAGTCGCGATTCACCGCTTCTGCGCATGTGCAAAACGTGATTTAGCGCTTCTGCGCATGCACCGCAACCCAGAATTAACCAATTCTGATACTTCCAGGTCCGGCACGGTGCACAACCTGAAATCACATAACCCAAAGTGTCTGTAACCCAAGGTATGACTGTATTATTATTATTATTATTATTATTATTATTATTATTACCCTGCCCATCTGACTGGCTTGCCCCAGCCACTCTGGGTGGCTTCCAGCATATATAAAAACATAATAAAGCATTAAACATTTTTTTAAAAAACTTCCCTATCCAGGGCTGCCTTCAGATGTCCTCTAAAGGTTGTATAGTTACTTATCTCCTTGGCTCACATAACTCCATACCCTCCAACATTTCTCCGATGGAAATAGGGACCTCCGAGGAAAAGCAGAACATTCCGGGATCAAATCAGAAACCAGGATGGCTTCTGTAAGTAAATCCAGGACTGTCCCTGGAAAATAGGGACACTCGGCGGGTCTGAAATTATCCTGCGGAACTCACCGCCCCAAGGCTGAGGAGCGGGCACCAGATTGCTGGGTGGATGCAGCTGGCCACAGGGGGCAGGTTTTGCTGGCCCCAGAAACCCCAAGCAGGATCCGGGCACAAGATCCCAGCTAAAAGTTTCCCCACCTTATCCTCCACAGGCACAAACATTTTTCTCTATCTCTGCATGTTCCTTGTTCCACGACCTACATTCAGTTCCCACCTATGGGAACAAATCGCTGGAGGGAGATTTTGGCAGAAAGGCAACCACGGCTATGCAGTAGAAATTTCCTGCAGGATCCTGGGTTTACAGGTGTTTGCGCTGCGTATTATGGCTCCCCTGGGGAAGTGAGAGAGGCAGGTAGACCCTGGAGAGCTAAGCTCTACCTGCCCTTGTTTGACACCCGATTCCCCATGCCAGCCTGATGCCCGCTTATATCCCCTTTGGCATTCATAAAAACATGAGAAGGCAAAGGTAAAGGACTCCTGGACAGTTAAGTCCAGTCAAAGCTGACTATGGGGTTGCGGCGCTCAGCTCGCTTTCAGGCCGCAGTAGTGGCATACATGTTGTTGTTTAGTCGCTTAGTCGTGTCCGACTCTTCGTGGCCCCATGGACCAGAGCACGCCAGGCCCTCCTGTCTTCCACTGCCTCCCGCAGTTTGGTCAGACTCATGCTGGTCTCTTCGAGAACACTGTCCCACCATCTCGTCCTCTGTCGTCCCCTTCTCCTTCTGCCCTCCATCTTTCCCAACATCAGGGTCTTTTCCAGAGAGTCTTCTCTTCTCATGAGGTGGCCAAAGTCTTGGAGCCTCAGCTTCAGGATCTGTCCTTTCAGTGAGCACTCAGGTTTGACAGCAAACTTGATAAATTGATGCATTTTCAGCAGGGACATTGGCCCTCTGGGACTTCCATATCCCTAACTGCTTGATGTGGACAGTTCTTCTCCTGCTCTAAAATTACCATATTTTTCGCTCCATAAGACACACCTAGTTTTCAGAGGAGCAAAACAAGAAAAAAAATATTCTGAACGAAACAGTGGATGCATGATTTTTGTGGTTCATGCTGTGGCCACAGAAATGATATGTGATTTGACGGCGAGTTTGGGGTAGCCGAATGCAAGAATCCTGAGGATCCATGTGGATCCGTGCTTTGTAACCACGTTTTTGCGCCGTTGCGGCCCCATGAAACAGTGGGTGCGTGATTTTTTGGGTGCAGGCTGTAGCCATGGACATGCTATGTGATCTGATGGTGAATTTGGGGTGACCCAATGCGAAGATCCTGAGGATCCATGTGCTTTTACCTCCCCCCTCCCAGGCAGCCTCCTTTATCACTAGCGTCCCTTATCTCCCTCCCGATCACTTGCCAATCAGCTGCTCAGCGGCTTTGTTTCAACACCCCTTTCCCTCTTTCTAAAAAATAAAGCACGATCTGCTTTTTGCCCCTGGGCAATTCGGCTCCAGGGCCCACGCATTCGCTCCATAAGACGCACAAACATTCCCCCTTAATTTTTAGGAGGAAAAAGGTGTGTCTTACGGAGTGAAAAATACGGTATATCTCAACCCCTTTCCAAGCATCTTACTTCGGCCCGCATAAGCTAAAAAAGATACCTGGGGCTCGTCCGGGATTTGAACCCGGGACCTCTCGCACCCTAAGCGAGAATCATACCCCTAGACCAACGAGCCAGCTGTCGCTGTGGCCTGCCAGATGTTGCCATTTGAAAAGAAGAAGCGCTGGCAAGCCGAGAAACCACAAAGCATCCTATAGTTACATGTGTGAGGTTTGGAAATCATATCCCTGCAGACAGAGATGGTGAGAGGATTAAGACCTGAAGGCCTGTTTGCTCGAGTCTTCATCTGGAGGAAGACTAGACCACCCTGGGCTATTTAATGAGCCTCTGTTCCGATTTGCTAAAGCCCACCCCAAAACAGAGACAATCTGTGAAATATACTCGGAGTCGAGAGTGGATTTCATGCTCTTTATTCAGCTCCTAGTGGTGAGGAGGAATGGAAATTCCCCAGAATGTCTGCTTTATATACGTTATCTACACAATGGGCCCCACGTGATTGGCTAATTCCAGGATTCTCCTATAGGCCAATCAGGTTGCGGATTCACTTCCACCTGGAGCTGGATTGGGTGGCTCCTGTAGACCAATCAGACTGCTGCATTCTGGACCCTATTGTTCTAGGACCAATCAGACTGCTGCCTTTTGGATCCTTTTGTTCTAAGACCAATCAGACTGGTGCATTCTGGATCCTATTGTTCTAGGACCAATCAGACTGCTGCATTCTGGACCCTATTGTTCTTGGACCAATCAGACTGCTGCCTTTTGGATCCTATTCAACTCAGTACACCCTGGAAGCCAATCTTTTCTAAAAGTCAAAATTTGCTAAACACACTTCATGCTTCGCATGGTTAATCTGTGAAACTCCCTCCCACAGGAGCAAGTGAGGGCCACCAACCTTCAAAAGAGAATGGGACAAATTCATGGAGAGCATCTGTGAGCTTTTTTTTTTTTAAGGAACATTTCCCCCCAAAATTACATTTTTCTTGGCTTTTTTAAGCCTTCCCCCCTCAAATAAATCGCTCTACTTGTGATGCATCCAGGTTTTCCCAACCGACATCCACACAGCAAAATACTCCCCTCATTTTAGTGCAGTTTAATGTAAGGCTCGTGATTCATAGACTCATAGAACTATAGAGCTGGAAGGGACCCAACGGTCATCTAGTCCAACCCGCGGCAGTGCAGGAATCACAGCTAATAATGGTTCCAGAAGGAAGTGTGATAGGAATTTTGAGGTCTTAGATATATGGTAATGTTCATAACCGCACATACATAGATCAGCACAGGAAGACCAACCTGGAACCATTTTGATTCCCAAACTGACCAAATGTTTTCTCTGCAAGGTCAAAGTGGAAAAGCCTCCCCAATGTCATTTCCTTCACAAATCCTGTCTTAAGGGTATGTCTGTGTTTGAATAGGGTGTGAACCTGTGACCTGGCCCAGGAACTAAGTATTTATCATTACGAAAGACTGGCCAGGCTCCCCAGGGTTTCCAATCAAGTGACCATTAACAGGTAACAGGAGATAAACAATGCACTCAGATTTCTGTTGTAGACCGCCTTTCTGTGATGTAGGTAAGATGTATCTGAGGAGTGGTCTTAGGTTACACCCCTTCTGTGATGTATATATGATGTTCCTGGGGGTGGTCTTGATCTACAGGGTGGAAATTTCAAAAGTCTTTATAAGGCCTTGCGCGCCATTTTTTCTGGGTTCCGCCTCCTTTCCTGCATGTGAGGGGAGCACCCTGTTGCAACAGATCAATAAAGATCAGGCTTCCTAGCTGCTTTGCTTCTCAATGTTCTCTGTTTGGCCTCTGTTATCTTCTCCTACCAATAGGGAACCAATGTAGGGACTCTATATGGGCTCTTGGATACCCCATAAGGGAAAAGGGGCAATTTTTGTTTACAACAGAAGCTTCCTTGGACTGGTGTAGCATCCAGACCAGAATTGCCCGCTCCAGTCTTACCCAACCTTGGTGACACCCTCCCCAACACCCAGCATGACCAGAAATTATGGGAGTTGTAGTATGACAAAAAGCAGAGGGCGCCAAGTTGGGGAAGCCTGACCCGCTCTGACTGGTTGTTTCCAGAAAGGTCTTCTGCTGCAACAAAAATTCAGACAGATCTCTTCTCTGTGGCCTGTGACCCTTTCCCTCAGGGGTGGTAAATGGTTGTTTTTTCCCTTAGCAGAAGGGCCGCACTCCCTCCTGGACAACTTTTGGGGGGCCACATGCTCGTGGAAGCAAAAGTAGGAAGAGCAAACCAATGTAAATCAGAAGCCGGAGGGAAACCTGCAAGCAGGATTCGAACACAAGACCGCTCTCCTCTCCTGTGGTTTCCAGCAACTGGTAATTTCAGAAGCATTATTGCCTCCCAACTGTGGAGGCAAAGCATAATAATAATAATAATAATAATAATAATAATAATAATAATAATTATTTATACCCTACCCATCTGGCTGGGTTTCCCCAGCCACTCTGGGCAGCTTCCAACAAACACTAAAATACAGTAATCGATTAAACATTAAAAGCTTTCCTAAAAAGGACTGCCTTCAGGTGTCTTCTAAAAGTCAGATAGTTGTTGTTCTCTTTGACATCTGGTGGGAGGGCGTTCCACAGGGCGGGTGCCACCACCGAGAAGGCCCTCTGCCTGGTTCCCTGTAACTTGGCTTCTTGCAGTGAGGGAACCGCCAGAAGGCCCTCAGAGCTGGACCTCAGTGTCAGGGCTGGATGATGGGGGTAGAGACGCTCCTTCAGGTATACTGGACCGAGGCCGTTTAGGGCTTTAAAAGTCAGCACCAACACTTTGAATTGTGCTCAGAAACGTACTGGGAGCCAATTTAGGTCTTTCAAGACCGGTGTTATATGGTCTCGGCGGCCGCTCCCAGTCACCAGTCTAGCTGCCGCATTCTGGATTAGTTGTAGTTTCCGAGTCACCTTCAAAGGTAGCCCCACATACAGCGCATTGCAGTAGTCCAAGCGGGAGATAACCAGAGCATGTACCACTCTGGCGAGACAGTCCGCAGGCAGGTAGCCTGAGCCTCTATTATTTGTCTAATCCAATATTTAAGATAGGTAAAGGTAAAGGTACCCCTGCCCGTACGGGCCAGTCTTGACAGACTCTGGGGTTGTGCGCCCATCTCACTCAAGAGGCCAGGGGCCAGCGCTGTCCGGAGACACTTCCGGGTCACGTGGCCAGCGTGACATCGCTGCTCTGGCGAGCCAGAGCTGCACACGGAAACGCCGTTTACCTTCCCGCTAGAAAGCGGTCCCTATTTATCTACTTGCACCCGGAGGTGCTTTCGAACTGCTAGGTTGGCAGGTGCTGGGACCGAGCAACGGGAGCGCACCCCGCTGCGGGGATTCGAACTGCCGACCTTTCGATCGGCAAGCCCTAGGCGCTGAGGCTTTTACCCACAGCGCCACCCGCGTCCCCCTAATATTTAAGATACTGGATTTTAAATCAGGCACGGCCAAACTTGGCCCTCCATATGTTTTGGGGCTACAATTCCCATCATCCTTGACCACTGGTCCTGCTAGCTAGGGATGATGGGAGTTGTAGTCCCAAAACATCTGGAGGGCCAAGTTTGGCCATGCCTTTTTTAAATTGTAGCAATCCGCTCCTGGGATCTGGTGTCGAAGGGGCAATAATATTTCCAATTCTTGAATTGGCAAGATTCGAACTGGGGTCTTCTCGATCTGTAGCTCAGTCTCCTCCAAAGAGAGCCCCATCCTTACATGGGAGTAAATAATTCCCACTGATCTAGATAGGAAAGATGGCCACGAAAACAAGCCCATGGCAAGATGGCAGCCGCAGCAGATATTTTATGTGAATTAGTTAGCAAAAAAATCCAAATAATTTCCCCCAGGTTAGAAATATTGCGTTGTTATCCAGGCTACAAATTCTTATTTGTTGCAAGGAAGTTTGATTCCACATGTGATTCCAAATGTCTCAGCGCATCTTCCTGTCACTTTCCTTGATGCAAAACACACACACCCTCTTAATCTTTCTAATTAGAATGCAATCTAATCAAAATCTGAAACAGGAATGGAAAGGTGTAGAAGAATACATGGCCAAAAGATGCTCCAACATGAATTTATTGATATGCATAGACTGATTTTACAAAGTTAAGCTAAGCTCAGCAGATATATAAGATTGAACGTTTAATTATTAAGATGCAAAAATTACAATCTCAATAATAAAGTTACAAAATAATAACAAGGAAGTCACGCACAGGGCAAGAAATAAGAAATGGATAAATGTTGGTACATAATAAAAGTGAATTTAGGAATATAACGTAGATGTATCATTATGTAAAGATTTCATAGATTGCATTGCAACATTAAAAATAAATAAATAAACTCTTAATCTTTTGGAGAAGCAGGTTTGTTGCACAAGCCTCCCTAATCAACTTTAATTGCACAACCTGAATTTGCCGTCAAGCGATTGGATCGTGGCCAAAAAAGGGAAGCCGGCCAGAAATGAGCGGCCCAGGGTGATCTGCACTGGTAAATCTGGATTTTCAGAAACGCTAAATGCATGTGTGGTTTCCACTTGTCTGCTCCTTTGCCTAGTCGGAGTTCAAAAAGTAGGGCTCGTCCGGGATTTGAACCCGGGACCTCTCGCACCCTAAGCGAGAATCATACCCCTAGACCAACAAGCCAGTTGCTTGCAGTCCTTCCAGATGTTCTTTTCAGGCCGGCTGGTAATTTGCAGGCTCAAATTACCTTCTCTCTGCATGTGGCAGGCAAGGAACAGGGTGATGCGCCACATTCCCATATGGCACTCACATGCTCATGTCCACGTTGCTCAGGAGCAAAGCTCTTAACCCCTTTGGCGCCGGGGAGAATTGGGCAGACCGGATTCCGCGAAGTAAATGGGAATTTAACACACAGAGGAATGTATCTTAGGCTACATTTACCCCTCTGCCCTTAAAGAGGAGAAAACCCCATTTATTTGGGGGGGAAGGGGTGGAGGAATAGGCAGAGCATGAGGCCCAAATCCCAAGCAGGCTCGCTACCACTTGGGTTGCCAACTTTCTAACCAGCCTCTGTTGCTGTGCTTTTAATGAGGCAGTTTAGTACGCCAACATTCATTCGGTTCGCAAGTTATAATACAGTGGTACCTCGGTTATCAAACTTAATCCGTTCCGAAACCAAAGCTTTCCAAAACCGAGGCACGCTTTCCCACAAAAAGTAATGCAAGATGGATTAATCCGTTCTGGACTTTTAAAAGCAACCCCTAAAACAGCAATTTAACATGGATTTTACTTTCTAACGAAACCACTGATCCATAAAATGAAAGCTGAACTGGGTTCCACACAGTCACAAAAAGAGAAAAAAAGAGCTGCAAAAACAAAAACGCAAAATAAATAGCAAAAACAGACAGACTTTAGCATAACACTCAAACAGAATTGTGGCACTCAAAACGGAAGCATAACACTCAAAAAAGAGCGTGTTCAGCTTCTGAAAAAAGTTCACAAACCAGAACACTTACTTCCGGGATGCAGTGTTTGGGTTCCAAGTTGTTTGAGTACCAAGGCATTTGAGAACCAGGGTACCACTGTAATAATAATAATAATAATAATAATAATAATAATAATAATAATAATAGATTTATACCCCACCCATCTGACTGGGTTTCCCCAGCCACTCTGGGCGGCTCCCAACAGAATAAAAAAGCGATAAAATATCAAGCATTAAAAACTTCATAGAATTATAGAATCAGAAGAGACCCCAAGGGCCATCGAGTCCAACCCCCTGCCAAGCAGGAAACACCATCAGAGCACTCCTGACAGATGGTTGTCAAGCCTCTGCTTAAAGACCTCCAAAGAAGGAGACTCCACCACACTCCTTGGCAGCAAATTCCACTGTCAAACAGCTCTTACTGTCAGGAAGTTCTTCCTAATGTTTAGGTGGAATCTTCTTTCTTGTAGTTTGGATCCATTGCTCCGTGTCCGCTTCTCTGGAGCAGCAGAAAGCAACCTTTCTCCCTCCTCTGTGTGACATCCTTTTATATATTTGAACATGGCTATCATATCACCCCTTAACCTCCTCTTCTCCAGGCTAAACATGCCCAGCTCCCTTAGCCGTTCCTCAGAAGGCATCGTTTCCAGGCCTTTGACCATTTTGACCTAAACACTTTATAAAATTGTTCCACTTTATTTGTAGTTCTGTAATGCTACCCCCAATGTTAACTCGTTCTTGCCGTCTAGAGCTACAGAGCATCTAAAGGGGGACGGGGAGAGAACGCGGTGGAAAACATTTGTGGTAGAAATAGCTACAGGATTTCAACCAGAACCCACAGGGCATGGAGTGATTGGATCTAAAGCAGTCTGTCCGCCCTGAAACTTTCGCAGCTACGAACTGTATTAAAAGTGGAGTCACGTATATCCAGCCCAGTTGCATCCTGGGCACAAATCGTCATGAAGCACACCGTTCCCTGCAAAGAATTCTGGGAACTGCAGTCTGAACTACAATTCCCAGCACCTTTAGGCAACCACACTTCCTGGGATTACAGTCGATGCTCGGGTTGCGAACGTGATCTATGCGGGAGGCACGTTCGCAACCCGCAGCGTTCGCAGCCTGCGACCCGTGCGTCTGCGCACGTGCGGGTCGCGATTCGGCACTTCTGCGCATGCGCAAAGCACGATTCAGTGCTTCTGCGCATGCGCAAAGCGCGATTTAGCACGTCTGCACATGCACAAGCGCCAAAACCTGAAAGTAACCGTTCTGGTTCTACCAGGTTTGGCGTGGTGTGCAACCCAAAATCACACAACCTGAAGCGTTTGTAACCTGAGGTATGGTGGTACTCGGAGGGAAATAATGTGTGCTTCAAATGAACGACGTGTGCATTGATAAATTCAGTTTCAAGTCGTGGGGTGGAAAGTGAATGGGGAGAGAGAGCGAGGACCGTTGAGGGAGTTGGGTTTATTTGGCCTGGAGAAGAGAAGGGGATATGAAAGCAAAAAGCACAACTGTCCCGTTTTGAGTGGGACACCCCAAATTTACAGAAGCCGCCCCAGCTTCTGATCCCAATTCTGGATGTCCCACTTGGGTTCCTACGCTGTGATTCTCATTCTCTCTCTCTCTCTCTCTCTCTCTCTCTCTCTCTCTCTCTCTCAAATTCAGTTTTACATATAACAATTAAAATCACATGTAAATCATAATAAAATATACATAGGATTCTCTGAATCCCTTGACTTCCCTCCATGGGTTCCATAGTTATTTTTTGCCGACTGCATCGTATAACATTCTGCATATTTCCTGAACGCTCAGTTCTCACCATAGTTCTTGTCACACTGCAAGCGGTTTTTTAAAAAATTCTGCCAACATTTTTAATTGTTTACAGTGTTCTTTTTTTAGTAAGAACCATTCTTTACTAAATTTGTTATCATCTTGGTTTCTGATCTTCCCGGTCACTTCTGCTACAGCTGAGATTCTCCGCATCGCAAGGGGGTTGGGATAGATGACCGCTGAGGGTCCCCCAACTCTACAAAGTGCTTTTGAGAGAGGCTTCCTGGGAAGCGAACGGGGGAAATACAGCTCTGCGTCGCCTTGCCCTCTGCCATCCCGAAGAGTCCCTCGCAATCGGCTCCGATCTGGACAGCAAACGAGATTATCCCCTGAGAGGGGCTTAAGGGACAGCAGGTAAGGGTCTTAGATGCCCTCAATCCTCCAGTTTGCCTCTGGGATGATCAGGATTAGTGCCTGATCCCGGGCCGAGCCTCTAAGTGGATTGCCCCCTCCGTCCTCCTATAACAGGAGGGCAGGGGCCCCTCGGGCAGATCTCGGTCCCCGCGGCGCCACCAGGGACGATGTCCGGCGAAGAAGACTTCTACCTCTTTGAGAACATCTCCAAGGTGGGTCCTTGGGATGGGCCCCAGTACCACATCGCCCCAATGTGGGCCTTCTACTTCCAGACGGCCTTCATGGGCTTCGTCTTCTTCGCCGGGACGCCCCTCAACGCCATCATCCTGGTGGTCACCGTCAAATATAAGAAGCTCCGCCAGCCGCTAAACTACATCCTAGTCAACATCTCCTTCGCTGGGTTCCTCTTCTGTGTCTTCTCCGTCTTCACCGTCTTCCTGGCCAGCTCGCAGGGCTACTTCTTCTTCGGAAGACACATCTGTGCCCTGGAGGCCTTCCTGGGCTCGGTGGCAGGTAAAAGCCCCGGAGCAGCAGCAGAGTAGAATAGAGTTGCGCAGTCAGGTGGGTCCCTCAAAGGTCATCCAGCCCGGCCCGCTGGATGGCAGCGGAAGAACGCCTGGCCTTTGTTGGGGATTCTGGTTCACGTCTCCTCTTCCTTGCCTTTTCAGTACACTTAAAGGACTCCCAATCGCATAATAATAATAATAATAATAATAATAATAATAATAATAATTTATTATTCATACCCTGCCTATCTGGCTGGGTTTCCCCAGCCACTCTGGGTGGCTCCCAACTAAAAATACATTAAAACTTTAGACATTAAAAACTGCCTTCAGATGTCTCCTAAACATCAGATAGTTGTTTATTTCCCATCTGGTGGGAGGGCGTTCCACAGGGAGGGAGCCACCACTGAGAAGGCCCTCTACCAGGTTCCCTGTAACCTCACTTCTCACAGGGAGGGAACCGCCAGAAGGCCCTCGGAGCTGGACCTCAGTGTCCAGGCAGAACAATGGGGGTGCGTTTTTCCTTCTCCCTCCCCGTCCCTTTTTCCTTGCGTGTCGTGCCCTTGGGGGCTTGGCCGGCTGCCGATCTTCGCCAACCCTTGTCCGTTTCTGTCTCCCCACCCACCCCAGGGCTGGTCACCGGCTGGTCCTTGGCCTTCCTCGCCTTTGAACGCTACATCGTCATCTGCAAGCCCTTCGGGAATTTCCGTTTCAACTCCAAACACGCTCTTCTGGTGGTGGCAGCGACTTGGTTCATTGGCATCGGAGTCTCAATCCCACCCTTTTTTGGGTGGAGCAGGTGAGGTGGAAAAGGAGGGAGTCTTCCGAAGCCCAGATTGGGGAGAAGGTCCATAGACTGAAAGCTTGTGCGGTAGCTTTGTGTGTGTGTGTGTGTGATTTTTATAGGTTTTATATATAGCCACATTCAAAATAAATTTAAAAATTTTAAAAAATTATCCAATAATAATAATAATAATTTAATATTTATACCCCGCCCATCTGGCTGGGTTTCCCCAGCCACTCTGGGCGGCTCCCAACAGAACACTAAAATACAATAACCTATTAAACATTAAAAGCTTCCCTAAACTGGGCTGCCTTCAGATGCCTTCTAAAAGTCTACTAGTTGTTGTTCTCTTTGACATCTGGTGGGAGGGCATTCCACAGGGCGGGCGCCACCACCAAGAAGGCCCTCTGCCTGGTTCCCTGTAACTTGGCTTCTCGCAGTGAGGGAACCGCCAGAAGGCCCTCGGTGCTGGACCTCAGTGTCCGGGCAGAACGATGGAGGTGGAGACGCTCCTTCAGGTATACTGGGCTGAAACCGTTTAGGGCTTTAAAGATCAGCACCAACACTTTGTATTGTGCTCGGAAACATACTGGGAGCCAATGTAGGTCTTTCAAGACCGGTGTTATGTGGTCTTGGCAGCCGCTCCCAGTCACCAGTCTAGCTGCCGCATTCTGGATTAATTGTAGTTTCTGGGTCACCTTCAAAGGTAGCCCCATATAGAGCGCATTGCAGTAGTCCAAGCGGGAGATAACCAGAGCATGCACCACTCTGGCCAGACAGCCTGCGGGCAGGGAGGGTCTCATCCTGTGTACCAGATGGAGCTGGTAGACAGCCACCCTGGACACAGAACTGACCTTCGCCTCCATGGACAGCTGTGAGTCCAAAATGACTCCCAGGCTGCGCACCTGGTCTTTCAGGGGCACAGTTACCCCATTCAGGACCAGGGAATCCTCCACACCTGCCCGCCTCCTGTCCCCCAAAAACTGTACCCCCAAAAACAGTACCCAAGTTTGCTACTGGACAGTTTTTTGATTCTTTATTTATTTCAACTGCAACAGGCCAACACGGCTACCTACCTGAATATAATCACATTGCGTAACATCGTACCCTCTTATTTTATCTCTTTGGCTCTTCTTAGCCTAACGACTTCCGTCCCTCCCATCTGACGGTTCACAAAACTAAACTTTGCATCTTTACATTTTGCTTCGTTTCCTACCCTTGTTACACCATTGCCTAAAACACTATATTACTCCACCTGAATAGGTAGCAATTTCATCTTACAAATCTTCAGATCACCCTGCTAATGATGTTAATTGCTTCCAGTTGTCTTTCAAGTATAATATAAATTTGTTCCAGTCCTTTTGGATTGCTTGATCTCGCTGGTTCCAGATTCTTCCTGTCAGTTTTGCCAGTTCTGCAAAATCCATCAGCTTCATCCGCCTTATTTTGCTGGTAATTCCTGTCATTTCCATCTTTGGGCTAGCAAAGTTCTTGCCTCAGTTGTTGCACATAAGAACAATTTTTTATCTTGTCTCAGTATCTCTCTACCCACTATACCCAATAGAAAACGCTTCTGGTTTTTTAACAAAAGTGTTTTTGAACATTTTCTTTAGCTCATTATATATCATTTCCCAGAAAGCTTTTACCTCTTTACATGTCCATCACAGATGGTAAAAAGTACCCTCCTTTTCTGTTATCAGATCTAAATGATCTCACAACAGCAAAGTTTGCTAGGTTTATCGAGGATGCAATGAGATTAAGGGCCACTATCTGAACAATAACATTGGTCATTTGATTGCCCTTTTTTACCCATTTCTGTCTTTTTATTTGTATATATTGCTTGTTTTATGTTGCCATGGCCGTTGGCTAATGCGAATAAAGCCTATTATTATTAAAATTACCCTACTTTTCCTTACATTTCCAACATTCAGTTTTAGTTCTGTACATTTTGGCCAGTTTAACTGGTGTTAAACACCCCCTATACATCATTTCCGTAACGTTTTCCTGAAGCGTCCTGCATGCTGTAAAATTAACACCTTCATTCCACAACCTCTCCCGTTCTTCTAACTGTATATTACGGTCTGTGCAGTAGCTATTAGCAGGAGCGACTGAAAGTAGTCAGCAAGCTTCTGAGTTACACAGGACGCTTCTTCTTCTTCTTCAGGGTCTACTCTAGAGGGAAAGGCTGCTAGTTATGGCACGTCTATGGACCAGTTGTGAGTTTGCTCCTGGTGCAAAGGTTGCAAATGCTGTTCTTCCTTGGAACGCTGTTTGGATCTGCCTCTAGCGCTGAACAGATCACCCAGATCCCTTGCTGGGAGTTCTCTCCTGAGCAGGGCTGCCATATTTCAAAAAGTGAAAAGTTTTTGAGCTGCTTTTATGAGAAATTGGCAAAAACAACACTGCTGCCATGGGCTGCCATGTCAGGATTTTTCGGGGTGTTTTCTGATATCCACCCAGACACTTCTGCAGACTGTAATACTCCAGATATGTCCGGGATATTCCGGACGGATGGGAACCCCACTCCTCAGTTCTTTCTTTCTTTCTTTTTTAATTTGAATGTTTTTATTTTCAATGCAGAATCATAACAAAAATTACAAACATTGAATCCAAAATAATACTATACAGACAAAAATCCCGGGAACATATAGAAAAAAAACAGAAAAGGAAAAGGAAAAAAAGGGGAAAAAACTAAACTAAACAAAAACAAAAAAGCACACATCTACAGAACAAAACCATATCATTACGTACATAAACACAAATTGACCTCCTTCCTTTGTTCTAAGACCTCAAAAAATTTACTCTTACTGTATTGTTGTGTCTAATTAGATTACTTCCATCTTTGTGCTTTTTTACACCATTTTTCTTATTCTTTAACCCTGTAAAGCATCATTCATTACATACCAATATACTAACTCCAGAACAATGCTTTTTCATATACTCTTTAGCACAACCCCATTCTTTTAATAATTTCTGGTCCGATTGTCCCCTTATGTAAGCTGTGAGTCTTGCCAGATTTATGTATTCACAAAATTTAATTTGCCAATCTTTCACTGATGGAATTTTTCTGCCTTTCCAGTTTTTAGCTATAAGCATCCTGGCAGCTGTTGTTGCATAAAGGAATGAATACTTTCCTTTGATTTTCAGGGATATCATTTGTAATTAAACCTAAAAGGAATGCCTCCGGTTTTTTTCTAAAAGATATTTTAAACAGATATTTTATCCTCAGTTCTTTCAATGCCATCTCCTCATCCTAAACACATAGGATGGGGACACCTGGCTTACTAGCAGTACACGGGGAAAAGATCTAGGGGTCTTGGCGGACTGCAAGCTCTACATGAGCCAACCTTGTGATGCAGCAGCAAAAAAAAGCTATTGCTATTCTAGGCTGCATCAACAGAAGTCTAGTGTCCAGGTCAATGGAAGTCATAGTCCCATTCTATTCCTCCTTGGTCAGACCACACTTGGAATACTGTGTCCAGTTCTGGGCACCACCATTTAAGAAGGATATTGGCAAGGTGGAAGGTGTGCAGAGGAGGGTGACAAAGATGGTCAAGAGCCTGGAAACGACGAAGCTGTTGTTGTTGTGGTTTAGTCATTTGGTCGTATCCAACTCTTTGTGACCCCCTGGACCAGAGCACACCTGTCTTCCACTGCCTCCCGCAGTTTGGTCAAACTCATGCTGGTAGCTCCTTTAACACTGTCCTACCACCTTGTCCTCTGTCGTCCCCTTCTCCTTCTGCCCTCCATCTTTCCCAACATCAGGGTCTTTTCCAGGGAGTCTTCTCTTCTCATGAGGTGGCCAAAGTACTGGAGCCTCAGCTTCAGGATCTGTCCTTCCAGGGAGCACTCAGGGCTGATTTGCTTCAGAATGGAGAGGTTGGATCTTCTTGCAGTCCATGGGACTCTCAAGAGTCTCCTCCAGCACCAGAATTGAAAAGCATCCATTCTTTGGCAATCAGCCTTCTTTATGGTCCAGCTCTCACTTCCATACATCACTACTGGGAAAACCATATTTTGGAAATATGCTCCTACAAAGCCAACGTCCTCCCCTTACCCCTGCTCCTCTGCCTTTCAGGTTCATCCCAGAAGGCCTGCAGTGCTCCTGCGGCCCCGACTGGTACACAGTTGGCACCAAGTACAAGAGCGAATACTACACCTGGTTCCTCTTCATCTTCTGCTTCATCGTGCCCCTCACCCTCATCGTCTTCTCCTACTCGCAGCTCCTGGGCGCCCTCCGTGCCGTAAGTATCTCCTGCCCAACTCCTTCGACCCCTTTCACAACAACCTTATGAGGTAGGGTGAGGTAGACAGGGAGCGGCGAGCGCCCGAGGTCGCCCAGAGAGCTGGCCGTGTTGAGATTCGAACCCCGGTCTCTCTCAGGTCCTAGTCCGGAACTTTAACCACTATACCCCACTTCCCCAGAGTTGCCAGATACATCAGGAAAGCCCTGCTGGACCTCAGGTTGGTGTTGGCATCCCAGGGGCGGCATTTCTTAAGAGACGCTAAAAAGACAAGGGTCCCTGCAGCTGGATCAAACCCAGTACAGTGGTACCTCGGGTTACAGACGCTTCAGGCTACAGACTCCGCTAACCCAGAAGTAGTACCTCGGGTTAAGAACTTTCCTTCAGGATGAGAACAGAAATTGCGCGGCAGCAAGAGGCCCCATTAGCTAATGTGGTGCTTCAGGTTAAGAACAGTTTCAGGTTAAGAACGGACCTCCGGAACGAATTAAGTTCTTAACCCGAGGTACCACTGTTCTCGCTGTGTGCAACCAAACGTCTAAATGGGTTACCTTCAAAGGCAGCCCCACGTAGAACGCATTGCAGTAGTATAAGCTGGAGATAACTAGCAAGCAAATGATGAAATTGTATAAATGCATGGGGAATAGAATTTTTTTTGGGGGATGAGCATTGCAGAGACCTTTCCTCAAGTCTCCAATTCACCCAGCCTCTGTTGGCATCATGCTTTCAGCTGATTAGGAAATCAAACTAATCCCGTTTTGACAACACACCAGTAACTACCAGGATAGCTTTTTTTGCTGCCATTTCCAGAAGCCCTCTCCTCTTCCCGAATTTGTCTAATCCTCTTTCAAAGCTGGACAGGTTGGCGGCCACTCCTGTGGCAGGGAGTTCCGCCGTCAGCTGTGCTGATGGAACCACCCCCTCGGCGCTAGGCCGCACCCCACCCTACGGTGCTCCCGCCCGGCCGCCGATAGCCACCGAGCGAACGCCTCTGCGTAGTTCTGGGGCATCAGCCATTGCCGAGCGAGCATTGCAGCGGGTCAGGCTGGATGGCCTTTGGGGAGCCCCTTCCAATTGCTACAGTGCTACCGCTCTGGGAAAATGACACGTTCCGAGCCCCTGCCCTCCTTCTCCAGGTAGCCGCTCAGCAGCAGGAGTCGGCCACGACCCAGAAGGCCGAGCGGGAGGTCTCTCGGATGGTGGTGGTGATGGTGGGGTCGTTCTGCCTCTGCTACGTCCCGTACGCCGCGCTCGCCATGTACATGGTCAACAACCGGGACCATGGCCTGGACCTGCGATTGGTCACCATCCCCGCCTTCTTCTCCAAGTCCGCCTGCGTCTACAACCCCATCATTTATTGCTTCATGAACAAGCAGGTGAGTCGCCAGCCAGACGCTCCGCAGGCGGGGAAAGGGAACCGCAGGGGAATCGCAGCTCTGTTTATACCCCATCAATCTGACTGGCTTGCCCCAGCCACTCTGGGCGGCTTCCAACATTAATAATAATAATAATAATAATAATAATAATAATAATAATAATAATAATATTTATTTATACCCCACCCATCTGGCTGGGTTTCCCCAGCCACTCTGGGCGGCTTCCAACAGAACACAAAAATACAATAACCTATTGAACAGTAACAGCTTCCCTAAACAGGGCTGCCTTCAGATGTCTTCTAAAAGTCAGATAGTTGTTTTTCTCTTTGATATCTGATGGGAGGGTGCCACCACTGAGAAGGCCCTCTGCCTGGTTTCCTTGGAAACGTACTGGGAGCCAATGTAGGTCTTTCAAGACCGGTGTTATATGGTCTCGGCAGCCGCTCCCAGTCACCAGTCTAGCTGCCACATTCTGGATTAATTGCAGTTTCTGGGTCACCTTCAAAGGTAACCCCACATAGAGCGCATTGCAGTAGTCCAAGCGGGAGATAACCAGAGCATGCACCACTCTGGCGAGACAGTCTGCTGGCAGGTAAGGTCTCATCCTGCGTACCAGATGGAGCTGGTAGACGGCTGCCCGGGACACAGAATTGACCTGTGCCTCCATGGACAGTTGTGAGTCCAAAATGACTCCCAGGCTGTGTACCTGGTCCTTCAGGGACACAGTTACCCCATTCAGGACCAGGGAGTCCCCCACACCTGCCTGCCCCCTGTCCCCCAAGAACAGTACTCCTGTCTTGTAAGGATTCAACCTCAATCTGTTAGCCGCCATCCACCCTCCAACCGCCTCCAGACACTCACACACACTCTTGCAGGGGTTGGGAGGACTAACACCTTGCTATGGCTATTTATCACTTGGGGACTTGGGTCAAAAGTGAGGCTAGCAGGTGGCTGGGGACCCCACTAGCCCTGAGCAGACCTCAAGCCTCTCTCTCTCCCTCCCTTTCCTTGCCAGTTCCGGGCTTGCATCATGGAGACCGTTTGTGGCAAACCCATGACTGATGAGTCCGACGTCTCCAGCTCAGCCCAGAAGACAGAGGTGTCCTCGGTTTCCTCCAGCCAGGTCAGCCCCAGCTAAGGAGAGCGTGCCAGGGGTCCCGAGAAGGCGAGAGACCCTCCCCAGCCACCCACAGCCGGGCCCCGGAGAGCCAAAAGTGTTCCTCCACAGCTCGGACGCAGGGCAAAGGCCCGGGACTTCAATACCCAGATAATTTGGTCTCTCGTAGTTTCACACGGGCAAAACGGACCGGCTCAATCGAGCAAAAAAAGGACAGCTACGCTCAGATCGTGTCTCCGGGGGTTACTGGTGCAGAGTCGTCGGGCACAACCATGCTCATTTCCTTCTGAATTTGGAGTTGTTCAAGAAGCTAAACCACCAGATTTATTTAAGACGATTTTAACCCTTTAAAAATTGAAGTTGCGCTCAGGTTAAGTTGTGGGAAACGGCACATTCAAAGAGCCAACTTGAGGAGGGGGGCAGCAGGAAGATGGCGGGCATTAAAAGTTAAGAGGGGGAATTAATCCGAAGGAATTAAAACTAGGAAGCAGAAGGCGCTGTGGAGCCAGCCTGCTGAAACCCTCATGGAATTGTCCAGGGCTCCCCTTCAGGGTTTTTTGGCAGCACCTTTCAAAGCAGCAAGCATGAGGCCTAGAAACTTGATTTTGCAAAGCGAGCCGCTGCACAGAAGCAGAGAGCCCTGAAGTGTACGGTCAGCTCACAAACTGCCCTGCGTGTAATGACCGCAACTCCTGTCTACTACCGCTATTTTAATACGTATCTAGGGCCAGAAAGTTTAGACGCCGGACCCAGGGCCCCACAAATGACAACCGGGAGGATAGACAGAAAGAAGTTTGGGAATGAGCGGTGGTGAGGGCAGGGATTGAAGAGGGTCAGACTAGATGACCGGCAGGGTCCCTCTACGATTCTGTGATAAGGGCAGATAGCAGCGGAGTAGCTGTGAAGACTTTAAGAACTGGAGCTGGGGGGTAAGAGGTGCTTGATGGCTGATTTCAGGACTGGCTGAGACAATATTGGGAGCAAGAGTCCTCCTTAAGCCATAATCAGGGGGTACAATCATATTGTCACCCCCAAGAGCTTTGAAAACTGGTCGTCCTTTAGTTTATTGCGATATTGTGCCCGGGGGGCGGAGCTTTTGGATCCCCTGCTTCAGGGACCAAAACATTCCTTAGGAGCATCGATGCTCCCTGTTCCAGAAGGAAAATGGGACCAATCTTATCTGATGGGGGAGGCAAAATGACTGATGGAGTGAGAAGGAAAGCCTAGTAGAAGCAAAGGAGGAGGCAATGAGGACCAGAAGCTTGAAACTGCTTGTTTTAGAAGAGTATTTGCAGAGAGGCTGTGCGTGTTGAGCATCCCAGCTTGAATCTCTAGCCCATCTAATTGAAACTTTCTAATTAAAAGCGGAAGGGCTGCGAAGAAACTCTCACTGCCTGAGCTCTCTCCCAGTCGGAGTAGATAGCGTCTCTCTATCACACACGTGCAGACAAACGCACTCATCACTTTTGCAAAGGATCTGTAGAAAGAGCCCATGGATTTCAAGCAGATCCACTTGGAAGCGCGTTCTTTTTTAAGAGATGGGAGCTGCGATGTGACAGTGGTTTGGGCTCTCTTGCTCAAGATGATGATCCGTAGGGAGGCTTAGTGGCTCAGTGGCAGAAGCCCTCAAGAACGCAGTGCCACCACGTTGGCAAACCCAATAATAATAATAATAATAATAATAATAATAATAATAATAATTTATTTATACCCGGCCCATCGGGCTGGGCTTCCCCAGCCACTCTGGGCAGCTTCCAAAAAAGATAATACTGTAATACATCAAACATTAAAAGCTTCCCTGAACAGGGCTGCCTTCAGATGTCTTCTAAAAGTCTGGTAGTTGTTGTTCTCTTTGACATCTGGTGGGAGGTCATTCCACAGGGCGGGTGCCACTACCGAGAATGCCCTCTGCTTGGTCCCCTGTAACTTGGCTTCTCGCTGGGAGGGAACCGCCAGAAGGCCCTCGGAGCTGGACCTCAGTGTCAGGGCTGAACGATGGGGGTGGAGACGCTCCTTCAGGTGTACTGGGCTGAGGCCGTTTAGGGCTTTCAAGGTCAGCACCAACACTTTGAAGTGTGCTCGGAAACGGACTGGGAGCCAATGTAGGTCTTTCAAGACCGGTGTTATATGGTCTCGGTGGCTGCTCCCAGTCACCAGTCTGGCTGCCACGTTCTGGATTAGTTGTAGTTTCCAGGTCACCTTCAATGGTAGCCCCACGTAGAGCGCATTGCAGTAGTCCAAGCGGGAGATAACCAGAGCATGCACCACTCTGGCGAGACAGCCTGCGGGCAGGGAGGGTCTCACCCTGCGTACCAGATGGAGCTGGTAGACAGCTGCCCTGGACACAGAATTGACCTGCGCCTCCATGGACAGCCGTGAGTCCAAAATGACTCCCAGGCTGCGCACCTGGTCCTTCAGGGGCACAGTTACCCCATTCAGGACCAGGGAATCCTCCACACCTGCCCGCCTCCTGTCCCCCAAAAACACTACTTCTATCTTGTCAGGATTCAATCTCAATCTGTTAGCCACCACCCATCCTCCAACCGCCTCCAAACCCAACTCTGTGTCCCGACTCTTTTCCGTTAAGCTTGGTGCTCCTTTCCCGCCAGGGTCCTCAGCTCTCAAGTCCCATTTCCGCACTGGCAGAGCCCTCCTAAAATTGCACGTTCTCAGCTAGAAAGCAGGCTGGTTGTTCCGCCAGCCAGTGCAAGCCCTGTGGCTTCACATTCTCCAAATACTGCTGTGACTTTTCCGGAACAAACGGTGGCAGTCGTTGGGTGCTCAACACTTCAACTGAGCTTTGCAAAAGGATCAGTTCGTCAGAAGCTGCCTCGCACCAATGTCAGCAATGTCTAGGCAACACGATGAGCATGTACGTACACAATAGACAATCTTTATAGAATTCCTTCAAACCATAACAAGGACAAAATGAAATCTTTAGCCTCGAAGTCTCTGGAAATCTTTAAATGAAGCAGTGGCGTAGCGTGGGTTGTCAGCACCCGGAGCAAGGCAAGTAATTTGCACCCCCTAACCCATGGATTTGTGCCCCCTAACCCTAACCCTCAGATGTTGTGCCCGGTGCGGTCGGCCCCCCCTGCACCCCCCACGCTACGCCACTGAAATGAAGCGAGGCACCAGACTTTGTACGATGAAAGACAAGATGTGAAGCTTTGTGCAAATATGATGTCCAACACTGAACAGTGATTCTGGATACAGTGGTACCTCGGGTTATGTACTTAATTCGTTCCGGAGGTCCGTACATAACCTGAAACTGTTCTTAACCTGAAGCACCACTTTAGCTAATGGGGCCTCCTGCTGCCGCTGTGCCACCGCCGCACGATTTCTGTTCTCATCCTGAAGCAAAGTTCTTAACCCAAGGTAATATTTCTGGGTTAGCAGAGTCTGTAACCTGAAGTGTATGTAACCTGAAGCGTCTGTAACCAGAGGTACCACTGTATTGACTGCTGTTTTGTAGAATTCTTCGTCAGTGTGGTGGGAGGATATAGAATTGCTTCATAAACCCCTCTTATTTCGAATGAATGTACGTAAATGAAAATATCAAATGCAGCGACTACATTATTACATGATTAGTGCTCCACATAGAATACTATGAAACCGTTGTCTATATCCGGAATCACTGTTCAGTGTTGGACATCACATTTGCTGAATACGCAAAGCTTCACAGCTTGTCTTTCATCGTACAAAGTCTGGTACATTTTAAGATTTCCAGAGACTTTGAGACTAAAGATTTCATTTTGGACTTGTTATGGTTTGAAGGAATTCTATAAAGATTGTCTGTTGTGTATGTACGGCGTCATTGTGTTGCCTAGACATTGCTGACGTTCTCTTTGCAACACATGGGTTGGTTTGGTTACTTATTGTCGCACGGACTGGCAGCATCTCTTCAGGTGAGCATTGCTCCCAGCCCTAAGTGCAGCTGTTCTGCCACTGAACTTTGACCCACAAGTAGAAACCCAGGACGCTTGCCTCTGGCGAGTCAGACCAAGTGGTCCATCTCGACCCAGTGTTGTCTGCACAGACTGGCAGCATCTCTCCCAAAATTTCAGGGGAAGTTAGAGTTGCCTTCAGGGAGCAAACGCTCTCCTCCGCTGAGCCACACCCCTACTCGCAAGGAATACTGGCAATACCCGCTCTGCACAAGGCCGGGGTAGAAAAATGATGCGCAGAGGAAAATCTTAGGAGAAGGGTCCGGGGCAGGGAATGAGTTGGACACAGACTTGGGTTCGAATCCTAGCTCTGGCATAATCCTGGGCACATCAGTTTCCCCTTTGTAAAGAGGGCACTATCCTGGTCTACCTCGCAGGGATGTAAGGAGGGCTAGCAGCTCTGTGTTGAGAGAGTAGAATCCCAAGCACTAACAAGATCGATACACCTTGTTTCCAGAAAACTTTCAACTCTTTAAATTATCTGGCAGCTTGGTGGGCGGGAGCATCTACAGGGTCATGCAAGATTTGGTAACAATGCTTTTATTACTGTCAGTAACCCCGTCACTTATCCTGCGTTGCAAGGGGTTGGACCAGACAATTCTGTGATTCGAACGCAGCACAACGTCTTGCGTGTTATTATCCTGGTACCCAGGATGGAAAGTAGACGAGTAAGTTACAAAAGACTGACGAATCCGAGGCCTCGGTTATAATCTCCCGACAATGGGACAGAATCTGTTCTTTCCTCCCAATTCAGAAGGTATTTTTTTAAAAAAATATATAAATATACAAAGCATGTATAAAATTCACAACAGAACCTACCACGGCTTGTATATCTGCCTTTCCACTTCTGTGACTTTGCTTTGAAATAGAAGAACCAAGGACCTGAGACAATAAATCCAATGCAAACGTTTCAACGAAATGAAACTTGGGAAGGGAGTTGTGGTGTCCTTCACAAGGTGGTCAAAAGTGAGACACACACACACACACACACACACACACACACACAACCTGCAAAGGGGAGGGAAATGGCCGGGTTTATGCTTTCCGATAATCAAGGCGCTGCAGTTACATATTCTCAGGCTCCTAATCCTATTCTCAGGCTCCTAAAAAGCCAATGCAATTCTGGGCTGCATCCATAGGAGTATAGCATCTAGATCAAGGGAAGTAATAGTGCCACTGTATTCTGCTCTGGTCAGACCTCACCTGGAGTACTGTGTCCAGTTCTGGGCACCACAGTTCAAGAAGGACACTGACAAACTGGAACATGTCCAGAGGAGGGCAACCAAAATGGTCCAAGGCCTGGAAACGATGCCTTATGAGGAACGGCTAAGGGAGCTGGGCATGTTTAGCCTGGAGAAGAGGAGGTTAAGGGGTGATATGATAGCCATGTTCAAATATATAAAAGGATGTCACATAGAGGAGGGAGAAAGGTTGCTTTCTGCTGCTCCAGAGAAGCGGACACGGAGCAATGGTTCCAAACTACAAGAAAGAAGATTCCACCTAAACATTAGGAAGAACTTCCTGACAGTAAGAGCTGTTTGACAGTGGAATTTGCTGCCAAGGAGTGTGGTGGAGTCTCCTTCTTTGGAGGTCTTTAAGCAGAGGCTTGACAACCATATGTCAGGAGTGCTCTGATGGTGTTTCCTGCTTGGCAGGGGGTTGGACTCGATGGCCCTTGGGGTCTCTTCCAACTCTATGATTCTATGATTCTATGATTCTAATTTCACAGGACACGTACTTAAATCACATAGCAGGTAGATCTGTGTGGCTATTAAATCAAAAGGACACAACAGGGTACTGGATCAGGCCCATGGCCCACCTAGTCAACTCAAGTAACCTTTATTGGCATCACATAAGAACATTCAGAATACATTTAAAATAGATGAGCCAATGCGATCTCGTCACCACCCCAAAGGCACAGCAATCTGCCTCATCTCTGAGGGTTTCCAGCAAGGGCAGGATCCTGTAGCATCCTTTGGTGACAAAAAATCAAAGAGAGGAATTTAGCTACTGTCTTGGTGAGTTCCTGGTCTCTCCACTGTAATAAGAAGTGCATAACCTCCGTCTCTGGTTTTGGAATACATAGATGGTCTAGAAATTGTTGGCGGAGATCATCATACATTTTACATTTAAGGGCCAAGTGAGCTGGAGTTTCCACCAAGTGGGCATCGCATGGGCAGATCCAGTCTCCTTCTGCCAAACCCACAAACCTACCCCAAGGGAGGTTAGGTAAAGGTAAAGGCCGAGGGAGCCGGCGTACAGCTTCCGGGTCATGTGGCCAGCATGACTAAGCCGCTTCTGGCGAACCAGAGCAGCGCACGGAAACGCCATTTACGTTCCCGCCGGAGTGGTACCTATTTATCTACTTGCACTTTGACATGCTTTCGGACTGCTAGGTTGGCAGGAGCAGGGACCGAGCAACGGGAGCTCACTCCGTCACGGGGATTAGAACCGCCAACCTTCTGATCAGCAAGTCCTAGGCTCTGTGGTTTAACCCACAGCGCCACCCGCGCCCCAAAGGAGGTTAGAAGGATTAGAATTGAACCTAGCCAGTGAAAAGGCCCTTCTTTCTTGCGGATTAAACAAAAATTGTAAATAATTAAGATTAAATTCCTGCGCCCAAGAGAATCGAAAATAAAGAGGGGAGCATGTTTTTTCCACAGCTGAGATTAGTTCCTGGCAATCTGTGTCCCACAGCCTAGTTTTAAACATGGTCTTGGCGACTGGGAAAGCCACAGCGCCCAGGAGACCCTCTGAAAGCCCACGTTGCCGTATCTTTGTGCAAAAGATTTGTAGCCCTGGGGAAGGGAAGGAGTCCGACAAAACTTCGCTGAGTAAGGTATCTTTGTCTGATGAAAAACAAATGTTTGGCCAGCATAAAAGAAAACTCGTCCAGGCAACTGTCTCTAGCTTATGTTGTTGTTGTTGTTTAGTCGTTTAGTCATGTCCGACTCTTCGTGACCCCCTGGACCAGAGCACGCCAGGCACTCCTGTCTTCCACCGCCTCCCACAGTTTGGTCAAACTCATGCTGGTCTCTTCGAGAACACTGTCCAACCATCTCGTCCTCTGTCGTCCCCTTCTCCTTGTGCCCTCCATCTTTCCCAACATCAGGGTCTCTTCCAGGGAGTCTTCTCTTCTCATGAGGTGGCCAAAGTCTTGGAGCCTCAGCTTCAGGATCTGTCCTTCCAGTGAGCACTCAGGGCTGATTCCCTTCAGAATAGAGAGGTTTGGTCTTCTTGCAGTCCATGGGACTCTCAAGAGTCTCCTCCAGCACCAGAATTCAAAAGCATCCATTCTCCGGCGATCAGCCTTTTTTGAGGTCCAGCTCTCACTTCCATACATCACTACTGGGAAAACCATAGCTTTAACTATACAGACCTTTGTTGGCAAAGTGATGTCTTATGTTGGCCTCCCTCTAAACACAGGACTGTGTAAGGTACGCATCGTCCCACCTAGTCCAGCTCCCTGTTCTCACACTGGCCAACCAGATGCCCCAATGGGAAACCAGCAGGCAGGATTCGAACACAGGACACCTCTCCCCTCCTGCGGTTTCCAGCGACTGGGATTTAGACTAATTGCTGCCTTCTACTTAGAGACAGAACATAGACACCAGGGTTAGCGGTCACCATCCCTCCATGAATTCTCCAATTCTCTTTTAAAGCCACAAAGGTTGGTGGATCTCCAGTGGGAGGGAGTTCCAGAGTTTAACGAAGAAGAACTTTCTTTCATCTCTCCTGAATCTCCCAACATTCAGCTTCGTTGGACGTCCATGAGTTCTGGTGTTACGAGAAACTTTTCTCCGTTTTCTCCATGCCAGGTGTAATTTTATACAGGTCTAGGGACGCGGGTGGCGCTGTGGTCTAAGCCACTGAGCCTCTTGGGCTTGCTGATCAGAAGGTCGGCGGTTCGAATCCCCGCAACAGGGTGAGCTCCCGTTGCTCTGTCCCAGCTCCTGCCAACCTAGCAGTTCGAAAGCACACCAGTGCAAGTAGATAAATAGGTACCGCTCCGGCGGGAAGGTAAACGGCGTTTCCGTGCGCTCTGGTTTCCATCACTGTGTTTCATTGCGCCGGAAGTGGTTTAGTCATGATCTGGAAAGCTGTCTGTGGACAAACGCCGGTTCCCTCGGCCTGAAAGCGAGAGAAACACCACAACCCCATAGTTGCCTTTGACTGAACTCAACCATCCAGGGGTCCTTTCTTTTTATATAGGTCTATCATGCGAACTCTCAGGGACGCGAGTGGCGCTGTGGGTTAAACCACAAAGCCTAGGACTTGCCAATCAGAAGGTCAGCGGTTCGAATCCCTGCAACGGGGTGAGCTCCCATTGCTCGGTCCCTGCTCCTACCCACCTAGCAGTTCGAAAGCACGTCAAAATGCAAGTAGATAAATAGGTACCGCTCTGGTGGGAAGGTAAACGGCGTTTCCGTGCGCTGGTCTGGTTCACCAGAAGCGGCTTAGTCATGCTGGCCACGTGACCCGGAAGCTGTATGCCGGCTCCTTCGGCCAATAAAGCGAGATGAGCGCCACAACCCCAGAGTCATCCACGACTGGACCTAATGGTCAGGGGTCCCTTTACCTTTACCTTATCATGCGATCACTCGCCAGTCCATTTTGCTCACCTTTTCTCTGAATGAGAAAGCTGCAAATACAGCTTTCCCATACATTTCCCCATAGCAGTGCCAGTGCATCTAGGAGAGGCATCACCAAAAGTCAACTACCGAAAGAGCGTTGCGCTGCTTGGGAAACTGCGTCCCACTCACTGAACATCCCATTAGGAATAACAGGATCTCTCCTCCCTATCCAGCTTTTGTCCAAGCTAGATTTTACCCGAATTCAGGCTTTCTCAGTCATATCTTCACTATATATACCGTATATAGAGGAGGAGGGCAACCAAAATGGTCAAAGGCCTGGAAACGATGCCTTCTGAGGAACGGCTAAGGGAGCTGGGCATGTTTAGCCTGGAGAAGAGGAGGTGAAGGGGTGATATGATAGCCATGTTCAAATATATAAAAGGATGTCACACAGAGGAGGGAGAAAGGTTGTTTCCTGCTGCTCCAGAGAAGCGGACACGGAGCAATGGTTCCAAACTACAAGAAAGAAGATTCCACCTAAACATTAGGAAGAACTTCCTGACAGTAAGAGCTGTTCGCCAGTGGAATTTGCTGCCCAGGAGTGTGGTGGAGTCTCCTTCTTTGGAGGTCTTTAAGCAGAGGCTTGACAACCATATGTCAGGAGTGCTCTGATGGTGTTTCCTGCTTGGCAGGGGGTTGGACTCGATGGCCCTTGGGGTCTCTTCCAACTCTAGGATTCTATGATTCTATTTTTTTTTTAAATCTCTTATCCAAATTTTATCTTCCTTGCAAGAGAAAGTGTAAAGTTTCTTTTTCAATTGAAATTTAGTGGGGTTACAAAGCAGCAGACGAGTTAATGGATAGCTCAATTGGTTAGAGCATGGTGTTGACAACACCAAGGTTGCGGGTTCAATCCCTGCATGGGGCAGTTGCATATTTTGGGATTATTATTATTATCAGAATTTATATACCGCCCTATAACCAGAGGTCTCAGGGCGGTTCACAGAACATAGTTGTTCCTCTTTAGGAGTTATTAACAAATTTACTGGTACATGCCTACAACAAAAATGAAGAGATCTGATAGCCATCATGAACAAGAGTCTTGGGCATGTACCGGTAATAAATTTCTCTAGCCTCCCCCCAAAAAGCTCAGCAACTTAGGGTCACCCCCCCAAAAAAAGGTCAAAAACCTAGGGTCTTCCTCCCCAAAGAAAGCTCAACTACTTTGGTCAAACCGAAGTTCCCTGCCCTGGGTAGATCACTGCCAGTTTTTTAATAATGGGAGTAGATTGCAGTTTCTTGGGAGCTGGACATTTGAGGACTAGATGATCCCCAGGGTGCCTCCCCTTGTATAATTCTACGACTTAAAAATAAAGAGAGGACTAGTTGTGTTTAAAGAGACACGGGTGGTGCTGTGGGTTAAACCACAGAGCCTAGGGCTTGCCAATCAGAAGGTCAGCAGTTCGAATTCCTGCGACGGGATGAGTTCCCGTTGCTCAGTCCCTGCTCCTGCCAACCTAGCAGTTCGAAAGCACGTCAAAGTGCAAGTAGATAATTAGGTACTGCTCCGGCGGGAAGGTAAACGGCGTTTCCGTGTGCTGCTCTAGTTTGCCAGAAGCGACTTAGTTATGCTGGCCACATGACCCAGAAGCTGTACGCCGGCTCCCTTGGCCAATAAAGCGAGATGAGCGCCGCAACCCCAGAGTTGGCCACGACTGGACCCATTGGTCAGGGGTCCCTTTACCGTTTTAGTTGTGTTTAAAGAAGAGGGGGTCTGTCAACCACCAGGAACCATGCTAGTTAAAGAGAACCTCTCGTAGTTGGGAGAGGAACGTAGATGTGCTTCTTCAAGCCCCGTTTTGTCACCTTCCTGGAGGTGCCACTCAATGCCACACTGGGAGAGGGATTTCGAGCGAGAAGAGACGTTGGGGCTGAATCGCAGGCCAGGGTTCGTAAGCAAAGGAGGGAAGACTCTCGAAGCCCACATGACAGCACGAGCAAACATACAGAGCCGCGAGGGATGTAAACAGTTTTTATTAAGACACCATCTTTATGTTGTACATTATATAAAACTCCATTTACACTCTACCAAAAAAAAAAAGGCGTCTCCTAAAAAGGTGGACCATGAAGAGCTTTGGGGCATGCGAGTAACGAGTTTCTGTGGCCACCAGGTTCATATCTGCTTTGATAATAAAGATTGTGTAAGGAGGTAACACGGCGGAGTATAAAAATCAAGATACACGTGGCAGAAAGCCCCGACTTAGAATTCTGCTTCGGCCATTTTTTTCCTGCAGTAGGGATGAAATTTGTTTTGTTTTGTTTTTTACAGCACACATCTGCATAGCAGCACCCCTGAAACTTTGGCTCATCAGTACTAAAAAGAAGCATCACAGGCGTACATCCCCGAAGGTACCTGCTCCCGGTATCGGTCACGCCAACAGAGCCAGCTAGGTTGCATGCGCACACAAGCAAACACCCCCCCTTCTCGCTGCCAAATCTGGAATTTCCTGGGGTTGGGGGTGGGACATAGGCTACAGGGGAGAGGAGGGGGCTTTTGCTTCAGAGTGAAAAAATGCAAGCGTGGGAAGGAAAATGCAATTGTGGTGCAGATGCACCTTCGTTAGTGTTCATCAAAGAAGCTGGGAAGCCAACAATGGCAACAGCTCCCTTTTCCCACTCAAGTCTTCACATCTGGGCAAGGAGAAGCAATGTTTCATTAACTCACCGCCCCTCTCCATTCTCTGTGGCTAAGCAAATGGGACCGAGGTTCTCTAGACGGGTGTTTTGTTTTCCCACCATCTGGCACCTTGCTCAACCAGGATGCACCTCCTTTCCTGAAACTGGGAAATGAGGAAAGCCCTGCTGTTTCGTTATGAGCGGAAGCCCAGGCTCACGACACACTCATCTTACGAAATCCTGGATTATTTCAACGCCTGTTTTCATGAGCGTTGCTTTCCTGTTTCCAGCACCAAGTTTGTTAACTAAAAGGAAGATGTTAGTTGGAATTGACAGGTGTAGGTAGTGTTTTGAAGATTTCTGCCCTGTCCTGGCTCAAAGGAAATTTGGGGGCAGGGGAACTTTAGCAAACCACTCATGATTGTGACAGTTATTTAGTGCAGGCCAGAGGGAGAGGTTGGCCTTTAGTGTTCAAGAGGCTCACAGGGAGAGGTGTCTTAAGCGCATAAAAGCAGTCTATCTTAGCCTGCTGCCCTCCAGACATTTTGGGTGAAAAGCTCTGGGACCGTCAAACAAAACCTTTGGAGAGTGGCAGGCTGAGGAAGACAGGCCTGAAACCCTGGGACCAGGTCCCAGCAGTCATTCTGAGCACTGATCACATTCTCATTCAATGGGCTTGCGGGGGGAGCGAATGGGCTGGACCCACAAAACCTGCATGAGCAAACCCAGCAAACTGGTCCTAGAATGGGAACTTGAGAGCGTCGGCTTCAAAAGGCCAAGATCCCACGTTGCACCTTGGGACCCGAGAGGAAGAAGAGAGGGCGTGTGGTTTGCCTTTTTTGAGGTAAGGAGAAGGCCCTCGCCCAGGCAGACTAGGCAGCTGGGGGCTTAGAAGCCCACCGGGAGATCAGAACACTGCTTGGGGAAGGTCTTTAATACTGCACACTGCTGCTGAATTTGCCATGCATTTTGCATAAAGGACACAGATTCCCTCTCTACTTTTAGACGCATGTTTTTGCACCGGGGTTCCTTTTGGGCAGGGAAGCCTGATTTTTAAAAAAGAAAAGGTAAAGGCACTTCAAAAATGAAGGACTTCCATGTGCCACATTATTCTCCTGGCCTGCTTGACGCCCGTACAGCATTCGCCCACTGTGCCCTGTCTTGAGGCACCAGCTGCTCACTGCTCTAAGCAGAGGCAAGCCCAGGCAAGCAGCAAACTGAACCAGGAGGATAAAAGGTGGAGATGATTTGGCTTTCATAACCAAGTCCTTGGGGAGGGGGGGTGAATGCCCTGAATGGAGGGTTGTAGCAGCACTGGCCAAAGTCCTCTACCCCATATGCAAGGGGGCTGGATGATCCCAGCTCCTGGGGGCAGCAGAAATACCAGGAATTAATACTTGGGGTGAAGCAGGGATGCCACAACTCCTCTTGTTGAAGGGTGCCATAATGTACAGCCTTTGGTGAACCTTCCTAACTCAGGTGTGGGAGGTGCATTGTGGGGAAATCCTCTTTCACTGAAGAGGGTAACAGTAGTAAGGTTGAACTGGAAGCATCTGCTGTTGAAATTCTCCACTAGGCCCTTCGAGATGGACTGGAGGCAATCACCCCAGTTCAAAACAGTAATGGGGGAAGAAACTAGAACACGGAAGCTTTCTCGTGTGGTTTTCCATGGCCCTCCTTGTTCTCTGGCATTTTGAGATTGGATTTTGTAGCTAGGCACACACACACTCACAGGGGGAGGTCAGTTAGGGGGAGCTAGTGTTGCTCTAGGGCTAATGTTTCAGGATATGCATTCTTCATCTCACACGGGACCAAAAATAAAATACAAAAATAAAACAGAACTTGTTAGACAAAAAAAAAAATTAAATCCAAAAATGCAAATCTATAAAACAAAACAACCCATTTGTTGCAAGTTAAAAGTTGCTTGTCAAAACACTGAGCTCCCGTCCCCATGGGAACAAGTAGCAAAGGAAGGACGGGAGAGGTTTATTCTCGTTTTTCCACGTTGTTGCCTGAAACCGCCAGTCTCAGTAGTGAGAGAGAGTTCTTCGCGTTATTTCGGAAACCGTAAAAAATAAATTACTTTCTTCCTCTTTTCCTCCTCTCTGGCTTAGAACTCGTCATGTCGTACTAAGGCTTCCCCAAAGTCCGTAGCCTGGCTGCCCACAAACAAGTCGTACTTGTCCACAATTTCTTCTTTGCTGAGTTTGCCATCCTAAAGAAGAAAAGGAGAACTCAGGCGCTTGGGCAACAATTCCTAATGAGTCCTAATGAATGTTTAAGAGGGACAATCGCCCAAGACATTCTCACAAGCAAACCCTGTCGAAATAAATGGAAGCTCTTGTGTGGCTTCCATTCATTTCAACCGGAGCTGATCAGGAAAACGTCTCAGAGGACTGGGTTTCTATTTAGCTGCAGCAGCCTGATAGTTGATAGGTATACAGTACGAAGTGTACAAGGGAGGGCTGGGATTTTCTCCAAGGAGGAGATATGAGCTTCCATCCCTGGCAACTCCAGGTAGGGCTGGGAGGAACCCTGTCTAAAATCCTGCAGAATGTGTGTCAGTCCATTCAGACAGTACTGAGCTGGATGGACCAATGGAATGAGTCAGAACAAGGCAGCTTCCTAGGAACTGTGGCCTGGTCCCCTGGGATCTGCTGAGACAGGCCTCTCGGCACCTGGGCCTCAACGACACCCAGTGATGTGGAATTCCAAAGCCAGTCGCTCTGCAAAAGGGAGCCTGTCTGGGACCGTGCTGAGGAGGGCTGCACTGAGGAAGAATGGTGGGAGCCACCCCCTTCCTCCTGATCCTGAATCTTCTCAGGAGCAGGAGGGCAGTATAGATTTGGAACAGTGGCTTGCAGAGGGGCATAGCTCAGAAGGCAGAAGCTGGGAAATACTGGATGGGGAACAGCTAGGAGAAGAAACACTGGAAGGGAGAGGGTTAACAGATTCACAGTCTCTGGACAGCCACCCTCCACTCTCCCCAAGGTCAAGAAGAGCTCAGAAAGTGCTACAAGCTCAGATTACAAGATGTAGGAGTGACGTAGATTAATAGGGACAGACGGGTTGTAAGCTTAATTGGGAGCACTGCCATTCTGGGTGGACGCTTTCTTTCGTCCTTAGCTGTGTTTATTAAAGAAACAAACTCAGGGGTCAGCAACCTATGGCCCACGTGGGTCGTTTAAACGGCCCATGAGCCGCCCCCAAACTGAGCCACCCGCTTGGCAAGTCTCTGCGCGCTGTGCTAAAGCAGCGCAGCGCAGAGTGGGGACTTGCTTCCATGGCACCGGAAATCGTGTCTGGACCGGAAATCGCGTATGTGCAGACGCGATCCAGCCCACGGAGCGATCTCTGCAGGAGTGAACCGGCCCTGGCAAGGTAAACCTTGCTGACCCCTGAATTACCATATTTTTCGCTCAGTAAGACG
Source organism: Podarcis gaigeae (assembly GCF_964106915.1). Taxonomy (NCBI): domain Eukaryota; kingdom Metazoa; phylum Chordata; class Lepidosauria; order Squamata; family Lacertidae; genus Podarcis; species Podarcis gaigeae. The sequence goes on from NC_139686.1 coordinate 4,625,246, forward strand.
CACTTTTCCCCTCCTAAAAAGTAAGAGGAAATGTGTGTGTGCGTCTTATGGAGCGAATGCAGGCGGGAGGCTCTGCTCAGCGCTCCCTTTAAAGAGCCGCGTGGAGCATGTGTGCGGCTCTTGGGGGCTTTTCCCTGAGGAGGGAGGAGGGCTGCCCTTCTCCCTCTTTGGGGAAAAGCCCCCAAGAGGGAACCCCCCGCACACACGCTCTTTAAAGGGAGTGCGGCTCTTGGGGGAGCCTTTATCCCGCTGCCCAGGAGAGACTTCGCGCAGCTATCCCATAAGCAAAAGGGATCGCTGCGCAGCGATCCCGCTCGCTGTCCTGGCTTATGGGATAGCCACGCGCCGCCTCTTCTGGGCAGGGGGAATCTTCATCCTGCTGCCCTGAAGAGGCTTTGCGTGGCTATCCCAAAAGCCAGATCCCTCTTGCCGTTCTGGCTTCTGGGATTCAGAATATTTTTTTTCCTCCTCCAAAAACTAGGTGCGTCTTATAGAGCGAAAAATACGGTAACTGGTAAGAATTCCTTTCGTTTGATCTACTCATTTATGGCCAATTCCCTGAATCCTGACACAGCCTCACCTTGTTCTGATCCGACTCATAAACGAGGTGCCGTGCTTCTGCCTCGGCATGATCATAGTCCGAAGGGAGGATCCAGTCCTTGGTCTCCTCCTTGTCCATCTTCCCGTCGCGGTTCTTGTCCCGGAACTCTACAAATTGCTCTCGCTCCGTCTTCACCCACTCAGGCTCTTCGGCGTCGCCGTCGTGGCTGTACATGTCGCCTGTGGCGAAGGGGGAGAGAGGCAGAGAGACAGGCAGACAGACACTGGGTCAGGCTTGAGTGTCCATTGGACTCAGCTGCAAATTTTAACCTAAGGCCCCAAATGCAATAGATAAATTCAATAGATAATAAAAATAAATAATATTGCAGCAATCACACAAAAAGAATAAAAATCTATTGCGGAATGCAACATAGAGGCCCCAAAGCATATATACTGTATTTTCCGTACCAAAGGACGCACCGGACAATAGGAAGCACCTTGTTTTAGATGGGGGAGAACAAGAAAAAAAAATTCTCCCCCTCTCTGCTCAGCGCCCCTTCAGCGAAGCGGCAGGAGGCGCTGCACAGAGAAGGGGAGAATTTCCCCCCTCTTGTTTCCCCCCTCTAAAACAAGGTGCCGTTTAAGGTGTGTTCAGTCGCCTTCAGGCGGCTACCTTGGAAGCCTGGAGAGCGAGAGGGGTCGGTGTGCTCTCCAGGCTTCAGGTTCTTTTCAACCTGCTCTTTGGGGCTGGCGGGGGGAAGCCCACCACCAGCCCCAAAGAGCAGGTCGGGGAGCAGCGCAAAGGTGCGCGGCTAAGGAGGCTGCTTCTTTAGCCCCGCGCGCACTCTCCCGGCTGGAGAGGTGGTGCGCGGCTATAGAGGCTCCTGCCATACCTGCGTGTCACCTCTCCAGCTGGGAGAGGGTCGCGGGGGGCTTCTTTAGCCCCGTGCGTGCTCTCCCGGCTGGAGAGGTGGCGCGCGGCTAAAGAGGCTGCTGCAATAGCTGCGTGTCACCTCTCCAGCTGGGAGAGGGTAAGCAGGGCTTCTTTAGCCCCGCACGCGCTCTCCCGGCTGGAGAGGTGGTGCGCGGCTATAGAGGCTCCTGCCATACCTGCGTGTCACCTCTCCAGCCGGGAGAGGGTCGCGGGGGGCTTCTTTAGCCCCGTGCGCGCTCTCCCGGCTGGAGAGGTGGCGCGCGGCTATAGAGGCTGCTGCAATAGCTGCGTGTCACCTCTCCAGCTGGGAGAGGGTAAGCAGGGCTTCTTTAGCCCTGCACGCACTCTCCCGGCTGGAGAGGGGGCGCGCGGCTAAAGAGGCTGCTGCCATAGCCACGCGTCACCTCTCCAGCTGGGAGAGGGTCGCGGGGCTATGCTGTCTTTGCTCCATAGGACGCACACACATTTCCCCTTCATTTTTGAAGGGGGGAAAGCGCATCCTATGGTGCGAAAAATACGGTAAATTCAATAGATAATAAAAATAAATAACATTGCAACAATCACTAAAAAAAGAATAAAAATCTATCGCGGAATAGGGCTATGTGAGGCTGATAACAATAACGACTCTTAAATCACCTGGATCAGCAGCCGGCCTGGGAATAAGATTATGCAAGGTAAGGGGAGGTGAGTATCAAGAAGGGAGCACCTTTTTATTTTTAATGGTCTAGCCAGGAATCTTTTCCCTTTTGCCAAGATGCTGAGGAACACAAACTTGAAAGACACATCAGTATTAATGAAACTGGGAGGGACTGGGCAGCCAACCCATAACCAGCCCTGTTCCTCTGGGGTGTGACTGCCTCTCCCACAGTTACCATAATAATGGGGAGGATTTCTTAATTTAATTCACTACCCACCCTTCATTCCAAAAGTGGGCAGCAGCCATTTTAAATACAGCATTTTAATAGTAACTTGGAGGAATGACAACGAGAATCTGAACTAAAGGAGGAGGAGGGGAGAAGGAAGTGATGTCTGGCTCACCTATGTATTCTTCCAAGTCGATGAAGCCATCCCCGTTCTTGTCAATGTCCTCCATTGTTTCCTGTTGAGAAAAACCAACGTCAGCATCGCAGCTTAAGCTCAGGTGGGACCTAGGGTGCCCCTTCTTTGCCAGAGAGCAAAGAGAAGCGAGCAAAAGAATTGCTTTCCAGCGGGGAAGAAGAGAACTTAGGATCAATATAGAACATACAGAGACCCCTAGAAGGGAGAACAGGGGTCAACATCGCAAACCACCCACCCACAGAACAAGTTCAAAAACCTCGCCTTCCACATGTGACCCAGAGGTGGCAAAGATAAGCTGACCAGAAACAGGGTGGATATGATTAAAATCAAATCAATTTAAATCACGATTTAAATCACTAGTCGGTAAGACTTGATTTAAATCATTTTTTTTACAGGAGGACTCAATCTTGCTGGTATAATCTCAATATTTGCAACCAAATGAAGGTTTCGTTTTTGGAATAATAAATTTTCAGAGCAGCTAATAAAAAATGACTGATTTGGTTGTACTATTAGAAATACATAGAAAGATAATTATGAAATTATGGTGAGGTTTAGTAAGTTCACTGTTTATATTTGGACAGCGTTTCTGCTGTACTTTATCGGAAGGAGAAAAATAACCATTTCCTTAATAACAATTTAAACAATTTATTTAACTAAAACAGTAACATCATAGCGTATGTATCCATGTTTGTTAACTGATGTGGTTAAACAATTTTAAAAACAACAACAGAGTTTTAGCACACATGAGAAACTTAAAACAAATCCTTATTTCCTGACGAATAGCCTTTGGACTCGAATGCAACTTAAATAGAAAATCTTTAGAAAGATTTTTCCTCCAAAAGCATTTTATTTTTAAAAACCAATTTAAATCTAAAAAAAATCCAAGTTAAATTTTAAAAAAATCTGATTTAAATAAATATAAAAATCTGATTTTTAAAATTATTTTTTTAAAAATCATTAATATTATCCACCCTGACCAGAACACATTTCAGTAGTAGCATTAAAATGGTTTCATAAGCCTTTTGCAGGCGGGATATGGGTGGCAATGTGTCACTTAAATACAGTTATACTTGCTCCCTGGCTTAAGTTAACCCATGTGTCCCTGCGTGGTACCCACCTGCACAACTATATCCTTCATGTATTCATATTCTTCAGGATGCAGGAAAGCAGTGAACTCTTCCTTGGTAGCAATCAGGTCGCCGTCCTTGTCGGCCATCTTGAACCTCCGCTCGTCTCTCACCATCATCTGCTTGTAGTTAAAGCCATCGTCGGGGTCGGGATCGTCTGGGTGGCAAGAGAAAGGTTGCGTCTGCTTCAGCACCGGGAAGTCGCTTGAGGGGTAACAAACCTCACTGGTGTTATCATTACTACTGCCGGAAGTGCAGTTTGCACACGTTTACTGAACATGTCACAGGGCACACTGCTCAGGAAAAACAAAGGTAGAATAACTTCAGCCCAGCAAGTTCTGCATCTTTTCCAAGAGCAAAACGTTTCTGAAGGCCCCTGGAGTTCCTCAGCCACAGAACAGCCAAACCAGGCTCCAGGTGATCATAATTTCTCACTAGCAAAAACGGCTGACTCTTTGGTCACCCTCCTGCTTTAAGGTACCGTATTTTTCGTTCCGTAAGACGCACCTAGTTTTTAAAGGAGGAAAACGGGGGGGGGGGGGAGGAATATTCTGAAAGCAACAGTGGATGTATGATTTTTGTGGTTCATGCTGTGGCCACAGACATGTGATCTGATGGTGAATTTGGGGTGACCCAATGCAAAAATCCTGAGGGTCCATGTGGATCCGTGCTTTGTAACCACGTTTTTGCGTCATTGCGGCCCCAAGAAAGAGTGGGTGTGTGATTTTTTTGGTGCAGGCTGTAGCCATGGACATGCTATGTGATCTGATGATGGTGAATTTGGGGTGACCCAATGCAAAAATCCTGAGGATCCTTGGCTTTTACCTCCCCCCTCCCAGGCAGCCTCCTTTATCTCTAGTGTCCCTTATCTCCCTCCTGATTGCTTACCGATCAGCTGCTTCCTTTCAACACCCCCTTCCCTCTTGTTTGCCTTAGTGTCTTTTCCTTAGCTGGAGCAGTTTTTTGCTCCTCCTTTTATTCTAATTTCTCTCCTCATTGCTTTAGTATTCCTGTCTCCTCTCCTTGCAAGTTCACTGTCTTTACCTTCCCCCTCCCCTGGCAACCTCCTTTATCAGCAGCCTTATCTCTCTGATCGCTTGCCGATCAGCGTTTTGTTTCAACACCCCCTTCCCTCTTTCGGGGGAAAAAAAAAGCATGATCTGCTTTTCTCCCCTGGGCAATTCGGCTCCAGGGTCCACACATTCGCTGCATAAGACACACAGACATTTCCCCTTACTTTTTAGGATGAAAAAAGTGCGTCTTATGGACTGAAAAATGTGGTATATTTTAACCACAGCAATTATTTCATTTCGAACCAACTGCTAGAGATGCATGAAAGAAAATTTATTATCTAGGTATCAAAATTAAAGTAAAAGCAAAGCAACACACTGTATTGCAACAGGAATGGCTCTTTTCTCAAGTCAAGTCAGGGAGTGAAGGATAAGCAGGAAGGTGTGTTTGCAATAGGCTCAGAGCTTTACACACTAGCTTTCCCCCCCCCCAACCTGGTGCCATCCAGACAGTGCGGACTACAACTTCCATTAGCCATAGGCAGCATGGACGTGCTAGCAAGGGCTGATGGAAGTTGTAGTCCCAAAGATCTGGAGGGTACCAGCCTGGAGAAGACTGGTTTGGGTCAATGCTAGTGAAGAGATTTTTGGAAAGACCCCCTTCCCACAATGCAGAGTGGCGAGTTCCTGGGCACTGCAGCTGAACCCAGAAGTTAGCCTTCCTTGCACTGAGTGACATTTCCTCCTCTGCAGACGGGAACGGTGGACTCCCGGGCCAGAGGTGGCGAACCCGTGGCCCTCAAGATGCTCCTGGGCTATGTGACCACTGGCTGTGGTGGCTGGTGCTTAGGGAAGCCGCAAGTCCAATGCAACCTCTGGGGGGCTTCTCTCCACCCCCATCATTCAGCCCGGACACTGAGGTCCAGCACCGAGGGCCTTCTGGTGGTTCCCTCACTGCGAGAAGCCAAGTTACAGGGAACCAGGCATAAGGCCTTCTCGGTGGTGGCACCCGCCCTGTAGAACGCCCTCCCACCAGATGTCAAAGAGAAGAACAACTACCAGATTTTTAGAAGACATCTGAAGGCAGCCCTGTTTGGGGAAGCTTTTAATGTTTAACAGACTACTGTATTTTAATACTTTGTTGGAAGCCGCCCAGAGTGGCTGGGGAAACCCAGCCAGATGGGTGGGGTATAAATAATAAATTCTAATCTATTCTAATCTATTCCCAGGATTCTCTCCTCCTTTCTTAGGCAAAGGTCTTGAAGAGCTCAAACGCAACAGGAGATTAACGTTAACATACAGCCTGTGGTTGCACTCAGGAGAGTAACCATTAAGACCACGTCGCTATGCTGTATTTATCAATGAAGCAGAGGTGAGAAGATGCATCTCCAGGCAAGGTCCAAGACTTCCAGGGCTTTTTGTGCTTCCTCAATGTAAGTTGGCAAGGGACCATTTTCAAAGGAGAGAACTGCTACCTCTCCCATAACATGGGATTCTATTCCGTGTTAGAAACTCAGATATATAAAGCTAGGCGCCAAATAACTCCTTAAATTAGGGTTACGGTCACCCAAACCGAATGCCTGGTTGCCATTTTGGGGCCAGAGGGCTCAAAAGTTGTATTTCTCAATGTGACTTTTTGGTTCCTGATTGCACAGATAAAGTATAACGGACAGAATTCTGCAAGGTGTGTTGCTTGTGTGTGAAAACTGCCAAGATCCAAAGATCTCCAGGCACGCACCTCCAGATGGTGGCGACATCAGGCGCTATCCGGGCATTTTTACTGATAGCCAGGTGCAAAATGTGCCTGGCGAGTTTCAAACGCTGATTCTATCAGCAGAGATGCATCAGGCCTCAGATGTAAATCATTTGGCATTTCAGGCTTCCCATGGCCTGCAAGACCACCCTGCCCGCCCACCCCCCTTCCTGCTTTATCGGCAGATCAGGATGACTGCGGCTCTGGCAACTTGCCCCTTACCCAGGTAAGTGCCATAGGTCACGTTTCTGTACTCATCCCAGGAGATTAAGCCATCTTGGTTCATGTCATACTCCTGCCACTGGTGCTCTACATTGTCATACACGTACTTCTTCTGCGCCTTCTTAATCCAGGCCTTCAGCTCCCCCTCGGTCACAAACCCATCCTTATCCGTGTCTATTTTACTTACAATCATTCTACAAGACAAAACAAGCAAGTTTCAAAACGCCGGGCTCCAGAAAGCAGTTGCCCCAAGAGCGGGGGACCTACCTAAGATGTAGCCGTAGGTGGCATTTTTATACTCTTCCCAGGAAATGAGCCCGTCCTCATTGAGGTCGTGCCCCTTCCACTGGCGCTCTACATCCTCGTAAATCCAGCGCTTTTGGGCAAATTTAATCCAGTCTTTTAGCTCTTCGGGAGTTACAAACCCGTCCTTGTCTTCATCTATTTTACTTACAATCTTTCTGTAGGAAATGCAGAAAAAGCCGGCAAGAGTTAAAAGAGACAAAAGTAAATAAATACCTGGGCCTACCCAGGGGGGGGGGGGGTCACGTGCCCTGTTTGGAAACGGCTATGGGGCAACCCAGTAGGGACGTGGGTGGTGCTGTGCCACTGAGCCTAAGGCTTGCCGATCAGAAGGCTGGTGGTTCGAATCCCCGCGATGGGGTGAGCTCCCCTTGTTTGGTCCCAGCTCCTGCCCACCTAGCGTTCGAAAGCAGATCAAGTGCAAGCAGATAAATAGGTACTGCTCCGACAGGAAGGTAAACAGCGTTTCTGTGCGCTGCTCTGGTTCACCAGAAATGGCTTAGTCATGCTGGCCACATGACCCGGAAGCTGTCTGCAGACAAACACCGGCTCCCTCATGGCGCTGTGGGTTAAACCACAGAGCCTAGGACTTGCCGATCAGAAGGTCGGCGGTTCGAATCCCTGCAACGGGGTGAGCTTCCTGTTGCTCTGTCCCTGCTCCTGCCAACCTAGCAGTTCAAAAGCATGTCAAAGTGCAAGTAAATAAATAGGTACCGCTCCGGCAGGAAGGTAAACGGCGTTTCCGTGCGCTGCTCTGGTTCACCAGAAGCGGCTTAGTCATGCTGGCCACATGACCCAGAAGCTGTACGCTGGCTCCCTCGGCCAATAAAGCGAGATGAGCGCCGCAACCCCAGAATCGGCCCTGACTGGACCTAATGGTCAGGAGTCCCTTTACTTTACGGGGCAGCCCAACAGTGGGAGGAGCAAGAGCCCCTACGCTACCAGAGAGAGGGCACCTGTAGCCATCTTTTGTTGCTGGGACTCCCTTCAACCACAGCCAGTATGTTCAACTGTCTGGGAGGATGGGGGGCTGCAGCCCGACAGCAGGTGGAGAACAACCAACACCCCTTCCCTACCCTCTTCTGTACAGTTGTACCTCGGTGTTTGAACAGCTTAGTTCCCGAACAACTCAGAACCCAAATGCTGCAAAGCCAGAAGTAGGTGTTCCAGTTTTCGAACTTTGCCTCAGAAGCCAAACGTGCTCCTGGGCTTCCGTTTTTACTGTTGCGCAGCTTATTTGAGTCCCCCGCGTAGCAATTAAGGCTTCCTTCCTTCAGTTTTACCCTTTAGCAGCAAATTTAAGTCCCCCCAATCATAATTAAAGCCTTCCGTTTCTGATTGCAGTATTCTGAGGTGATATTTGGTGCTTTTGCTATTTTTTTGCATTTTTGTTTGTGTGGCTTTTTCATTTTTGTGTCTGGACTTGTTTTTCATTTTATGATTGATTGATTGATTGATTGATTGATTGTGTGACTGCGGAAATGGCTAAAAGCCCCGTCATCCAAACAATGACTATCATCATTGGAAAGAAAAAAAATTTTTTTATCATCTACAATACTGTGTCATTTATTTTATAGTACAGAACACTGACTATTACTTTCATTTTATGGATCCATGGTCTCATTAGATAGTAAAATTAATGTTAAATTGCTGTTTTGGGGGTACTTTTTAAAAGTCTGGAACGGATTAATCCATTTTGCTTTCTATGGGAAAGCGCACCTTGGTTTTGCAACACTTTGGTTTTGGAACGGACTTCCTGAACAGATTAAGTTTGAGAACCAAGGTACCACTGTATTAGGAAGGAACAGACTGAAGCTCTAGTGTTTGACAGCTTTGTTCAACAGCAGGGTGGCAGCTGGTCATCTTTGAGGCCCAGTGGCCTCTGAAACCCTCAGCAATTTATATGGACCTCTCACGACAGCCCACCTCCCCGTGCATCCAGTAGTAGAATCATAGAATCATAGAGTTGGAAGAGACCACAAGGGCCATCGAGTCCAACCCCCTGCCGAGCAGGAAAAGCAGTAACCAAGGACCTGCCTATAACGCCATGCAAGCACGGAACCAGATCCTGCCAGATGCAACCCATTATTTGGCACAATTAAATCGACTTTAAACATTAACTTGCATTTAACAGCCCTGGTCTCGGGAGCCTGGAGGCAAGGAAAGCCACTCAGACACACACACAAAGGCTTCCTCCTTGCTCCAGGCAGCTGCCCCGGGGATCTCCAGTCACAGCAGCAGCTGCTGGGAATCAATAAAGCAAGTTGAGTCCGGGAGGACAGAGCTAGGGAAAAGGAGGGAAAGGGCTGCAGCTGCCACCTCCGCTGAGAAGCTCAAAAAGCAGCCAAGATGGAGGCAAGGGTGGTGGTGGTAGCGGCTGGTTCTGAGCTTCCAAGGTAAACGCATGCTACATTTGTACTGTGTTAAAAACACATTTTCTCTGCGGAGTGCCAGATTCTTTTCCTTGACACCTGACCCACTTACAGGCAAGCTCTTGAGGGCCAGGCGTTACAGCTGGACTGTTCTCCACCCCTTCGCTATCCTCCACTTACATCAAAGCATGCTGGTGAGGGATTTAACTGAAACCCGATCCACAAGGAAAGGTCGGACGAGGTGGCAATTCTGGGCAAGAGGCGAGAGTCCTAATAAGTCGCCTGCAACCTGCAACTAGACGACGACTCGCCTGAACAGCAGGACACACATCCTGCTACTCTAGAGAAGCCTTCCCCAGGCTGACTACAATTCCCATCAGCCCTTGCCAGCGCAGACAGCTGCTCTGGAGAGTGTTCCTGTGATGCAACATGAACTGGAGTGCTCGGCCCAAATTTCTGCTAGACCTACTAGCTTTGCTCGAACCCTGCTTGTGTGTGAATGTAGGGTGCCACATGCACTAGTGGGTGACAGTCTGGATACCCTTCTTCTTGCCCTGACCCTAATGGGGACCTGCCTGTTGGAACAACAGAGCAGCACCCTACTCACAGCTGCCAGAGAAAGAAAAAAAATTATTGAATCAATTCTCTGGCGCAAACGTGAATGTCACAGAAGTGATGCAGGCCTGTGCTACTTTGCTGGGCTGGACAAACAACCAGGCTCTTTGGCCAAGGCCCCCACAGCGGTGCGGCATGTTCAGAAAGTCTCGACAGTGAGGGGCTAACGGGGCAAACTGGCATGATTTATTTGCCAAGGAGAGTTTTCCCCAAGTCTGCAGCAGCAGGAGCATAAGAATGCTCAGCCAAATATAACCACAGCTGTCACTCCTGTTACTTGACACTTGGGCCACAGTGTGTGGGGGGGGGTTGCAAGGTGGGGGGGGAGATTTCCCACTGCACTGCCGAGGGGGAGGCATTAGCCCCATCAAGGTCACAGCCTTCTGGAGGAGCTAATTTGAACAAATGCAATGAAGCGGTTACTGTATTAGCACTGCTATTCTCCTCGGCATGAACTCCAGGGCCCTAGTCAAAACTCTCGCCATGGGCACAAATTTATTAACAGTGGTACCTTGGAAGCTGAACGGAATCCGTTCTGGAAGTCTCTTCGACTTCCAAAACATTTGGAAACCCAGGCACGGCTTCTGATTGGCTGCAGGAAGCTCCGTTTACCTATTTACAGTGGTGCCTCACAAGACGAAAAGAATCCGTTCCGCGAGTCTCTTCGTCTAGCGGTTTCTTCGTCTTGCGAAGCAAGCCCATTAGCGGATTAGCGCTATAAGCGGCTTAGCAGCTTAGAAAAGGGGGGGGGGAAGGGGGGAAGTCAGAAAAACTCGCAAGAAGAAAATGTCTTGCGAAGCAAGCCCATAGGGAAATTCGTCTTGCGAAGCACCTCCAAAACGGAAAACCCTTTCGTCTAGCGGGTTTTTCGTCTTGCGAGGCATTCGTCTTGCGAGGCACCACTGTATCTACTTGCACTTTTGACGTGCTTTTGAACTGCTAGGTTGGCAGGAGCAGGGACCGAGCAACAGGAGCTCACCCTGTCGCGGGGATTCGAACCGCTGACCTTCTGATCAGCAACTCCTAGGCTCTGGTGCATTTCCCTGCGACTTAAAGGTAAAGGGACCCCGACCATTAGGTCCAGTCGAGACCGACTCTGGGGTTGCGGCGCTCATCTCGCTTTATTGGCCGAGGGAGCCGGCGTACAGCTTCCGGGTCATGCAGCCAGCATGACTAAGCCGCTTCTGGCGAACCAGAGCAGCACACAGAAACGCCGTTTACCTTCCCGCTGGAGCGGTACCTATTTATCTACTTGCACTTTGATGTGCTTTCGAACTGCTAGGTTGGCAGGAGCTGGGACCAAGCAACAGGAGCTCACCCCGTCACAAAAGAAGAAGAAGAAGAGTTTGGATTTGATATCCCGCCTTTCACTCCCTTTAAGGAGTCTCAAAGCGGCTAACATTCGCCTTTCCCTTCCTCCCCCACAACAAACACTCTGTGAGGTGAGTGGGGCTGAGAGACTTCAAAGAAGTATGACTGGCCCAAGGTCACCCAGCAGCTGCATGTGGAGGAGCGGAGACTCAAACCTGGTTCTCCAGATTACGAGACTACCGCTCTTAACCACTACACCACACTGGCTCTCGAGATTCGAACCGCTGACCTTCTGATCGGCAAGTCCTAGGCTCTGCGGTTTAACCCACAGCGCCACCCGCGTCCCAATCAGCAACTTAAGGGGCACCTAATAACAAGATGCACCTGCACAGCTTTTAATGAAATCTTTGGGGAACCTTTGGCCTTCCAGGTGTTGCTGAACTACAACTCCCATCAGTACCAGAAAGCGTGGCTGATGGCCAAGGATGATGGGAGTTGTTGTTCGGCAACATCTAGGTCAAAGGCTCCTCACACCTGCCATAACTCTATAGATACTGACCTGGGAATAATTTCCGTTTAATTCATGCCAGCTTACTTGTAAGAAAAAGTCGCTAGCTTTGGGCTGCAAGTCTGTCTACAGGAGGAATTGGTAACTTGAGGATTTTCAGGTGCGCTTGGGCTCCAACATCTACCAGCTGCAGGTAGCAAGGTAAATGGTGGGAATTCCACAATACCTGGAAGGCTACAGGCTCCCTGCCCATGGTCTAAAGGCAAGGACAGTTGCTTAGCTGGACTGTGCATCAGAGCCCCATGGGAGCTGGCTTGTGGGGAAGGCACACAACAGGCTGCAGTGGATTTGAGTCACCCCCCAAGCAGCCTTCCTATGTGAAAACCATCAAGGTTTCCTTACCCCAGCCTCTCCTTGCTCTCTTCTGGCGTCAGCTGGTCAAAGGTCTTGGCCTCATCTGCACCCAGGAAGGCATCGTGGTCATAGTCGAAGTTCTGTGCATCATCATGGACCTTGTCGCTGAGCTGAGGTTCGTGGTGGATGCGATCCTTCTTCTCGGTGGGTTTGCTCAGAACACAGGCGGTCCACAGGGACAGGTACAAAACGACCTGCCGAACAGCCACAACCATGGTGATATCCTTGGGAAATGAAACACAGGAGCAACAGTTAGCTTGTTTGAAGCTGAAGGTCTTCAGGCTTCCCGTGGGCACCATCAGTCACGCCACACAATTGCCCTTCTGCTAGACGCTTCCAACTGCAGAAAAAGGACGTTATAATTAGCTGGCTGGCTGATACCACTTGTCTTAATTAGCAAGAAGTGATGGCATTTGTGATCACCATGTTGAATGTGCCCAGATGAACCCCAAAGGCTATTATTTTCTCATGACATAGAGGCATCAAAAACTAGCCAGGCACACACTAATACGTTGGGTTAAGCTAAATGTAACTGACCACACTGCCCTCCTGCAAGCAGGCTATTTCGAAACGGCAAAGAACGGAAGCCGTGACTTACTGGCTGTTTAGAACTAGAGAACTGCAGCCAAAGACTTGGCTAGTTCATTCTGACCAATGTGAATTTCACTCCTCACATACCACACCTCTTTTGACAGTGCTGTCCCCAAAGCTTGCTGCCTCCAGAAGCTCCCTTATTCATCCACCCCTCTGCTGCAAACTGCGCACAGCTCCTCTGTCCCAGGGTCCCAAGTGACCCTCCATTGGGACAAGGGGAACAGGAAGGAGGAAGATACAGGCTTGCAAAAGCAGCCTTCGCCATCAGCAGGCTGGAGTTGATAGATGTTGTAGTCCAAAACACCTGGAGGTCACTAGATTGGCAAAGGCTGAGCGGAGGGGAGGGGAGGAAGGAAGGTAGCTCCGTTGGCAGAGCATGTGGCTCCTTAATCTCAGTGTTGTGGGTTTGAGCCCAATGTTGGGCAAAAGAGCCATGTATTGCAGGGGGTTGGACTAGATGACCCTGTGGACCCTTCCAACTCTATGGTGCTATGATTTTAAGGATACAGCACTGGCTGACGGGTGGAAACGAAGGGAGGCAGAGGGCAAAAGGAAGTAGGGACACAGAGTAAAGACACTGGTGCTTTTTTATTGGCCCCTCCTTCCCTCAACTCTGCCTCCTCCACCATCTATTTCCTCAGTTTCCTTTCAAGCCAGCTGCCAGTTCTGCCCTCCTTCTACTAAACCTGCATCTGGAATCCCTGTACAGTGGTACCTCGGGTTAAGTACTTAATTCGTTCTGGAGGTCCATTCTTAACCTGAAGCACCACTTTAGCTAATGGGGCCTCTTGCTGCTGCCACGCCACCAGAGCATGATTTCTGTTCTCCTCCTGAAGCAAAGTTCTTAACCCGAGGTAATATTTCTAGGTTAGCAGTCTGTAACCTGAAGCGTCTGTAACCCGAGGTACCACTGTATCCTATCTATATACATCTCTCTGTATGTGTGTGTTCACATGATTACAAGTACACTTATAAACACATACTTCGAATACAATTACATATCTGACTTCCTTCCCTCCCCCGCTTTTGTGTTTCCTTTTCTACTTTAGATTTTTAACACTTTACTCCGTTTTTTCTTCCTTTTATCTTGGTCATATTTTTAACTGTTTGATTTAAATTAATCCTACTATTGAACTTCTTTACATCCCCGAACCTTTCAGATATTCTACAAATTTTCCCATTCTTTAATCATGCCCCCCCTTGGTTTCATATTACACCCATCAGTTTTGCCATTTGGCATAGTCCATCAATTTAATCAGCCACTCTTCCGTAGTTGGTATAGCATCTTCATTCCATTTCTGGGCAAACACCATTCTGGCTGCGGTTGTGGCATACAAAAGCAAATTTTTAAGGTCCTTCAGAATCTCTATATTCATAATCCCTAAAAGAAAAGCTTCTGGTCTTTTACTAAAGGTTATCTTAAACATTTTCTTCAGTTCATTATAAATCATTTCCCAGAAGATTTATGTTCTTTTACAGGACCACCGAAGTGCCTTTTTTTTTTTTTACGCCATGGGTAGGCAACCTAAGGCCCAGGGGCTGGATCCGGCCCAATCGCCTTCTCAATCTGGCCCGCGGACGGTCCGGGAATCAGCGTGCTTTTACATGAGTAGAATGTGTCCTATTATTTAAAATGTATCTCTGGGTTATTTGTGGGGCATAGGAATTTGTTCATTTCCCCCCAAAAAACCTATCGTCTGGCCCCCCACAAGGTCTGAGGGACAGTGGACTGGCCCCCTGCTGAAAAAGTTTGCTGACCCGTTTTACACTTTCAGCATGTGTTTGAGTGGACTCCCTGTATCCTTGGCCCACACCTAGTAAGAATGTTTTCAGCATCTAGACTAGCCTGTGACTTCTCCGCACATGGCATGCTGCTGTTTAATGCTCATTTCTTTAATCTACCACAGCATCATAGGTGTACAGCCTACAGAGGGTTTGCTTGCAGATTCATAAGCTTCAGGAAAGTATTCAGCACAACTGAGCAAGAAGCCCTTTTGGAATTCAATGCTGGTGCTATGTTACGTTCTTTTTTAGGCTTAATTAGACCTGTCTCTGCAATGTTGTGAAATTCCATCTTGAAGGAAGATTCCACAATGAAGAACACTAATAATAACAATCACCTCTTCTTGTGACATACCTACAGCAGCTAGGAAATGCTCACCTAACCTAAAATGATAATAAAAATGTCATCAGGCAAGAGCCACCTGAGAACTGAAGGGGAGTGTTTTCCTGCCAACTACAGAACACTGTGGCAGTACAGAATTTGCTCACTGTTATGGAATTTCAACAGCTCCATGCATAAAGAGATACACAATTTATAGTCTCACCCATCCCAGGGAGAAAAATCACATCACAGGGAAAAGAGAGGAGGGGATCAGAGTCACCAAGCTGTTTTGGCAAATGCTTAAGATTCTGGGGGAGAGATTCAAGCCCCTCCCTGCCGCCAAAGCCATCGTATATATTATATGTACGCGATGCGCTCGAAGTGGTTCTGTGCAACTTGCATTCCAGCAGCAAGACTTTTAACTATTTATAGCACATCATCTTCCTCCACCACCACCACCCTTCGGATAGCTGCGGAGCTAGCTCTGCATAGGCCACAGGGCTCCCTATAGCTCCCCTGTTCCAAAAGGAGCCACCACGATATCTCGTGAAGGCCTGTATGGAATTGATGCAAGGAAAACCAACGTGAGAAACCTCTGTGCATGCCTCACTGCAACCCAAGCAGTCTTTTAATCTGAAAGAAACAGGGCCGGAAGGTCTCAGGGGCTGGCTCCCTAAAGGTAAAGGTAAAATATTTTTCAGAGACGTCTGAAAGTCCAATTTCAGTTTTATGTGGCCCTGTTAGCTAAGCATTCCAGCGACAACACATTACGTAATATGTCTCTTCTGCCTAATGTACAGAGACAGTTTGCTGCTCCTGTTCAGTACTGCCAACATTGGCTTAGCAGTGGCTCTCCAGAATCTCAGGCAAAGGTGCATTTCCCTGCGACTTAAAGGTAAAGGGACCCCTGACCTTTAGGTCCAGTCGTGACCGACTCTGGGGTTGTGGTGCTCATCTTGCTTTATTGGCGGAGATAGTGGGAGAGCGGTTTGTCCCTGCACGCGCATTGTACTTCAGAGGAAGAACCTCCTCAGCTCCATGTGACTTACAGAGAGATGGCTCCACTCTCCTGAGGGACAGCACAAATTACGCCCAGAAGCCAATGCATGGAGCACACCATTCACAACTTTCACTGACCTGGAGCTCTGCAGAGCTCAAAACTCTGCTGCCCTGCCTTTCCTTGGACCACAGTCCCCACCTTACAAGCACTCTATCATCATCATCATTATCATCACCCACCTCAAGGTGCCTTACAGATAAAAACAAGAACTGCTAAAAACATAGAACAGATTTAATGGAAACAATGAAATTTCTCCTTACCTGACACAAACATGGCTTGCATCCAACCGTGTTCTACTTAAAAGCAGTGGACCCATTAAATCAGTGATGGCCAAACTTGGCCCTCCAGCTGTTTGGGGACTACAAATCACATCATCCCTGACCACTGGTCCTGCTAGCTAGGGATGATGGGAGTTGTAGTCCCAAAACAGCTGGAAGGCCAAGTTTGGCCATCACTGCATTAAATTTAATGGACCTAAGTAAATCTTTCAATGGGTTTACTCAGAGTAGAATACCCAAACATTTTAGTGTTCCCATGTCCTCCAGGCATTTCTGGTTATCTTTTTGTGACCCTGATCCTGTGACATACCCTTTCTGATGCAAACCCACGCTCATTTTGACAAACACACTTTCTACCTTAGTTCATAAAATCTCATGAAAGTTACACTGGTCAAGACTTTTCAGCCTTCTACAAGCCCAGGCAAGCTCCCATGACACACACAAACACTTGCTTTTACCAATGCTCTTTTTTTGAGAGAGGAGCCAAGTGTGTTATGGCATTGCCTGGGGATAGAAAGCAGAATCAGCCAGGAACTTTTCTGGCAAAACAGGCGGGCCTATTCCTACGCATACTAAAGTGGCAAACGTCAGTGATATTTTGCCAACAATGAAAGTCTCTTCTTAAACTTGCCTTCCAGGCATATGCCACTGGCGCCAGCCTGCAATCGAATGTGCCCAAAACACCTCTCCAAACATAATTTCCTCGTGAATCAGCTACTCGTAACCAAGCAAGCTTTGCTTTCCCATTAACGACAACTTAAAGTCAAGGTATTACACAGAAGTCCATTTATAATTAGCCGACTTTATTGCAAGGAGCACAGCAATTATATATAGAATTAATCATAACACCTCTAACCTTGGCTGGCAGGAATGAAATTTACATGGCTCCCTAGTACACACGGGGTGGTTTTGCCCAAAGATTATTCCCTTTGGGAAAAAGGTTTTTCAAACAATTAAACAAATGGTGGGACAATTGCTACAACCAGACCCAAAAGTAGCTCTGCTATCTTATTTTACTCCTCATATTAAGAACATAACCAATCAATACCCAATCTTCCATTTATTAACTGCAGCTAGATTAGTGAATGCAAAATTTTTTTAGGAACTTTAAATGCAAATCTTTTAGAAGCCTATAGTTTGAAAGTCTGGGACACTGTGCTTATGGACAAATTGACCATTTCACCAAAGAAATATTGATCCGGGAGGCAAAAGATTCACAACTGTACAATATGATATCCTTTTATTGACTTTGTTAGAGCATTAATAATGCTCACGAGCTTGTCAAGCTGCATCAGAGTTACATTCATTTGCATCATGCATACAGCCCCCCCCATCTATTTTTATGAAACAAATGACTTCATAAGAGGGTCATAGGAAGTCGAGTTCAAAAGGTTTAGGAGCTCCGCTGGCACAACTGACTTCCCTGCGCGCAACAAAAGCTTCCTCTCCCTCCCCTTTCCTACCCAACCTCAAAATCAGCTACAAAGGGTTGAAGGAGAAGATTGGGGGGGGGGCGCAGAGGGAGGAGAGGGAATGGAAGTTCCCACAGAACTATGTGCACGGGGCATTGGATACAACCCCATTATGCTCACATTAAGGCCAGATTTCATTTTTAAAACATTATATTATTAAAAGCAATGACAAACCTAGACAGCATCTTAAAAAGCAGAGACATCACCTTGCCAACAAAGGTCCGTATAGTTAAAGTTATGGTTTTCGCAGTAGTGATGTATGGAAGTGAGAGCTGGACCGTAAAGAAGACTGATCGCCGAAGAATGGATTCTTTTGAATTCTGGTGCTGGAGGAGACTCTTGAGAGTCCCATGGACTGCAAGAAGATCTAACCTATCCATTCTGAAGGAAATCAGCCCTGTGTGCTCACTGGAAGGACAGTTCCTGAAGCTGAGGCTCCAAGACTTTGGCCACCTCATGAGAAGAGAAGACTCCCTGGGAAAGACCCTGATGTTGGGAAAGATGGAGGACACAAGAAGGGGACAACAGAGGACGAGGTGGTTGGACAGTGTTCTCAAAGAGACCAGCATGAGTTTGACCAAACTGCAGGAGGCAGTGGAAGATAGGAGTGCCTGGCGTGCTCTGGTCCAGCGGGTCACGAAGAGCCAGACAGGACTAAACGACTAAGCAACAACATTATTAAAAACTGGCATGGATCTGTAAATCCAATTTTATATTTATTTATTCTGAAAAGTCAGTTGTTTTGTTTAAAAAAAAATCTATGCTGCATAAAACCGGCTGAGGACTCCAAATGACTTACTCCCATTTCCAATTCGTTTTTTCCCAAGGTATTAGGACTATTCTGGCTGTTAAAACCACATTAGACCAGCACACAAACACATGCCTTAGGCAAATCGCCTGTTTCTCCAAGTATCTCACACAATGAGCTGTTTATATCCATGGTCTATGAAGCACAGTCCAGAACAGGAGCCAGCAAACTCAATCGCACATCCAATTTGCAATGTGCTTGCACCTCAAATTTTCTCTGTCCCCCAAACCCATCATTTTGAGCTATGACACAAAAAGGAGGGGATTCTATGGGACACAGACAGTAGGTGGTTGATAGTAAGGTTTTTTTTGGGGGGGGGAGCAGAGTGATTGGAGGAGAATCACTATACAAAGCAAAATTGAGAAGCTGTTTGCATCTCTTATCTCAGAGATGGGCAGACATGCTGTGTCAATTGTCATGTTACATGCTCCAAACTCATTGTGACATAGTAGATTGGAGGCTTGTACAGTATTTAAAGAAACAGTTTTGACAGGCAGCACACATAAACCTGGCTTGCGGGAGAGTTGCAGCGTGGTAATCCTCTCAATGAGGACACGTAACAGCATACAAAAACTGGTGCGATTTAAGGATGGGAAATTGGCACACTCAACTAAAATTGGTGTGCCTTGCCGGAGGTCAAGCTTTCAGAGTTCAGCTAATGGTGCCTTATCCAGCAGCCATATAGATATTGATCTCTTGTAGCCTTCCCTGAAGCATCTAATTAGAACTGTGAGAACTGAACGGGTCTTTGATCTATCTGATCCGGAAGGGCTCTTCTGGTGTACTGAAAGAGTCCACCAGGCAACGATCACAATTTGCCAGGTGCCAGGCACATTTTGCACCCAGTTGTTGGTCATTTGCAACCCAGTGTGCCAGGATGGTGCCTGACGTCTCCACCATCTGGAGGTGAATCCCTGGGGATCTTTGGATTGGCACTGTTTTCATACACTAGCATCTGTAGAATTCTGTTATATTTTTTCTGCACAATCAGAATGAATTTCAGGAACCAAAATGTCGTATTGAAAAATACAACTTTCAAGCCATCTGGGCCAAAAAATGGCAACTAGGCATTTGGTTTTGGTGACTTTAACCCCGATTTAAGGAGCTATTTGGTGCCTAGCTTATATATCTGAGTTTCTAACACTGGAGGTAACTGGGAAGGGCCAACGTCATCAGCTAAGCTATCTATGTGTCGCATGACACTCCAGACACTTAAAAAGGGTTCTGCCCGAGAGAAGCTGGCCTCCTGCCTGGGGCTGGAAAACCATCTCGGATATCTAGGCACCAGGAGGATGCATATATAATTTTAAAGAACCAGTATTAGCTTCACACAAAAATCCTGTATACTATTGCCATTCAGATTTTTTAGCTGCTCCACAGCCAGGGGCAATTGAAGTGTTGTACAATAAAATAAAATGGGACAAAATACCAACAACACAGACTCTGAAAATCATAAAACCGTTTCTGATCAATTAATATTCTAGTAATGACTGGGCGACATTTCAAGGAAAGTATTCTTAAACAAACAAACTTTCATTAGCTTCATTCAAGTAAATGCGAGTTCTCTTTCCCTCAGCTACTTGTTCTTAAAACAGCACCTTATGAACAGTTACCAGAGCACAGAGGCCCCCAACAGCCCTCAGAATACGAACATCAATTAACCTGCCTTTCCCATTTTTTCATCTTGAGTGAAACAGATCTAAGCAACAGCCTGATTGCCCAACATATATCCAGATGTGGTGGTCATTCACAACTGCCAACAATGTGTACAATGTACAGTGGCCTGAGAGTGACCTTAAAATAGCAAGCAATGCTATCAAACCCTGCAAATATGGACAACTGCTAAACATGGGAATCATTCAGGGCAACCACTTTTGAAGCAGCTTACATCCACTGATTGCACATTTATGGATGAAAACAGCCTTATAACCTGTTAGTGACTCAGAGTACAAAACCAGAGAATTTTTTACATCAGACTAATACAGAGTATGGGATCTCATATACATGGTGTTAGAGAGCAGCCTTCCCCATCCAGGTGTTTTGGACTACAACTTCCATCAGCCTCAGTCAATGGAAGTTGAAGTCCATAACATCTGGAGGACACCAGGTTGGGGAAGGCGATGTTAGTGTCCTTGATTGTGTAGCAAGTACGAATGTGTTGCTGTTTTTAATCTTAAATCTACTGTGAATGAATGCTAGAGAAGACCATTACCTTCACACCCAGATAAACAGCTGGCCTACTGTCAGAGAAATAATGACAAAGGTTTGTGCAGGTGATCAATCCATGCCAGCCAGTCAGTACAGGTGAAAACTGAACACAGTGTATTACGATGACAGAGCACCAGTGTTATACCACAACACAAGTGCTTTGGAAAATGTTGCTGCGTCCAGTGGCACTTCCTCTGTCATTCCCTGTTTCCCATGCCAGGGACACAGCAGGCATGAAAGTGTTTAAAATGTGTGAATTGAATTTAAGTTCTTTTAAACTCAAGAGTGGAGATCCCCAAGCTCTCTCAATTATCTTGTTGCACACCAGTTCCTATGAATCAAAGCCGGAATGGTCAATGATGAAAGATCACAGGTTGATCACTCCAGTTCCAAAAGATCACACACACACACACACACACACACACACACACATACACACACACCACCACCTGGTGTTTCCAGAATAAAAACAGTCACAGAATAAAAACAGTAAAACAACAGTACCCCAGGATCAGCATCTTCCAATGCACAGTATATGTTCTAGAAGAGCAGCCATGTTAGCTATAACTAATAAATAAATATAATTATTTATTATTTATTTATACTCTGTACATCTGGCTGGGTTTCCCCAGCCACTCTGGGCACCTCCCAACCAAATATTAAAACCACAATACAGCATTAAACCTTAAAAACTTCCCTAAACAGGGTTGCCTTCAGCTGTCTTCTAAAAGTCAGGTACAGTGGTGCCCCGCAAGACGAACGCCTCGCAAGACGAAAAACCCGCTAGATGAAAGGGTTTTCCGTTTTTGGAGGCGCTTCGCTAAACGAATTTCTCTATGGGGTTGCTTCGCAAGACGAAAAAATCTTGCGAGTTCCCGCTTTCCCCCCCGCTTTTTTCCGCCCTTTCCCTAAGCCGCTTACCAGCTGTTCCGCTGATAAGCCGCTTCTCAGCTGATCGCTAAAAGCCACTAGACCGCTAATAGCGCTAATCCGCTAAGCTGTCAATGGGCTTGCTTCGCAAGACGAAAAAACCGCTAGACGAAGAAAATCGCGGAACGGATTAATTTCGTCTTGCGAGGCACCACTGTAGTTGTTTATCTCCTTGACATCTGACGAGAGGGCGTTCCACAGGGCGGGTGCTACCATTGAGAAGGCCCTCTGCCTGGTTCCCTGTAACCTCACTTCTCGCAGGGAGGGAACCGCCAGAAGGTCCTCAGAGCTGGACCTCAGTCCAATAAAAAAACCAACCAACATTCGGTAGCTGTAACTTTCACATCGTGCCCAAACAAAAATGTGAACTAGATGGACAATTAGCAAAAACCTGGTAAGAGAAGTTCCTATATGCTTACTGTATACTTGTTTCAAAACAAACTGTCCTTGAATTCCAAGTTATCACTGGGTTGTTCCTTGTCTAATTCGTCAACTGTTCTGTGTCTTTCGAAATACCCCAAACCATCAGAGAAGAGCTTGTACCTCAATGACAGAGTACACTGAGTGCCCAGGGTCCAAGATTCAATGCCCAATTAGGGAGTATCTCAGGGAAGGAGGGCCAGGAAAGTCCCTGCCATTCATAGTGAGCAATACTGTACACAGGACTACATGAGCCAATGGTCTGTAATTATACAATGAAGGTTAAACATAAGAAAATCCAGTTTAATGGATGAGGCTAAAGTCCAGCATCCCGTTCTCACAGACTAGATGCAGATCAACAGTTAGGGCTTATCCACACTTAGCTTTTGCCCCATTCTTTCCAGATACAGAACATTTTCTTGCAAAAACACACACCCTTTTTAGTGCTCCAAGAGAGCTAATGTCAGTTTGGGTTTTCTGTGTATTGCTGTTTGCTCCAATTGAGCTTTAAAGATTGGGTTTCCTTAGGGAAAAAACTGTGGCAAAAAGGGAGTGGGTGGGCTCAGATACAGAACTTTAAAGCGTGGACCTGACTGGAAAGAGCAAAGAAAAACTAAGTGTGGGCAAGCCTGAACGCTCCTCACTTTTTAATCGCAGCAACTGGTATTCAGAGGCATACTGCCTGCAACAGTCCAAGCAGAACATAGCCACTGTGGTTAGTAAGAGTTGATATAACCTCATGGAGGATAAGGTTCCTTTATTTATATTAATTTGTTTCTTTATTACATGTATCTCTCTTTATTCCTGTTTGAATATATATGTATGTTAGAGTTTTTTTAACGCACAGGGGAAGAAAACCCTCAGTGAAGTCACGATCAAACTGATCAACAGGAGGTTCAGAACCAAGAAAAGGGCACTTCATAAACTGTAAGCAACTTAATAAATTTGCTGCGTCTTACCTTAAAAAGAAAAGCCCTTTAAAAAATGGTTACTAAAGACTACTCGAGTCAGGTCTATCACAATTGTGAAGCCCAGAGGCAGGATGAACCTGAGCACCAAATTAGAGGGTGGGGTGAATCCTGACTGATGGGCAAACTGACAGGCGGACAAAAGAATTGACACCTAACGGCGCCGTAGAGCAGCTTCCCCAGCCTGGCGCCCTCCAGTCGTTCTGGGCTACGACTTCCATCAGGTGGCGAAAACGTCAAGGGAGGCCCCGCTGGCGGACTGCCCAGTTATTGATGTTTATTAAATTTATATGCCACAGCGTGGTTTGCAGAATAAATTAATAAAACAACAACACAAATACAGAACAAAACGGGAAACAGCAGCTGACCCCCACACACACAGAGAGAGAGACGACCACTGGATAGGAAAACAAGACGTGGGCCTGGGTGGCCCCCGGGTCTGACCCTACTTCCGCGCCCCTGTGCTTAAACACGCAAGTCCCCAGGCCGTCGGGAGGGACGGAAGTAGGCACGTCTGGAGTCCTCGGCACTGGGAGCCTTTTGTTCCCCCGGAAGAAACCCTCTCGCTTCCCCAGACCATCCCCGGTCACATTCACACGTGAATCTGAACCCGGGTCAGAAGCGGCTCCGGGTCAGAACAGCGACACCCCCCTCTTCTGGAGAAGCACGTGCTCGTGTGAACGCGCCTCTCCGCTTTAGCCGCTCCCGAGCTGTCTCCGTTACCTTCCCCCTCCTGCCGCCGTGGCCGCCGCCGCCTCGGCTCCCTCAGCTTCTCCCCCTCACGACGACCGGAAACGGCCGCGCCAAAGGCCAACCCCCACGCACCGCCTCCTCCTAGCCCTGCACGCCAATCAGAAGCCGCCGTCCTTCCCTCGCGGCTTTACCATTGGCCTTCGCCGCCGCCTTCCCCATCCCTCCTCCCTTCCCTTAGCGGACCGAAGCTGGGCGAGGCGGAGTGGGTGGGAGGAGCCGAAGGGGAAGCGGCTGGGAGCGGATTGGCTGGAAAGCGCCACGTCCTCACGCCGCGCGCGCTCCGGCTCCGCAGGGAGACACGCGAGCCGCCCTCTTCCGAAGCCGGCTCTCCGCGCGCGCATGCGCCGAGCGGGAAATGGGCGCGTGAGGGAGGCGAGCGGGCGGCGGCCGTTGGAAAAGGCGGGAAAAGAGGGAGGCGCTGAGGCGAGTTGGTTTTTCCAGTCAGGAAAGGGGAAAGGGCTCCTCAAGAGTAGTTTCCCAAACGTGGGGCTCCAGTTCTTTTTGCACTGCAGTTGCCATTGTGGTAAATACAGATTTCAAGTAAAAATGGAAAGCTGAGGGTGGTGAGGTATAATAATAATAATTTAATAATAATTTATTATTTATACCCCGCCCATCTGGGATACTCCTGAGTGAACAACAACAATGCCATAACTCTTTTTTTTATATATATATATTTTATCAGATTTTTTTAAACATATCATTTTCAACAGTAATGATGAGCAAAGCCTGAAAAGGCTACAATGAAACATACTTTTACATCTTATTCAATTTTTTGACTTCCATCAATCCTGTCCGAAAATTTTCCAATCTGATCTCTCAGTATGCATTTCTTATCTTCCCTATTGCATTTCAAACTCATAACCAATATCTCTATCTTTCTCTTCTTTGAAATATTTCATATATTTCTCCTTACAAAACTTCTTGTAGGCCTACTAGAGTAATTTGTTGATTACAGTTGCTCTTCAAATAATTCATATACTTCTTCCAATCTTCTGCAAATCTCTGGTCCTGCACAATGCCATAACTCAATGGCAGTAATTTAGCAATCGCAATAATTTAGACTCCTCTTCTAGGAAGCATCACTAAACTGAAGGGGACTTACTCCTGAGTAGACATGCATAGGATTGCCCTTGCTATCTTACGTTTTTAAACAAGCGATGGGGAACCTGCTGTAGCCCTTAAAAATTATTGTTGGGGAGGAAATATATTATTACGTACTTTTCTATTACAATAATCCAATAGTAGCCTCATTATAACAATGCCAAATTATAATACAATTGCTAATCCCAATCATTCAGATGCCAAATTATATAATTCAGGTGGCCTCATGCGTGCTAGAATTGGTTTGATGATTTACTTTGTTTCTGTGTTCCAAAATCTTAATCATCTCAATTACATTCCTTTCAAAATAACAATCCCTTCTACAAGAAGTGCAGTATTAACTACGTCCATTCAAAATTGACACACCATAAATCTATAGGTGAAACATTCAAACAATATCCATATTCCTCCTGTGTGTGACATTTTTTTCTGTCTGTGGTGTTCCTTCCTGCCCTTGTAAAAGCTCTTATTATTGGACACCAACCTTTAAAATATATCTGCATTTTAAATACAACTCTGAGCTGATTTCCTTATTTCTTGCATACATTTGCAGGTCACATGGTTGTGGGAAAATTGTGAACACGGGTGAGAACTTTAAAGATCTCTTCCGAGGAAGTAGGAAAATATGCATCTTGGCCGAGCCATTTAAAAGCAATTTATTTTGCAAATACGGCTTCACCAAGGGATAAAGTTATAGATGCACTTCATTATCAACATCTCAGAAGAATCCAACACTTTCTTCAAGAGGTTGCTGACCACCCATTTGATGGAAGGGTCCACAAAATATATATCATTATAAATGATTAAAACCCAAAGAAGGTCTTGACTAGCCTTCTGAAGTTACAGGTACACTTGTGTCCCCCTATTTCCACAGAGCCTGCTACAGCTGAAGCTTTTAACCATTCTTTCCAAACTTATGAAAAGAAAAAGGGAAGGGACTTGTCAGTGGTCACACAAAGGCATATGGACCACAGCAAACACACACACACCCCAGACAGACTGGGAGCTTGTTTTAGCACTAGCATAATAGGTTCCTGATACATAATCCCATTTAGAACACATATTTTGCATTATATGCTGTTCCCTGTCTGCCCCATGTATTACAGAAGTCCAGTCTGAGGGGAACCCATGGCATCGATAACTGAAACTGTCTTGGAGTGTGTAGAGTGACTGTGTAGAGCAGGCATGTCCAAAGTCCGTTTCGGGGGCCTAATCCTGTGGCAGTCAGTCTCCTGGGGTAAAATCCTAAAAACAACTTCAATCTTGAAAAAAAAGTTCAACAACATCAAGCCTAAAAAAAAAAAAAGCTCAACAACAAAAAAAGTCGGCCCTCATGCATGTTCACTTCATCAAATCTGGCCCTCTTTTGGCACACCAGCCTAAGCTGGCTAAAGGCATTCCACACCACAAAGGACACTTGCACCCTCCATGACAAAGCTGAATCTAAGAGCACCCACACTTTCTCCTTGAAGATGAATGTTCTGGTCCTCAAACACTGCGCTTCAATCGGGAGAAAGCTGCACTCGCAGAGCTCAGACGATGCTTGATTTTGGCATCAGTGTTGGCCCTTGTGGAAAGATAACTGCCCAGGTAGGAGAGGTGATTGACACTTTCCAATGTTACACCGTTGAGTTGGATTTGTGGCACTGCAGAGGGGTTGTTTTGTGCTTGTTGGGGCAGCACTTTGGTTTTTTGGATGTTGAACAATATGCAAAGCTTTTCATAAGCTTCTGCAAAGATATTTAGGATGGTTTGGAGGTCATCCTCCGAGTGTGCACACACTACGTTGTCATCAGCATATTGAAGCTCTGACAGAAGTTAGGGTATCCTTACTCTTTCTCTTTGCTTTCAGCTTAAAAGGTGAGTGTAACACATTGAGCACCACCAACCTGAACAGAGGAACCAACCACAAGGGATCCCCAGTTCTCAGCCAAACTAGAGGCTAGTTAAGGAAACTGATTGCAGATGCCCTCAGTTGGGTCAATCACCACTTTGGATAGTTGTTCCTCTCCACTAGACCTTTTCAGCAAGCGACTTATGATGGTGGTTGATTTCTACCAACCGGAAAGCTCGCAGCACCAGAGCAACTTGCAAACAGATGCCCTTCAGGATGTCCAATAAAGGGTAGCTGAGGTTACGGATACTGCAGAGGACATTCAGGAGGAATTTCAGCAGGGGCTGCAGGATGCTGTTGAACAAAGCAACGAGGAAGGGTTCCAGCATTTGGTCTCCCATTGTAGTTAAGAGGTCAACCACCAACACCTGAATGAAGAGAAGGGCACCGTCAGAAGCAGCTGGTTCTTGCAAAAGACATTAACTGTGCAACTGACTACCTCAAGACTGGATCCTTGACACACACATGTCCTACATCAGCTAATGGACAGTTGTGCATCACATCAAAGATGTCCCAAAACAAGGAGTGTCAACAGATGGGTCAAGTATCAAACGCCTCAAAAACAGCGTAGGCATAACGAGTAAAATCATTAAAAGCCTAGAATTTGTAACAGATGAAAAGGACAAAACTTTCCTTTCTGGCCACCATAAACTAAATAAAAAAATTTAAGCTACCTTGTTCATGGGAGAGACTTGGGTCTCCAGGAGAAAGCTATTTTACAGAAAAAGCCACCTCTGAGACCTTTTCGTATGGCCCTCCTTGCGGTCCAAACTTGGCAGAGAGATGGCAAACCTCAAGACATTTGAGGTCATGGTGGAATATGGGGTGAAGCTAGTCTTTCAGGCACTTTGGAGCCTTGTTCTTTAGGAGTTTTTAAATCTTGCTCTGGTTGTATACTCATTTGAAACTCATTCTCACAGTAGACTATGAATTTCAAGGCAGTAAAGAACACTACCTGGATAGTAGAAAAATGAGTTGTAAAAGAAATGAAAAATACTTTCGGACTACATAATGGCCACTTCATTATGTTTAATTTCAAAGTCACTGGGCACTGCAATCCTGCCAGAGAAAATAAAGAAGCAATAAAAATACTTTAAGGCTAGAAGCACCTCTTGCTATTTTGTGGATGGGATTCAGTCAAGGGCACACTGCACCATTAACATGGATTTGGCATTCTTGGGCAAAAAACATGCATCCAAACTCCCCCACCCTGAGTTTTGCAGTATGGAAAGTGATGGGGAAATGTGCTGGGAAAACATGGGATGATCACTGCCTGGTGTACATTGTAATTGAAACACATTATCCATGAGCAGCTGACATCTAACCTGGCAAACATAATTCAAACAAATCAGGATGATTTGATCAACAAAAAGGTTACTCTGACCTTATGTCTTGTGTTGGGATGGGGAAGAAAATGAAAATACCAGAAGACAGTAGGGATGGTGGGGAAGAGACCCCTGCCCTATTTGTGTGCAGCAGAATGAGAAGCTGCAGTGGTGGAAGGAGAATGTCCTTGGCTCCTGGATACATCCAAATTTAGTATTCTGTTACATAACAATCTATGCTTAAAACAGGTGCGTTTTTTAAACCAGAGATGGGCAACCTAATCTCCTGTGGCAGCAATAAGGGGAGAGAACTGGAGAGGAAAGTAGGGGGGCAGGAAGAGTGTCCCACCCACCTACAGCTCTGACCTCACCTAGTGTTCAGCTGCCAAGAAATCACCCCTGAGGAAATGCAGCCTTTGAAAGCAGAAGAAAGGTCCACATTTCTAAGCAGTCAAAAACATACACCTAGCCCCCCCTTTTTCGGCAAGGAAATGCCCATTTCTGAATTAAGAGCCAATGCAGAGTTGAGGTAGAGTCCTCTCACCTGGAATATGGATTTGTTGAGAAAATGGACCAACTCTACTGTGAAAATGATGGGTACATTAATGAGGATCTTCAGGACACCAAATAATTCTCTCAAGCCTTGCTGAATCGTCTTCTCAGCACTGTCCAAAATTGTGGAGCGAAGAAAGAGGGAGAGGGGGCAAAGAGAGAGAGAGAGAGCTTCAAAGCCTGGCAAAAAATAACAGTTGGCCTTGCTGGGATTTCCTTCTTTTCTGAGCCATTATACACCATCCCGGAGGCAATAGGCTATGGCTGCACTCAGGGTTGTTATTTAAGGGGCTTAACTCAGTGGCACAGCACCCTGTTTTGCATGCCAAAAATCTCAGGTTCAGTCTACAGGTAGGGCTGAGAAGGACTCTTGCCTGAAACCAGTGCTTTCCCCCCTAAAATAAACGTTTAGGGGTACACTCGACTCAAGAAAATCACCATTTTATAGTTCAGATCAGAGAAAATCAAAACAGTAAATGGACAAAAGTACAAAGATTCATAAAATGTTTAAGGGTATGTTTACCCCTGCGTCCCCCCAGGAAAAAAAGCAATGATTGAAACCCTGGAAAGTCGCTGCATCAGTGTAGGCAATACTGAGATAGCTGGACCAGTGGACAGAAGGACATCTCTAATGAAATAGACCAAAGGCCCATCTAGTTCCAGCATCCTGTTCTCACACTGGGGGCATCTTCCTTCCTCAGTTTTACATATGCTAGTTACCTTTCAGCCACCTTCAACATGTAGACTGTATCACGATCTCTTCTAGGTTGGAAATAATGTCGATCTTCATTGTCTGTACATGTGGCTGAAACGTCAAAAAATTAAAAGGATGCACTTGAGCATTAAAAACATTCCATCTGGAAGGAGGACACGGGGTCCCCACATCGAACAGGATAATGCACACCGTGCCATGCATTCGGGTCCATGCTCAGGCCCAGCAATTGCTATTAACATAGCAGAGGTTGCCCTCTTGTGGCAAAAGAGAGACAGATAACAAGAAGTACATCACAGCAACTTCACTGAAAAGCAGATGGGGAGAAGACAGCTGCCATTCTCTACTTGTTATCCTGATCCACAGAATGCATCTGTTTGCATAAGGTTACTAACAGGCGTGTTCTATTATTACAACAGGCTATAAGTAACAGCTAAGCTAAACTTGCAGCGTAAACAACTCCCTTGCAGTAGGAAGGTTGACATTTCAGCACACAATAAAAAACACTTTTTAAGAAAGCTTTTGGTCTTTAGAGCAACGGTAACTAACCGAGATGTAAGTGAGTTCCCACATCCAAGGCTTTTTGTGGGCCCTCAAGGCCTCCCCAAATTGAAACTTTTTTTTGTATTGTGCCTCTGGGTCCCTTCACTGCAACACAATGATGCCAAAAGGTTGGGGGGGGGCAAGGTCTGCCCAAATTTGTCCCTTAATTTTTTTCCCATACATATCCCACTGTAGACCCCCAAGAGCCCCCAAAATTTGTCAATTTTTATATATCAATATTTATATTCTCAAAATCCACTTCAAGCATACCCCCTTTAACAAGTAGCACAAGGAAAGTTGGCCATAAGTCTTGCCTGAAAAAGAGTTAGTCATTCTGCTTTTCTGGCTTGGGATTGTCTCTGATTTTTTATTGCAAGTGCTGCTTGTTTAATTTTTCTGATCGGCTGGCTTTTCATCTGCTGCTTGTCCCCTCCCTCTCTCTCACACACACACAGTTTAATTGTTTTTGCTGTATTTTTATTATTGATTTCATAAAATTTATATACCACTTGATTATAAAAAAATCTCAAAGCAGTTTGCAAAAAGAATAAAAATATACAATTTTATAGAACAACTAAAACAACTATTTAAAACAATAAAGTCAACAATAAACTAAAAACAATAGAACCAGCAATAAGCTACAAACACATCAGCGTTCTAGGCATCTGGGTAGGCCTGTCTAAAAAAATGTTTTTAGCAGGCGCTGAAAAGAGCATAGTGAAGTCGCCTGCCTGGTGTCAATACGCAGCAAGTTCCCAAGATCAAGTTCTTACAAATGTGGAACAGGTCTTATGTGGCACCTGTATTATTTTTGTTAGCTGCCTTGAACTTAAGGAGTGTTTAGTCCCAGGCTTAATCTGCTTAATATCCTTTTAGATTATTTTATTCCCCTGTGTTTTTGTTGGAAGCCGCCCAGAGTGGCTGGGGCAACCCACTCAGATGGGCAGGGTATAAGTAAGAAATAAATAAATCATCAGAAAAAGGCACTTGGGCTTTGGGCTCTTTGGGTGGAAAAATAGTTGAAGAGGAGCTGCAAACCCTTCACACACAGGTTCAGATCGGAGCATTTTCTGTTCTCTCATGACGAGCTTACATTTTGCTCTCTGGCTTCCAGCATTTCCAATACCCATGTAACATTTTCTGCATGTAGTTAATCAGCAGGAATCATTTCAAAGTGTTCCCATTACATCAGAAGAAGCCCCGAGGGAACCCACACGATTGTGATGCAATTTCAAAAAACACCTTGCTTTCCTCTTCCTAAAAACCCACTCTTGCTGTCAGGGATGTCCCTCTGCAAGCCAGGGCAGAAACTAGCACAGCATATGGCTTCCTGTGAAACTGCATTTCAGCCTGACAACAGGAAAGGGTGTGGTGTGAATAGGGCTGGCCCTACCACCAGAGAGAGTGAAGCAGCGCAAACAGGGACACAAGGCAGTCTGAGCCAAGTATGTCTCAAGGACCGTCCTGACATCCCTTGTACTGTGCATTCAAGAGTACCATATTTTTCGCCCTATAGGATGCACCGTCCCATAAGGCGCACCTAGTTTTTTTTTTGGGGGGGGGAATAAAGGGGGAAAAAATATTTTTCCCCCAGGCGTGGGGCTGGGGCGGGGGAGGCCGAGCTTCCCCCGACCCCAGCCCCCAAACAGGCAGCTCTCTGCAAGCCGTGGGAGCCCAGCGCTGGCTCCCGCTGCTTGCGGAGAGGTCTGCGAAGCCTGGAGAGCGAGAGGGGTCGGTGCGCACGGACCCCTCTCGCTCTCCAGGCTTCAGCGAAAGCCTGCATTCGCCCCATAGGACGCATACACATTTCCCCTTCATTTTTGGAGGGGGGAAAGTGTGTCCTATAGGGCGAAAAATACGGTATTTCTACTCATGATGGTATGGGCGGTGGTTATTTGCAACCCCATCATCAATACTGTTTGCACCTGCAAATGTTTTGGGGCAGGCACGCTGCTTCATTTCCAAGCAGCACATGGCCTGCAGCTGAAATCCTGCAACTTTTTGTACAGCATCTGCCATGTTTGTCCTTTTGTCCTGCTATGGTGCAAGGTGACCCTCCAGATAGCATAACATTGGAGAAGCATCGCTGAGCAACTAACAAAGCTGAATGACGTCCGGACGATCCAGTATAAATCCACTCAAAATGCACTATTTTTACATCAGTGATGTGTTGCAGAATACACCTGGGGCGGGGAGCACAATTCTTGGAGAAACCCTGAGCTAGCCTCCTGCTTTCAGTTCAGATGCAATGAAGATGCCCCATAGCTAGTGCCAAAGAAAGAATCAACTGCCAATCCAGTCAGCTTTTGAACATGGAATGGTGGCCCCTCACCTCTGGCAGCAAAGTATCTCCTGGGCCAGTTGTGGGTGCAAGAAAGCAGAGGAGACCAGGCAGAGCTCCTGGCAATAAGATAGCCTAGTATAACACCAAATAGTTGCAGGAATCATGGAAGCGTTCCAAGTCTGCTTGAGAGCCAGTGTGACTTAGTGGTTATAGTGTCAGACTAGGACCTGGGAGACTAGGGTTCAAATCCCCACTTGGCCACAAAGCTCCCTGGGTGACGTTGGACTGCGTCTCAGCCTAGCCTACCTCACAGGGCTGTTGTGAAGATGAAATAATAATAATAAATTTTATTTATATCCCACCCTCCCCAGCCGAAGGGCAACTAACAACAATAAAATAGTACACAAATCATCTCATTATAAAATTAATTCAAATCAAATTGATGGCAACCATTAGGATAAAGTTCTGTGAAGATTGCCAAAGAAGGGAGTCAGGCTGTGCCCTGACCAAAGGCCTGGTGGAACAGCTCCGTCTTGCAGGCCCTGCAGAAAGATGTCAAGTCCCGCAGGGCCCTAGTCTCTTGGGACAGAGCGTTCCACCAGACTGGAGCCACAGCCGAAAAAGCCCTGGCTCTAGTTGAGGCCAGCCTAACCTCTCTGTGGCCTGGGACCTTCAGGATGTTTTGGTTTGAAGACCATAAGTTCCTTTGTGGGACATACCAGGAGAGGTGGTCGCGTAGGTACGAGGATCCTAGGCCATATAGGGCTTTAAAGGTTAAAACCAGCGCCTTAAACCTGACCCTGTACCCCACCAGGAGCCAGTGCAGCTGGTATAGCACCGGGTGAATGTGATCTCGCAGCGAGGACCCCGTAAGGAGTCTCACCGCAGCATTCTGCACCCGCTGGAGTTTCTGGGTCAGACTGGGTCAGTCTCAAGGGCAGCCCCACGTAGAGTGAATTACAATAATCCAGTCTGGAGGTGACCGTCGCCTGGATCACAGTGGCTAGGT
This sequence comes from Podarcis gaigeae, assembly GCF_964106915.1. Taxonomy (NCBI): domain Eukaryota; kingdom Metazoa; phylum Chordata; class Lepidosauria; order Squamata; family Lacertidae; genus Podarcis; species Podarcis gaigeae. Next base: position 4,658,432 of record NC_139686.1, read on the forward strand.
CAGGGCGAGAGAGGTAAGGAGCCAACTGCTTAGCTTGGCGTAGATGAAAAAATGCCGCCTTTGTTATAGCTGCAATCTGCGCCTCCATGGAGAGGGAGGTGTCGAAGATTACACCCAAACTCTTAGCAGACAGTGCTGGAAAGAGGTAAAACTATGTATGCCACCTTGACCACCTTAGAGAATAGATGGGATATAGATGAAATGGAATAATAAAAATAAAGTCTTTTGTTACTCATATCCTCCAGGCCTTGCTTGCATCTTCCTCCTCTCAACCAATGAAGAGGAGGGGGGAGTTTCACAGGCAGAAAAACATGCAAAATGCAGCCAGCACCTGCACAACGGACTGCAGACCTTGGATCTTCCAGGCCCTAAAGTTGGAGGCACAGAGCCTAGCCCTGCCCCGGCTCCAGATGTGGCAAGGATCCACATGTCTCTGGCAGAGAAGTGGGCTCTCAAGCAAAAAGACCCTCAGAAACCCAAGGCGTTGTGTACATGCTAAAAAAAAAGAAGAGGGGCACAAAAAGGTTGCCAGCTCTTTCACTTCCTCTTCACGTTCCAGTTCAGAGGCCTGGGGCCCACTTCCTTCCGTTCTCACGCACTGCCCGAAGTTCCACTTCCCAGGGCCGAAGCAGTTCCCTTTGCCACTCGGGGAGAAAGAGGTCACATTCTGATTCACACAGCCTGGCAGCCTCCCAAGTTGCGAGACCTATTTTTATCACTTATTAGAACCCTCAAGGTTTATCCCCCGGCGCCAGGTGCAAAATGCAGGCTCAAAGGGGGTGGGGCCAATGGCCTAGTACACTCCCACCCCCCACACACCCGTGAGCCATTCACTGGGATATGCAAGTCAAAATCTATGTCTGAGTTACTACAGCAGCCTCCCCCAATCTGGTGCCCTCCAGATGTTTTGGACTACAACTGGTGGGAGTTGTAGTCCAAAGTTTCTGGAGGGTGCTGGGTTGGCAAAGGCTACACTATAGATCCGGGACCCTGACATAAAACCCTACAAGCAGCCAGCAGATCTGTTCAAGGGCACAGTCACAGGCAACCAATTAATAATCGTTATTTGATGGGTGAGAGCATTGAAGCTGAAAGATAAGAAATAAGCACATGGAGGATAATTTATTTTGCCTGTAGTTTCCTTGCTATTCTTAAACTACTGAGAGTCAGAAACCACCTTCAATCTCCTACAGAACAGTCAGAAGAAGAAGAAGAGTTTGGATTTGCTATCCCGCTTTATCACTACCCAAAGGAGTCTCAAAGCGGCTAACATTCTCCTTTCCCTTCCTCCCCCACAACAAACACTCTGTGAGGTGAGTGGGGCTGAGAGACTTCAAAGAAGTGTGACTGGCCCAGAGTCACCCAGCAGCTGCATGTGGAGGAGCGGGGAAGCGAACCCGGTTCACCAGATTACGAGTCTACCGCTCTTAACCACTACACCACACTGGCTCTCAGTTTAACAGGAAATCCCATTCTACCTTCTGGGCACAATCCTTGGCGATCAAAAGGAAAGAGTCAACTCTCCCTTCCCACCACTGCAGCACTGCAATGAAGGAAAATTAATTACTCTTGATCTCCAAGGATCCATCTCTGAAGATCAAGGTTGCTTCCAGACAACTTGTTTATTGAGCATATGATTTGTTTGCAGGGAATATTAGACTACAACATTTAACCAGCGCTCATCCTGCTGTGTCTGCAGGGAGGGTAGACAACATTGCGTCAAGCAACGGTCTTCCCGCACTTTCCAGTGCATAAGAAAATCAGAAGAGCTTGCTGGATCAGACCAACGGCCCATCTGCTCCAACCTCCTGTTCTCTCATCGGCCAACCAGATGCCTTTGGGAAACCCACAAGCAGGATTCAATCACCACAGCCCTCTTCCCAAGTCTTTGTCATGTACCTGAAGGAGGGTCCAGACTTTGGCCTACTGCAAAAAAATGCACAAGTTTGCTTTGCTTAACAGCAAGTGAATATTTCATTTACTGAAGTCTGTGCTTTGTCCTGCCCCGAACCTGTTACGCCATTCTGGCAGGGACCCGTTTCATCTCTTGAACAGCATCCATCAAAGGGTTACGCCCTTAATAAACATGATTCTCATGCTTCCCTAGGAAGGAAGAGTCAGCCGCCCAAAGGAAGCCCTTGCACCCTGAATTAACCCCGGCTTGCGTGGCTATTCCCGGTTAATATCAGTTGCAATGCCTTGAGTTACCTTCTGTCTGGGTGCCCTTGTTGAGGGACTGCATCCCATCGTCAGCTCTGGGTCTAAGCCAACCATCCAGGCTGCTCCACTCAAATCTTTCTTCCGTCTGGGCTTCCAACGACTTGGCCATCACAGGTGGGGGATCTCCTGTGGGACAAGGACAGATTCAGGCTACGACGCAAGAGGCGATTCAGCTACCGAAACCTTGAGGCTGCAGACACGGGCTACTTCTTACATGGAGGGCATAAGAAACAGCACGAGGAAAGGAATGCCTCACCTGGCAGCCCAATAAGGAAACTGGAACTGCCTTCTTGGATTGGGCCAAAGTGAATTAACAGTAATTAGCTGGGTGCCTTTCAGAAGTCAAGAACACAGGCATGGAGGTGGTGGTCTCAATTATCTCCTTACAAAGATTAGAGTTCACAGCGGGCAGTTGATGTTAAGCGTAAGACCAGCCTGATGCGTCAGGACAATGGCCCATCTAATCCAAATGTCTCCTCTGGGAAACCTGCAAGCAGGATTCAAGCAGCTGTGGTTGAAGGAGAACACCGCATAGACGAGGGGAAATTAATGGTGACACAGGGGGTTCACAATCCACTATAAACCGAGGTATGGATGGGCTCTTAATCTCTTCCATTTATTCAGGATTGTACTGCTTGTCCATGAATCGTGCCCCACACATCTCTGTGTCTTTGTGTGACAAACAGTATCCTCAAAGTGAGTTCAGAAGCTGAGGGCTCTGACAGCAAATGCTTGATAGCATCAGTTCCTTATAATCTTCATTTTCCCATTGATTCATTCATTCATTCAGTGCTGCACCCACTCTCCGATTGCAACCAGACAAATCCCCAAGCCACATAGATGCAAGGATTGCAGCTCCTGCTCTCTTACAACCCAAACTTCCGTTCTCCAGAGAGGCAACAGGGCCTCAGGGCCAGGAAGAGAGACATTTGGGGAGAAAGGGAAGTGACTACAAGACTCTGCAGGTGTATTCTGCTATGTGGTGCCTTTGCATGTGATTTTGCCAGCTTTTGCATGTGCAAAATAGCATGACTCAGATACCACCCACACCCCCAGGCTCGGCATTAGTTCCCAAGGCACATTACGGACTGAGGTTACTTCCAGTTGGCCTGTTTATTGAGTGTTTCGTCTTAATTTGCCTACACAAAGTTTGTGGAGGCTATGTTCACTGTTTACTGAGCATTCATTCCAACTGATGTCATGAAAAGCATCAGTTATCCCACACTTCCCACTGCATTTCCCCATCTCCAAAGTCCTCACCACAAAAAAGTCTGATTTCTTTCTTTTTTTAAAAAATACTTTTGGATGCCAGGTTTGCTGTGCAAGACCAACAAAGTCATTTTAATTCCCCAATCTGAATTTCCCAATATATACCACTGAACTCCACCTGCAAAATAGTACCAGTGGTCTTGCTGTGCAACACTAAGCTGATCTACTCAAAGAGAAGTCCCAATGATCTTAGCGGAATTTACAGCTTAGTCAGGGCATGTGTGATTACCGCCTTAAACGAGTTAACTACCTGGAAACTGTTAGTTCTGTAAGGGCAGCAAGGGGTCTGAATTCAGGGAATCCCTGTGAATACCAGTTACTGGAAACCACAGTAGAGGAGACTGCATGCCTGTGGAGATCACTTTGAATGTCATCTGTGACCTTAATCCCTCCTGCTCCCCTGCCTCAACCACATCCTTTCAAAGCTTCTGCTCTGGGACTCTTGCCCTTTCCCCCTTTTTTTAGGATTTACCTATCAAAACTTCATTGAAGCCATCAAACGGAAGATCCCTTTGGCCCTCCTTTCTCCCAGCTAATTTTTGTACGGTTTCATCCACACTGACGTTTGCAGGGTTGTTCATCATGGATGAGTTGCCTCGACCAGGATTTGTCCATGTACTGATAGGATTAGAAAAAGAAAACCAGAAAGCATTGTGCCACATTCAGTAAGTTAAACTTCAGGGGGACGCGGGTGGCGCTGTCAGGAGCTCGTCCTACACTCGAGTAGGACCCTGGCAGAGACACATGCCCGACTGGCATGTTCTCTCCCTCCTGGTGTTATATGGTCCCCAGCCTGAATAGGTAAAACCTTTCCATAATTTTATAGCACTTCTTCATACAGCACATAGCAGTGATGGCCACCAACATAAAGGTAAAGGTAAAGGTACCCCTGCCCGTACGGGCCAGTCTTGACAGACTCTAGGGTTGTGTGCTCATCTCACTCTAGAGGCCGGGAGCCAGCGCTGTCCGGAGACACTTCCGGGTCACGTGACCAGCGTGACGAAGCTGCTCTGGCGAACCGGCACCAGAGCAGCACACGGAAACGCCGTTTACCTTCCAGCTATAAAGCGGTACCTATTTATCTACTTGCACGTAGGGGTACTTTCGAACTGCTAGGTGGGCAGGAGCTGGGACCGAACGACAGGAGCTCACCCTGTCGCGGGGATTCGAACCGCCGACCATGCAATCGGCAAGTCCTAGGCACTGAGGTTTTACCCACAGCGCCACCCGCGTCCCCTCACGGCCACCAACATAGATGGCTTTAAAAGAAGACTGGAAATTCATGGAGGGGAGAACTATCAATGGCTAGTAGCCCTGGAGGCTATGCGCTTTCCCCACAACCTCCCTCCCTGCCACTTTTGGCCCCAGCATCTGCTTCTGATCCAACTGGCTTGACAACCACCATTCCACCTCTCCTTTCCATTATGGGTGTTGACTGCCTGGAACTGAAGCCTTGCTAAGACCTGGCGACGGTTCAGACATCCTTTCGGTACAGTGATATGTTGATTATGGAAGCAACGTGAAGATGCCCAAGCTATAATAAACAGATTTGTACAAATAGCAGCAGGATGACTTGCCTCAATGAAAATGGGAAACCCATGTAAGCTTTGGACTGTGATGGACCTAATGGAACTTTAGAAACCGGATGAGAATTAGACGGGAGGAGAAGGAACAACTTGGGAAGAAAATAAGAGACATTTTTAAACTTTTGGAATTGAAATGTGGGTTACCAGGACACTTTTCTTAATTCATACACCAAATAGTTGTGGTTTATATATAATCTATCTTCTGCGGCAAAAATTCTATGTGGCTATAGATATTTGTATAATTTCTTGTTCTGACAATGTGCATCAGGACTACAAATTAGTTTTCCTAAGAAGGAGAAAGCAGGTGCATAAAACTGTAATAAATGACCAGTCCTAACAAAAGAACGTAAGCACTGCCCTCCTGGATCAGAACAAAATGGCACCTTTTCTCACAGTGGACAAATGTCCATAGGAAACCAGGAAGAAGAAGAAGAAGAAGAAGAAGAAGAAGAAGAAGAAGAAGAAGAAGAAGAAGAAGAAGAAGAAGAAGAAGAAGAAGAATTATTTGGATTTGATATCCCTCTTTATCACTACCCTAAGGAGTCTCAAAGCGGCTAACATTCTCCTTTCCCTTCCTCCCCCACTACAAGCACTCTGTGGGGTGAGTGGGGCTGAGAGACTTCAGAGAAGTGTGACTGGCCCAAGGTCACCCAGCAGCTGCATGTGGAGGAGCGGAGACGCGAACCCGGTTCCCCAGATTAGGAGACTACCGCTCTTAACCACTACACCACACTGGCTCTCAGGATTCGAGCACAAGAGCCCTCTCTGCTCCTGTGACCTCAAGCAATGGGTATTCAGACTGGACTGCTTCCAACTGGATACACTGATAGCCCTCTCTTCCGCCATGAATTTGCCTCATTTATTTATTTACACCCGGCCCATCTGGCTGCATTTCCCCAGCCACTCTGGGTGGCTTCCAGCAAAATATTAAAATACAATAATTCATCAAATATTAAAAGCTTTCCTAAAAAGGACTGCCTTCAGATATCTTCTAAAAGTCAGGTAGTTGCTGCTCTCTTTGACATCTGGTGGGAGGGCGTTGCACAGGGCAGGTGCCACCACCGAGAAGGCCCTCGGCCTGGTTCCCTATAACTTGGCTTCTCGCAGTGAGGGAACTGCCAGAAGGCCCTCAGAGCTGGACCTCAGTGTCTGGGCTGAATGACAGGGGTGGAGATGCTTCTTCAGGTCTACTGGGCTGAGGCCGTTTAGGGCTTTCAAGGTCAGTACCAACACTTTGAATTGCACTCGGAAATGTACTGGGAGCCAACGTAGGCCTTTCAGGACCGGTGTTATGTGGTCTCGGCGGCCGCTCCCAGTCACCAGTCTAGCTGCCGCATTCTGGATTAATTGCAGTTTCCGGGTCACCTTCAAAGGTAGCCCCACGTAGAGCGCATTGCAGTAGTCCAAGCGAGAGTTTAAAGCCATCCAAGTTGGTGGTCATCACTGTCTCCTTTATATATATTATTAAATTTTCTGTTTTCTGTTTTACAATTTAAAATACCCATTTAAACATCCTTAAGATATCAATGACTTCCCTTCTTCTCTTTCCATGGTTCATTTTACATATCATAAATCCCTGCATATTTTACCAAAACTAAACCATTCAGTATTCCTTGAGTGCATCCATCAAAACTTGTTTACGCTGTTGAATTTATCCTAATGCCAGCATTTTCAGCTGTATACAATTATTTCCCATATATTCCATAAACGTTTTCCAATCTTTAAACGTTATATTCTTCTTGTTTTCTTATTCTATGTCTGCGAGTTGTGTTCTTATTCTAAGTCTGCGAGTTGTGCATATTCTGTCAACTTAAGTTGCCATTCTTCTTCAGTTGGTACCTCACTCATTTTCCATTTTGGGGCTAACAAAACATGGGCCGCAGTAGTAGCATACATAAATAACCTGTATTGACACCTGGGAATTTCCGTCTGTATTATCCCCAACGGAAAGGACTCTGGTTTGTTTGGGTTTTTTTGGAGGGGGGAGAAGTACTTTTAAACATTTTCTTCATTTTAAAGGGTAAAAGAGTACTGAGAAATGATCCGTAATGAATTGGCCATCCCTGCCTCTTGTGGGAGGGAGTTCCATAGGAGCGTTTGCCTTTACCAAAATGAACAAAACACAGCGCTTCATTGCACTTGAGCCTACCCATTCTGCTGCAGGAGGCCTTCTCCGTTCCCCAGGCTGGTTCCTCTCCACCGTGGCTGCTGTTCATCTTCCTGGCTGCCGACAGAAGTTTGGCAACATAACTCTTTAGGTAAAGAACAAGGAGGAAAAACCTGCTGGCATTTTCTTATGGAACGCTTAGCTTAAAGATGCAGCATGGATGAACCCAGGGCCGTCTTTCCCTGGGGTGCAAGGGGTGCAGGGCACCCGGGCGCCAAATTCTGGGGGGTGCCAGCCACTGAAGCCGCCTAAGCTCTTAACTATCTACCCGTTGTGAAATAATGAATAATTTTGATCAAGCTAGAAAAACAAAATACATGACAATTGGAATAAAAAACAAATTTCATGACAATTGGAATAAATATTGGATATATATTGGAACCAATTTGTAGATGTCACTGGCAGGGTTGGAATAACTCTAACAGTAAGGGGTTACTATGTAAGACTAAAAATAAAATACGTGACCATAGAATTTATTTGATACTTACCAAAGGGGTGGAGGGAAGTCCAAGGCTCGGCAGAGCCTAAAATAATGTGGGTTTTTTCTGTATGATTTGGGGAGCGGATATAATATGTGTAAGTTATGTAAATGAATTTTGTATATGTTTATATATTTATTTGTGTAATACTAATAAAAATGTATCGAGGGGGGGGAATACATATATACCTAGGTATTATCGAAATGTATACCTACTGTTTCACTAAAGGACTTTTGACTTTGTGCGCTTATTTACCAAAGACGTGTTTCGCCAGCAGCAGCAGCGCTTTTCAGACTCAACGACGCCGTGCACGCGAAATTAACTCTTACATCAAAATATTATCTTACGTATTGTATTGAGCTGCTACTCGGCAGCAGAGTCAGCGGCACCTTTGACACAACTGATGTTTCTTCTAAGCAGGTGCCTAAACAATACTTATAAGTTTAAGTGTGGTGGTATTGTAGACTTAAGCATAAGTGCATTGTAAATGAAAACGCAAATAAAAAGTGTGTTTCTTTTTCCTCCTTTCATAAACAAGAGATAAGGCGTAAGCGTGGTGTCTGACATAAGCATAATAAAAAATAATTTGGGGGCTAAACTAAATTTGGGGACGCTGGTCAGATGTTTGCACCCCGGCGGCACATATGCTAAAGACAGCCCTGGATGAGCCATTATGATTTATTTTGTCAAATCACCTTGCTGCAAAAAAGCACAAACACATGCATGCATCTTGAGAGCAGCAGGTTGGCCAAGGCTAATCTAGATCCAGAACTATCAGACACATGAGTGCACAGAGACCTACCTCCGATCAAGAGCAGGTGATGGGTTTTCCTCTATGGGGTCAACTCCACTCCCCCACCTCCTCTGCTCCTCATCCAACGCATGCGCAGCCTCCGCACTGAATTCCAAAAGCCTCTTCCTGCTCGCCTCTCCCCCCATCGCTCTCCCACAGCTGCCTTGTCTATCAGCTCCTTTATTTCAAGGCCTCCTTTTCATCATCAGAAAAAACGGTCTGGAGAAAAGGGGAGAGGGAAGGAGGCGGCAGATTCCCTCAGGCCTTTTGGCTGGAAACCAGAAGGAAAGACACAAGTCCCCAGAATTCAGTACAAGGGAGAAGGTGGTCCATGTGTCCTGCAAGCAGCTTTCCAAAACAGGTGGCTTGATTGCTAGAAAACTTGGCAGCTCTGCTATCCCCCGTTGAGCTCAGCAACAGCCTCTGTTGGTGCTTATGCATGAGCAAGACACAAACGATAGAAATAAGGAGTCATGTTTTATCATGTTTTTAATATTCGGTTGGGAGCCGCCCAGAGTGGCTGGGGAAACCCAGCCAGATGGGCGGGGTATAAATAAATTATTATTAATTATCATTATTATCATCATCATCATCTAGTTCAACATCCAGCAGTGCAGGAATCCTGCCACAGCCATCCCCGGGTGGGTTCGAACCACCGACTTTCTGATTAACAGCCAGACTCACTGACTCAGTGCACCACAGGAACTTTGAACCTGACTGGAGGCGCCACAAACCGAACTGGGGGCCTTCTGCATCGAAGCAGGTGTCCTGCTGCCACCAAACTGCAGAACCTCCCAAACAGGAGAACAGGAAGCTGCCATATGCTGAATGAGATCGTTGGCTCATTAGCTCAGCCCAGGGCTGGCAGCATCTCTGAAGTATTATGGCAGGCAGGGATCTCTCCCAGCCCTACCAAGAGATGCCACGGGTGGCATGCAAAGCAGATTCTCTGCCACTGAGGTTTTGTTTAACATAGCTTTGAAATGCAAAGTGGTGAGAATGCCGCCTTCTGCTCCTCTATTTTAGGATCCCAGCCATTTAAAAAGGAAAAGGAAATCCCTTCTCTGCAAAAAATGTAAGTCTGGGTGCAGCAAAAGTCAATCCAATTGCACCCCAACCAGCATATCCCTATATACATATATGTGTTTATGGATCTATTTTTTATATATATATATATATATATATTTGCTTTCGTAGATTTTCACGGGTACAGGAATGCAGGTTTTGGTGTCCTCGGGTGTCTTCCCGTGTAAAAGTTGGGGTGTCTAGGCGACGTTTCGACGAGGTCTCACTCGTCATCTTCAGGCTGGTGCTTTCGGCTTCTTGTTACTGGAACAGAGCGGGATCTCAATGTTTGAGTTCCTATAAATACTGTAGAGGGGGTGTGGTGTCTAGCCTCCAATGTTCTGGGCAGAGAGGAAGTTCCCAGGCTAGTGTGCCTTTTCTTCTTTTGTTCCTTAATTACTTGAGAGATACCTTGAGTGATTTCTTGAGTGATATCCTGAGTACCACTTAGGTGGGTCATTAGGTGTGGATTAGTTGCTAAAGTCTTTGTGTCTTGACCTCTTGAACTTTGTGAAGAGTTTTCCTGAGAAGATGGCTGTATTGCACTTAGTTGTGCTTTGGCTTGGCTTCGTGTATAGGGGCGAGCTGTGGTTTTGTGGCTTGTGTCAGCCAGATCTGTGTAGGGATTGCAGGGGGGTGCAGCATCCGGAGGTGCCACCATGGATTGGCTACTGGATGGTGTCAGTAATTCATCTGTGGAGAGGGTCTGGGTTTGGGTCTGGTGTGGTTGATTGGTGTTGGCGTTCTGTGTGCCTCTGGATCTGGTGTCAGTTTTTGTGGGGAGGGCTAATTTCCAGATGTCTGGCAAGCGGGATGTGTCGTCACGCTTGTTCATGTTGTGAGGGTGTTTCTCTATCTCGATGGCTTCCATGATTATTCTCTTGTGGTGATGTTCCGTGTTAAAGAGCAATTTGGAATCTGCAAAATTAATTTCGTGTCCTGTTTCTTTCATGTGTTGGAAAAGAGAGGAAGTTTTTTCTTCTTTTTTGACGGCATTCTTGTGTTCTGCGATACGTGCATTTATTCGTCTGTTTGTTTGTCCAATGTACGTGGCTGGGCAGACTTTGCAGGGTATTTCATAGATCCCTTGGTTTTCCAACTGGATTTTATCCTTGGGGTTTCTGAGGATATTGGCTATTTTTTGGTTGGTGCAAAAGGCTGTTTTGATATTGTGTTTATGGAGGATTTTGCTAATTTTATCTGTAGTGCCCTTGATATAAGGAAGGAGGGCCATGCCATTGTTTTCTTCTGTGTCTTGGTTTTTGGGGGGTGTTTCCTTTTGGATTAGCTTCGTAATCCTGTTTTGCTGGTATCCATTGGCAATTAACACATTTGAGAGATTCTGTAACTCAGTTGTCAAGTGGTCTTTGTCAGCCAGGCGTTTGGTTCTGGAGATGAGAGTCTTGGCTACGGAGTTTATTTGTGCAGGGTGGTGGTGTGATTGTGCATGTAAGTAGCGGTTGGTGTGTGTTTTTTTCCGGTAGATAGTGTGTCCTAGGGAGCCATCAGGTTTTTTGTAGATTAGGACGTCAAGGAAGGGAAGTTGGTTGTTGGCTTCTATTTCCATAGTGAATTGTATTTTGGGGTGTAAGTTGTTGAGATGTGTGAGGAAGCTATCCAGTTTTTCCTTCCCGTGTGGCCAAATTACAAAGGTGTCGTCAACATATCTGAGCCAAAGTTTGGGTTTGTGTTCTGACTTGTCTAAAGCATTGGTTTCAAAGTGTTCCATGTACAGGTTTGCGATGACCGGTGAGAGGGGTGATCCCATAGGTGCTCCTTCTATCTGTTTGTATCTTTGTCCATTGTGGATGAAGTACGTGTTGGTTAGGCAGTGGTTGGTCAGGTCCAAGATGTATTCGGGGGGATTGTATTTGTTTTGAATAGCTGTCAAGGCTTCATTAATGGGCACTTGTGTGAAGAGAGATACAACATCGAAGCTCACAAGTAGGTCATTAGGATGTAGGTTTTGCTTCTTTATTGTTTCTATGAACTGGAAGGAGTTTGGTACGTGTGAAGAGATGGATTCTGCATAGGGCTGAAGTTGCTTGGCGAGAAATTTAGCGAGATTTTGTAGAGGTGAGCCTATGGAGCTGACTATTGGTCTGAGTGGTGTTCCTTCTTTGTGTATCTTGGGGAGGCCGTAGAGTTTGGGGCATCTGGATGATTTTTCTCTGGGGATGATTCTTAGCTGGATTTCTTCACTGATAGGAGAGGCTTTTATTTTGGATTTGGTGGTTTTTTCCAGATAGGTGGTGGGATCTGTTTTTATAGGTTTGTAGGCAGGATCTTGGAGTAGCTTTGATAGTTTTGCTTGGTAGTCCGATGTGTTCATCACCACTGTGGCATTACCTTTGTCTGCTGGGAGAATGATTATGTTGTTGTCTTTCCTCAGGTTGGTGAGTGCTTTCTGTTCTTCTTTGTGTAAATTGCTTCTGGGTGGTTTGCTGGAGCAGAGGATGTTGGTGACTTCAAGTCTGATTTTATTGGCTTCATCTGGGTTGAATTTGGTTAGGCTAGCTTCGACTCCGCATATGATGTTTTCCGTGGGGATGCGTCTCGGGGCGACTGCAAAGTTGAAACCTTTGGAGAGTACTTTAGTTTCAGTTGTGGTGAGGATCCTGTCTGATATGTTATGTACTGTTTGTTTCATGGGTTGCTGTGGAGGGTGGCCGGGCTTCTGGCGTTTCTCTAGTTTGTGGAGTTTGTTGGTGTGTGTGTCTGTCTTATGTGAGGTCTCCGTTTCAGCTCTCCAGACGGCTAGTTGTTTGCATTTGTCCCAGAGTGCAGGGTGGATTTTGTTACAGAGTTTGAGGTGAAGAGTGAGTAGATCTTTGTTGGTTTGGTCTAGTAGGTATCTTTTCTTGTGTAGTTCGTTTCTGATTAGGGATAGTTCAGTTCGTTTCAGGATCCTTTCGGTGGAATATATATATATATATATTCACACACACATATATATACACAGATATACATTTGCTTTCGTATATACATTATATAGACATATATATACAGTCATACCTTGGGATGAATACGCTTTGGGTTAGGCAAATTTGGGTTGCACTCCGCGATGACCCAGAAGTAACAGAGCACATTACTTCCAGGTTCTGCTGTGCGCGCATGCGCAGACCGTCAAAATGACGTCATGCACATGCGCAGAAGCGCCAGAACGCAACCCGCGCACACGCAGACACACCGTTGTGTCTTGCATTCCATTCGGGATGCAAACAGGGCTCCGGAACGGATCCCGTTCGCATCCCGAGGTACCACTGTGTGTGTTTGTGTGTGTGTGTATACACACACACACACATATACGGTAAACACATACATATAGCGTTTCCATGGTTCATTTTACATATCATAAACCCCTGCATATTTTACCAAAACTATCCCATTCAGCATTCCTATCTTGCGTCCATCAAAACTCGTTTACCCTGTTGAATTTCTCTTAATGCTGCCAGAGTTTTCAGCTGTATACAATTATTTCCCTTATACAGTATTCAACAAACATACAGGGCACATTGGCAAGCAGATCCCGTCTAATTATTAATAATAATACTAATTTATTTATACCCAGCCCATCTGGCTGGGTTTCCACCCCCAGCCAATTTCCACACACCCCCCGCCCTAAAGCTCACTTGGACCAGTGCCTCTCAGTCTAACCTACCTCGCAGGGTTGTTGTGAGTGCAAAGGAGGGAACCAGGCACACTCTTGCCCCGAGGTCCTTTTTTGTGGGTGAGGAGCATGAAACGGAAAATGCAGCAATAACGCCAGCAATCACCTCTTCTCCGGCTTGCAGCCCCGGTGCGCTTCGGTCCCTCCAGGTGCATCAGAAGAGGACCCCCGACTGCAGCCCCGCTCTGCAAGCGGCACCTCTACACTTTCGTCTCTCTGTGGGCGCCGCCGAGCTGCGCACGCAGAAAGGCCGGAAACCGGGACCTTTCTTCGTCTCCTTGATTGGCAGGCCTTGCGCCCGCCCACGCCGCTCTGGAAATCCACCCGCCATTGGAGGCTCAGTCCGCACGCGCGGCTCCGCGGCCACCAATCGCGGAGGAGGAAGGGGGCGGGAGAACAAGGGGAGGCGGAGCCGAAGGCAAAGGGCGTGGCTATGCCCTTAAAGGGGCCGGCGTCTATTCTCGCTTTCAGGTTTTAGAAGCAGGAATAAAGGTTTGGGGTGGGAAGTTAAAAGAGGCTTTAAACAAAAAAACAAGGAGAGGGGTCCATTTTCTCTCTATGACGATGCGGTGTCTGGAACAAGTCAGGGGGTTGCTGCCTTTTCTGTTCTGCACAACAGGCAGAAATCCAACTGGTGATGCTGCTCCCAGCATAGAAAAATATGACACCGTACATATGAACTGTATATGTTGCACATACTGGACTTCGTTGTTGTTGTTGATTCGTTTAGTCGTGTCCGACTCTTTGTGACCCCCTGGACCAGAGCACGCCAGACCCTCCTGTCTTCCACTGCCTCCTGCAATTTGGTCAAATTGAATTTACAGATCCATGCCAGTTTTTAATAATGTTGTTATTATTGTTTAGTCGTTTAGTCGTGTCCGCCTACATACATACATACATACATGTTGTTGTTGTTTAGTCGTGTCCGACTCTTCGTGACCCCCTGGACCAGAGCACGCCAGGCACTCCTGTCTTCCACTGCTTCTCGCAGTTTGGTCAGACTCATGTTGGTAGCTTCAAGAACACTGTCCAACCATCTCGTCCTCCGTCGTCCCCTTCTCCTTGTGCCCTCCATCTTTCCCAACATCAGGGTCTTTTCCAGGGAGTCTTCTCTTCTCATGAGGTGGCCAAAGTATTGGAGCCTCAGCTTCAGGATCTGTCCTTCCAGTGAGCACTCAGGGCTGATTTCCTCCAGAATGGAATGGTTTGATCTTCTTGCAGTCCATGGGACTCTCCAGAGTCTCCTCCAGCACCAGAATTCAAAAGCATCCATTCTTTTGAAATGGGATGGGAAATAAACAAGATGAGCTTGAGCTCTTAGTACAGCAAACTAAATATGACATAATAGGCAACACTGAAACCTGGTGGGATAAGTCCCACGATTGGAATGTAATAATGGAGGGATACAATCTATTTCATATTTTTTTAGTAGAATATTTATTAAGATTTTTTAAAGTATTACAATAAAAATGGAAAAAATGAAAATAACAAAAATACAAAAATAAAAATAATTAAAAACACACAGATTTTCCATTTACTACTTTTCCTTTAACTTATTTCCCGGACCTCCTCATACCTCCCTTTCCATTCTTCAGCAATCAGCCTTCTTTGTGGTCCAGCTCTCACTTTCATCGATCACTACTGGGGAAACCGGACCTTGAACTATGTGGTACCATTAAAAGGGAACAGATCTGTCAATTACAGCTTTCTTTTCCAGGGAAAAATCCTGCCTATGTTGTCTCGTCCCCTGTCCTGTGAACTGTCCTTAGTTTGATATTTTGTGATTGCAGGGAGGGGGGGAGAGTCATGGGTGTGAATTCTCCAGAAGCCTTGCCCTGAGAAGTTAGGAAGAGCCAGGCTGGGTGAATTTCCTGAACCCCTCGAGGCCCCTGCACTTTGCACTCGAGGCAAAAGCGATGGCTTGGCTAGTGTGAGAAAGCTACTCCCATAGACTAAGGTTACCAGATTTTTTTCAATGAATCCACTTTTCAACTTCAATGGATTTTGTATGGGGTAAAGGTAAAGGTAAAGGTACCCCTGCCCGTATGGGCCAGTCTTGACAGACTCTGGGGTTGTGCGCCCATCTCACTCAAGAGGCCAGGGGCCAGCGCTGTCCGGAGACACTTCCGGGTCACGTGGCCAGCGTGACATCGCTGCTCTGGCGAGCCAGAGCTGCACACGGAAACGCCGTTTACCTTCCCGCTGGTAAGCGGTCCCTATTTATCTACTTGCACCCGGAGGTGCTTTCGAACTGCTAGGTTGGCAGGCGCTGGGACCGAGCAGCGGGAGCGCACCCCGCCGCAGGGATTCGAACCGCCGACCTTTCGATCGGTAAGTCCTAGGCGCTGAGGCTTTAACCCACAGCGCCACCTGCGTCCCTTTGTATGGGGACTGATGTGTAAATCCAGAGACTGTCCCCGGGAAAGGGGGACGCCTGGTAACCTTACACCTATACATTCCCCTGAGTCTTCCACTCCTCTTTGCCAGATACAGCAGTTACATCATCAGGGATTCTCTTTTTTAAAAAATAATAATAATTTTTATTAACAGGCCAATCACATTATTCAAATCACATTGGTTCCAAATTATACAGCCAAATTTTAAATTTTTTTGAGGGTACCCATACATCAAACTCCGCACGAGTCCAAAATTCCGGATAAGTCCAGACATCACTCATTTTACTGCATTAATCAATCAGTTCTATCCAGTTCGATCCGGATAGTCCTTTATTACTTTCTTTCTCATCTTGTTGTAGTCATATATTCCTTTCTTTGCGATCTCTGATGATTCTCACAAGCAGACTGAAAGCTGGCGTCTCTGTGTGGGTTTTGTACTCTTCAAAAGCTATATCACTCCGGGACAGCCTCTGTTCGACACCTCCGTAAACAAAATTAATCTTCGGTCTGCCCTTTATTTTTCCAGGCTAGCCAAATAAATCAAATAGATCAGGGGGCTCTGTCAGGTCAAACTTTCAATTCCAACACTCCTTCTCTTTCCAACAATCCTGATTCTCCTCCCCCGTCCTTCTTTCTCCAGCAAGCCTGTCTTGGCGAGACGCCATTTTTTAACTGCGTCATAAAAACATCACCAGGGATTCTCTGCGTTGAGGGTGACTAAGAGTTTCTATATAGCACAAGGTGAAATAGCTCAACCGAGGGATTAGCAACACTCCCGATGCCACCTGCAATCGGAGGAAGATCTCTTCCGCAGAGCTGGGCCTCCAACAAGGTCCCCTGACTTGTATGTAGCAAGAAAATTCCCCCACCCGCAAACCCACGGAACAATTTCCTTCGCTGCGGCATCTCCTGAAATGATTGAAGGCTGAGGTGGAAAACGGAAACACCTGCCATGTATATCTGAACAGCACAAATCCGCTTAACAGGGACCACTTGTAATTTTTAGGTCCTGGGTTTGGAGGTTCAGCCTAATCATAGAATAGAATCGTAGAGTTGGGAGGGACCTCCAAAGGTCATCTAGTCCAACCCCCTGAAATGCGGCAGTCACAACTAAATAATCCTTGACAGATGGGCCGTCCAACCTCTACTTAAAAACCTCCAAGGAAGGAGAGCCCACCACTTTCCGAGGGAGACTGTTTCTATTATTATTATTATTATTATTATTATTATTATTATTAGCTTGCATTCACCCTTCATAGAATTGCAGACTTGTAAGGCAAGCAAATCATCTATGTTTTTCCAAAAAAATTAATTTATTTTATAACACAACTAAACAACACAAACAGAAAAAAACAAACAATACAAACAAATTCTTATCTTATCCTTATTTTTTCTAAACATTGTTAGGTGGGCTTCCCCAAGTCCCCCCCTATCTGATTTTCATTTTACCTCATCTTTAGCAGTTTACATATATCATAATTTTTAACCATTTTTTAAAATCACGCTTACTTTTACCATAAAAATCTTCACATGTTATCACTTACAAATAATACTGTTTTAAAATACACTATTTTCTACTTTTCAGCCTACAGCCTATATCCACTTCCAAAGCTATTCTAAGATTTAAATATTAACATATTTTTTTCAGATATTCTTTAAACTTTTTCCAATCTTCTTCCACCGTCTCTTCTCTCTGGTCTCGGAGTCTCCCGGTCAGTTCGGCAAGTTCCATATAGTCCATCATCCACCAAATCTTTTAGTCCAACTCCCTTCCTTCCCTCTCTGTCCAGCCACAGAAAGGGCCTTATCTGTCCAGGCAAAAACCCTCAAGGAGGGTGTGGGACAAGGCTGGTTCTGGCCTGGGGGGAGAAGATCTGGCCTGGAGATAGTTTCCAACCCCCATGCTTCATTACTGCAATGCAGTCTAAATGTGGCAGCCCTTGAAGGTGTTGTGGCGATCACAGAGCACAGAAGGAACCCATGTGAGTGCTAACTGGTACAGGAGCGTGAGATGTTATGGTCCTGAAAACTCAACAAGGTGATTTTTAACAGAAAAACATATGTACAAGTCTGAAAACCCCAAATGCAAAGCAATACATCAGAGAAGCCACTAAGAAAAGATTCGGGGAAGACTTTCTGGCCAAACCATTGTCAAAACAAAAAAAATTCCTTCCAGTAGCACCTTAAAGACCAACTAAGTCAGTTCTTGGTATGAGCTTTCGTGTGCATGCACACTTCTTCAGATACACATGGCCAAACCATTGCTCACTGAAATCCATACCTCGAAGCAGGGCCTTCTCGGTGGTAGCACCTGGGTCATGGAAACACTTTCCCCCTGGGGATTAGGCTGGCACCTGGCACTGGGGAGCTCTTGGCACCGAGTAAAGGTAAAGGAACCCCTGACCATTAGGTCTAGTCGTGGCCGACTGTGGGGTTGTGGCGCTCATCTCACTTTACTGGCCGAGGGAGCCGGAGTACAGCTTCCGGATCATGTGGCCAGCATGACTAAGCTGCTTCTGGCGAACCAGAGCAGCACACTGAAACGCCGTTTACCTTCCCGTCGGAGCAGTACCTATTTATCTACTTGCACTTTGAGGTGCTTTCGAACTGCTAGGTTGGCAGAAGCAGGGACCGAGCAACAGGAGCTCACCCCGTCATGGGGATTCGAACCGCCGACCTTCTGATCAGCAAATCCTAGGCTCTGTAGTTCAACCCACAGCACCACCCGCGTCCCTTGGCAGCGAGTCGAAACCTGTAATTTTTAATTGTTGCAGAAATTTGGTCTGCTGGTTAAGGTATTTTAGCATATGAAGAAATAGGAAAATAGAAGTTGACTTACCTTGAGTCAGATTCTGACCCATCTAGCCCCGTAATGTTGGCATTGATGACTGGAATTTCAGACAGGGAATCTCTCTCAACAGTAACCTGGAGGAGCTGGGGTTTGAACCCAAGACCTTCTACATGCAAAGCAGATGTCCAGCACTTTCCCTACAGTGGGGGACATGTGTATTAGTTTCTTGTGTTTAGGTGGGTGCGATTGTTTTATATATTAGGCTCATTGTGACCCACCCTGTGACCATCCCCTAAAATAAATCTTTCATTATTATTTCTTCAACGTTTCTCCCTCCCGCCTTCCCGAAGGAGCCCAGGCTGGCTGTCCAGCATCATAAATAAAAGGATTTAAAATGTTACAAGAATTAAAACTGACTGATGACACATCTTCAGTATGCATGAAACTACCGAGCCAAGTCATCCCGAGATTGGAGTCAGGAGTCATCAGGATGGTGTTGACAACCAGTTCTGCGTCTTCAGGTGAGGCAGTGGAAAGGCTGAGCCCATAAGGGACCCGATGAAAACGTAAGAGCCGCCTCTTGGATTAAGCCCAATGCCCATCGAGCCCAACATCCTGTTCTCACAGTGCCCAACAAGCAGGATTCAAACCCAAGATTCTACCCTCCTTGGGTTGTGGAAGCAGAGCATGGCCATTGTGGCTAGTAACCATTGATATTCTCTCTCTCTCTCTCTCAAAATAAATCCAAAGCAATCAAACATTTCGTAGGTGATGCAGCAAAATCGTGGTGAAGTTGGCATTCAGACCCTGCTGGGAAAGGCGGGATACAAATTTCGCGCGTTGATGAATTAATAAGGCTAGGTGTTGTCCTCATTTCTCATCAACATCATTTTGCTTCCATGCTGGGAGTCAAAGCAAGTTCAATTCCTTGCTATGCAAATACAGTTGTCACGATACACAAAGTGCAACAGGCTGAATGATAATAAATGTGAAAATTTTACTTTTTGTTTCCTATCGTAAAGGACAGGACTAAATGACTAAACAACAACAAAGTCCAGTATGTGCAACATATACAGTTCATATGTACGGTGTCATATTTTTCCATGTTGGGAGGAGCATCACCAATGTTTATTCAAAGCCAGTCAAGGAGTCCAGTTCGCTTTGTTGCGTCTTCAAATACTATGTAAAGGGTTCCCATTCATCTTTAAAATCACAGTTATCCTTGTCCAGTAGTTTATATGTCAATTTTGCCAGTTCTGCATAGTCCATCAATTTTTCTTGCCATGATTCTTTAGTTGGGGTTTCTTCAGTCTTCCATCCTTGTGCTATTAGGCCTCTTGCGGCCGTTGTTGCATACATGAAGATGTTTTTCAGCTTTTTTTTGCAGATCTTTCCCTACAATCCCTAACAAAAATGCTACATGTTTTTAAACAAATGTTAAATGGAACATTTTCTTCAATTCGTTGTATATCATTTCCCAATTTTTAAAAATTACATTACAACCCCACCACATATGATAAAATGTCCCTTCCTTTTCACCAGTTGGATTTCTGCCTGTTGTGCAGAACAGAAAAGGCAGCAACCCCCTGACTTATTCCAGACACTGCATCGCCACAGAGAGAAAGTGGACCCTTCTCCTTGTTTTTGTTAAAGCCTCTTTTAACTTCCCACCGAGAACTCCCAGAAGTGCAAGCTGGATTTAGAAAAGGCAGAGGAACCAGAGACCAAATTGCAAACATGCGCTGGATTATGGAGAAAGCTAGAGAGTTCCAGAAAGACATCTACTTCTGCTTCATTGACTATGCAAAAGCCTTTGACTGTGTCGACCACGGCAAACTATGGCAAGTTCTTAAAGAAATGGGAGTGCCTGATCACCTCATCTGTCTCCTGAGAAATCTCTATGCGGTACAAGAAGCTACAGTTAGAACTAGATATGGAACAACTGATTGGTTCAAAATTGGGAAAGGAGTACGACAAGGCTGTATATTGCCTCCCTGCTTATTTAACTTATATGCAGAATTCATCATGTGAAAGGCTGGGCTGGATGAATCCCTAGCCGGAATTAAGATTGCCGGAAGAAATATCAACAACCTCTGATATGCAGATGACACAACCTTGATGGCAGAAAGTGAGGAGGAATTAAAGAACCTTTTAATGAGGGTCAAAGAGGCGAGCGCAAAATATGGTTTGAAGCTCAGCATTAAAAAAACAAAGATCATGGCCACTGGTCCCATCACCTCCTGGCAAATAGAAGGGGAAGAAATGGAAGCAGTGAGAGATTTTACTTTCTTGGACTCCATGATCACGGCAGATGGTGACAGCAACCACGAAATTAAAAGACGCCTGCTTCTTGGGAGAAAGGTGATGACAAACCTAGACAGCATCCTAAAAAGCAGAGATATCACCTTGCCAACAAAGGTCCGTATAGTTAAAGCTATGGTTTTCACAGTAGTGATGTAGGGAAGTGAGAGCTGGACCATAAAGAAGGCTGATCGCCAAAGAATTGATGCTTTTGAATTCTGGTGCTGGAGGAGACTCTGGAGAGTCCCCTGGACTGCAAGAAGATCCAACCTCTCCATTCTTAAGGAAATCAGCCCTGAGTGCTAACTGGAAGGACAGATCCTAAAGCTGAGATTCCAAGACTTTGGCCACCTCATGAGAAGAGAAGACTCCCTGGAAAAGACCCTGATGTTGGGAAAGATGGAGGGCACAAGGAGAAGGGGATGTGCCCCCTCACCCGTGGATTTGCGCCCCTTAACCCTAACCCCCAGATGTTGCGCCCGGTGTGGCCGGCCCCCTCTGCACCCCCCACGCTACGCCACTGCCTAATGGTCAGGGATCCCTTTACCTTTACTCCTACTAATAGTTAATCTGGTCCCTGGCAGTTTATTTCCTGGGGTAAAATCACCAAAAAAAGCTCAACAACTTCAATCCTGAAAAAAAACGTCAATAACTTCGGTCAACCCTCACGCATGTTCATTTCATCTTTGCAAAAAGTTTGGATCTGAGCACCCTGCAGCCAAGGGCGCGCAGGCCCGGGGCTGCGTCCTGGCTGATGGAAGGTGGGGAGAGCCCGGAGAGCCCGGAGGGGCGTGGTCCGGGACAGGTAAGGGCCCTGGCTCAGGTGAGGCGCACAGAGAGACCTCCCCGGCCAGGTGAGAGGTAGGTAACTCGACGCCACCGTGTCTGGTCCTGCGGAGAAGTCTCCTTGGTGCGGGACATGAGCTGCAGGCTCCGAGGGGATGCGCCCAGGTGAGTGCGCGCTGGCCAGGTGAGGGGGCCCGGCTTCCTCCAGGTGTGCGCAACTCCTCCTCCTGCTGCTGCAGCTGCTGCTGCCATTGGTCCCGGAAGGGAGGCACCTGCGCCGGCCCCGCCGCTGGCCGCGGGGGCGGCGCGGCTCCTCCCCGCGGAAGCTGCGCGCCCCAGGAGCGCGCCAGGGACAGCTGCTTCTGCGGAGACTCGGCTCGCCTGGCTTGGAGGCTGGCGGATCTCAGCCCTTGCCAAGCCCGGGAGGAGGACGGAGAGGAAGAGCAGGGGGTTCCGGGGGAGAACCGACGGCGCCTGGCACCCCGAAAAGAGCGCCGCGTCCTCCCTCGACGGCGCCTCCTTTCTCCCAGGTGGGCACCTCGTCTCTTGCCAATCGGTTGGTCGGGGGGGGGGGGCATGGGCGTAGCCAGGGGGCAGCTGCCTCCTCCGCCCAAATCAAGTCAATACAATATTTAATTAAAAGTTGAAGTTTGTTTTGGGGTCAAGAGAAAGTAATTTGTAGCAACTGCTGTTTCAACAAACTTCTGTTGAGATATTTCCTTCCGAATCTGCTAGGCAACGCCAGAGAGAGGATATGGGCAGGTGGGTAATAAATTGTAATAAATTGTAATTCCTGGCTACCTGCCCCCTCTTTAACATAAATCCTGGCTACGCCCACGGTGTGTTTGGGGGCTCCTTGGTTTGGGTGGTGGGAGAATGGACAGAATCACTGAATGGTAAAGTTGGAAGGGACCCACCCGGGTCATCTAGTCCAACCTGCCCTGCAAGGCATGAATCTTTTGCCCGATGCGGGTTTCAAACTCGCAGCCCTGATAAGTCCTATTCCCTACTGCTAACTGAGCTATCCCTCCCCCCCAATCCCTTGCATTTTTCTCCCTCTCCTTCCAACAACAAGCACCCAGAGTCCTCTTTATGTCTGTGTGTGTTTGTGGGTGTTCCCCGTGCCAAAAATTATGGGTGCTCTTTAAAATCTTCCTTTTCAAAAAACGGAAAACTCTCCTGCATTTCAGGAGGCTGGACTAGATGACCCCGGGAGAGCCATTCCAACTCCTCTCCGATTTAGAGCATGATACTCTTCGGGTCAGGGTTGTGGGTTCAAGAGCCACATTGGGCCAAAGAGCCCTGCAGGCAGCGGGTTGGACTAGATGACCCCACGGTCCCTTCCAGAGTATTGCCTCCTCTTTGGTGAGCTTGTCCCTGTTTTGCTGGGCTCCAGACATCGCCTTTGAGCCTTGACCATCCTAATGCAGGAAACATACGTTCGAGGTTTGAAGTAGTTCATAGCGGAAAGAATTTAGTTCTTCTTAAACAAAACGGAATTGTTCAGCTGTGTTCAACTGGGCATGGAAACAGAGGCAGATTTTCAGCCTAGAGTATTTTGTTAAGCAAAACAAACGGACCCCAGAATTGGTGTGTTGGAAGGATGACTTATCGAGTTTGTATTTGAATCTTGTTTTGTTTTTAAGAAAATTAATTTTTTTTTTTTTTGCGCTATTTCAAGGCGTGTTGGTAAACGGCCTTGTCGTGGGTTGGAGCCCCATGTTGGGCAAAAAAAATTCCCTCATTACAGGGGTCTGGACTAGATGCTACTTGGGGTCCCTTCAAACTCTACTATTCTATGAAACGTAGAAGGCGAGTCATAAATCAATAAATAACAGCAACAAGAATACCCAGGAAAGTACAGTATGGTTGTAGCTGTGCATAACTGCACCTTTCCCAACCTTGTACCCTCTGGGTCGAAATAAAGGGATTCTGGTGGCGTCTGGGAGAAGGAGACGGGTCGGTCTGTTCTATCTGCCCATATTGTCTTTCTTAATGGTCCCTGATGAAATCAGAGGTTTGCACTGTGAGTCTACGCTCTCTGACACCTTGCTTGTTCCTCTCCTCTCAGCTATGCAGAAAAGGGGTTTGTTTTTGTTTTGCTTTGCAATGGAAATCCTTGTGATCTTTGAGCAGAATTAAAAAGGGCGCCAGCCTTGCGATTGTTAGACACCAGTCAGAACCCTTTCCCAGGCCTTTTGAGTATTGCATTGTGGGTTTTGATCTGGCCCTGTGGACTTGGGCAACGGTTTCGCTCGGCTCGTATTTGAATCACTGCAAACTTTCCTGGGATCTGTTCAGTAGACGAATAATTTTTTCAAAAAATTAATAAACAGCAGGCGCAAACGCAAGGTCATCCTGAAGGGCTTTGCGCCGGGAGCACGGCTGGTTTGTAAATACATGTTTTTTTTAAAAAAATATATGTGTGTGAGATCCCTTTTAAGATTGCAAAGCGCTTTGGAAATCATTTCCGACATTTGCTCTTGAACTGCCACTCTGGTCACTGAGATTATGTTGTGAGGTGCCCTGAAATATATAGATGAAGGGTGGCAAACACATTTAACAAATAAAAATAGAATAAAATTTCTGCTTTACATTTGGGAAACCGAGGGGAAGGAAATGGTTAGAGGAACTGGATTTGAACCCGGAGCTCCTGTCCCAAATTCAAGGCTTATCTACTGGTCCACATAATTGGGTTATATCTAATCTCACCCACTGAATCCTCTCACTTTGATGCCTTCATGTGTTAATAATTGTAGATTTTGTGATGCAATCCCTTCTCCTGCTTAATCTGGAGGCTAAGGCAATCTACCTCTCAAACCCTGGAAAGGCAAACTTTTGCCGAAGGATGGGATCGCTTTTGGTTTCAGTCCATTCTTTTGCCAGTTTTGACCCCGGCCAATGGCTAACTGGTGGAGAGGGGGGCAGGCAGGGCAAGGAAGCGGAATTTTCTCCCCGCTGCTGCCCCTTCAGAGTAGGCGTTTGTGCAACCGCGCATTGAGTGCAAGCGGATCTTCAAACACAAAATGAACTTATGGATTGCATGGGTTGGGTTAGGATTAGGGCAGGCATGCCCAAAGTCTGTTTCGGGGGCCTGTGGCAGTATATGTCCTGGGGTAAAATCCTTTTTAAAAAGCCCAGAAACTTCAATCCTAAAAAAAAGCTCAAAAACTTTGGGGTAAAATCGTAAAAAAAAGCTCAATCCTTTAAAAAGCTCAACAATGTTGGTCGGCCCTCACGCACGTTCACTCTATCAAATCTGGCCCTCTTTGAAAAAAGTTTGAGCACCCCTGGATTAGGGGATAAGCCTATCAGTGGCTATTAGCCATAGAGCCTCCATGTTCAAGAGAAGTCTACCTCCGAGTATCAATTGCAGGGGGATGAATTGGGGGGGGGGGGCTTTTGCCTTCCTTCGCCGCTTGCGGGTGTCCTCAAGGCATCTGACTGTGTACTGTTGCTGTTGTTGCTGTTGTTTTATGACCTTTGTATACTGCCTTTCATCTCTAGATCGCAAGTCGGTTCACAGCATAAAAGTACAAGATGAAAACACAAAATACATGCATGATGGAATGCCGAACTTGACTAAGGGTCTGAGGCAGCAGTCTTTGCATATAAATACTTGGGCTGCAAACAGGGGGCATTTGTCAAATTCTGGTTTCTGTCGATTTTTCGGTTTTCCAATACAGTCATAAAAGGTAAAGGGACCCCTGACCATTAAGTCCAGTCGTGGCCGACTCTGGGGTTGTGGCGCTCATCTCGCTTTACTGACCAAGCCGCTTCTGGCGAACCAGAGCAGCGCATGGAAACGCCGTCATACAGTCATACCTCGGGTTAAACATACTTCAGGTTGAGCGTTTTCTTTTTTTCTTTTTTAAATATTTTTTATTCATTTTCCAAACAAGTTTTATACAGTCAACAAATTATTTTACACTCATGCTTCAATTTTTGACTTCCCTCAATTTCTCTGTCAATCTTTCGAAAAATTTCTATTTATTAATGCATATCTAAACATGATATTGCCTTTCCCCACTCCTTTTCCTTTTACTCTCTTTTTTGCAGTATTTCTTACTATTTCACAGAGTCTCTTCAAAACCAACAAGCGTTGTCTGTGTATCACATATATTTTTCAGATATTCTGTAAATTTTCCCCAGTCCTCGATAAACTTTTGGTCTTTCTGGTTTCGAATCTTCCCAGTCAATTTGTCCAGTTCTGCATATTCGGTCAATTTCCTTCTCCATTCTTCCACTGTTGGAATTTCTTCCTGTTTCCATCTTTGGGCCAGAAGTAACCTTGCGGCAGTCACTGCATATTGAAACAGTTTACAGTCTCTCTTATTGATTTCATTTCCTACCATTCCTAATAGAAAGGCTTCTGGTTTTTTAACGAACGTATATTTCAACATCTTTTTCAACAGGCTAAGCGTTTTCAGGTTACGCTCAAAATTACGTCACGCGCATGCGCGGAAGCGGCAAAACACGACCTGCACATGCGCAGTCGCGTGTTACGTTCTACTCAGGATGCAAACGGGGCTCTGGAACGGATCCCGTTCGCATCCAGAGGTACCACTGTATTAAGTTCTGTTCTCCACATTC
This sequence comes from Podarcis gaigeae, assembly GCF_964106915.1. NCBI lineage: Eukaryota > Metazoa > Chordata > Lepidosauria > Squamata > Lacertidae > Podarcis > Podarcis gaigeae. The sequence continues at coordinate 4,684,548 of NC_139686.1, forward strand.
AGCAGCATTTTAAGTGTGAATTTTTCTTAATAGGCCCTTTTTTGCCTAGAATATACTTCCTCGCTCTGGTCCATGGGGTCACGAAGAGTCGGACACGACTAAACAACAACAAATACTTCCTCGCAAAGCAGTTTCCTGTAATATTACTTATTTATTATGTTTATATCCCAGCTTTCTACTTCCTCCCCATTTATCCTCACAAAAACCCTGTGGGATAGGCTACACTGAGAGGCCGCGACTTGCCCAGGGGGTCACTCCATGAGTTGCATTGGTGAGTGTGGATTTGAGCCCCCAGTCGCTCCCAGGCCTTCTTAGTCAAACCCTCTAACCACTACGCCACACTGCCTCTCGCTGCATTTTTATTTATTTATTTTTCCGGCATTTTTTTCCACTAACGTACGTTTAACCTTTATGCTTTCGTCCACATTACTGGGGAACCACATTTCAAAAAACCCGGACAAGGGCGGATTTCGAAGGAGGGCAGATTAGATCGGTTTGTGTAGAGGGCAGATTAGATCGGTTTGCCTTGAAATGCAGACTGAATTGGATTTCAGTAGCGAACTCCACTGGGATGTTTTTGCTCAAACGGCTCAGATTTGCAGGAGCGGAAGTGAGACAGTTCTTTTTTTTTCATTTAGGCAGGACCGGTAATGAGATGCAAACTGGAGGGGCAGTTTGGAATAGCAGAAGAGAAACTTTCTCAGAGGCGGCAGACAGCAAAATGATCAGAAAAGGTCTAGAGGCCTGAAGGAACGCCTTGTTTGCTGCAATTTAGATAATATGTAGGCAACCTAATGCCTGTGTGCCGGATCTGGCCCAGTTGCCTTCTAAGTCCAGGAATCAGCATGTTTTTACATGAGTAGAATGTGTCCTTTTATTTAAAATGCATCTCTGGGTTATTTGTGGGGCATATGAATTCGTTAATTTAATTTTTTTTCAAAATATAGTCCGGCCCCCCACAAGGTCTGAGGGACAATGGACCGGCCCCATTCTGAAAAAGTTTGCTGACCCCTGATTTAGATCTTGGGATAGGGATGGAGATCAGCCAATCGTTGCTGGGCAACAGGACAGGAAGCGTTTCTCAAGCCTCGCATTGCAGAAGAATGTGCCTTTTCCAAAATCAAAACCAACTTTCACTTTGCCCCAGAAAAACGTTCTTGTTTCAGAGCAGGCAAATTCCATGCCCTTAGCGGAGTCTCGCTTCGGTTGCATGTTTGCAAGAGTCCCTGTTCTGGCCGTGTCTCCTAATTCGAAAGAAGTCTGGCCAGCCCAGAACACCGACTCTAGCAGCTTCCTTTAAGGATGGGAAAGATGGCTGCATCTATGTCAGAATAGCTCAGTCGGTGCGAGGAGTTGGTCTCACGGTCCTGGGTTCGAGCCCCACATTGGGCAAATGATTCCTGCATTTCAGGGGGTTGGACTAGATGATCCTCCGATCCCTTCAGTTGGGATATTCCGTTCCACCTTAAGGAACAGGCATGATTGTTGTGTGTCACATGCCTGTTTACACTCCAGCACAGCTTGCTGGGAACGTCCGTTTGTGTATAGCTTTTGCTTATGGTGTTTTGCTTTGGACACGAAGGGGAGAAGACATGTTTTCCTTTTGTCCTGATGTATGCTGAATAACGGACACGGGTGGCGCTGTGGGTTAAACCACAGAGCCTAGGACTTGCCAATCAGAAGGTCGGCAGTTCAAATCCCTGCGACGGGGTGAGCTCCCATTGCTCGGTCCCTGCTCCTGCCAACCTAGCAGTTCGAAAGCACGAAGTGCAAGTAGATAAATAGGTACCACTCTGGCGGGAAGGTAAACGGCGTTTCCGTGCGCTGCTCTGGTTCTCCAGAAGCGGCTTAATCATGCTGGCCATATGACCCGGAAGCTGTACGCCGGCTCCCTCGGCCAATAAAGCGAGATGAGCGCCACAGCGCCAGTCGGTCACAGCTGGACCTAATGGTCAGGGGTCCCTTTACCTTTACCACTTTAGCTAATTGGGCCTCCTGCTGCCACCGCGCAATTTCTGTTCTCATCCTGAAGCAAAGTTCTTAACCCGAGGTACTATTTCTGGGTTAGCGGAGTCTGTAACCTGAAGCGTATGTAACCTGAAGCGTCTGTAACCCGAGGTACCACTGCATATGCATAATCTTAACAGGTTGACATATCTTTGACCTTTCCAGCATGGCTTCTTCTCCTTTCCAAAGATCCCAAACTATCTGACACTGCCGCAGGATTTGGGATTAAGAGGAGATCATCCCAATCGACACACTTTTTATTTGGGAAAAGCTCAGTGGACAGGCTGCATGGCTAGGCTATCTATTGTAATCCGGGATGATTTAATTTAAACTAGGATCAGTCCTAGAATTAATTAACCAGGCCCCAGAACACAAACACTATTTTTGGTTCCTAGTTTCCCCCCTCTCCCGTCTTTGGGGGTGCATTACTGGAACTGAGTGCGATATGAAAGTTTTGTCAATATTCAGGGTTTATTATTATTATTTATTAATTAAATTGCCTCCCATCCATAGATCTCAGGACGGTTCACAGCATAAAAAGACAATATAGAAACCACAAAACGCATAATAAAAACCCATAACAAGAGCAAGGCAAGGCAATAGCCCCTCTCCCCTGTCTAGAAGAGCCTGCAGGATCAGGCCGGGAGCTTAACTAGTCCAGCATCCTGTTCCCACAACCAGATGCCCCCATGATAAACCCACGTGCAGGATTCGAACACGAACCCCTCTCCCCTCTTGGGGTTTCCAGGAGCATTCGTGAGTATTGCTGCCTCTGACAGTGGAGGCAGAGCATAAAATATCATGGCTGGCAGCCATCAATAGCCTTTTCCTCCCTGAATGTGTTGCAGAATCATAGAATTGTCAGTTGGGACCCCAAGGGTCATCTATCCCAACCCCCTTTTGCTCAAACCCACCGCCCTTCGATTGAGAGTCCCATGCTCTACCGACTGAACTATCCCACCTCTCTCCATATCCTATTCCCTTTTTAAGGCAATCAGAGTTGATGGCCATCGCTGCCTCCCGTTGTGGGAGGGAGTTCCACAGGTTAACTAAGCAAAATCTCCGCTGGAGGGGAAAATGCATCTCACCTGCAATGCAGATGCATACAAATTTCCCGTAAGGAAAACCACGTGCTGTGGATCGGGGACGGCAGAGGGCCAGATGAACGAGTCCCGAGGGTCGCGTTTGGGGCCCGCCTAGGCCAGAGACCCCCAACCCCCTGCCCTAGAACAAAGCCCTAAAGACTCCTGGCGGTGCCACCCCCTGGCAAAGGACCCCTGACACAGCTGGAAGGCAGTGCCGCTGCCTGAGTCACGGCCGGCGGGGCGAGGCCTGCAGCCGGTTTGGCCGCTTTGCCGTGGAACCGGCGCACGGCACTTGGGGGGCTGGAAGGTGACGCAGAGAAGGTCACCTTTCCTTGCAGTCTCCTGTCCCCAGGCAGTAGAGATTACGGGCAAAGGATTTCTAAACCATCCCTGAGATGCTTATCTCCCTAACCCTCTCTTTTTCGCTCTCTCCTTTTTATGATGCTTAGGACGAAACTGAAGGTGGGAAGGGGCGGGAGGCATACTGAGTTTGGAGGGAAGAGAAGTGCACTGATTTCAGGGCTGTTTGTTCAGGATGGAATTGAGGAAGGATGCCCATGGGCTTTGCGTGTTTTGTTTGGGATTGTATAGAGGAGCTCGAAATAAGTGTGGGGAGGTCAATTTTTATGGGGGCGGCTCAGCCCGATGCAGCTGTGCACCTCCCTTTCGCTTGCATCTTCTTTCTTTTGAAACTAAAGAGATATAAATTTATACATACATACATACATGTTGTTGTTGTTTAGTCGTGTCCGCCTCTTTGTGACCCCCTGGACCAGAGCACGCCAGGCACTTCTGTCTTCCACTGCCTCCCGCAGTTTGGTCAAACTCATGCTGGTAGCTTCGAGAACACTGTCCCACCATCTCGTCCTCTGTCGCCCCCTTCTCCTTGTGCCCTCCATCTTTCCCAACATCAGGGTCTTTTCCAGGGAGTCTTCTCTTCTCATGAGGTGGCCAAAGTACTGGAGCCTCAGCTTCAGGATTTGTCCTTCCAGTGAGCACTCAGGGCTGGTTTCCTTCAGAATGGATCAGTTTGATCTTCTTGCAGTCCTTGGGACTCTCAAGGGTCTCCTCCAGCACCAGAATTCAAAAGCATCCATTCTTCGGCAAACAGCTTTAACTGTACGGAGCTTTGTTGGCAAGGTGATGTCTCTGCTTTTTAAGATGCTGTCTTCACATACATACATACATACATACATACATACATACCATACCATGCCCATCTGGCTGGGTTTCCCCAGCCACTCTGGGCAGCTCCCCAAAGAATATTAATAATAATAATAAAGCGATAAAACAGAAAAACATCAAAAACTTCCCTAAACAGATTTAGGGAGGTAGCCATGTTGGTCTGACGCAGTCAAGATATCTAAAAAAATTAAAAATTAAAAAAAAATGTCCAGTAGCACCTTTGAGACCAACTAAGTTTGCTCTTGGTACAGTGGTACCTCGGGTTACATACGCTTCAGGTTACATACGCTTCAGGTTACAGACTCCGCTAACCCAGAAATAGTACCTCAGGTTAAGAACTTTGCTTCAGGATGAGAACAGAAATTGTGCTCCAGCGGCACGGCAGCAGTGGGAGGCCCCATTAGCTAAAGTGGTGCTTCAGGTTAAGAACAGTTTCAGGTTAAGTACGGACCTCCGGAACGAATTAAGTTCTTAACCTGAGGTACCACTGTATAAGCTTTCGTGCGCATGCACACTTCTTCAGATACACTGAAATAGAAGTCACCAGACCCGTATATATAGTGGGAGGGTGGGGTGAGGTTTTTCTCAGGAGGGTAGTAGGAGATGGGTGATTGACTCAGTAGGTATGGTTACAGGAAGTTAGCTGTGTTGGTCTGCCGTCGTCGAAACAAAATAAAAACATTCCTTCCAGTAGCACCTTAGATACCAAATAAGTTTGTTATTGGTATGAGCTTTCGTGTGCATGCACACTTCTTCAGATATCAGGAAAGCTCACACCAAGAACGAACTTAGTTGGTCTCTAAGGTGCTACTGGAAGGAATTTTTAATATTTTTAATATATATTTCCCTAAGCAGGGCTGCCTTCAGATATCTTCTAAAAGTCAGATAGTTGTGTATTTCCTTGACATCTGACGGGAGGGCATTCCACAGGGCGGGTGCCACCACCGAGAAGGCCCTCTGTCTGGTTCCCTGTAACCTCGCTTCTCGCAGGGAGGGAACCGCCTGAAGGCCCTTGGAGCTGGACCTCGGTGTCCGGGCTGAATGATGGGGGGGGGAGACTCTCCTTCAGATAACCCTGGTTTCCCCAACTCTGCACATGTTTTGGACTGAAATCGCAGGGGTTTTGGCTTCTAGGTAGAAGAAGGGAGATTCTGATTCAACATCAGGAAGAACTATCTGACAGTAAGAGCTGATAGTGGAATGGTCTCCTTCTGGAGGTTGTGGACTCTCCTTCCTTGGAGGTTTTTAATCAGAGGTTGGGTGGCCATTTGCCAGTGATTCTTTAGCTGAGATTCCTGCATTGCAGAGGGTTGGACTAGATGACTCTGGAGGTCCCTTCTTACTCTATAGTTCTATGATTCTGTAAACCACCAATCAGCTCCAGCCAGCACAACTGGGACTGTTTGTCAGATATCTAAGCTATTCGCCAAATGGCACCTTAAACCTAGGTTATGCTTGTCACAATGGAGCACAGCGACTTTTGTTAAAAATAAATAGATAAATAAATTACTATTACTATTATTATTATTATTATTAATAATAATAATACCCTGTCCATCTGAATGGGTTTCCCCAGCCACTCCGGGTGGCTTACAGCATATATAAAACATAGTAAAATATCAAACATCCAAAAATATATACAGTGGACGCAACCCACAGCACCACGTCTGCGCACACGCGGGTTGCGATTTGGCGCTTCTGTGCGCGCGTAAAGCACAATTTAGTGTTTCTGCGCGAGCACCAAAACCCGGAAGTAACCTGTTCCGGTACTTCTTAGTTTGGCGCAGTGCACAACCCGCAAACTCAAAACCCAAAGCATCTGTAACCCAAAGTGTGACTGTAATAGGATTATTCATTCCATTTCTGCTTTATATTTGAAACAAAAAAAATCTCGGTTTACAACACATGAAGACATCAAACGACACAATCCAAAATAAAGCAATTTGAAGCTTTAGGGGAAATACAGTGGTGCCTCGCAAGACGAAAATAATCCGTTCCGTGAGTCTCTTCGTCTAGCGGTTTTTTTGTCTTGCGAAGCAACCCTATTAGCGGCTTAGCGGATTAGTACTATTAGCGGCTATTAAATGCTTAGCGGCTAAAAGGCTATTAGCGGCTTAGAAAAAGGGGGGGAGCAAAAAAACCCGCAAGACTCGCAAGACATTTTCGTCTTGCGAAGCAAGCCCATAAGGAAATTCGTCTTGCGAAGCACATCAAAAAACGGAAAACCCTTTTATCTAGCGGGTTTTTCGTCTTGCGAGGCATTCGCCTTGCGGGGCACCACTGTATTTCAGATCCTCCCCGAAGGGACATTTTTGCTTTCCCCATATTTATTTTCTACTTGGTTTATGAGCTGCTCCATAGAAGAAGAAGTCTAGGAAGCTGGGGTGGTGTCGTGGTTAGAGTGTCAGACTAGAACCTGGGAGGTCTGCGTTCGAATCTCTGCCATTATACCTTTTTGTAAGCTGGTAGTTTATGAATGTTCTTCTAAATTGCTTTATTTAGAAGAAGCAACAACAGACAGGGCTGCACTCAGTCCTGAAATCCCATTGTGCAACAGACTTCTGCTTGCACAATTAAACTTCCCTTCCTCTGCAATGAGAAACCAATCCTGTGGCTGCCGATAATTCTGCCAATGACATTCCCGTATCTACGTACCGTATTTTTTGCTCTATAAGACTCACTTTTTCCCTCCTAAAAGGTAAGGGGAAATGTGTGTGCATCTTATGGAGCGAATGCAGGCTGTGCAGCTATCCCAGAAGCCAGAACAGCAAGAGGGATTGCTGCTTTCACTGCGCAGCGATCCCTCTTGCTTTTCTGGCGTCTGAAATTCAGAATATTTTTTTTTCTTGTTTTCCTCCTCCAAAAACTAGGTGCGTCTTGTGGTCTGGTGCGTCTTATAGAGCGAAAAATATGGTATTTTGCAAAAAATTCTTCAGCTTCAGCTAATCCTGGGGAAGGGACGATGAAGTCAATTCAACATTCCCGTTCCCCACGACTCTCTGACTTCCAACATTTTGCCCAGGCATTGCCAGTTTTCGCAACCACAAGGACTTAGAAGTTTGCTTTCTGGCCAAAGCTGAAATGCTGAAGAAGCTGATTTCTGTCCCTGTTACCAGTTTCTGTACTTAAAAGGCACTTTCTCAGACCCATGGAATAATGCAGAAATCTGATACAAAGTTTTTGGCTTGGCGGTAATGTTCTCCAGTAATGTTGCTAGGGCTGTTTGATCAACTTGGGAGTGGTCCTTCAGCATAAAAAAATCAGGACACATGGACAGTCTTAAAGTAGGGTTGCCAAACGTCCAAAATTTACCGGACATAGCCAGGATTTGGCCGTCTGTAACAGTGCTCAGGCGGAAATCGCTTGAATGTCCTGGGAAATCTGGACGTATGGCAAGCCATGTCAGAAGTGTAGATTTTGGTGAATTTCCTTTAAAAATAGCTCAAAAACTGCCCTCTTTTTTCTTTTGACATTTTGAAATACGGCAACCCAATCTTAAAGAGCATGATTTTATGGTGTGTTACACAGCGGGTGGTGCTGTGGGTTAAACCGCAGAGCCTAGGACTTGCCAATCAGAAGGTCGGCGGTTCGAATCCCCGCAATGGGGTGAGCTCCCGTTGCTCGGTCCCTGCTCCTGCCAACCTAGCAGTTCGAAAGCCCATCAAAGTGCAAGTAGATAAATAGGTACCAGTCCGGCGGGAAGATAAACAGCGTTTCTGTGCGCTGCTCTGGTCCGCCAGAAGCGGCTTAGTCATGCTGGCCACATGACCCGGAAGCTGTATGCCGGCTCCCTTTAGTGAAACAGTCCTTTAGTGAAACAGTAGGTATACTGTATTTTTCTCCCTATAGGACGCACCATCCCATAAGGCGCACCTAGTTTTTTTGGGGGGAAATAAAGGGGGGGAATTATTTTTTCCCCAGGTGCGGGGCTGGGGCGGGGGAGGCCCGAGCTTCCCCCAACCCCAGCCCCCAAACAGGCAGCTCTCTGCAAGCCGTGAGAGCCCAGCGCTGGCTCCCACTGCTTGCGGAGAGGTCCGCGAAGCCTGGACGTGCTGAGCTCAGCGCACGCAGGCTTCGGCATGCAGGCAACTCTCCGCAAGCAGCGGGAGCGCTCCCGCTGCTTGCGAGGTCCACGAAGCCTGGAGAGCGAGAGGGGTCGGTGCATTCGCCCCATAGGACGCACACACATTTCCCCTTCATTTTTGGAGGGGAAAAAGTGCATCCTACAGGGCGAAAAATACGGTACATTTCGGTAATACCTAGGTACATATGTATTTTGTTTTTCTAGCTTGATCAAAATTAATTATTATTTCATAATGGGTAGATAGTTAAGGGCATAGGTGGCTTCAGCGGTGGGTGCCTGGCGCCCCCCAGAATTCAGCGCCCGGGTGCCCCACACCTTTTGCACCCCTGTCTAAAGACGGCCCTGGCTATACAAGGCCGGATGTGGATAGGATTGGGGGAAGTCTCCTGCATCAGTGGACCCCCCAGTTAAGATCTGGGGTGGGGTTCGCGTCAACAGGAGAAGAGCTGAGCCAAACTCAGTTCACTCAACATTGACACAGTGTTAGAAACTCAGATATATCAGTTCGAATGGCTCCTTAAACCAGACTTGCAGTCGCCAAAATGTTGCCATTCTGAGGCTCAAAAGTCGTATTTCCCATACAACTCTTTGGTTCCTGAAATTCATTCTGACTGTGCAGGATAGAAATTGACAACAGGATGAGTTGCTGGATCCCCAGGCATTGCAGTTCCAGATGGTAGAGATGTCAGGCACTGACGGACATCTTCTTTTTTATATACCGTATTTTTCGCACCTGACCATAAGATGCACCTAGTTTTTAGAGGAGGAAAACAAGAAAAAAAAAATTCTGAATGAAACAGTGGATGTATGATTTTTGTGGTTCATGCTGTGGCCACAGACATGATATGTGATTTGACGGTGAGTTTGGGGTAGCCCAATGCAAAAATACTGAGGATCCATGTGGATCCGTGCTTTGTAACCACGTTTTTGCACCATTGCGGCCCCACAAAACAGTGGATGCATGGTTTTTTGGGTGCAGGCTGTAGCCATGGCCATGCTATGTGATCTGATGGTGAATTTGGGGTGACCCAATGCAAAAATCCTGAGGATCCATGTGCTTTTACCTCCCCGCTCCCAGGCAGCCTCCTTTTTTGCTAGCCTCCCTTATCTCCCTCCCAATTGCTTGCCGATCAGCTGCTCAGCAGCTTTGTTTCAACACCCCCTTCCCTCTTTCAAAAGGGGGGAAAAAGCACGATCTGCTTTTCGCCCCTGGGCAATTCGGCTCCAGGGACCACGCATTCGCTCCATAAAACGCATAGACATTTTCCCTTACTTTTGAGGAGGGAAAAGGTGCGTCTTATGGAGCAAAAAATACGGTAACATATTTTATTAGTTTTACATAATTTTATACATTTTAACTTTAACCATTTCAAACATTAAAACAAAAGGTTCTTTTGAAGCTTTGGACCTCCTTCCCTCCCTCCATGGCTTCCATATTTAAGATAAAGTTTTCTGCATCTTTTACCATTACCCATCTGTTATTAATTAAGGTTAAAAAAAAATCTGTTATTAATTAAGGTTAAAAAAAAAAAAGGTAAAGGACCCCTGGAAATTTAAGTCCAGTCAAAAGAGATTACGGGATTGTGGCGCTCATCTCGCTTTACGGGAACTCACCCCGTCGTGTTAATTAATTAATTATCGTAATTAATTCCACATTGCAAGTGTCATTACATCCCTGCCAATAATTTTAAGTGTTTGCAGTGGTCTTTTAAATAAATTAAGGATTTACTCCAGTCTTTTTAGAAACACTTGATCTTCCTGGTTTTGGGTCTTCCCCGTCAGTTTCCCCATCTCCGCATACTCCATCAGTTTCGTCTGCCATCATTCTCTTGTTGGTACTTCTTCCTTCCTTCCATCTCTGAGCTAGTAGCGTTCTCGCTACCTATGCTTTTCAACATCTACATGAAGCCGCTGGGAGAGATCATCAGGGGGTTTGGGCTGGGTGTTCATCAATGTGCGGATGATACCCAGCTCTACCACTCTCTTAAATCAGAACCAGTGAAGGTCCTGCGTGAGTGCCTGGAAGCGGTTGGAGGATGGATGGCTGCTAACGAATTGAGGTTGAATCCTGACAGAAACAGAAGGACTATTTTTGGGGGACAGGGGGCGGGCAGGTATGGAGGACTCACTGGTCCTGAATGGGGTAACTGTGCCCCTGAAGGACCAGGTGCACAGCCTGGGAGTCATTTTGGACTCACAGCTGTCCCGTTCTGTGTCCAGGGCAGCTGTTTACCAGCTCCATCTGGTACACAGGCTGAGACCCTATCTGCCTGTGGACCTTATCGCCAGAGTGGTGCATGCTCTGGTTATCTCCTGCTTGGACTACTGCAATGCACTCTCCATGGGTCTACCTTTGAAGGTAACTCAGAAACTGCAATTAATCCAGAATGTGGCAGCTAGACTGGTGACTGGGAGCGGCCGCTGAGGCCATATAACACCGGTCCTGAAAGACCTACATTGGCTCCCAGTACGTTTCCGAGCGCAATTCAAAGTGTTGGTGCTGACCTTGAAAGCCCTAAACGGCCTCAGCCCAGAATCCCTGAAGGAGCGTCTCCACCCCCATCGTTCTACCCGGACACTGAGGTCCAGCGCCGAGGGCCTTCTGCCGGTTCCCTCCCTGCGAGAAGTGAGTTTACAGGGAACCAGGCACAGGGCCTTCTCGGTAGTGGCACCTGCCCTGTGGAACGCCCTCCCATCAGATGTCAAGGCAATAAGCAACTATCTTACTTTTAAAAGACATCTGAAGGCAGCCCTGTTTAGGGAAGTTTTTAAATGTTTGATGCTGTATTGTGTTTTTAATATTCTGTTGCAAGCCACCCAGAGTGGTTGGGGAAACCCAGCCAGATGGGCAGGGTATAAATAATAAATCATTATTATTATTGTTATTGTTATTAATATTATACCTTCTACTAGGCTTCATTGCACTTTCTGCAGCGGGCTTGAAATAAACTATTTCCATCTTGGGTCCAGCACTGCTGCTGAATTGAAAGTGTTGATATTAAGTGAGGGCGAATGACCTAAAGCAAACAGACATCTCCAGCACCCCGTGCGGCAAGGTCAGGGTGTTTCGGTGCTGCAGAAATCTGAGTAATGCCGGCTGAACTGGTTAGGGGATCGGGGCCTGAGACTTGTTGTGAGGTTAAGCCTCAGAATCTCTTCAGGGCAGTCCACAGGACCATAAATTGAGAGCTTAGCACCAAGAATGCAAGGAGACGATTTCGAGAAGGTCACCGGAGCACGTGGTCTCATTTTGATGGCGTTGCAAAGAATTCGGTTCAGCTTAGTCTTGGTAGGAAAATGCTCTTGTATTCAAGGTGCTCACATGGGTGCTTAAAGCCTTAAGGAACCCAGGCCGCAAATACGTGAAAGGCTTGCTCCACCCCTACAGACCTTCTCGGTGGCTGAGAACTACCCTCTTGGTAGCTGCTCCACCTTCAGAGGGCCTTCTCAGTGGTGGCCCCTAAGCCGTGGAATTCCCTCCCCAAAGAGGTGCTTCTTCATTGCACAGCTTCTAGCAAATGCTGAAGACACATCTATTCACCTTGGTCTTTGATGCTTGGCGGGTATGTTTTTAGGACCCACCTTATTGTTAGGGTGGTTGTTGTTGAGTCATTTAGTTGTGTCCAACTCTTCGTGACCCCTGGACCAGAGCACACCAGGCACTCCTGTCTTCCACTGCCTCCCGCAGTTTGGTCAAACTCATGCTGGTAGCTTTGAGAACACTGTCCAACCATCTTATCCTCTGTCATCCCCTTCTCCTTGTGCCCTCCATCTTTCCCAACATCAGGGTCTTTTCCAGGGAGTCTTCTCTTCTCATGAGGTGGCCAAAGTCTTGGAGTCTCAACTTCACGATCTGTCCTTCCAGTGAGCACTCAGGGCTGATTTCCTCCAGAATGGAGAGGTTTGATCTTCTTGCAGTCCATGGGACTCTCAAGAGTCTCCTCCAGCACCAGAATTCAAAAGCATCAATTCTTTGGCAATCAGCCTTCTTGATGGTCCAGCTCTCACTTCCATACATCACTGCTGGGAAAACCAGAGCTTTAACTATACGGACCTTTGTCGGCAAGGTGATGTCTCTGCTTTTTAAGATGCTGTCTAGGTTTGTCATTGCTTTCCTCCCAAGAAGCAGGCGTCTTTTAATTTCACGGCTGCTGTCACCATCTGCAGTGATCACGGAGCCCAATAAATTAAAATCTCTCGACATCTGCAAGGTTGGGCTCCCCATTCCATGTACAAACCCTGACCAGAGAGGCAATGGGAAGCTGCCCCGTACTGTACCCAAGAGGTAGATGGCTGTGCACCCCTCTGTCCTACAACATCTCCGCCCCTCAGGATCTGCCGCCTGAGGCATCTGCCCAAGTCCGCCTAACGGTTGAGCCGGGACGCCACTCGCTAATCACAATTCCCAACCACGTTTTGCACAAAGCACCCTCCGCTGTTTGCACACATTTGGGCTTCCCTGCACCCCCTCAGGCAATGGCGGAGGCCAGTCCGACGACTCTGCGTGTTCTTGGCTTTGTCATCGTTGCTGGTACCTGAGAGGCCTTTCCCCTCCACCTGCTCCTGTCTGGAAAAGGTGGAAGTGCTGCGCCTGCCGTTGTGCAATACCCCACGGAAGAGGCTTATTCACCCGCTGACACCCACAGCTGCCTTCTGGGAGTCGGCAGATTCTCTCACTGCGCAGGCAGAGCTAAAAATCCCAGCTCAGAAGCTGGCTGGGCGTGACCCGTGGCCCAAGCAAGGCAATAAACAACAAGACTTCACCTTCCTCTTCTCCCAAATCTACGCTGAAGGCTTTCCCAAACTTCCAGAGCAAGATTTGGGGGACATGCAAGGAGAGGAGACGAAGGTGAGGTCCATGGTCAGATATCCATTCCGCTTGCACCGAAACACCTTTGGGTGGCCTTCTCAGTGGTGGCTGCCCCCAGGCAACTTTGGAACTCCCTTCCTAAGGAAGCCAGACCAGCTGCCCTTTCGCCGGAAGGCAAAGATTGTCTTATTCTGGCAGATTTGGGGGAACTGACTTTTTCTTTAAGGAAAGGGCTTTTAATGTTGTGTTTTATTAACCTTATTTCAATAGATTTGATTTTTCCCCACTTTCACATTTCTTTAATTTGTGTGCTGTTTTCGTTAACCGTATTTCGACAGATTTGTTTTTCCTTTTATATTATTTTATAATTATATTATCGAGGTAAAGATAAAGGGACCCCTGACCATTAGGTCCAGTCGCAGATGACTCTGGGGTTACGGTGCTCATCTCGCTTTACTGGCCGAGGGAGCCGGCGTACAGCTTCCGGGTCATGTGGCCAGCATGACTAAGCCACTTCTGGCGAACCAGAGCAGCGCACGCAAACGCCGTTTACCTTCCTGCCGGAGTGGTACCTATTTATCTACTTGCACTTAAGGGTGCTTTCGAACTGCTAGGTTGGCAGGAGCTGGGACCGAGCAAGGGGAGCTCACCCCGTCGCAGGGATTCGAACCACCAACCTTCTGATCAGCAAGCCCTAGGCTCTGTGGTTTAACCCACAGTGCTACCCGCGTCCCTATTATCGAGTTAAAAGGTAAAGGTAAAGGTACCCCTGCCCGTACGGGCCAGTCTTGACAGACTCTGGGGTTGTGCGCCCATCTCACTCAAGAGGCCAGGGGCCAGCGCTGTCCGGAGACACTTCCGGGTCACGTGGCCAGCGTGACATTGCTGCTCTGGCGAGCCAGAGCCGCACACGGAAATGCCGTTTACCTTCCCGCTGGTAAGCGGTCCCTATTTATCTACTTGCACCCGGAGGTGCTTTCGAACTGCTAGGTTGGCAGGCGCTGGGACCGAGCAGCGGGAGCGCACCCCGCCGCAGGGATTCAAACCACCGACCTTTCGATCGGCAAGTCCTAGGCGCTGAGGCTTTAACCCACAACGCTCTTCCAAACAATTATCTCCTATGCTTTTTTCCCAAAGTTTCGCAAATTGGTTTCACATCAAACAAGCACACAGCTTCCTATGTTGACTCCCACCTTCACATCCAAAGTGTTAATTATCAAACCCTTTTCTGCTACATTATGCACCAGACATCAGTTACAAAAGAAACCTTGTACAATCAGGGGTGCAGGTGGTGCTGTTCTCTAAAGCCTCTTGGGCTTGCTGATCAGAAGGTTGGCGGTTCGAGTCCCTGCAATGGAGTGAGTTCCTGTTGCTCTGTCCCTGCTCCTGCCAACCTAGCAGTTCGAAAGCACACCAGCGCAAGTAGATAAATAGGTACCACTATGGTGGGAAGGTAAACGGCATTTCCGTGCGCTCTGGCTTCCATCACGGTGTTCCGTTGCGCCAGAAGCGGTTTAGTCATGCTAGACGCATGACCCGGAAAGCTGTCTGTGACAAACGCTGGCTCCCTCGTCCTGAAAGCGAGAGGAGTACCACACCCCATAGTCAAATTCATCTGGACTTAACCGTCCTTTACCTTTTAACCTTTAGTACAATCATTTTATCAATTGTTTGCCACTGCTCCCATCCCGAATCATTTGACTATACAGTGGTACCTCGGAAGTCAAACAGAATCCATTCCAGATGTCCACCCGACCTCCAAAATGTTCAGAAACCAAGGCATGGCTTCCGACTGGCTGCAGGAAGCTCCTGCAGCCAATCGGAAGCCTCGTCGGACATTCGGGTTCCAAAGCACGTCCACAAACCGGAACATTCACTTCCAGGTTTGCGGCATCCGGGAGCCAAAACGTTTGACTCGCAAGGCATTTGGGTTCCAAGGTACAACTGCAATACTTATTTGAATATTAGCCTTTTGTCTTTTATCTCTGTTTTAAATTTCATAAGCCACCCTGAATCTTGGTTCGGGGGAAAGGCGGGATATAAATAACTATAGACACTACCCCATCCATTCCTTTGCCTTTCCAAACTTGGGGGTGTGGAGTAAGGAGAGCCACTGAAAGAAACCACCAAAAAGGGGTCCGAGTGTGACCCGTGTGATTTCCTACCCAGGAGGCAGAAGGAACTGAAAGCACAGTCTCTTCTATCTATAAGGTTTTCTTTTTTGGTGTTTTGTGTTGTCTTTTTGCTTATTCTTCTCCCTGGAGACATGACTCATTTCATGAGGTCTAGCGCTTGAAATGCGGAAAGAGGGAAACTTGTAAAGAAATGAAACCAATTCACCTGAAAAAAGGGGACAGATGGACAGGCACGCCAGGGCCAGATTTTGGTTTGATAAGGCCCTCAGCTACTGAAGGTAATGGGGCCCTTGATATGTCCAGATGTCGTTTGTCAACAAAAAAATGGTTGCTGTTTTTTGTGTTGAATACATGCTATATGGTAATTGATGGACCTCATAGGTATCTCACGCCATTTGCACATAACAAATAGGAGCCTACACAGCACAAAACACAAAACACCGACCCCTCTCGCTCTCCAGGCTTCAGGGATAGCTCCCGCTGCGCTCCGGAGGCTTCGGGTTCCTTTTGCTGAAGCCGGGAGAGAAAGACTCTCCTGGCTTCAGCAGAGAGGGAGAGCTGCGCAGCGCCCCTTCAGCCAAGCGGGGGGAGAAATGGAAGGGGCTCCGTTTCTCCTGCTGCTTCGCTGAAGGGGCACTGAGCAGAGAGGGGGAGATTTTTTTTTCTTGTTCTCCCCCTCTAAAACAAGGTGCGTCCTATGGTCGGGTGCATCCTATAGAGCAAAAAAGACGGTACATCCAGTGTTTTTTTCCCTTTACATTTCCCCCCACCCGAGAGTGGGGCCCTAAGCTAGAGCTTCTTTAGCTTATATGTAAATCCAGCACTGACTGACACACAAAGCAACAGCCGCTTCCACACACATACAGTGGTGCCTCGCTAGACGAAAAGAATTCGTTCCGCGATTCTCTTCGTCTAGCGGTTTTTTCGTCTTGCAAAGCAAGCCCATTGACAGCTTAGCGGATTAGTGCTAGAGCTGTCAAGCGGCTTCCAGTGATCAGCTGTTAAGCGGCTTATCAGCGGAACAGCTGATAAGCGGCTTAGCGGCTTAGGAAAAGGGCAAAAAAAGCAAAAAAAAATATGCCGGGGGACGCAAGATTTTTTCGTCTTGCGAAGCAACCCCATAGGGAAATTCGTTTTGCGAAGCGCCTCCAAAACGGAGAACCCTTTCGTCTAGCGGGTTTTTCGTCTTGCGAGGCGTTCGTCTTGCGGGGCACCACTGTACTGTGTTTCATGTGGGGCTGCCGTCGGACCTTGAGAATCATCTAGTCCAGGGGTTGGCAACCTGCAGGGAGTCCCCACATGCTGCACTAAAGCGGCCCAGCGTGGATCAGGGATTTGCTTCTGCAGCGCCGGAAATCATGCATGCGCAGACGCCGACACTGGAAATCGCATCTGCGCAGATGTAATCCGGTCCATGGAGCGATCTCCGCGGGAGTAAACCGGCCCAGGTGAGGTAAACCTTGCCCGACCCCTGATCTAGTCCAACCCCTTTCAATGCAGGAGTCTTTTGCCCGGTGTGGAACTCGAACTCACAACCCTGAGCTCGAGTCTTGTGCTCTACTAGCTGAGCTATCGACAAGATGGCTGCCAATTGGGATGGCTTCAAAAGAAGATTAGACAAATTTACGGAGGAGATACAGCTGTCAAGAGGTACTAGGCATGATGGTGACTCTCTGCCTGCATTGCTGGAAGCAGTAAGCCTTTAAGCTTTTTCTTAAGATTCAAGGCAGGCAAAAGAAAAGTCCTTATTCACACGGCGCATAGTTGAACTATGGAACGAACTCCCACTGGAAGCATAGCTGTCAACCGTCCCTTATTTGGCGGGAAACTCCCTTATCCCAGCGCCGTGTCCCGCTGCTGTCCCTTATTGATGATGTCCCTTAAATTTCCCGGGTTTCAAAGGAAGCAGCTCCTCTCCCTCCCTCCCTGCCGGCCAGGGAGGAGGGAGGCTCCAACTGCGTTGCTACCCAATAAGGAGTCTAAGGACGACTGGGGGTGGAGCTTGCATGCCTTGTGCCGATCAAATCGGCCGCGTTGCCTAGGGACTCGCCTTTGCTCAGTGCTTCCCAGCGGAGAGGTGACGGTGGTTTTCCTTGCTGCATCCCCTTTGCCGGGTTGCTGCGCTGTGGGAACCACCGCTTGAGGCTTTGTTTGGCTGCTGGCTGGGCTTTCTGCCTTTGGCTCGAAGGGGCTCAGAAGTTGAACATACCTGTGCTCTGAAAATCCCTTATTTTGCCTGCTGAGCCCTTATTTTCGAGGCTGCTGGTCCCTTATTTTCAAATCTGTAAGTTGACAGCTATGACTAGAAGCAGTGACGGGACCAACCTAGATGTCTTTCAAATAGGATTTGGCAGGTTCGGAGAGGAGAGGGCAGTCGATGGCCACTATTCTCGGCGGTTATGCTCTGCGGATGGTTGAAGACATACCCGGCAAGTGTCCCAAAAAAAACGGGACACCCCGGTTTTTATCAGGAGAGGACAGAGGCCTTTTTGTTTGCCATGATTTTGCATGCGATTTCGCATGGCGCCCCAAAGCGCGTGGTGTTTTTTGGAGGGGAAATTGTGTTGCAATAAAAAAAAACTAGAAGATGGTGTCCCAGCTTTTGGCTTCAATGTGTTGGAAGGTATGCAAAGTCCACAAAGACATCAAAATCCCAGTTGCTAGGGGAGGGGTCTTTTGCAGAAATCCTGCTTGCAGCTTCCAGACAGATCTGGTTGGTCTGATCCAGTAGGTAGATCTCGTCTTCCTCTGTCACAGTAGCTGGGAATCTGCGGAGATCTGCTCTTGTGCTCAGTTTCCGCTGTTGAGCTTCCCATCATGGGCATTTAGTCAGTCAGTCCCTCTGCAAACAGGGCGCTGGTCTACCTGGGCTGCCTTTGGTCGGATCCGGCAGCCAGGCCCTATGTTAAATGAAGCTACTCAAGATCAGAGCCACGTGGCTTTTAGCCAGCAGTTGCCGTACAGGGGAAACACAAAACCACCAACGCGGTTTCAAAATAATTCGTTCTTCCTAGGGAGCTCAGAGAACTGAAAAGGGGAAGGTTCATTTCTGGTTCATTTCTGGTTTCAGCAACGGCCAATGTTTTCTGGTATAAAACAAAACTAAGGTGCCAGTATAGAATGGGCACACACAAACACGTGCCCCTATTTTCCAGGGATTTGCAGAAGCTGTCCCGTTTTCTGATTTGATCCTGGAATGTCTTGCATTTCCTTGTTTTGTTTGTTTAGTCGTTTAGATCTTTCCCAACATCAGGGTCTTTTCCAGGGAGTCTTCTCTCCTCATGAGGTAGCCAAAGTCTTGGAGCCTCAGCTTCACGATCTGTCCTTCCAGTGAGCACTCAGGGCTGATTTCCTTAAGAATGGAGAGGTTTGGTCTTCTTGCAGTCCGTGGGACTCTCAAGCGTCTCCTCCAGCACCAGAATTCAAAAGCATCAATTCTGTTGTTGTTGTTGTTTAGTCATTTAGTCATGTCCGACTCTTCTTGACGCCCTGGACCAGAGCACGCCAGGTCCTCCTGTCTTCCACTGCCTCCCGCAGTTTGGTCAAACTCATGTTCGTACCTTCGAGAACACTGTCCAACCATCTCGTCCTCTGTCGTCCCCTTCTCCTTGTGCCCTCCATCTTTCCCAACATCAGGGTCTTTTCCAGGGAGTCTTCTCTTCTCATGAATTCTACTCAGCTTTAAAAAAAAAAAAAAAGTGTCCCCGGATTCATTGAAAAAAATCTGGTAACTATATGATAGAGATAGATAGATAGATAGATAGATAGATAGATAGATAGATAGATAGGACAAGATACAAGGGCTGGAAAGTAATGAGCACCTAAATAAATGTGACCGTCCTTTTGGAGTAAAACCAGCACGATTCAAGCCCGCTCTTCTGATCGGGCTGCAAAGGAACCATGAAACACCGCAAGGAGAAAGCAAAGTTTTGCTGGAGCGAAAAGACTGGTTTGGCAACCGCAGTCTAGGTGTTTGGGAGTCGTCCTGAGGCGCAGGAATGCCCCAGGGAATCTACAGAGAAGAATGCGTAGCCTTGGCATGTAAGTCTCCTCAGCTCCAGATACTGCTGCTAATCGCAGGGAGCTGGGATTTTTCCATGGAGAGCAACTTCTCCCCCCCCCCAACCCACCCCCTCGGACACCTTTGTGGATCTGTCTGATCCCTGCGGCTTAAAGCTGTTTGAAAGTTGACAGCTGCAAAAAATCATCGGAAGAAACCGCGGCTGCGCCCTGAAATCAAGGCAAGGAGACTCAGCGGTTTGTTTAAGGGTGCTGGGAATTGCAGCCTTATCCAGGGCGAACTACAGATCCCAGGATGCTTGTTGGGTTGGGTGTGCTCTAAATGTGCATTACACACACAGCCTCTTTCACTTTTTAAAAAAGCATGATTGATTTCCAACCGTGCAACAAGATTGCGGCCTCTTTCTCGTTCACACGCCATGATGGTCTTTTCAGGGTTCGGCTCAGGAGCTCTGTGGGTTTCTGAGGCTGTGTCACTGCTTCCTCTTATGATATTATTATTATTATTATTATTATTATTATTATTATTATTACCCCCCACCCATTTGGCTGGGCTTCCCCAGCCACAAAATATTAAAATACCGTAATACATCAAACATTAAAAGCTTCCCTAAACAGGGCTGCCTTCAGATATCTTCTAAAAGTCTGGTTGCCTGAATATTTTCTGAGGTGGAAAAGGAAATCCAGTTACCAATGCCGGAAAGTGTTATTATAAGAAAAAACTGCTCCTTTTCCCTTATGGGGTACCCAAAAGCCCATATAGAGTCCTTACGTGGGTTCCCTATTGGTAGGAGAAAATAACAGAGGCCAACCAGAGAATATTGAGAAGCAAAGCAGCCAGTAAGCCGGATCTTTATTAAACTGTTGCAAATCACTCCACGCAGGAGGGAGGAGAACCCAGAACAATGGTGTGCAAGCCCTTATATGTACTTTTGAAATTGCCCACCCTGTAGCCCAAGACCACCCCCCAAAACATCATACATACATCACAGAAGGAGGCGGTCTACAGCAGAAATCCTGCCTTCCGGGATACCTGATAATGGTCACTGATTGCATTACCTGGGCAGCCCGGGCATTCTCTTGTGATGGTAAATACTTTAGTTCCTGACTCCAGGTCACAGGCTCAGCCTATTCATACGCAAATACGCCCTTAAGACAGGATTTGCAAGCAAAAAGACAATGGGGAGGCTTTCCCCGTTTGCCTCCCTTCCTGCAGAGGAATATCTGAGGTCACTGGGAGAGTCAAAATGGCTTCGGGATTGCTCTCCTGTACTGTTTCAGACACATGGTTCATATACTTATGTATGTGTTTGCCTTGCACATTGATGAACATATGATTTATATATATGAGACCTTAGAATTCCTATAACAGTGTTGTGATGGAGGTGAAGGGAGAGTGGTGGCTTCTCTTATTCCTGACCCAAGCGTAATACTCAGCAGAGAGTTTGTGTCTGCGTTGCAGCTGGTGACTGTCGGGGATTTCCCTGTTTTCTGCATTGTAGCTGTCACACCTGTGGAACCAGAACTGGGAGGTTCTGAGTCATCTGCGGAGATTAGAGTCATCCCTCGGCTTAAAATGTGTGGCATGCCTTAGAAGCTTGCGAGGCCCCTGGCGGAGAGGAAAGGAGCCGTTTGCGGTGCGGCTATTAAGAGAAGAAGGACTGTCACCATCACTGTCTGCCTGGGTAAGGTTGTTTTTTCTGGGCTTCCTCCTGAGAAGGACACAGGAACCAACACTTAACGGACTGGCTGCAAAGAACAGGCTGGAAGAGATCGAGAGAAGCTGTTTCAGGATGGAATTTTTGTGCTTCCCGGCTGGAGGTTTTGAAAGGGTTTTAGGGCAGGCCTCAAAATATTTAGGGGTATGCACGCTCCTTTCGTGACAGCAGCCAGGAAATTAAAAGATGCCTGCTTCTTGGGAGAAAAGCAATGGCAAACCTAGACAGCATCTTAAAAAGCAGAGACACCACCTTGCCGACAGAGGTCCGTACACTGGTACCTCAGGTTACATACACTTCAGGTTACAGACTCCGCTAACCCAGAAATAGTGCTTCAGGTTAAGAACTTTGCTTCAGGATGAGAACAGAAATCGGGCTCCGGCGGCGTGGCAGCAGCAGGAGGCCCCATTAGCGAAATTGGTGCTTCAGGTTAAGAACAGTTTCAGGTTAAGAACGGACCTCCGGAACGAATTAAGTACTTAACCTGAGGTACCACTGTATAGTTCAAGCTATGGTTTTCCCAGTAGTGATGCATGGAAGTGAGAGCTGGACCATCAAGAAGGCTGATCGCCAAAGAATGGATGCTTTTGGATTATGGTGCTGGAGGAGACTCTGGAGAGTCCCATGGACTGCAAGAAGATCAAACCTCTCCATTCTGAAGGACATCAGCCTTGAGTGCTCACTGGAAGGACAGATCCTGAAGCTGAGGCTCCAAGACTTTGGCCTCCTCGTGAGAAGAGAAGACTCCCTGGAAAAGACCCTGATGTTGGGAAAGATGGAGGGCACAAGGAGAAGGGGACGACAGAGGACGAGATGGTTGGACAGTGTTCTCGAAGAGACCAACATGAGTTTGACCAGGCAGTGGAAGACAGGAGTGCCTGGTGTGCTCTGGTCCAGGGGGTCACGAAGCGTCGGACACGACTAAACGACTAAACAACTAAACAACAACAACATGCTCCTGCGTCCCCCCAGAAAAAACACTGCATAAACCCACTGACATCACGGTCCACAGCCAATGGCAACTGCCAAAGAAGCAGTCTACCTAGAAGGAATCCTGCCTGATCTTGATGTATACAGTGGTACCTCAGGTTACATACACTTCAGGTTACAGACTCCGCTAACCCAGAAGTAGTGCTTCAGGTTAAGAACTTTGCTTCAGGATGAGAACAGAAATCGTGCTCCGACGGCACGGCAGCAGCAGGAGGCCCCATTAGCTAAAGTGGTGCTTCAGGTTAAGAACAGTTTCAGGTTAAGTACGGACCTCTGGAACGAATTAAGTACTTAACCTGAGGTACCACTGTATACTCATTTGATATTTTTTTCATTCTATTAGCTAAAATGTTTGCAAATAATTTATAATAATTATTTAACAATGAGATAGGCCTATAATTTTTGATTTGCAGCAAATCTGAAACCTGTTTTGGAATTACTGTAATATGAGCCTTTTCCCATGTTTCTGGATTTTCACCTGTATTTAAAATCTCATTCATAACATCTTTCAATGGGTTTACTATTTTTTATAATACTTTGCCGTTAATCCATCTGGAACAGGAGACTTGCCATTTTTTGTCCACTTGATTGCCTCTAACACTTCTTGATTTCTCAACTCACTTTTGATGGTGTTGTGGGTGGTTTGGGGAGGTAAAATTGGCTTCTGTATACCCAGTGATTTTTTTCCCCCTTAAAAAATGTTTAGGGGTACTCTCATTTTGACTCAAGAAAATCACCAAGTCTTTCTTTTTTCTTTCTTTCTTGTTTCCTTTGTATGTGATAAATGTGAAAATCAATTAAAAAAATGGGGGGGGAATGAATTGATTTTAGAATGTATTTCAATTAATTGATTGTGATTTTATGTAAATTGTGTTATTTTTACTTTTGTTAGCTGCTCTGAGCCCGGCTTCGGCTGGGGAGGGCGGGATATAAATAAAAATTATTATTATTATTATTATTGTTGTTGTTGTTGTTGTTGTTGTTAAGTTGTGGGTTGACATAGTAGACGACACAGCGACTTCTCCAAGTAGCTCTTTATTTTGTAAGCTGGAATAGAACTGACTGCAAACAGCTCAGCCGGCCTGCTTTTATAGGCAGCCGGCTGTCAACATTGTAGCAACAACAGCCCAGAGTTCCCGCCTAAAATAACTGACGTGGACCTGAGTGAAAACTATCTACAGACCTGAGTGAAAACTATATACAGTATCCCCCTGCTGGCCCAGGGTGAAACTTCACTACATAACAATTATTATTATTATTATTATTATTATTATTATTATTATTATTATTATTATTATTATTATTCTGCATTCCCTGCAGCTTTCGGATCGAATGCAAGGGAAGCCCCACAAAGAGCGCAATGCAGCGATCAAACCATAATGTCGCGAGTGTGTTTCCTCTCGGAGGCCATGCGCTTCCTGACCGATTCTGCTTTCTCCTTGCAGGTCAGGCGGTCGGTCAGTCGTCCCTCCGGTGACGCCGCCATGAGCTCTCATCCCCGCCGCGTCCGCCTGAAGCCCTGGCTGGTGACCCAAGTCAACAGCGGTCAGTACCCGGGACTCCGCTGGGTGGACGCCGAGAGAAAGCGCTTCTTCATTCCCTGGCGCCATGCCACCCGCCACATCCCCAGCCAGGACGACGAAAACACCATATTCAAGGTGCGTGAGGAGGGAGAGATCTAGCTTGCCGGCTAAAATTCCCTGCTATATCCCACATAACAGTGCCTTTTTTAAAAAGTAGGAATTAGGGCTGCAGCCGTTAAACCAGCTTGGCTTAGAGTGCTTCCCAAACCTGGGTCTCTAGCTGCTGTTGGACTACAACTCCCATCATTCCTGACCACTGGGCGATGGGAGTTGTAGTCCAAAAACAGCTGAAGACCGAAGTTTGGGAAACGCTGGCTTATAATAATAATAATAATAATAATAATTTTTTATTTATACCCCGCCTTTCCCGGTTCAAAAACCGGGCTCAGAGCGGCTAACAACAAATTTTAAACACTTAATTATAAAAGCAGCATAAAATACAGTGTAAAAACATGAATAACAATAAAAATCAAAAATCAATTAGATAATCCCCAGGGCTAGCTGGCTGAATTGGTCCCACGTGGGCCAGCGAGGAGGCCAGGGGAGACAGGTGCAGGGTCTCAGAGCGGGTGATCTTCATAAAAGGGAAGAGGGAGGGAAGAGAAGGGAAATAAAAGATCAGGCTGAATTCAAATTGAAAGCCAGGTGGTATAGCTCTGCCTTACAGGCCCTACAGAAGGAGGTTAAATCCTGCAGGGCCCTAGTCTCTGTTATTCTAAAGCAGCAATGCTGCAGCAAGCAAAGGCTCTAGCAGCTCAGTCAGCTGCTTGTGACTGCAAAGCCAAACAGGATGTTTGTGACTGTTGCCATGGAAACAAAGGGGCAGTCCATTCTCCTTATTGAGCACAGGATGTGAGCTCAGTGTGTGTCATATGATCTGTACAGGAGGTACATGGGTGGAGTTTGGAGTTTCTCTCTGTTTGTTGAAGAGAGCAGACATCTTTTACTGTATGACTGCTAAAGACAGGAATAAAAGCATGTAGTTACATTTCTGTCTGTGTCTGATTCCCCTCCCTGGGGAAATGCAGGGAGCAGGGAGGAGGAGAAGCAGTTGGTGTGTTTTTCTCACAGTCTGAGGAAAATCGCCGGAACGGACCTCGTGTGTTTTTCCTGCCGGGAGTCGCCGGAGGGAGGTCAAAGGAATTCAGCTGGTGCCTGCAGATAGGCACATACCTCTGACCGGGCTAGAATTCCAACAGTGGTAGCAGAGGATGGTTACTACGATCCATGGAAATCTGCAGAAATAGTGGCAGAGCTGCTGTTTTCATCCCTCTCCATGGAAGCCTGAGGTGAGAAAGCTGATTCTCTGCAGCCAGAAGCTGACCAGAGGAAGCTGAAAGCCAAGCTACGGAGCCCAGGTATGAGATTTTTGGGCTTAGAAGTGTGCATGCAGATTGATTCATTCTCTGCTTCGAGGGAGCAACGTTTGGGAAAAACAGCTCCGAGAGAGAAGAGCTCTGCATTCCAAACATTCTTGTGGTTTTTCCTGTCCAAGGAAAGGAATGCTGTTGCTTAGCAACGCAGGCCAGTTTCACGAGAGGGCTGGAAGTCAGGCTTTGCCTCAGAGAGGCAAAAACAGCCTATGTTTAGACTTAGGCCCTTAACGAACACTTGAAAGGGACTTTCCAAGCGGCCAGTGTTTGGATTTGATATCCCGCCTTTCACTCCCCTTCAGTGTTATAGCTGCCAGGTGCACAAGAGTGTAAACAAGCCAGCTATTGGATTTTAGAGGCTTGTGTTTGAGAGTCAATGCAAGGACTCAAAATGGATGCCAAGAAGGGGGGAGGCCTGCCTTCTCCACCCTTTCTGACCAGTGACAATTATGCATCTTGGTCTATTAAGATGAAGGCCTTGCTGCAGAATCAGAGACTGTTTGGGGTGATTGAGAACCCCATCTCTGCAGCACCAACGCGTGCTTGGGAGTCACAGGATGTGAAGGCCAGAACTGCTATAATTCTGTGTGTGTCAGACTCGCAGCTTATTCATATACAGGATTTACAGCACGCGAAAGATGTTTGGGACACGCTGAGAAGGACACATCAGAGAGATGCAGGATCTTCAGCGTTGCTGTATTTTGAGAAGCTGACCAACCTGAGGCTTGCGCCTGATGGAGATGTTCAAGCGCACCTGACGGAAATGAAATTTCTGCGTCAACAGATGGTGGAACGCAATTTCCGTCTGCAGGAGGAAGTGTTTTGCTTCATAGTAATAAACAGTCTGAATCGGACTTACAAAACGGTTGCCAGTCAGCTGGGGTCCCTCCCAGCACAAAATTTAACGTTGGAAAGGGTCTTTGCTGTAGTTCTGAACGAACAGGACAGACTTGCTGCCCTGGAAGTCAAGGACAGGGGGAGACGAGAACGGAGTTCTGACACCCCCACTGCTGTAGCTACTGGAGAAGATGCCGTAGCTTTGAACGTTGTCCGATGCTTCAATTGTGGACAGACTGGGCATCTTCAGCGGAGCTGTAGGAAGCCACGTCAGAACAAAGGAGCCAAGGGAAGCTCCACAAAGTCTGAGGCGTCAGGCAAAAGTCATACCATCCCAAAGGCAAAGACTGCAAAGGCTTTGATGTCCCTAAAAGCCACACCAGAAGTGGGGAATTCTTTCGTTTTGGACACGGGAGCGACGGTTCACATGACCCATCGCAGGGATCTATTTTCGTCGTTTAAGAAGCAAAGCTTCGTTGTACAACAAGCCAACGGTCAAGAGCTGGAAGCGACCGGAATTGGGACTGTGTATCTTAAAAGTCTGAACTTGACTATAAACAATGTTTATTTGGTTCCAGAGTTGAAGTACAATCTGCTCAGCGTTTCGCAGATTGCCAAGAAGGGACTAAAACTGTCCTATGATGATCAGAACTGCGAGATCTACAAAGATGGAGAGTTGTATCTTTCTGCCAAAGAGAAAGATGGACTGTATTTGTTGACTTTTGATCAAAGTGATTACATGAATTGTAATTCTAACATGATCTCTTTTGCAGGTGTAGCCAAGAAGAACACCAAGCAGGTCACCTCCAGAGTCGACAAGGCATTTCAGCGGGTGTATGCTGATGTGATTGGTCCTTTAGCACCATCTAGAGGCAATGCAAAGTATTACCTAATATGTGTTGATTCTTTCACAGGTTTTGTCTGGATTTATCTTTTGGAGAAACCGAAAGAAGCCTTAGAAAGGTTTAAAGAGTTTTGTGACAAAGTTAAAAATATGCATGATGCTGACATAGATTGTCTTTGCACAGATGAGAAGCCAATTTTTCTTTTACAGGATTTCCAGAGGTTCCTGAAGAAGAAAGGGATAAGACACAGAATTGCTAGTTCCGAAGAAGCATGGAAAAGATGTGTCTGTGTTAGGGTGAACAAAGAATTGCAAAAGGGAATGCATGCGCAATTGCTTAGTTCACATCTGCCACATGAGTACTGGGCTGAGTCGCTAATGTCATTTTGCTATACGTGGTTGAGAAAGTTTTCAAAAGAGTTGGGAAGTTCTCCTTTTGAGAAACTGTTCCATAGAAAACCTTCAGTTGCCCATTTCAAGGTTTTTGGGTCTCATGTGAGGACAGAAGCTCCGGGTGGAGTAAAGAATGCCAGAGGCATTTTTGTGGGTTATGAAAAGGGTCTCTACAGAGTAATTTTGTCTGAATCTGGTAAGGTGATTCTCACAAAATTTCTAGAGAGTGCTCCTGAACAGGAGAGAGTGATTGTTCACACATTTCCCACAGGAGATGATGATGATGATGATGATGATGATGATGATGATGTTGATTTTATTGAGTTCAGTAGTACTGATGATGACAGCGATAGCTCAGACAGCTCAGTTGTCACAGTCATTGAGAGGAAATCTCACACGATGACTAGACCCTCAGAAGAGGAGGATGAACCACTGTTTACAATTGGTACTGGTTCTCCAGAGAGTTCAGAGGCTGAACCAGAAAGCAGAAAAGAGCAGCACCTCTTACGTAGGTCTGAGAGAGCAACGAAGGGTGTACCACCCAAGAGGTATTCAAAAGAGTTTGCCAACCTAGCTATTGCATGTGTTGCTGTTGTAAACGACCAAGGTCAAATTGAAGCTGTGTCTGAGTCAGAGACAAAGGCACAACAGAGAGTTGTTAACCAAGGTAATGCAGAAGCACTCATTCCTTGGAAGTCACACAACCAGAGAGGTACATTGGTAAAACCAGTGGCGGGTAGTTCCAAGGGTGGAACTGAAACAACAGGGGAATGTTATAAGTAAAACAACTGTTTGTTTTCTTCTCTGGATGACGCTTTGCTCGCAGCACACATTGATACTTCAGGGGGAGTATGTTATTCTAAAGCAGCAATGCTGCAGCAAGCAAAGGCTCTAGCAGCTCAGTCAGCTGCTTGTGACTGCAAAGCCAAACAGGATGTTTGTGACTGTTGCCATGGAAACAAAGGGGCAGTCCATTCTCCTTATTGAGCACAGGATGTGAGCTCAGTGTGTGTCATATGATCTGTACAGGATGTACATGGGTGGAGTTTGGAGTTTCTCTCTGTTTGTTGAAGAGAGCAGACATCTTTTACTGTATGACTGCTAAAGACAGGAATAAAAGCATGTAGTTACATTTCTGTCTGTGTCTGATTCCCCTCCCTGGGGAAATGCAGGGAGCAGGGAGGAGGAGAAGCAGTTGGTGTGTTTTTCTCACAGCCTGAGGAAAATCGCCGGAACGGACCTCGTGTGTTTTCCCTGCCGGGAGTCGCCGGAGGGAGGTCAAAGGAATTCAGCCGGTGCCTGCAGATAGGCACATACCTCTGACCGGGCCAGAATTCCAACAGTCTCATGGGACAGAGCAGTCCACCAAGTCGGGGCCACCACTGAGAAGGCCCTGGCCCTGGTAGAAGATAGTCTGACTTCCTCAGGGACCTCTCAACTATGGTTATTCATTGACCTTAAGGTCCTCTGCGGGGCAGACCAGGAGAACAGCTGTCAACTTTTCCCTATTCTTGCAAGGAATCCTATTCGGAATAAGGGAATTTCCCTTTTAAAAAGGGGAAAGTTGACAGCTATGACCAGGAGAGGCATCCCGTAGATACGAGGGCCCTAAGTGTCAGATCAGGACCTGGGAGACCAGGGTTAGAATTCCCACTTGCCTTCAGGAGCCTGACACTGGCTGTCGTCACCTCGCAGGGTTGTTGCGGCGATTAAACAAGGAGGGGGAGAAAAAGTTGGGGTATAAATGCAACAAAACATGGCTAGATCTGTGTTTCCCAAACTTGGGGCCCTGGCTATTTTTGGACTACAACTCCCATCATTCCTGACCACTGGATGATGAGAGTTGTAGTCCAAAAACAGCTGGAGACTGAAGTTTGGGTAATAATAATAATAATAATAATAATAATAATAATAATAATTTATTTGTACCCCACCAATCTGGCTGGGTTTCCCCAGCCACTCTGGGCGGCTTCCAACAAAGATTAAAAATACATTAAAAGGTGCGAAGACCGTGGGAAGCCAAAAAAATTAAGATTATAATTTGGAAGACAATTGGACTTTTGGGGGGGGGGTTCTTATTTTCATTGGATTTGATTTGATCTGTTAATTAGATGTTCTTATTGGAAAATTAATAAACGCTTAAAAAATAATACATTAAAACGTTGCACATTAAAAACTTCCCTGAACAGGGAAACACTGGGTTAGATAATTCGGACTAGAAAACCAAACGCCAATTAATTTGTCACTTCATTTGTTCAGGTATTTATGCAAAATACTGAAGTTGCCAGGCGCCATCTTGGAAGAGATGCTTCTTCACCTCACAATGGAGGGATTTTTTTTCTTACAAGATGGCCCCTGCTTGGGCATAGGCTCGCAGTGCGCCATGTGGCAACGAGGAGCGCATGGGCATTTCCAAAGTGTTTTTTTCATGTGGGGCTGAGGGGTCCCGCAGGCAGGCAGCCCCCCAGATGTTGCTGGGGTCTCCGTGGTGCCTGGTGGGAGATACAGCCCGGCGACAACATCTGGAGGGCACCAGGTTGAGAAAGGCTGCTCTGGGGTTAGGCCGAAGGGTTGCCACGGTAACGAGGAACGGGAGGGGGGATTGCTCCGGAGCAGCCGCCATTTTGCAGAATTCTCCCCATGAAGGGGACTCACCTGGTCAGGTCCTTGCAGGGCATAAAAAAAGGGTTTTTTTATTCTGCAGAGTTTTTAGAGTTCGCTGGGGGAAACTTTCCTCCGACGGCTCTCCGCGATGTTGCCATTTAGATCTTTCTTTACCTCTTTATTGCTTTCTTTAAAATATTCATAGGTATACTTATATTTTTATTTATCTGCAGCCCAGGCAGGTTGGAAAGGTAGCATGGATATCGTTTTTGAATATAAACAATACCAGGGGTTAGAGTTATGTGGTTTGGCACTTCATACGCTTCTATAAATTCTTACTGCATTTTTTTAAAAAGGGAAATTGCATTTTTAGAAAACATATAAGCAAAATATGTTGACAATTATAAATACATAAAGGAGAAAGCACATTAGCGTACCTCTAGCGGGCATTAATATAACGACGGTGTCAAAATAAATGAAAATTGTTTACCGATAAACATATTTACAGTTCGCTCCTCATATAAAATATCAGGGTGGTAAGCAACCTGATTTAGAAGTACGAAAAGTGTAAAACGCCATAACAAAAATACAGAATGATGGTGGTAGATTGGGGTTTTTTTACTGTTTTACTTTGATTAGAGTTTAATTATTTTTTAACAATCTTCTCTGCATTTTTTTTAATTCTATTTATTTTTTGGCTTTCTGTATTTTATCTGTGTGGTTTTTAATTCGTAAGCGGCCTTTCTGGGACAAAAGTGAGACGTATTATAATAATAATAATAATAATTATATTATTATTATTATTATTATTATTATTATTATTATTTACATGAAGAACTAAAGAAGATGTTGATAATATCAATAACAAAGAAACCAGAGACATATCTCTTTGGATAGATAAATGATGAGATACCATGGGGGGGGGGAATTTTTCTATATGCAAGTAAAGCTGCTAGAATAGAGATTGCTGCCAGGTGGAAGTCACAAACTACACCCACAAAGGAGGAATGGATTTGTAAACTAAATGAATATTTAATTTTGGCAAAATTAACTGCTATAATAAGAAATCAGTCAAATCAAAAATTAAAAAAGGAGTGGAAATGTTTTGATGAATATATGGCAAAATATTGCTCACAAAGAAAGAGATATGCTAATATGCCTGGATTAAAATGTGAAGTACTGGATGGAAGAAAAATTAGTAAGGAAAGATAATAAGAATATATAGGTGATTTGAGAAGATTGTAGAATGCAAAGATTATTGTAAATTGTATAATGTGGAGAAAATTGAGTGGGAGGAGGGAGAAAAGAATAATATGATGGATTGAGGAAATATAAATGTAAATTAATAATAATAATAATTTATTATTTATACCCCGCCCATCTGGCTGGGCCTCCCCAGGCACTCTGGGCGGCTTCCATAAAAACCAAAAATACAGTAAAATATCACACATTAAAAACTTCCCTGAACAGGGCTGCCTATATGGGGGGATGGGGAGGAAATGGTATTGGTTTTGGTACATCTGTATTGCAATGTAATAGGTGAAAACCAATAAAAAAAGATGAAAATCATCATCATCATCCAAATGGCACAGAAACACCATTAACAATTACAAATTATTGTTACTGATTCTACCACTGTTGTATGTGGGGATGTGTGAGGGTGGCACTGGATATCGGTTCTTAAAACGGGTGCTCTCAGGTGGCGGTGTTTTAAATCTCCGCTGCCCTGTGTCCTGTCGGTCCTTTTCCCAGGCCTGGGCCAAAGAGACAGGCAAATACAACGAAGGCGTCGACGAGCCGGATCCTGCTAAGTGGAAAGCCAACCTGCGCTGTGCCCTCAACAAGAGCCGCGAGTTTAACCTGATTTACGACGGCACCAAAGACACCCCCATGCAGGCCTTCAAGATCTACGAGGTTTGCGATGCCCCACAGCCCAACGGAGGTACCAGCCGCCCCCTGTGCGCTTGCAAACCCCAACTTTCCTGCTGCCTCCTAAAAAGAGCCCTTTCCCGCACCCTTTCTCCCCACCCTTCCCCGAAGGAAAAGCGGGAAGCTGTCCGTCTGCCGGCTCTGGAAGACAGACAAACACCCCATCATGCCCCTCCCGGCCACCCCCTGGCAGCCGAATGTGTTGCCTGCGAGATGCTTGGCTGCTTTGCCCCCTTGCCATAGCTGGTCAAACAGGTCCGGCTGGCTTTTGAAGCCCTGTGGAAACCTGCTTGACCTGGCACAGCAGTGGGGACGTCTTACCCATAGAGGCTAGTGGCGCAGGGCACCAGGGCGCATAGCTGTCAACCGTCCCTTATTTGGCAGGAAAGACCCTTATCCCAGTGCCGTGTCCCGCTGCTGTCCCTTATTGATGATTTCCCTTAAATTTCCCGGGTGTCAAAGGAAGCAGCTCCTCTCCCTCCCTCCTTGCCGGCCAGGGAGGAGGGAGGCTCCAACTGGGTTGCTTGGCTGCGTTGCTCACCCAATAAGGAGTCTAAGAACGACTGGGGGGTGGAGCTTGCATGCCTTGTGCCGATCAAATCGGCCGCATTGCCTGGAGACTCGCCTTTGCTCAGCGCTTCCCAGCGGAGAGGTAACGGTGGTTTTTCTTGCTGCGTCCCCTTTGCCGGGTTGCTGCGCTGTGGGAACCACCGTTTGAGGCTTTGTTTGGCTGCTGGTTGACTAAAATCCCTTATTTTGGCTGCTGATCCCTTATTTTCAAATCTGTACGTTGACAGCTATTCCAGGGCGCCAAGTTCTGGAGGGCTCCAGGGAAGAGGCGGAGGCGCAGTGCCTCCTAGCATCAGCTCGCCGGCCTCGCCCGCCTCCGCTGTGCTGCGCCGATGCAGCGCCGCACCCGGAGCATCCACCTGCCTTGGCCACCGTGGCACGAAGCATCCAGCTGAGCCGGGAGCCGCCGCGTCCAGCCTCCGCCTCTTCCCCGTCAGAGGAGCTGCCCTCTAGCTGCTTCCTCCAGCTTCCTCCAGCCCCCTAAAGCTGGGCACATCGCTAGCAGTGCTGTCCTCCCTTAGAAAGGTCGGCAACTCTGGAAAATAGGGGGCGCCGGAGGGATCTTTGTTTTTTTGTTTTTTTTAAGAACATTTATTGAAGTTTTCAAAAAATTATATAACGTAAAAACAACCAAAAAAGAGAAACAAAAAGAAAACAGAAATAACAATAAGATAAACATACATACAAAACAAAAAACAGGTATAATTTCATTCCCTTATGGTCGTATAACTTACTTTCCCGACCTCCTCATACCTCCCCTCTCTGTATTCCAATCTCTAATCAAGCCAATTCAACAAATCCTTCCCCTAATTTCTGATTTAATTTTTAATCTTTCTTTTCTTAATTACATAATCATTACAGCTAGAAACCCCTTAATTTCTAAGTCAACATCGTTCTAACATTCAATAATCTTGCAATATTTCTTAAGATAGTCCTTAAATTTCTTCCAATCTTCTTCCGCCGTCTCTTTTCCCTGGTCACGGATTCTGCTGGTCATTTCTGCCAGTCCCATATAGTCTATAACCTTCATCTGCCATTCTTCCACGGTGGGTAATTCTTGTGTCTTCCAATACTTTGCGATAAGTATTCTTGCTGCTGTTGTGGCGGATCTTTGCACCACGGGGCAGATATGCTTAAGACAGCCCTGAACATGTGCCCCACAGATAACAACACCGTGGTCTTATTTCCTTCCATTCTTTTATTTATTTATTGGTTTTCAATAAATATGGGGGAAAGACTCCATCATTAAAATGAATGTCCTGCCAAAAATGCTGTATTTGTTCCAAACGATACCAATTATGAATAAAGAGAATTGCTTTGAAGAAGGGAGGAAAGATCTAACGAGATTCGTATGGCAAGGAAAAAAACCGCGGATAAATATAAATGATTGACAGGAAGAAAGGAAAGGGGAGGATTAGCAGTGCCAAATTTAAAATTCTATTACGAAGCAGAATGTTTCATTTGGGTAAGAGATTGGTTTGATTGGAAAAAACTAATATACTGGATCTTAAAAGTTTTAATAATAGGTACGGATGGCATGCGTATCTTAATTATGAGAAAGTAAAAGGCAATAAAGAATTTACAAGTCATATATTAAGAGGTGTGTTATATAAAGTTTGGAACAAATATAGATTGCATCTGGAACCACAGACATATTTCCTTCCATTCTTGGAGGGGTGGGTCATGGATGGGATTGCTTCTAGGGCCGGGGAATATCCGGTTTTCAACACTGTGATACGGCTCACAGGTCTGGAATGTATCTCGGCTGCCTCCTCCATCTTCCCACCGTAGGGAAGGAGGAAGCAGCCGGGATGCATTGCCCAACCCTACATGGCAAGCAAGCCCCCATATTGCTCTGGAGGAACATGGGGGCTTCCTTAAACTGCTCTGCTGGGGGACATGATGGCAAGAGGCATTGGGGCTCGCTCAGCTGGGGGACGGGAGGCTCCCCCCCCCAGTCGAGCAGCTCAAGGTAGCCGCCATGCCCCTGAAAGCTGCCCGCCTACCTTTGCCCGAGTGGGCGAGAGCATCTTGCACGGCGCATCTTCCTTGGCGCCCAAATGACTTGAGCTGGCCGCTCGCGCCTGCTTCCTCGCCTCTCCAGCCCTTCAGCAAAATTCATTTTCTGCAGTCGCTATGAATTTGTTGAAGACAAGTTTGGTAACAAGTCTCCCAGTCTCCCCTCCTTCTCTCTCACATGCACACAACATGATTTGCCAAAGTCGCCCAGATACTGCCATAGTTTTGAGAGTCAGTCCTCTCCTCACAACCCCTCTGCTATAAACATTTCTGTTTTTACATTTTTTTGGGGGGGGGGAGGATAATTCAGGTGGGGGGACATGTAAAGCTCAAGAACGAGGCTCTGGGGAACGTACAACATTTATTTTCCCCCCTCCCTCAGAGCCTTTCGCTGGAGATGAGAACATCGGCCCTGAAGAAGAGGAGGAGGTAAGGAAGAATGACCTACTCGCTTTCTCTTTCTGATCATTTTTCATCCTTTGAGGAAACTGCAGACATTGGCATGTGGTAGTTGGACCTCTGCCCGTGTTCTAGCAGATGGAAGGAAATGCTTAGCTGCCCAGAGTCTCGAAGTTTGCATGGATTTTATTTTTCAAAGGACAGTCATCCCGTTCCTTCAGTTCCGCACTCCAACATTCTGCAGATAAGGGTTTTTCTCACCTCTGAGCAATTAACCCTGCATGTGGGAGGCTGGGGACTAACAGCCCTTCTGGGCGTGTTTTGGTTTTTTTGCTAGACTACAACTCCTATCATCCCTGGAGGTGATGGGAATTGGAGTCCCACAACAACGGGAGGGGAGGTCACAGATGAGCCGACCCTGATGGGTTGGGTTTCCAGATTCAATGTCCCTCCTGGTCCAAGATCCTACTTTCTAAGAGACCCACCAGCAGGAGATCTGGGTGAAGTTTCCGCAACTCCGCTTACCACCATTTTTCTTGGCGCTGCCCTTTGGTCCAGGCTCCTTCTCCACTTTGAAAGCTGCAGATGTGGGAGGAGATATTCCCAGCAGTTTCATAGCCATCCACTCCCAGGCTCCAAAGGCTGGTTTGGACACTGGTTTATCCTGACACTCCATTTAATTTGCCTTTGCGTGTTTTCCATGTTGTGCTTTTATTATCTTTAGGGCTGTGTTATTGTTTTTGTATTGTACGCAATGAATACATTGCTTAGATACTACATATACCGTATTTTTCGCTCCATTGGATGCACTTTTTTCCTCCTAAAAAGTAAGGGGAAATGTGAATGCGTCTTATGGAGTGAATGGCGCTGTGCAGAGAGGGAGAATTGCTCAGCGCCCCTTCAGTGAAGCGGGAGGAGAAACGGAGCCCCTTCTGTTCCTCCTCCTGCTTCGCTGAAGTGGCGCTGCGCAACTCTCCCTCTCTGCGCAGTGGCTGTCGTGCGAAGCCGGAGGAGGAATAGAAGGGTCTCCTTCTGTTCCTTCTCCAGCTTCACTGAAGGGGCGCTGAGCAATTCTCCCTCTCAGAGAGGGGGAACTGCACAGCGCCCCTTCAGCGACGCGTCGTCCTGGCTTTTGCCTTAGCCGTGCGCAGCCTCTTCGGGCAGGGGGAGCCTTCATCCTGCTGCCCTGAAGAGGCTTGGTGTGGTTATCCCAGAAGCCAGAACAGCCACACGGTATCCCAGAAGCCAGATTCCTCTTACTGTTCTGGCTTCTGGGATTCAGAATAATTTTTTCTTGTTTTCCTCCTCCCCAAACTAGGTGTGCCTTATGGTCTGGTGCGTCTTTTAGAGCGAAAAATACGGTATACACAGAGAGATTTGTTTCTTCCTATATAAATAAAAATGCAAGGCTGTCGTCACGCAGCTCCCGTTAGAGCAGCCTTTCTCAACCTGTGGGTCCCCGGATGTTGTTGAACTACAACTCCCATCACCCCTAGCTAGCAAGGCCACAGCTAAGGGATGATGGGAGTTGTAGTCCAACAACATCTGGGGACCCACAGGTTGAGAACCGCTGTGTTAGAGGATTTGTAGTGCCTCCCTGCAGTCCTGGATTTGCATGATGATAAACCCAAGAGGCCCAGCAAAGTGAGCTCAGTAGCTTGTAGAATGGGAGACTTGCAAGGGGACCCCGAGGGTCATTAGTCCAACCCCCTTCAATGCAGGAATCTCAGCTAGAGAGGGGGGGTCCAACCGGGGTGCAAGGGGAGGTTAGTACTGCTTTACAGGGAATGCCCAGGGTGTCTTCAAACATGCCCAGGGTGCCCCAGCAGGATCTCGGCTCAAGGTCTTTCCCGCCGCCACTAACACCAATTGCTTGATTTGCAGTTGCAGAAGATGATGCCAACGCTACAAATTGCAGGTGGGTGCCAGAGTGCCGGAGGGGGAGGCGGCTGTGCTGGGAGGGGGCTGGGGGGGCACAGGGATGGATCATTAACCCAGTTGGAGTGATGCTCTGCTCTTGCACACTCCTGATGGTCATTTTCAACATTACCATCTCAAGAAACGTCCATAAATTCTTGCACTGCATAGGAGACCTTACAAGCGGTGAGTGGGCCCTATTATTTACTGTATTGCATTTACATCCCACCTTCAAGAAGTATTATTATTATTATTATTATTATTATTAATAATAATTTATTACTTATAACCCACCTATCTGGCCAGGCCTCCACAGCCACTCTGGGCTGCTTCCCACAGGATATTAAAAACACAATAAAACATCAAACATTAAAAACTTCCCTAAACAGGGCTGCCTTCAGACATCTGATAGGAGGGTGTTCCACAGGGTGGGTGCCACCACCGAGAAGGCCCTCTGCCTGGTTCCCTGTAACTTGGCTTCTCGCAATGAGGGAACCGCCAGAAGGCCCTCGGAGCTGGACCTCAGTGTCCGGGCTGGACGATGGGGGTGGAGATGCTCCTTCAGGTATACTGGGATGAGGCCGTTTAGGGCTTTAAAGGTCAGCACCGACACTTGGAATTGTGTTCAGAAATGTACTCAAGAGGCTGTAAATAGTTTTCTTCCTCCCTTTATCGCCCTCACAACAACCTTGTGAGGTAGGCTAGGCTGAGTGCCTTACATGGATGTAATCCCATGTTCTCACCGCAAAGCATCCAGGAGTGGAAGCAAACTATCTGAGCAAAGAGTCAGCAACATTTTTTTAGCCGTGGGCCTGTCCACTGTCCCTCAGACCATGAGGGGGGTCGGACTATATTTTGGAAAAAAATATGAACTAATTCCTATGCCCCACAAATAACCCAGAGATGCATTTGAAATAAAAGGACACATTCTACTCATGTAAAAACACGCTGATTCCCGGACCATCTGCAGGCCAGATTGAGAAGGCGATTGGGCCGGATCCAGCCCCCGGGCCTTAGGTTGCCTACCCCTGATGATTCTGAGCAGTCAAGAACTTTATATTCCTGCAGCCTTGCCCATCCCCTCTTGTGCAGCTAGCAAAAGACACCTTCTGCTTTCTTCCGGGGGGGGGGGGTCTGCCGTGTCTTGGGGCACCCCCATCGTTCTGCCTGGACACTGAGATCCAGTGCCGAGGGCCTTCTGGCGGTTCCCTCATTGCGAGAAGTGAGGTTGCAGGGAACCAGACAGAGGGGCTTCTCAGTGGTGGCACCCACCCTGTGAAACGCCCTCCCTTCAGATGTGAAGGAAATAAGCAGCTATCTTCTCTTTAAAAGACATCTGAAGGCAGCCCTGTTTAGGGAAGTTTTTAATATTTGCTGCTGTATTGTTTTTAACACTCGATTGGGAGCCGCCCAGAGTGGCTGGGGAAACTCAGCCAGATGGGCGGGGTATAAATAATAAATTATTATTATTATTATTATTATTATTATTACCTGCCCCTGAGATCCCTTCCTGACATTTCATACGTGCTTGGCTCTCGTTTCCACAGATCCGTCCCACGGCGTGGAGCCACTGCCCCCCTACCCGTGGCTGAAACAGGAGGCCTTGTACCCGGGCCCTTGTCCCAACGGATCCTTCCCCCACGTGGCGCGCATGAACGCTCCCCCTCCGCCTCCGCCCGTCGGCGCTTTTGCGGTAGGCGGGGAGCCCGCCGCGCCCAACTTCGCCGAACCGGCCGGAGCGATGCCCCTCGTTCCAGGGGATGTCCCCATGTCGGCGGACCTGGAGCCCCTGCGCCCGGGGGGCTGCCCGGTGGCGCCCATGGAACAGTTCATCCCGGATTTGCTGATCAGCCCCCACATGCTGCCACGTAAGGATCCGTCCCGCGGCGGGGAGGAAGTGGGAGGGCAGGCGGGAATCGCGAAACCCTTTGGGAAGGGGAAATAGCCACGGCGGCTGATGTAGTGCTATGGTTAGAGCAGGGATGTCCAAAGTCCCTGTTGGGGGCCTAATCTGGTTTAATTCGACCCCTGTGGCAATTTATTTCCCGGGGTAAAATCCCCTAAAAGCTCAACAACTTGAATCCTAGGAAAAGGTCAACAACTTTGGCGTAAAGTTGGGGGGGAAAGCTCAGCAACTTCAATCCTATACAAAAAGGTCAACAACTTTGGCTGGCCCTCCCGTATTTTCACTTCATCAAATCTGGCCCTCTTTGGAAAAAGTTTGGGCACCCCTGGATTAGGGGCTGGAAGGGAATGGGGCTGCCATCTTGTTTTCTTATATTTCTCCCTCTTTGGTTCCACCAGTGCTTCCCCCTCGTACAATTTCTGTGACGCGCTCGATGGCGCCGCGGATGTTTAGCGCCCCTCCAACGTTTGCAAAGCACTTCTCTGTGCCTTCTCTTATGGCAAACGCAGTATTATTATTCCCATAGCTCAGAAGGGAAAACTGAGGCCCAGGACTCTCTCCCACGGGAGGCAGTGAGGGTCAGCGACTCCGAAGGCGTTCAAAGAGGGTTGGGCAAATTCACGAAGCAGGAGAGGGCTCTGGGGCTCTGGTCTTGCTTGTGGCTTCCCCACAAGAGACAAACAGGCCATTGGTCTCATCCAGAAGGCTCTGCTCATGTTTTGGTGGGTCCGGGGCTGAGGCGAAATTCAAACCTGGGGGGTTTCCCAGCCCTCGCACCCAGCCGCTCTGCGCTACGCCTGCTCTCAAGAGGAGGGTGCCGATTGTAGTTTTACGGAAACTGTGATTCTTTGAAGTGAAGAAATGGGACTTGTGCCGCTTCATATGCTGTTGGGCTTCAACTTCCACCAGTTCTGACCATTGGTTGTGCTGGCTGGGGCTGATGGGAGCTGGAGTCCAACACTGTTAAGAATGATAGGAGCTGGAGTCCAAGGCTGATGGCAGCTGGAGTCCAAGGCTGAGTCCAAGGCCATTAGGGAATGATGGGAGTTGGAGTCCAAGGCTGATGGGGTTTGATGGGAGCTGGAGTCCAGTGTTTAAGATGATAGGAGCTGGAGTCCCAAGCTGATAGGAAAAGGAATCCAAGGCTGATGGGGCTGATGGGAGCCAGAGTCCAAGGCCGTTAGGGATGATGGGAGCTGGAGTCCAACACTGTTAAAGATGATAGGAGCTGGAGTCCCAAGAGGTTAGGAACGGGAATCCAAGGGTGATGGGAGTTGGAGTCCAAGGCTGTTAGGGATGCTAGGAGCTGGAGTCCAAGGCTGTTAGGGATGATGGGAGCGGGAGTCCAAGGCTGTTAGGGATGATGGGAGCGGGAGTCCAAGGCTGCATGTAGGGCCTGTTCTTTCTACAAGATCCGTTGCAATGCCTAAACACTGTCCCGCTGCTGCTTTTCGCCTTTCCCACAGTGACCGACTTGGAGATCAAGTTTCAGTACCGCGGCCGCTCGGTGGGCTCTCTGACCATCAGCAACCCCCACGGCTGCCG
The DNA here is from genome assembly GCF_964106915.1 of Podarcis gaigeae. Classification (NCBI taxonomy): domain Eukaryota; kingdom Metazoa; phylum Chordata; class Lepidosauria; order Squamata; family Lacertidae; genus Podarcis; species Podarcis gaigeae. Next base: position 4,724,501 of record NC_139686.1, read on the forward strand.
CCTCTTCTACAGCAACCTGAAGCCCACCCAGGAGCAGGTGGAGCTTTTTGGGCCGCTAACGCTGGAGCAGGTGCGCTTCCCCAGCGCGGAGGGCGTGCCCAACGAGAAGCAGCGCTTCTACACCCACCAGCTGCTGGACGTCTTGGACCGGGGCCTCATCCTGGAGCTGCAGGGACAGGACATCTACGCCATCCGCCTCTGCCAGTGCAAGGTCTTCTGGACGGGGCCCTGCGCCGGGGAGCTGGCGGGCCCCAATCCCATCGAGCGTGAGAAGAAGATCAAGCTCTTCAGCCTGGAGAGCTTCCTTAACGGTGAGGGAAAGGGCCGGGGACTCCAGCCTCACCCTCCCTCCCATGCCAGGGCCTGCTTGGTCCCAAAGGAAGGGGCGAGGGCAAAGGCTTGGTGGAACGGGAACGGTTCTCTGCACATGCTCAGAGGCAGCGTCACCCCACAGGGCCAAGCAGATGCACAGAGGAAGAGGGCAGATGTCTCTGGGAATTCAGGTCTGGGGAGGAGTAAGGACACTTTTCTCCCCAGCACAGAACAAGCTCGCAGGGTCGTTGTGAGGATGGAACGGGGAGAGACGATCCAAGGCACCTTGAGCTCTTGGGGGGGGTGCCAATGTTGTTGGCATCTGTCTGTCTTGAGAGACAATGGGGTGCCCCTCCATTATGAGGTTGAACCGGGGGTGAGGTGAAACTAGGACCCTCGTACCTACGGGACCGCCTCTCCTGGTCTGCCCCGCGGAGGACCTTAAGGTCCACAAATGACAACATTTTGGAGGTCCCAAGCCGCAAGGCAGTTAGACTGGTCTCAACTAGCGCCAGGGCCTTTTCAGTACTGGCCCCGACTTGGTGGAACACTCTGTCCCAAGAGACTAGGGCCCTGCAGGACTTGACATCTTTCCGCAGGGCCTGCAAGACAGAGCTGTTCCTCCTGGCCTTTGATTTGGACTCGGTCTGACCCTTATGTTTCCCTCCCCTTATGGTTTTGATTTATGGGCTACTTTTAAAATGAGGCTGCATTTTAAATTGCATTTCAACCTGTATTTTAAATTGGTTCCCCCCACAATTATGTTTTTACCGTGATTTTATTGGTGTTAGCTGCCATGAGCCTGGCTCTGGCTGGGGAGGGTGGAGTATAAATAAAAATGATTATGATGATGATGATTGATTGGAGTTTCTATTGAAATGAGGCTGCATTTTAATGTTGTGTTTTAATCTTGTTTTTAAATTGTATTTTAATCAATTGTTTTTATACCTGGTGTTAGCCGCCCTGAGCCCGGTCTTGGCTGGGGAGGGCAGGGTATAAATAAAATTTATTATTATATTATTATTATTATTATTATTTATTAGATAAAAATGTGAATGATGATGGTGCTGACATTCCTGTACATTTGGTTCTGCCTTGAACAACCTTTGCTGAGGCTGATGGGAATTTTAGCCCCGCATGCCTGGAGCGCACCAAGTTGGTGTGAGGCTGGTTTGCTTTGTCCCTTTGGCTACTGTGCAACTTACTTCTGAGTAGACATGGCTAGGCGTGCACCAGCCATCTAGCCTGGGGGCAACGGGGGGAGGGAATGTTTGTTGTTTTCTTGCTGTTTTCTGGCATTTGGCTAGATACTTGGCTAAGGATGCCTTTGGTCCAGCAGCCAGTCTTTTCTGCTGGGGAGGTAAAACTGCCAGGCTGCATCTGTCAGGAGTTCAGCCTACACTCTAGTAGGACCCTGGCTGAGACACATGTCCGACTGGCATGTTTTCTCCCTCCTGGTCTTTCGTTCGGGAGCTTCAAAAGCTTTCTTCAACCCGAACATCACAGCGACCGATGCCAACAGACACCGGCACACTTGGGGATCCGCAGAGTCTTTGCAGCTTTTCGTGACAGACCTCAGCAACTCAGCATTTTGGCTAATCTACTTTATTTACATATAAACCCACACGGAGCACTGCAACATGGCTCCCTCTCTCTCTAGCATCAGACAGCAAAGAGAGAAAGAACAAAGGACAATAGTCCCACTTCACGGAACACATACATCCTGTCTCCGTCACTTCCCACTCTGTGGAGTCAAAACACACACCGCCAGTGAAAGACAACAATCCCATGACTGCAATCATGGAACAGGAATTCTAACATCATCCCTGCCAACCTGTTCTTGCTTCGCGATGCTCATAGCCTTCAACCGTCCTGCTATGACTTTCTCTCCTCTCCTTCCCCTTTCTGGTTCCCTGTTCCCTCCTTGCCCTCTTCTCTTCCCCCAATGGGTCGTCAGTACTTCCTGGCCCTTCCCATTTCCTTTATTTTTAAAAAAATATTTGTCTTTTCCGTCCTCTCTCCATAGGACTTATCATGTTCCAGAAGGGTCAGAGCACCACGCCGCCCCCCTACGAGATTTTCTTCTGCTTCGGAGAGGAGTGGCCGGACCAGAAGCCTAAAGAGAAGAAGCTGATCACAGTCCAGGTGGGATGGCGGGGCTGTGTTTGTGTGTCCCCATCCGTCCGTCATCTCCTTCCGCCCACATACCGTATTTTTTGCTCTATAAGATGCACCCGACCATAAGATGCACCTAGTTTTTAAGAGGAGGAAAACAAGAAAAAAATATTGTGAATCAAACGATGTTGAAGAGGGAGGACGGAGGATCAGGCTTACCCCTTACGGAGTCCCTTACTTTCCTCCTCCCTCTTCGCTGAAGAGACGCTGCGCAGCTATCCCTAAAGCCAGCACAGCAAGAGGGAGAGCTGCTCAAAGTCTCCCTCTTGCTGTTCTGGCTTCTGGGATAGCTGCGCAGCCTGCATTCGCTCCATAAGACGCACACACATTTCCCCTTACTTTTTAGGAGGGAAAAGGTGCATCTTATAGAGCGAAAAATACAATAAATCAAGAGGAGGTACGTTTGTCCATGAAGGTTTTCTAGCAGAAGTTGGTGTCAGGCGGCAGAGGATCCAAGCCTCACGGCAGCTTGCCAGGAACGGATAAGACAAGGAAAAGTCCTTGCCATCTGCTTTTTAATTCAGTATTTACAGAGAGAGGCTTGGAACACAGCCTCTGGGAATAATGGCGTTTTCCCGAGTGACTCTCCGCCCCCCTTTTTCTCCCACTTCCTTATTCATCTTGAGCTCTTTGCTCTCCTAGTTTCAAGGCGCTCCGGGTTCTGGGAGAAGGGGGTTCTGGCAGGGCCGGATTTAAGTTTTGATGAGGCCCTCAGCTCCTGAAGGTCATGGGGCCCAGCTGTCCTTTGTCAACAACAAACTGCCACTTTTTTGTGTGTTGAAAATGTGCTATGTGGTAATTTATGGACCTAATAGGTATCAAAAGCCATTAGCACATAACAAAATATGTATTTTATCAAGTAATTGTTACAACCAGTCCATGCAGAATGTGGGCACCCTATATATAGAAAGGAGCAAACCAGTGATATTTTAGGGAGCAGGCGAGCAGGCGGGGGCCATGACTTCCATCCTAGGAGCCTGCACAACACAAAACACGGTTGCTGTATGTAGGTTTTATTTTACAGTGGTACCTTGGGTTACAGACGCTTCAGGTTACAGATGCTTCAGACTCCACTAACCCAGAAATAGTACCTCGGGTTAAGAACTTTGCTTCAGGACGAGAACAGAAATCGTGCAGCGGCAGTGGGAGGCCCCATTAGCTAAAGTGGTGCTTCAGGTTAAGAACAGTTTCAGGTTAAGAACGGATCTCCGGAACGAATTAAGTTCTTAACCAGAGGTACCACTGTATTGGTTTTTTTATCTTATGTTTTGGAAAAGGTTTTTTCCCTTTTTCCCCTGCTGGATGGGGCGGACTTATACAGAGGTAAAAAGGTAAAGGTAAAGGTACCCCTGCCCGTACGGGCCAGTCTTGACAGACTCTGGGGTTGTGCGCCCATCTCACTTAAGAGGCCAGGGGCCAGCGCTGTCCGGAGACACTTCCGGGTCACGTGGCCAGCGTGACATCGCTGCTCTGGCGAGCCAGAGCCGCACACGGAAACGCCGTTTACCTTCCCGCTGGTAAGCGGTCCCTATTTATCTACTTGCACCCAGAGGTGCTTTCGAACTGCTAGGTTGGCAGGCGCTGGGACCGAGCAGCGGGAGCGCACCCCGCCACAGGGATTCGAACCGCCGACCTTTCGATCGGCAAGTCCTAGGCGCTGAGGCTTTAACCCACAGCGCCACCTGCGTCCCTATACAGAGGTACCACTGCCCATGTGCGCTGAGCGGGTTGCGCTTCTGTGCATACACGAAGCGTGATTTAGCACTTCTGTGCATGGGCGAGTGGCAAACCCGGAAGTAACCCGTTCCAGTACTTCTGGGTTTCCTGCAGACGTCCGCCAAAATGGATGCTGGACGGGGCGGACTTATACAGAGGTACCACTGTAATTATTTTACCATTTCACCACATATATGAAAGCGAGGCTGCTCTGCTTTTCCACCTGTGCACGAAATGACGGAACCCCCTTTTCCCTTCGCAGGTGGTGCCCGTAGCTGCGCGTCTCCTGTTGGAAATGTTCTCCGGGGAGCTGTGCTGGTCAGCCGACAGCGTCCGCCTCCAGATCTCCCACCCGGATCTCAAGGACAAGATGGTGGAACAGTTCAAAGAGCTGCACCAACTCTGGCAGACTCAGCAGAGCGTTCAAGTCCAGAGTCTGCAACTGGCCGGGCCCGAGAGCTGGCCCATGCAGACCAGCACCACAAACAGCATGTAGCCGTGACCGGGGGGGCGCCTTGCCACCCCCAGGCCTTAGCCACTTTGCTAGCGGGCGGCCGATGCAGAGCCACAGGGACTTACAAGCTCTGGGGCCTCCCGGAGTTCCCAGTTAAGAGCTGGACTTCAGCAGACACCAAGTGGGATCATGTAGCCTCACCAGCAACCTTTTGCTGAGCCCAAGAGAAGCCGCAGCGGTTCTATGCGGGATAGGGGCCTTCTTCCGATTGCTGCAAAAAAAAGTGAGCTGTCGAATGGAAGGGGTGCGGGGAAAGGGCCGCAAGGAACTTGCAGGGCAAGGGCAGGTCTTGCATCAGCGATGGGGGAAGTCCGTTGAGCTGGGCTGCAGCAGGTAGCTTTACTTAAGCGTAAGTGCTGTAGCAGGGAAGGGAAAACCAGGACTCCCCCTTTCTAAAAGAGCCCCTGCAAAGGTCTGGAGCAGGGCACAAATGGGAGGGACCCCAAAGGTCCTGTAGCCCCAACCCTCTGAAATTCAGTAACCACAGAGAACCATGCACTGCTCTTGGGCTTCAGCCCCCAAAAGGCCAAAGATGGAGGCTGTTCTGTGCCCCCTTCCCCCACTAGGTTGCATGGATTGGGGCCAGACCTTCTCCTGTGAGAAGCATCCTTTGCGAAGTTTGAGACACTCTGCCAGCTCCGGCACTGGGATTCTTGACTTTCGATTTGCAAGAGCGAAGGGTTTTCAGTCCCCGTGGCTGCGAAGAGATGTTCGGGAGCAGGTGTGCAGTGCCTTGGGAGCTCCAGCAAGCCAAGGAAATGACCTGAAATGGGTTCTTTGTGGGCAAGAAGGCATTGCCACTTCGAGGGCCCTGCATGTAGCTCCACCTTTCCCCACCTGTGCCCTCCAGGGGGTTTTGAACTACAACTCCCCTCGGCCTAACAGAACCAAGAATGCAGGTGGGTGTAGGCTTTGCACAATCTCAACAGAGAAGCTTCTCTGGGCAGGAAACCTCTGTGGGCAAGAGGGTATTAGCCAGCCTTTGGGGAAGGAAATGTGCCTTTTTGTGTTTCTGAATCCTGGCGTTTGCATGGGGAGGGGTTGTAAATGTTAAAGCTTTGCAGGAACAAAATGCGCTTCCAGAAAGCATTCCCAAGCGTCCTTTCCGAAAATCTACGAATGCAAAAGTGCTTGAATCCAAGAGGAAGAGGGATGGGGTTTGGGTTTGGGTGGGCAACACTTCAGGGTCTTCTCTACAGTTTTTTACTCCACCACCTGCCTGCCAAAATTAGAATCCATGCGGGTCACAGAACTCTACTTTCCTTGGCAAGGCAGGTGGGAACAGTGGAGAGAGGGGTGGAAGGGAAGATCCCATTCCATGGGAAAAGCTTGAAAGGAGCCGGCGATTCTTTGCCCCACTGCAACCAAGGTATTTAGTTTCCTGCTGCTCCCTTTCCTTCCGAGTCGGCTGAGAGCGTGCCCCACGGCAGTGAGGGGCGTGTTGCGCTTCGCCACTGCCAAACTGCCGTGTTACGTGGCCTCTGCCCGTCAGCTAGGGGTCAGCTCAACCGCTGCCTGTGAAATAAACATGTTTACTCCGATCTGCGATGGCTGATGAGTGGTTCAGATGCCGTGGGAAACTTGAGAGCTCCGCCAGGGCACCTGCTGCTGCCTCCAGCAATTCTGCGTCCGTCGCAAGTGAGAGGGGAGGGTGGCTGAGGTAGGGGGGTGGGGAGAATAACCACTGCAGGAATGGTACCTGGATATAGCTTGGAGGGGCAGGTGGGGGGGAAGAGTCAGTCCCCCCCCCCAAGGCAACTTTCTCCAGCTCCATAGACCTTGCCAAAAGCACAGCTTCTTCCAACTTCGCAAACCATCCATTCCTTAAGATATTTACACCTTGGGATAAGCCGAGATGCACCCGCATGCAAGACACGGTGCCTAAAGTATGGTAGACCCATTTTTTAAGCCCAAGAAAATGCATAATAATAATAATAATAATAATAATAATAATAATAATAATAATTTATTATTTATACCCCACCCATCTGACTGGGCTTCCCCAGCCACTCTGGGCAGCTTCCAACCAAATATCAAAAACAATACAGCATCAGAAATTAAAAGCTTCCCTAAACAGGGCCGCCTTCAGGTGTCTTTTAAAAGTAAAATAGTTGTTTATTTCTTTGACATCTGATGGGAGGGCATTCTGCAGGGCAGGTGCCACCACCGAGAAGGCCCTCTGCCTGGTTCCCTAACTTGGCTTCTCGCAGGGAGGGAACCGCCAGAAGGCCCTTGGTGCTGGACCTCAGCGTCCAGGCAGAATGATGGGGGTGGAGACGCTCCTTCAGGTCTACTGGACCGAGGCCGTTTAGGGCTTTCAAGGTCAGCACCAACACTTTGAATTGTGCTCGGAAACGTACTGGGAGCCAATGTAGGTCCTTTCAAGACTGGTGTTATATGGTCTTGGCGGCCGCTCCCAGTCCCCAGTCTAGCTGCCACATTCTGGATTAGTTGTAGTTTCCAGGTCACCTTCAAAGGGAGCCCCACATAGAGCGTGTTGCAGTAGTCCAAGCAGGAGATAACTAGAGCGTGCGCCACTCGGGCAAGACAGTCTGCAGGCGGGTAGGGTCTCATCCTGCGTACCAGATGGAGCTGATAAAACAGCTGCCCTGGATACAGAATTGACCTGCGCCTCCATGGACAGCCTTAAGGTGACTGGAACCATTTGCGATGGAAACTGGCACAGTTTGCACTGAAGCATGGTGGTAAAACACACACCAAGAATGTGATCTTTTGACAGGACAAGGTTCGGGTTATTAAAGCCAGAGCTGGGAGTGTTGACGGGGAGAGCAGAGATAAGGCCTTTAAGGAGATAGAATCAGAGTATTGCAAAGGGTGCCCGAGGGTCATCTAGCCCAACCCCTTGCAATGCAGGAATCTCAACTAAACCATCCCTTAAATCCAACCTCCAAGGAAGGAGCCTTTCTGAGGGGGTCAGTTCCACTGTCAAACAGTTCTTGCTGCTGGAAAAGTTCTTCCTGAAGTTTAGCTGGAATCTCCTTTCTTGTAACTTGAAGTCACAGGTTCGAGTCCTGCCCTCCAGAGGAGGAGAAAACAAGCTTGCTGCCTCTTCCATGTGTCAGCCCTGGAGATATTTGAAGAGGGCTATCCTATCTCCTCTTTTCCAGGCTAAACATACCCAGCTCCTTCGACCATTAGTTTCCAGACCCTTGGATTATATCGGTCACCCTCCTCTGCACACCTTGGCAGGAAGGTGGAAATAATGTGCACATCTCAAAAACAACCTCTTCTCAATTCAGACGCAAGAAGCAACAGCTTCCTGGCATTCCTTGAGTGTTTGTGTGTGCCCTCCTTTGCACCCCTTTCTTGACTCAAACCACCTGCTTGCTATAGATAGCAACGTGCCTTCCTGGACATTTGCACAGCTAAATCTGCACTTGATCAGAAGCCGAGTTCTCTAGTCTCGGATTCCTAGAGCAGCCTTAACAAAGCTGGTGCTCCAGAACTACAACTCTCCCCAGAGCAAGTGCGCTATGACCGGCCTTCCAGTTTTCTTAAATGAGGCACGAGCTTACCATATTTTTCGCCCTATAGGACGCACCATCCCATAAGGCGCACCTAGTTTTTTTGGAGGGAAATAAAGGGGGGGAATTGTTTCCCCCCCCAGGCGCGGGGCTGGGGCGGGGGAGGCCCGAACTTCCCCCGACCCCAGCCCCCAAACAGGCAGATCTCTGCAAGCCATGGGAGCCCAGTGCTGGCTCCCGCTGCTTGCGGAGAGGTCCGCGAAGCCTGGAGAGCGAGAGGGGTCGGTGCGCACCAACCCCTCTCGCTCTCTAGGCTTCAGCGAAAGCCTGCATTCGCCCCATAGGACGCACACGCATTTCCCCTTCATTTTTGGAGGGGGAAAAGTGCGTCCTATAGGGCGAAAAATACGGTATTTTGCACAAGCCACTGGGAGAAGGGCCATGATGGGGACAGCTGCCAGCGCCTCACAGCAGAGATGGGAGAGGATTCCCTTCCATTTCCCAGCTTTACCTGGTTGGTCCACAGCCAGGATGCCACCCCAAGCCCTTTCCCTGCCCGCAAACGGAACAACACGGTGGCAAAGCCTCCTGCTGCAGCCTCGTTCCTGAGCCAGTTCAGTGGCACCATCCCATTCCTGCCTATTCTGAAGCAAGCTCTATCGCAGGAAGCTGCCTTATACATTTGACTCCCTCTTGCTCAGTAATGAGGGTTTCTGACATAGCTGTCAAGTGTCCCTTATTCCAGCGCCATGTCCCGCTGCTGTCCCTTATTGATGGATGTCCCTTAAATGATGTCCCTTAAATTTCAAAGGAAGCACCTCCTCTCCCACCCTCCCTGCCAGCCAGGGAGGAGGGAGGCTCCAACTGCTTGGCTGTGTTGCTCACCCAATAAGAAGTCTAAGCACGACTGGGGGGTGGAGCTTGCCTGCCTTGTGTGTGGCTAGTTAATGCAAGCTGAGGGGGGTTTTGAATGCTGGACGCCATTTTGTTGCACGTGCTGCTGCAAACTTTGCAGTGCAAAGCCAGGCCGGGGAGCCATCTTAAGTTGAGGCTGCATAGGCCTTGTGGTGCATGTGATTCAGATTCTATTCAGTTGAACCTCTGGTTACAAAGTTGGTTGGACAGTGTTCTCGAAGCTACCAGCATGAGTTTGACCAGACTGCAGGACAGGAAGACTGGAGTGCCTGGAACAGGTGAGGCTGCAGGTCCCTTATTTTGGCTGCTGGTCCCTTATTTTCAAGGCTGCTGGTCCCTTATTTTAAAGTCTGTAAGTTGACAGCTATGGTTTCTGATGGGGAGTTTATCCCAACTCCACCTGGGACCTTCTGTTTGCAAGGCAAATGTTCGGCCGCTGAGCTTGGGTCATTTCCCACGGAGTTCAGGGGAGGTCTGATCCCACAGAAGCCTAAACCCCCAAATTCCCCTGGCTCAGTGGAAAGAGCGAGGGGGTCACTGCCCACCCAAAACAAGCGAGACCTGAGCTGTTTTATCGAGCGGGGCACAGCTGCTGAAAGTACTCGCTACAGCAAGGCAATTGCTAGAAACACAGATACAGTGGTATGTTGGTTCTCTAACGGCTCGGCTCCCAAACACCGCAAACCCGGAAGTAAGTGTCCCGGTTTGCAAATGTTTTTCGGAAGCCGCACCTTGGTTTTTGAACCGTTTCGGGAGTTGAAAGGACTCCCGGAACGGATTAAGTTCGAGAGGCAAGGTATATAAGCCAATTCCAAATGGGTCGCCACAATGGAATGTCTATTTTTTTCTGCAATGAAATTTGCTGTTATGATTATTTCATTTCTATACCGCTTTATATTTTAAAGAACAAACCTCAAAGTGGTTTGCAGCACATTCATATGAAACAATGCCAAATAAAACTAACTCAAGCTTCAAGGACAAGACAGTCTCACTTCGGGTTACAGACGCTTCAGGTCGTGTTTTTTGGGTTACAGACTGCTGAAACCTGGAAGTACCGGAACGGGTTACTTCCGGGTTTCAGCGGCCGCACTTTGCGCATGCACAGAAGTGCCAAATCGCAACCCGCGTGTGCACAGACGCGACACTGCAGGTTGCAAATGTGCATCCCGCACGGATCACGTTCGCAACCCGTGTCCACTGTATTTCAGTTCCTTCTCTAAGGAACGTTTTGCTTCCCCCAGTCGCCAAGCGGGCACCCAGAAATCTCCATGTGGCCACAATAGGATCCGCAGCACTTGCAAAACGCGCCTGGCTGATTTTGAATACGGGGCTGGACAAGGGCAGAGGCATGAATTGGTGCAAGTGATAGAGACGAGTGCGCACAGACCCACACGGAACTAGGGGCCAGTGTGGGGACGGGCACTGCTTTAACCTCAAAGAACGGGCTGCTCCATGCCCTTCATGATCCTGCAACGGTCAAATCCAGGAAGGCCGTCGACGAAAGGGACAGGAGGCATAATGTAAACCCCAAGCCCCAACCGCTCCCGCAAGCCCTTAGGGCAAAAAGGCTACTGGGACAGCTGTAGTTTCAACTTTTTCGTCTGTTTTTATTTCTTTTCTCTTTTTTGCGTGTTTTTTTTAATATTTTAAATCTTGTTCTCGAGATGGCTACAACACCAGACGGAACAGAACCCCCCCCCCATTTCCTGCCTCAATGTCTGCGCGGGGCCCGCGACTCCCTCTCTCTCTCTCTCTGTGTCTCCCCCCACACCGGAGTCGCTGCCGGGATCGGTTTTAACGAAATAGCCTGCCCGCCCCCCCTCTCGGTCCTCCAGAGCCCCCCCTCCCACGAAGCCCCTTCCCACCCCTCCAAAGCGGTTAAAAAAAAAATCCCAAACAGATTTAAACCAAATTTTCCAAAAAACCCAAATCAACTTTTAAAAAAGAATATATATATATATATATAATATAATATATATTATAACTGTTTTATCAAAGTAAGCAAACACGTTGGTGGGGTGGGGGTCTAGGTTTTCCCTAACCCTTCTCTCTGTGGGTCATCCTTTGCCAACCCCTAAAAGACCCTGGGATTCCACCCGATCTTTCATTTGGGACTAGGGGGGGAGGGGAGGCAGAGCTCTGGAAATCCGGGAGGTGGGGCTTTGCAAAACAACAACCCTGGAACTAAGCCCCTTCGCCCCATTCCCCCATCCCCTGCAGGGCAGACTATTGGGTTTCTTAGATAGGTGTTTGGTTTTTGTTTCTTAATCCCGAATGGATCCTTAAGTAATCATTTTTATTTTCATTTCACAGAAAGTTTACTACTTTGTTTTGCTTTTTCCATCTTTTTTTTTTTTTTTTTGCTTCCAGGCAAATTAGTTTTCTATTGTTTCATATTTCTGTTGTTGTTTTTAAAACATTTTATTACTATTTTCCTTTTCATGGTTTTTTTTGTCTTTTCCCCCCTCTTTCTTTCTTTCCCTCTTTCTCTCTCTCTCTTTTTTTTAAAGCAAGTCCATCTGAAAAAGCAGGCTCCCCCTCCCCCCGCGACGCCGTAGGTCAGTTGCAGCCATCGATATTCGCGGATAAGTTGTGCCCCCCGGGATTTTATGGTTTTTTTCGCGTTTTTATCTCTTTTTCTCTCTCTCTCTCTTTCTCGCACTCACAAGCAGGAACTTCACCGACTCGTTCTCGCGGCAAAGTGTCTCTTCCGGGTTGGCGGGACACAGCAGAGCGAGTCAGAGCCCTCAGCCGCCATGAAGTTTGCTGGTTGTGGGACACTGTCTTGGTAGTTTTATTTCCTCTTCTGAAAATAAGACATTCCTGGGAAAGGAAGGAGGAGGAGGAGCCGTAAAAAAAGGGCAGAGGAAGAAAGGCAGTGTTAGAAACTCAGATATATAATCTAATCGCCAAATGGCAATTAAACCTAGGCTGCGGTTGCCAAAATATGTATGTTCAGGTTTCCCCCTCTGATGGGATTACAGTCATATCTCATGTTGCGTCTGCTTCAGGTTGTGTTTTTTTGGGTTGCGGACTCCCGAAACCTGGAAGACTGAAACGGGTTACTTCCGGGTTTAGGCAGTCGTGCATGCGCAGAAGCGCTAAATCGCACTTTGCGCATGCGCAGAAGCGCTGAATCGCAACCCGCACATGCGCAGAAACAGGTTGCAAACGCTGCGGGTTGCAAACGTAAATCCCGCAAGGATCACGTTCGCAACCTGAGTGTCCACTGTATTACTATTACAGTTGTACCTCCGCTTACGTATCCCTCTGGATACGTAAACTTTGGGATGCGAATGCGGCAAACCCGGAAGTAGTTTTCTGGGTTTCGCAGTGCACGCATGTGCAGAAGCGCTCTATGCGCATGCACAGAAGCGATCCTCCGTTTGCGAGTTCCTCAGGGTGTGGCCGGACCTCCGGAACGGATCCTGTTTGCAACCGGAGGTACCACTACATTTCTATACCGCTTTATTTTTTTAAGAACAAATCTCAAAAGCAGTTTACAACACATTCAAACATCAAACAAGGTTATTGCAGTTCCACAGAATCCTTTCACAGAGTCCAAGACAAGGATTTCCGGAATATTAGCCGTGTTTTGTCATCCTAGGCTTCATCAGTAGTAGAAACTCACATATGATATCACAGGACAGTGGATCTTATAGCATAGTAGTAGCTAATATTCCGGAAATCCTTGTCTTAGACTCTATGAAAGGATTCTGTGGAACTGCAACAAACTTTCGTGTGGATTGTTGGACTCTATGAACAGACAGGTGGAATAGACACTTTCATAAATATGGACCTTATGCACAAACTGATTAGAGAATGAACTGATCCACTGGGTCGTCTACTTTTTCCGTTGAACTTTATGAACTACTTCTGTTGAAATTTACAATTCAATACAACAATTCAATACAACAACAAATACAATGTTTGACAGCTGTGTTTACAGCTGTCAAATATGGCAGCCAGCTGCAGAGCCGTCATGCCCTGGAACAGCGCAACTGACCAGTGGGAGGAAGACACCATATTCAAGCCACTGGCGCCCGCCCCAAGCTTATAGAATCATAGAGTTGGAAGAGACCCCAAGGGCCATCGAGTCCAACTCCCTGCCAAGCAGGAAACACAATCAGAGCACTCCTGACATATGGTTGTCAAGCCTCTGCTTAAAGACCTCCAAAGAAGGAGACTCCACCACACCCCTTGGCAGCAAATTCCACTCTCGAACAGCTCTTACTGTCAGGAAGTTCTTCCTAATGTTTCTTTCTTGTAGTTTGGAACCATTGCTCCGTGTCCGCTTCTCTGGAGCAGCAGAAAACAACCTTTCTCCCTCCTCTATGTGACATCCTTTTCTATATTTGAACATGGCTATCATATCACCCCTTCACCTCCTCTTCTCCAGGATAAACATGCCCAGCTCCCTTAGCCGTTCCTCATAAGGCATCGTTTCCAGGCCTTTGACCATTTTGGTTGCCCTCCTCTGGACACGTTCCAGTTTGTCAGTGTCCTTCTTGAACTGTGGTGCCCAGAACTGGACACAGTACTCCAGGTGAGGTCTGACCAGAGCAGAATACAGTGGCACTATCACTTCCCTTGATCTAGGGTGCTTGAAGCTTCTGCACATGCACAGGAAATTGGGAGGAAAAGTTCAATTCTGCTCACCTGGGAGACAGGCAGAGTGAAGGAGGCACAGGCTACCGGAACAATCTAGTGAAGTCCCTCAAAGCCCAGCAAACCTGTTTGCACTCCTCGGCGCTGTGGGAGGAGAGAGGAAAAGAGAGGGGACCGTTATTTGGGGAGGGGAAGAACAAGCGCTCTGCGCATGGCTATGAACCGTGCGGCCACACATTGCGAGGTGAGGCACCAACGGCCGCCAGTAGACCAGCTTTTCTGAGAGCGAGCAAACCACACAGAGATGGGGAACAACAGAGACCCGGGACGGCACGTCCAAATCCCCGCGCAGCTATAAAACAAACAGGGCAGAAAACTGAGGACCAGGAACTTGAGTCAGAGGTTAGGGAACTGGGCGGAGGTCTGTATAAATCAGTGGTGATGAAGCTCAGGGACAAATGTGTTGTGTGTGCAGAAATAGCCTCCTTAGCAGGCCAGATACTCCCGGAGGAAGCCCGGAATTCCAGTGCCCAAGTGGAACCCACCAAGCTCCCTCCTTTACTCGCACGCAGAAGAAAGGCTACCATGGGATCCCCAAGACCAGGGCACCCTGCCCTCACAGCAGCCCTGCATAAACCGCCTGCCCCAGCTGGAGGAGGCCCCGAATGCCATGGGGTGGAAGGAAAGCCCCGCAGGCAGGCAGGCTGGGGTGGCACTTGGGTGCCGAGACGTTTGCCAAACTGCCTGGCAAGGCGTGGCACGGAGTAACAGGCCAGGGCTTGCTTCAGCGCACACAGCCCCGGCGAAGGGGAAGGAGCCCTGGCAAAGCCGCAGGGCCTCGGAAGCAGATAGGGCTGGGCATGGGCTTGCCTGAGCCAGTCACCCTGTGCTGACAAAGGGCGCAGGACTGGGGCCAAGCAGCCTTGCGGTTTCCCCCTCCCAAAAGCCGCACAACCGGACTGGCAGGACCAGAAAAACCTGACTGGCAACCGGGAAGAGAGAGAGAGAGAAATCCCAGCCGAGGGACACACCGACCCAGCAATCTCCTGGCAAAGAAGGGTTTTCCTCCACAGTTGGCACAGAGAGAGGGGCTGCCAAGCTTGCTCCCAGCATGACAAGCTATTTTAAAAAACCTTTTTAACAGGCATAACACACACGCAAATTGAGATTGGGGATTGCGTGAGTCGGGGGGCTTCACTGGGTCCCCCATGAAATGAATGGCTCGTGATCCACACAAGGATCATAGTTTCATAAAGCCAGTGAGCCAAAACTGCTCAAGGAGGTGAAACATACAATCAGAGTTGGAAGGGACCAAAGGGTGACTGTCCAACCGGTTGAAATCGCTGGTCGTCCCTGGTCGATCCCAAAAAGCTCAACAACTCTGATTGATCTCACCCCCTAAAAAAAGCTCAACAACTCTGGTCAATCCAATGGGTAGATTACTGCCAGTTTATTTCAACTAGGCCAGGGCCTTTTCAGCACTGGCCCCAATTTGGTGGAACGCTCTGTCCCAAGAGACCAGGGCCCTGCGAGACTTGACATCTTTCTGCAGGGCCTGCCAGACGGAGCTGTTCCGCCTGGCCTTTGGTCTGGACTCAGTCGGACCCTTATGTTTCCCTCCCCTTATAGTCTTGATCTATGGGCTACTATAAAATGAGGCTGCATTTTAAACTGTATTTTAATAAACTGGTCTTTTTGTTTGTTTGTCCCCCACCCCCATTATGTTTTATTGTAATTTTATTGGTGTTAGCTGCCCTGAGTCCGGGAGGGTGGAGTATAAATAAAAATGTATTATTATTATTAATAGTGGGAGTAAATCGCAGTCTCTTGGAAGTTGGACGCCCCTGATCTAGTCCAAGGAATCTTGCTGTGTCTGATCACACCGCCCCACCCTTACCCCTGGTACCCCCACCTGACCCATCGCCCCACCCAGCTCCCCCCGACCGCAGCCCTGAAGTCCGCACTGACCTTGTGACCTGCTTGTGGAAGTCTGTCAGCTGCTTGTGGGTCACTTGCACGGCTCCCCCCGATGTTTCCTTTGGTAAGCCCTTCAGCGAGTTCTCCAGCCAGCGGCAGAAGGTCTGTGGCAGCCACAGAGCGGAGAGGGGAGAGAAAGGAAAGGGGAAAGGAGTGACTCCCAAGAGAAGACCCTCCCAAGATTCCGCAGCAACACACAAAGCCTGGGGGGTTAGAACACCTGCTTTGAGTGCAGAAGGCACCCAGCTCCATCCGCAAGCCCCCTGCCTGGAACCCCTGGAGAAATCCCTGCCGGCCAGCGCAGGCCAGTGGTTCCATAAACTCATTGCCAGTGCCCCCCAACTTACAAAAGGTAAAGGTAAAGGTAAAGGGACCCCTGACCAGTCGTGGCCGACTCTGGGGCTGTGGCGCTCATCTCGCTTTATTGGCCGAGGGAGCTGGCATACAGCTTCCAGATCATGTGGCCAGCATGACGAAGCCGCTTCTGGTGAACCAGAGCAGCGCACGGAAACGCCGTTTACCTTCCCGCCAGAGTGGTACCTATTTATCTACTTGCACTTGACGTGCTTTCGAACTGCTAGGTTGGCAGGAGCAGGGACAGAGCAATGGGAGCTCACCCCGTCGCAGGGATTCGAACCACCGACCTTCTGATTGGCAAGTCCTAGGCTCTGTGGTTTAACCCACAGCGCCACCCGCGTCCACCTTACGAAAAGCATGACACAAAAGAGCAGTTTGCACGCCCCGCCAAGGAAGAAGATAACATACAATTCAAGATGGTAAGGGCTGGCTGCATGTTTGTTCAAAACCAAATTTAAATGCGGTTTATCCAACGAAACGGGACTTGGTCTAGCTTTTCAAAGTCCGGTTGTGTCAAGCTAGCGCCCAGAGGGAGGGCAGTGGCGGCTGTCCTGCCAAAAAGCCCAGTGCTCTGCCCACCCGGAAGGCCCAGTCCCAGCTTCCTCCTTACCGGCCTGTCGACCTGCATGATCTCCCACAGCACCTCGGCCACGTCCGGCAGGGTATAAGGCGGCAGGCAGAAGCAGCTGGTGTGCAAGAGCTGGCTCACAAGCTGCTGTCCCAGCTGCGTCATCACCTGCGCAATCAGCTCCTTCCGCGCCTCAAAGTTCTCTTCATGCTGTGGGGACAGAGAGAGGGGGGCTCACTTGCGGGGGGCCCTCAGAGCTGCGGAGGGCTTCCCACCCAGACCATGGGCCGCTCTTGTTGCAGGAATTTATGTATAGGTTGGGGGGGGGTTGTCCCTGCAGCAGATATCATGCACATGCAGCCCACTACCAAAATCAGCACCATCACTTTTGTGACTTTTGTGATTTGTCCCCACAAAACACCCCATCACAGTTTCTTCCTATCTATTCAAAGGGCCTCTGCTGCAGAATACCAAATGTAAGAATTCACTGATAAATGTCTCTATGTACTGACTCACTGGGTAAACTTCATAAATTCCTATAGACATGTGAGCTCAGCTACTCAGCAGCCCCTCTGCCTGAGTGATAATTCCTGGCATCCTGATACCTGAGTGCCAGACAGGTAGCCATTCCAGAAATACCAAACCCAGATGAAGACAAAAGGGTGTGATTAACTTGGCCGGGAAACAGGGAATTGTAAATATCTCTTTTGTTCCACTTGATGGGTGTTTGGTGGAGGGCAAGGGGAACCATGGGGCAGGGTCCAGGATGCTCAGATTCCTGCCACCAGACCTCCCCTTTCATGATGTAACCGTGATGTATTAGTGATGTAGTTTGCAGGGTGTAACACGGAGATTAGCAGCTAATAAAAGTTTGGGTTCTCTTTTGTACAGGGCTTCCATCTTGTTCCACCTGGTGGCAGGTGGGAGTCCTGTCACAACAGTCTTCAATAAAGACCAAGCCTACTGGCTGCTGTTTTGCTCTGGTATTCCTGGCTGGTGTCCTTGTTTTTTGTCCAAGGGAGCCCTCAGATTTCTCCGTTAACACGCTCGGCACCCCGCTTCTGCTCCAGAGGGAAATATCATCCTCATTCCCCCACCTTCTCTGGGGGGCAGGCAACCTTGGAGTCCCCCCATCCCACCCACAGAGTCAGGTGGCCTGCAAATCAGGTCTCTCCCTGCTTTCCAATGACCCTGCTTTTCTCCTTGGGCTAAACTTCGCCCTTGCTCTTGTTAACCCTCAGGTGGGGCTCCCCTCAACCTCTGCGATGGATTATAATGGAAAACTTAATTAAAATAATTTTTTTTAAAAAAAAGCTGTGTGTCTTGGCACCCTGCATTAACGCCTGGCGCCCGCCACTCACGTCGTTGGACACTCCCGTGTGGACGAGGTCACGCAAGAACTTCATGACGCTGCAGTTGGCATCGCGGTGGTCCAGGGTGGTGGCAGCGATGGCCCACTGCAAGATGGGGAGAATGACCTGGCTGCGCAGGAGGGTGATGGGGCTGCGCTGGATGAACCTGCGAGGGGGAGGCAGCATCGGACGGTTAGGACCCCAGAGTTCCCAGCGGCCGGTGAGAAAAAAGAAACCCCTCCTGCGTGTCAATGCCTGATAAAAGCTCTTCGGATCTGGGTCCTAGATACCCCAACCCCATTCCTGATTAGGGTCCCTTCCTGTCCCGAGGGCAGCGGAGCCGCAACGATAGCGGCCCCTCTGTTTTTTGCAACCTCTTTCCTCCAAGGTTCAGGAACACTGACCTTTAAGAGAGACACTGCCAGGCATTTGTGCAGGCCTCTCGGGGGGGGGGGGGAACGAGACTGAGGTTCGGTCCCTGCTGGGATTTGGAGTAAACCAGACCGAAAAAACCTGCTTTGGGTGGGAAGTTCGCAAGGCTGGCCTGCAAGCAAGGCAGCCAGGAGCCAAGCGCAGGGTGTGGGGTACCTGGTTGCCAGCCGGAAGAGGTCGTCCACAGTGTCCGGGTGGTTCTGGAGGCCGTTGGGTTGCTCGATGAGCCTGAACGTGGGGACACACAGAGCCTGGGAGGACAGAAGGAAGCCTTTAGCAGTTAGGTAAAGGTAAAGGGAGCCCTGACCATTAGGTCCAGTCGCAGACGTCTCTGGGGTGTACAGACCTGGGCGGGAACTAGCTTATTGCATAAAAGTAAGGTAAAGGTAAGGGACGTGGGTGGTGCTGGGGGTTAAACCACAGAGCCTAGGACTTGCTGATCAGAAGGTCGGCTGTTCGAATCCCCGCGACTGGGTGAGCTCCCATTGCTCGGTCCTTGCTGGTCAGGGTCCCTTTACCTTTACCTTTACCTTTAAGTAAAGGGACCCCAGACCATTATGTCCAGTCGCAGACGACTCTGGTGTTGCAGCACTCATCTCGTTTATTGGCCGAGGGAGCCGGCGTACAGCTTCCGGGTCATGTGGCCAGCATGACTAAGCCGCTTCTGGCAAACCAGAGCAGTGCATGGAAACGCCATTTACCTTCCCGCCGGAGGAGTACCTATTTATCTACTTGCACTTTGACGTGCTTTCGAACTGCTAGGTTGGCAGGAGCAGGGACCGAGCAACGGGAGCTCATGCCGTCGCGGGGATTCAAACCGCAGACCTTCTGATCGGCAAGTCCTAGGCTCTGTGGTTTAACCCACAGTGCCACCTGCGTCCCTCCAAATGCATGCCCCCTGTAATACAAATATATGGGGGGGGGGCAGCCACGTCTGGAATTATTATTATTATTACTATTATTATTTGAATTTATATACCGCCCTATACCCTGGGGGTCTCAGGGCGGTTCACAGAATAAAATCAAGATATAAAACTACAAAATACCTAATAAAAACAAAACCAACCCAATAGCCACCCCCCCAAAAAAAACACGCACATGGGCATAGGATGTAAATGGGATCAACCCAAGGCCTGGTTAAAAAGGAACGTTTTTGCCTGGCGCCCAAAGGTGTATAATGAAGGCACCAGGTGAACTTCCCTGGGGAGAGCATTCCAGGGACGGGGAGCCACTGCAGAGAAGGCCCCGTTCTCGTGTTGCCGTCCTTGCATTCCTTCCCCAAAGGTTACATTCAAAGGGAATCTGGAGGGAACGTCTCTGAGCATGGGCAGAGCTCGTCGTGCCAGGAAAGGGGCTGTTTCGCAGCACGCGTTCGGACCAAGACCAGGAAGGGGCCTCCCCAGGCCGGGAGAAGCCCCAGCAGTGGCATAGCGTGGGGGTGCAGGGGGGCCGGCCGCACCGGGCGCAACATCTGGGGGTTAGGGTTAGGGGGCGCAAATCCACGGGTTAGGGGGCGCAAAGTACTTGCCTTGCCCCGGGTGCTGACAACCCACGCTACGCCATTGAGCCCCAGAGAAGCCGCAAGGAAGCCCTGGGGGGCCAACGTACCTGCAGCATATCCAGCAGCCCCTGGCGACAGCCTTCCTCCATTCCGTACTCATCCACAAGTATGCTGCCCAGGTAGAGGAAGCAGGAGTGCTGGTGCTCCTGGTAGACGCTCACCATCTGCCGGGAGGGGGGGAGGAGGAGAGAAGCAGAGGTCAATGAATAGGGAGGATCCTGGAGTCGAAGCAGCAGCCCAGTGGACCGGGTGGAGCTGCTTTCTATCTACCTTTCGAGAGAAGGTTCCAAGGCAAGCGACAGCAGTAAGAAAACAGGTGGCATTTTAAACAGTTTAAACCATTCACAACAAAAACACCAGGGTGGGTTCAAAAACATCTATCACAGGTGCCCAAAGGGGCTGACTGAGAAGAAGAGGTGCATATTCAGCACAATTCAAAGTGCTGGTGCTGACTTTGAAAGCCCTAAATGGCCTCGGCCCAGTAGACCTGAAGGAGAGTCTCTACTCCTGCACTGCATGGTCACAACCAATCCTACGATTCTCCTTCCTTGGAGGTTTTTAAATGGAGGCTGGATGGCCAACTGGTAGGGTTTTGACCTTTAAAGCCCTATACGGCCTAGGACCCTCGTACCTACAGGACCGCCTCTCCTGGTATGTCCCACGGAGGACCTTACGGTCTACTAACAAAAACATCTTGCAGGTCCCAGGCCACAGGGAGGTTAGGCCGGCCTCGACCAGAGCCAGGGCCTTTTCAGCCGTGGCCCCGATCTGGTGGAACGCTCTGTCCCAAGAGACTAGGGCCCTGCAGGACTTGACATCTTTGGCCAAGGCGCAGTCTGACCCCCTCCTTTGGTAATCCTCACAAAACTCTGGCCCAATGGTTGCCATTGATTTGATTCTGAACTGATTTTAGAATGAAATGATTTTAGAATGCTGTGTTACTTTTATTGTTGTTAGCCACTCTGAGCCTGGCTTTGCCTGGGGAGGGCGGGATATAAATAAAATCATCATCATCATCATCATCATCATCATCATCCTTCCTATTCCTCCCTTGGTTCACCCTCCCTACAACAACCCTGTGAGGTAGGTTAGGAGGCTGTGACTGACACCCAGGTCACCCGGTGAGATTCCTGGCTGAGAGGGGATTCGAACCCTGATCTCCCAAGGTCCTAGTCTGACACTCTCACCACCCCACCCCACCCCACCCCACTGGCTTCCCAAAGTCCCTTTGCTGTGGGGCAGCTCTGTAAATTAGGTAGGTAAATAGAGGGAAGAAAAATGATTTTTAAATGAATTGATTTTAGGATGCTGTTACTTTTATTGCTGTTAGTCACTCTGAGCCCGGCTTCGGCTGGGGAGGGCGGGATATACCGTATTTTTTGCTCTGTAAGACTCACTTTTTCCCCTCCTAAAAAGTAAGGGGAAATGTGCATGCATCTTATGGAGCGAATGCAGGCTGCGCAGCTATCCCAGAAGCCAGAACAGCAAGAGGGATTGCTGCTTTCACTGTGCAGTGATCCCTCTTGCTGTTCTGGCGTCTGAGATGCAGAACATTTTTTTTTCTTGTTTTCCTCCTCCAAAAACTAGGTGCGTCTTGTGGTCTGGTGTGTCTTATGGAGTGAAAAATACGGTAAATAAAAAATTGTTATTATTATTGCTTTAGCGATTCCTGCACTGCAGCGGGTTGGTCTGCATGGCCCCCTGGGGTCCCTTTCCGAGGCCATTGTTCTACGGGCGTTTACCTGGGTGACCAGAGGCTGCAGAAGGGCCGCCGAGCCTTTCCCCACGCAGCGGACAGCGAAGCGCAGGCACCGGCAGCAGCGCTCCACGATGCGGTTATCGGCACGATGCTTGTTCAGGGTCTCTGACAGGACTGGCCAGATCTGGGCGGAGGAAGGAGAGCGATTACGGAGGGTTTCCTTTACATCGGACGGGGGTGGCAGGCCGGGCCTCCTCTGCCTGGAGACCTAATCCCACTGGCAGCAGCCGGAGTGGCACATTCCACAAGCTCAGCACTAGCAGGGAGAAAGGGGCCAGGCCCCAGTCTGCAAAAGTATTCAGGCCGCGGGACTTTGCTTATCTGGCCATTTGCGGAAGGACCAGGAGCGTGAAAGCCTGACCGGGGGGGGATGGCCAAGGCCCCAGTGCTGCAAAGGGTGGGCCACGGGGTCAAATGCGCACACAGAGCGCCGGGACAGCGCGATGGCAAACGTCTGGGGCTGGGAATCCGTTCAGTCCCCAGTTTAAATATCACCATCGATTCATTAGGTAAAGCCTTGTTTCCGTGCCCCACCATCTGGGGAGAAAACTGACCTCCCCCTTACAGGGGTTGTTGTAAGGATTACAGAGGCAATGTACGTGAAGCATTAGGACTACAGAGGTAATGTACGTGAAGCGTAAGGATTACAGAGATAACGTATGTGAATCCTGAAGAACATGATAAAAATATACATGACATTATTATTACATACAGTCACCCACCCCTTACCATGGGGGGCACCACAGAACAGGGGAAACGAGTAAGTAAAGCCCTCGGCTACCTCCCAACCCCACCCCTTGGCGTTGCTCCATCCAGGGTGAGGAGGAGACAAGGTCAACAGGAATCCAAGCTCCACCTGTGCAATGACGGCTGAAGTGTGCCACAGAGGGCCAGCCCACATGGGTGACCCGGGCAAGTAAGCCAAGCCGCTTCACCAGTCGCCCTCTGGAGTGAGCAGGGGGGCTTCTCCACCTACCTCCTGGATGACTTCTCCACCTACCTCCTGGATGACTTTTTGGCACGGGTGGGTCTGTCCATTTTCTACAATAGGATTGGTATGCCTGCGGGGAAAGAGACGGAGGGATGGAATTCGTGGGTGAGCTGGGCTGGAGAGGCAGGTGCCAGCTGCTCTTCCACTGGCATGCTTAACGGGACAATTGCCCCGGGGAAGGAGGGCTGCAAAGACACAGTCCCCTCCTTCCCAAAAAAAGCAAAACAGCAGAGATCTGAGAGACGTGTGGCTGACATGTTGGCCCATCCTGAAACCTCAGGAGGTGGGGAAAGGGCCCCTTGCAGATCCAACCGCAATCTAAGGCAAGACCTTAGGGTGGAGTTGGACAGAATCAACTGCAGGAACCAAGTGCAGGGGAAGGAAAACACAACAATATTTGGATATGTGGAGAGCAGGAAGACCAACCACCTTTGGACAAAGGCTGAAAGCAGATTGCTGCTTCCCAAATCATGCTAACGGCAACAGATTTAAAGGCAGAGAAGCAAAAACAGAGCTGCAGAGTTGGGAGACAAGGCTGGATGAGGAGAGGCCCTTGTAGATTTAGCCAGCAGCACAGCAGAAGGAGAGAACGGGCATTTTACACACCTGGCAAACTTCTCTCTGCTTTCCTAATAGTGCCCTTTCAGCTGCTATGGCTTCTGCCAAACGATCCCAGGGACTGACATTTGGCAAACCCAGAGATCCCTATATGGGCCTCTCTATTGCTCCCCATCCCGGTCCGGAAATAAACAGGTTCATGGGGGGAAAGGTAAAGGTAAAGGTACCCCTGACAGTTAAGTCCAGTCGCGGATGACTCTGGGGTTGCGCGCTTATCTCCCTCTATAGGCTGAGGGAGCTGGCGTTTGTCCGCAGACAGCTTCTGGGTCATGTGGCCAGCAGGACTAAGCCGCTTCTGGCGAACCAGAGCAGTGCACGGAAACGCCGTTTACCTTCCCGCCAGAGTGGTACCTATTGATCTACTTGCACTTTGACGTGCTTTCGAACGGCTAGATGGGCAGGAGCTGGGACCGAACAATGGGAGCTCACCCCATCGCAGGGAATTGAATTGCCAACCTTACAATCGGCAAGCCCTAGGCTCTGTGGTTTTAGACTACAGCGCCACCCGCGTCCCTTTCAGGGGGAAAGGGAGCGCCTATTAAACTAGTTGAATTTCTGTTGTGCTGCTCTTCCCAAGGGAGCCTGGATGGATGGATGAGAAAAGAGGGAAGTTGTGGGGGGAGGAGGAGGGAGGAGGCAAGCAGAGAGCATTAGACCGAAGTGGGAGGCGGAGGAACGTTATCTGGGGCTCTCCCCCCACTGCCACAAATTCACTTCCTGACCACAGAATTTGAGCTCCGTTGGTTCAGGAGTTGAGCGAGTGTCCGGGAGATCCTGATTGAAGACGTCCAGAGGAAGACACACCCGCTGTTTCGGGTGAGCAGCCTGATGGCTATTGTTGCCCCCCAACCCCATGGATAGGGGGAGAGACCCCGGTCCCCAAAAGCTTCTTACCTAAATATAACAGCAAGGCGATCTAGGGGCACAGTGGGGTCTGAGGAGAGGCCATTGCTCGGCTCCTGAGAGAGCAGCTGGGAAAAAGAGAAAAGACACAAGACGGCTCAGGGAGGGACGTGGGACTCCCCTTCCTCAAGGAGGGTGGCCAAGAAAATGTTGCCTTGTTGCCGGCACTTGGGGAGGGGGTCTCCATGTTCAAGCCACACGTTGGAAGACCACTGGTGGGCACCGAGAGTGCCAGCGACAGTCCCTGAGCCAACCCCTCGGCCCGATTGTGTGGCTGATAATTTGACGCGCGACCTGGGGGTGGCTGGGAGCGACACGCTTTATTAAATGGGGCTGGCGTTTCCAGAGGCAACCCAAGACGACCACCACTTCTATGGCTTAATTTGTTACCCAAACGTCATCAGCAGATCCAGCTTAAAATCCAGTTATTAAAAACCGTTGGGGGAAAACCGAACTATAGTCAAAAGGACAGGCAGGAGGTCCTGAAAACAAGGTATCTCGGGTGTTGAGGCTCAACGGACAGAGGTGCTTCTTCAGAGAATGTCAGAAGAAACTGTATCATGAAGGCAACAGACACATCTCTGTGGGGATTCCCGCAGCTTATGGGGCTGCTGCAGAGAAGGCCGCCTCCTAGGCCACACCGACCCCCAACTACCCAGAGGGCCCCCTTTGCTAATCCAAACACCCGAGAGGGTCTGTAGGGAAAGAGAGGGTCTTTTGGGACAAGGCTTGACCCCTTTGAGCAAAACAAGCAAAATGTGTGTTTTTTAAAAGCGCTTGCCTTTCTTCCAAATGGTGAGGGCTTGCTTCCAAGTCCACCTTTACCAGTTTTTGTCCCAAAGCTCAGAAAACCCTCCCTCCCTCCAGGTAAAGCAGCCCCGCTCAGACGGCCCGTACCTTTTTCAGTGCCATCACCTGAACGGCACAAAGTTCACTGAGACACGCCGAGATCTTCTCCAGCGGGAGCCTAGCCAGCACCAAGGCAGTCCCTGAAGAAGAAGGGGAGAGGCGGCCACTTCATAAACCAAACCAGCCCAGGGACCAAACGGCCTCAAACGGCTGAGCTGACAGCAGCCCTCTGGGGTCTCCCATTTCCCCCTGAGAACCAGTGTGACGTAGTGGCAAATGGGAGGGACTAGGATGGAGAGGGGAGACCAAAGTTCAAACCCGGGACTAGGAGTGGGGAGATCGGTTTCCTGATTCCGGAAGGCCTGTAGCTCAGGGATAGAGAATCCAACTTGCATGCTGCAAAGATTTAATCTCCAGCTTGGAGTGGAAGAGACCTTGGCCGGAAACCCTGGAGAGCAGCTGCTGGCCAGTGTGGACAACACTGAGGTGTACTTAGCAAAACACTGCCGTCACACTCTGCTTGTAGAAGACAAGCATGTCAGCGAGGAGGCTACGCTGTGCCAGTATTCCTGACATGCTAGCTTTCCAGAGGCAAGGGCCCTTCAAAATATGCTGCTGTTGTAGGAGGACACCAAAGACGTGGTCCAGGGAAGCTCCCTCTCCTCGCCTGTGGGGCTGCCCCCCCCCCCGCCGCTGCTATCACGGAAAGAGAACGTACCTTTCAGGAGCCCCACAGCTGCTTCGGGCGAGAGCATGAAGGAGTCCAGGGAACGGGCGATTTCCAGCAAGCCGCTGAAGTGCTGGGCCATGTGGTCCCGGCACACAGAGCAGATGTTGTGAATGGCTTTGGCCGCCACCGAAGCCAAGGACTTCTCACAGAGGCCTTTCATCAGGTAGCCAAGCACAGGATCTGTTGCAGGAAGAGAGGGCAGCAGTGGGAGAATGAATGAATCTTTTTCTTCTATTATTATTAGTAGTATTAGTTCCACCCGACATCCGAAGATCACAACATTGAAGGGCTGTTCCGCCTGGCCTTTGGTTTGGATTCGGTGTGACCCTTATTTTTCCTTCCCCTTATGGTTTTGATCTATGCTCTTCTTTTAAAATGAGGCTGCATTTTAAATTGCATTTTAACCTGTATTTTAAAATGGGTTTTTTTCTCTATTATGTTTTTACTGTAATTTTACTGGTGTTAGCTGCCCTGAGCCTGCCCTGGCCAGGGAGGGCAGGGAATAAATAAAATTTATTATTATTATTATTATTATTATTATTATTATTATTATTATTATTATTATTATTACTACTGCTACTATTATTATTATTAAAATACAAAATGAGAACACAAAATGCATAAAACAAAAACAAACAGATTACACTACCCCCGCCCCCGCCAACATACCAACTGTGTCCAGGGCAGCTGTTTACCAGCTCCATCTGGTACGCAGGCTGAGACCCTACCTGCCCGCGGACTGTCTCGCCAGAGTGGTGCATGCTCTGGTTATCTCCCGCTTGGACTACTGCCATGTGCTCTACGTGGGGCTACCTTTGAAGGTAACCCAGAAACATCAACTACCATATTTTTCGCTGTATTTCCCCCCCTAAAAAGTAAGGGGAAATGTGTGCGCATCTTATGGAGCGAATGCAGGCGGGAGGCTCTGCTCAGCGCTCCCTTTAAAGAGCCGCATGGAGCATGTGTGCGGCTCTTGGGGGCTTTTCCCCGAGGAGGGAGAAGGGCTGCACACACACTCCATGCGCTCTTTAAAGGGAGCACGGCTCTTGGGGGAGCCTTAGCTGCGCGCAGCCTCTCCCGGGCAGGGGATGAAGACTCCCCTTGCCCGGGAGAGGCTGTGCACGGCCAAGCAAGAAGCCAGGACAGCCAGCGGGATCGGGAGAGGCTGTGTGCTGCGCAGCGATCCCACTTGCTGTCCTGGCTTCTGGGATTCAGAATCCCCCCCCCCCCTTGTTTTCCTCTTCCAAAAACTAGGTGCGTCTTATGGTCTGGTGCATCTTATAGAGTGAAAAATACGGTGATTCAGAATGCGGCAGCCAGACTGGTGACTGGGAGCGGCCGCCAAGACCATATAACACCGGTCCTAAAATACCTACATTGGCTCCCAGTACGTTTCCGAGCACAATTCAAAATGTCTCTGCCCCCATCGTCCAGCCCTGATGCTGAGGCCCAGCTCTGAGGGCCTTCTGGCGGCTCCCTCGCACTCACCAAGGAAATGGGGGTTCCTGTCCACAACTTCGCTCATTTCGCCAACCAGCTCGATGCTAGTGTAGCGGACGGCCGTGTGCACCGATTCAGGCAGGCGTACCACCCCTTCCAGGACCTCCACCAGCGTTGGGTTGTTCTCCCTGAGGGCAGGAAACGGCAATTACTCCACAGCAACAACAAAAACAAAGCTCTGCAAGCAGCTAGCCCATAACGGGGCCTGGGCGGAGAGCCTCGCTTTCGCAAAGAGGGCAAAAAGTGCCTCCAGAAAGAAAGGTTTCGCTTTTCTAGTCTTCGCCACGGAGAGTGCAGTGAATTGGTTTGTGCCAACCTGAACTTTTTCTACCCACTTCCACTTTAAAGAAGAATGGGAACTTTTTACAAACTATTTAAAAAGACAACAAAATGAACTGGACTCCTTGGGAGGTTTTGAATACAGTGGTACCTCTGGATGCGAATGGGATCCGTTCCGGAGCCCCATTCGCATCCAGAAGCAAACGCAACCCGAATCTGCACATCTGCGCATGTCATGATTCGCTGCTTCTGTGCATGACGTCATTTTGACCATCTGCACATGCGTGAGCGGCGAAACCCGGAAGTAACACGCACCATTACTTCCGGGTCGCCGCAGTGCACAACCCAAAAATACTTATCCCGAAGCTACTTCAACCCGAGGTATGACTGTAAACATACACAGATTTGTTGAGAATTAATATAGTGGACAGATAATATAAGGATGTATACAATTTTACAATATGCAGAGAACAATATGAGTTGAGAAATCAGAGAGAGGAGCTTCTGAGGGAAGTCTTGGGGAGGGGGGAAATGATGAAGATGATTTGTTTTGATAATTTGTTATGTTGATATTGTTAATAATTTTATTTTAAAAAAAAACCTGAACTTTTTCTATGGTTTATTACAGTAGATCACGTTATGAGTTTGACCCAAAGGCCACTGGCTGGTGACTTGGATATACACACAAATGCTAAAATGAATTTATGGTCCCTGGTCCACCCCCTCTAGGACGGTGCTGGCGGTACTCACTGGTCAACGCTCTTGGCTATCGAGGCCATGATGAAGAGGACTGCTTCCGTTACTTCCCACGGAGGGTTGCCCTCTTTCAGGGTAGCATACAGCTGCGAAGAAGGAACAAACACAAGAATTAAGTATTCAGGGACATGAGCTTTTTCGTTGGACGCACCTTAGCCATAAAGTCACTGTTAGGGGGGACTTTCCGGCCAGTTCGAAAGAGGAGCAGATCGAGGGTTTTGGACCTCAAGGGCAGAAAAAAATTCATGCAGTCAAAGTAGATGTGTGACTGTGGAAAACAGAAGGGTAAATGGCTTTTAAGAGGGCCCCAGGGACCAACATAAGGCATGCCAGTGAAAGTGGGTTGTACTTTGTAAAAAAAATTATTTAGCAGGATGTATATGCTGCTCAATCAAAATAATCTCCTTTAGCCAGTGGTTCCCAAACCTTCTTTCTCATGGATCACTTGGGAATCGCTAACTGTCTTGGCAAACCACTTAATAATTTTTCTGCCACTGTAGCAATTGTAATGTGCTGTGTTGTGTGGTTTTGTATTTTTACACACACCATGAACCCCTGAATGAAGCTCAGAGACCACTGATAGTCTGCAGATCAGAGCTGGGGAACCCCTACTCAAAGAAATTTGCATAAAACGCTATAAAGAAGTCACTGAAAATAGCAATAAAGGCAGACTTGAAAAAGAGCGGAAATCATTAAAATTATGAAATAAATCACATTGGGTCGGAATCAACTACAGAGTTGTATTAGCTCAGCAAAAGGACTCCTGCCCCCTTCTTCCTCAAATCTGCTCTGGAGGACTGGGAGAACCCCGCAGATCAGCACCCATGGAACGATCACCTTAGTGCTACTTTGAATTCTACCCTTTAAAAATAAATAACAAACTCGAAATTAATGGACTACGGAGAATTAGATAAGATGACAGGAAGGATTCGAAACCTGCGGTACCAGAGATTCACAGAAGATTGGAATAAATATACGAACTATTTGAAGAGCAATTGTAATCAACAAATCACGCTAGTAGGACTACAAGAAGTTTTGTAAGGAGAAATATATGAAGTACTGCAAAGAAGAGAAAGAAGAGATATGAGTTATAACACTAAATGTAAAAGTGGAAGTAAGAAATGTATATTAAGTGGAAAAGATTGAAAAATTTTCAGACGTGATTGATGGAAGCCAAAAAATTGTTTTAAGATATAAACGGATGTTTAATAATTGTTGAAAACGATATGTTAAAAAATGATTAAAAGCTTAAATAAATATACAAAAGCAGGAATTAACATGTGGACATGCACTGGGAAACGAAGCCCTTTCAACTCCTCCACCCAAACCACCCTCAAAAGCCAGGAGGAGACGCCGGCAGCATTTCGGGTATCCATACCAGACCAACCTGTTCCCCTCTCACCTGGGCAAAACACTCCACAGAGCCAACCAGGAAGATCAAGTCTTTCACAAGGTCTGACACTCTCATCCGGAACTCTCCAAAGTCGTCCGTCTCCTCGGGGATTCCTTCCTAGCAGAGGAAAACAAAGGAGGGAAGAGGGAGGGAGGGAGCGTAAGTAACTACCAGTAGCTCCCCTCCTGTGGGTCAAGTACAAAGGAGGCACAGGGGTGTTTGGGGGCCAGGAAGGAGAGGCGGACGTACGTGGTCCGGATCCAGCTGACAGTGCCGAGCCAGGGCGTGAAGGAGCCTCTGGATGTAGGCCTTGAAGATGCTGTGGATGACAACGTCCTCCGTCTTGTACAGGTGCTCCCCCAGCCGGTACCAGAAGTTGAAGGAAATCTCCACCACCTGTCATGGGCAGGAGAACCATTTATTTATTATTTATTTTCTAGCATTTTTTTTTAAAAAAAACCTTTCTTTACATTTATCATCATCATACCCCCAGCCACTCTGGGCAGCTCAAAGCATATACAAAAACAAAGTAAAATATCAAACATAAAAAAACTTCCTGATACAGAGCTGCTTCAGATGTCTTCTAAAAGTTATGTAGTTCATTATCTCCTTGACACCCGAAGGTGCCACTACCAAGAAGACCCTCTTGCCTGGTTCCCTGTAACTTCGCTTTTTGCAGCGAGAGAGCAGCAAGAAGGCCCTCCGAGTTAGACCTCATTTGTTTGTTTTAGTACATAAGAAGGTATATTAAAAGTTCCCAATGAAGCAAACGTAGAAAGGGACATCTAGAACTAAATACAAGGAAACCGATATAGAACTAAAAATACGGGAATGTGGGTGGCGATGTGGGTTAAACCACAGAGCCTAGGGCTTGCCGATCAGAAGGTTGGCAGTTCGAATCCCTGCAACGGGGTGAGCTCCCATTGCTCGGTTCCTGCCCCTGCCAACCTAGCAGTTTGAAAGCACATCAAAGTGCAAGTAGATAAATAGGAACCGCTCCGGCGGGAAGGTAAATAGTGTTTCCGTGCGCTGCTCTGGTTTGCCAGAAGCGGCTTAGTCATGCTGGCCACATGACCCGGAAGCTGTACGCCAGCTCCCTCGGCCAATAAAGCGAGATGAGTGCCGCAACCCCAGAGTCGTCCGCGATTGGACCCAATGGTCAGGGGTCCCTTTACCTTTTCCATACCAATATCAGAAGACCCTTTTAAACTCTCCCTCCCTCTCTCTCTCTCTCTCTGTACAATACAGCATCACCCAGCACCCTCCCGTTGCCTGAATGGCCCACGCTGCGGGTGCCTCCACCATGCCAACAACCCGGAAATTGAAGGGATGAGGGGGCGGCCTTCCTACCTCGTACTGCGGGTGACCCGCGCATATCAAGAGCAGTTCTATTGTCCGCAGGTCCCCCAAGCCTTGGCCTGGGGTGCAGACAATCTTATCCAGAAAGGTCTCGCAGAGTTCCGTGAAGATCCGGCAGTAATTGAGAACTCTGAAGGGAAAAGAAAAATGAAGGGTAAGCAGTGCTCCAAGTCAGCAAGCCACAGCCTTTGCCATGGAAATGCCCATCTCAGGCAGGAGCGGAAACAGGATTGCACACACACATTTACCACTGTCTCCTGCTCCCATATCTGCGCTGGCTGCCACAGCCCCTCACCCGCCCAATGGGAAGAGGAACAAGCTCTGCAGGAGAGACCCCGGTCTGCATGCAAGCCTTTGGCAACTCCATTTTAGAGGAAAGGCGGGTAAGAGGTGCCACGTTAGAAGTTTATAAACTTAAGCATGGCACCGAGGAAGCGGCTAGAGAAAAAGTTTTGTCCCTCTCTCCAAATTCAGGACAGGTAAAAAGAAGTAGTTCTTCACATAGCGCATAGTTACAGCTTGAGAGTGTTAAATACCTAGACAGACACTAGAATGATGTAGTTTTTAAAAAGCCAGAGTTAGAGATGGGAAGGCCGAGGGGGGGGGAAATTGGGGGGGACTGGAAACCAAGTTTTTTTCTGTTTTTTTCCAAATGACCTTGGGGAAAAACCTGTCTCCCCCCCCCCCAATTTTTCTGGTTTTTCCCATCTCTAGCCAGAGCATACATTTCTTAACAGGAATAATAATAATTTATTATTTATACCCCACCCATCCGGCTGGGTTTCCCCAGCCACTCTGGGCGGCTCCCAGAAGAATATTAAAATATAATTATTCCTCCAGTATTAAAAGCTTCCCCTAAATAGGGCTGCCTTCAGATATCCTCTAAAAGTCCGATAGTTGTTTATTTCTTTGACATCTGGTGGAAGGGCGTTCCACAGGGCGAGCGCCACCACCGAGAAGGCCCTCTGCCTGGTTCCCTGTAACATGGCTGACAGTGCAGAGGCAGAGTGCCCTTTCCAGGGTGGGAATTGTTGCTTGAAACTTTACTCAGGATCCTAGGAGACATACAGCTAGTTCCATATGCCTAGGGGGGATTTGGGCTTGCATTAATAAATAAGGATGATTGAAAAGCTTTAAAAAAACCCCCTCATGAATTAGCTAAGGGCAGTGTGCAAATTAAAACCGCAGCCCACTTTTGAAAGAAAACTTTCAGAAGCAAGCAGTGGAGAGGACAGAGCAGGTGTACGGTTCAAAGTCCCAAATCCAAATGGGAACACTTCTTTGGGTTGCTAAAACCTGTGTGTGTGTGTGTGTGTGTGTGTGTGCGCGCGCGCACGCATGTTTAAAACACAATACAACTGAAACAGAAATCCAGCACAGATGTGCCTTTCATCTTTCCTCTCCTGAACCTGCCGTGCACAGACCACTCTCCCCATAAATGGTTACTCCGGCAACTCACTTGTCCAAATCCTCTCGAGCCACGGCCATGTGGTAGGCTGCCTCAAGCGTCAGGACCCCCTGGAAGAGCTGCAGGGCCAGGGGCAGGTTGGTCTCCACGTTCTCAATGGCGTAGAGCGCGGAGCAGACGCAGTCGGAGGCCGCTTCGTGCAGGTTCGTCGACGTCTTGTCCTGTTGCTGAAAGGCACCGGGGAGGGGGAACTGGGCTTAATCCTCTGCTGCAGAGATCTCATCCAGACTGTGCGCACCACCCCACCCCAGCACAAATACAGAGAGAGACGGGTTTAGGTTATGCACACTTTCCTTCCACGAGGACTCCTGTGTAACATCTGCGTAGCCAACCAACAGATATACGGAACGCAGAAATGTCCCGAGACCACCTGCTCAAACAGGGGTCCAAAAAGCAAGAATGCAAAAAGGGTAGAGGGCAGCATCAGACGACAACCAAGGAACAAGTAAAGGGAGGCAAATGGGGTCCAGGATACACAGGGTGGAAGACGCAAGTCTTGGGGGGAAGAAGAGTTTGGATTTGATATCCCGCTTTATCACTACCCTAAGGAGTCTCAAAGCAGCTAACAATCTCCTTTCGCTTCCTCCCCCACAACAAACACTCTGTGAGGTGAGTGGGGCTGAGAGACTTCAGAGAAGTGTGACTGGCCCAAGGTCACCCAGCAGCTGCATGTGGAGGAGCGGGGAAGCGAACCCGGTTCACCAGATTACGACTTCACTGCTCTTAACCACTACACCACACTGGGAAAGGGAAAGGCCTGACAGATGAAAGGAAAGTGATGAAACTCTTTCAAAAACAGCCTTCAGCCAACCCGGGGCCTGTTTTGGACTGCAAAGTCGATCAGCCCCAGCCAGGACAGTTCTTTACTATAAAAGCACCCCCACCCTTGAAGGAGATTCCCCCCAACCCCCACTTCTGCATCAAACAGAGCAGAGACGGTGGGCTAAAGGAGGAGGAGAACGCTGCTTTTTCCATCAGACATGGTTTGACTGCAGGAGGCACTGCAAGCTCTTTTCTGCAGCGCAAATGCTCTGGTGGGCAGGCAGTCCCCTACCTCCCAGTAGAGGGTGGGACTAGACAGCCTTTGGGTTCTTTCCAGTGCATTCCACTGCAGAGAGAGCCCCCTCCTGTTCTGTGAACACGCAGTAAGCTGCCAGCAGACACAGAAACAGAGAAAGAGAGCGCTATGCACACATCAGGACATTTCAGTCGCTGACTGTATCCTAGCGTAAGACTGGGCCGTTCTCTCTTCAAGAGCTGCCCAGATGAAGCCTTTGCAGCAACCAAGGCTGCACTGAAGGCCTCCCTGATGCCAGGCTGCCCTCTGCGAGAGAGGAGGGATCCTGGAAAACTCACCAGAACCTCAAAGAGCAGTGACAGCAACTTGCTGTTGGCCATGAAGGTGCTGTCGAGGACGCCCAGGTTGAACCAGCTGCCCAGGCAGCGGAAGATCTTAATCAGCATCTTCTCGTCGTTGCCCGCCTTCTCCACACAGGTCATCTGCAGGGAAGAAAAGGAAACTGGGAGAGGGGGCTAGGGAGACCTCGCAGTGGTGCTGATAGTGCTCAGCACATCCCCAACAATGCAATCTGTGCATGTGTTAGTGCCTGAAATCTGCAGCTCACATGCAGGTGGCCCTCCAGCTGTTTTGCAGTAGGGCAAGCTGTGCTGGCTGATGGCAACTGCATGCCCAAAGGGGCCTTATGGTCTGTGTGTGTGGTTTGGGAGCTGCACGGTCAGGGGAAAAACCAATGCTTTCCAGGGTTGTAAAGACTGCAGAGAGAATAATTGGGTGCACTCTTCCCACCTTAGATCAAATCTATGCTGTCAGGTGCCATAAGAAAGCGTCAGAGATTGCGCAGGATAGTGCGCACCCCGGAAATGATCTCTTTCAGCTTCTGCCTTCTGGAAGAAGGTCCAGGGTTATAAAGGCGAGGACTAGCTGCCTGAGAAACAGTTTCTACGCAAATGCAATTCTGGTTCTAAACGCAGCATAAGGGGTCTCTATAGTATAGCGTATTTTAAAATGGGGTTTCAGAGTTTTTAGGGGGGGTTGAATGTTTTATGTAGTTTTTCAATTTCATTGTTCTGCATGGGACAATGACAATAAAGATATCATATATCATGCATCGTAGAAGGCTACTCTTTGCCAGCGCATGCCCCTCCCTGGGCAGCCTTCCGAGAAAGGGGGGTGGGTCTGAATTCTGCCTAACGTAACATCTCTCAAGGTTGCCAGCCCCTATTTCTGTGATGGCAGAGAGATTCGATTCACAGAGGGAACCAGGGAATGCAGGAAGGACCCAAACAGGAAGTAGATTGTGCCAGGAGACAGTCGGTCAGTGGGCAAGTTATTCCAGCTCACCCCGAGTGACTCAAAAGTGGAGCCTCAGCAAAATCAGGCAGAGAGGCTGAGAGAGACCATGCTGGCCTCAGCAGCTTTGCTGTCTTAGTCAAACACTGAGCCTGGATCACGGCAGGGCGCCAAGGGAAAGGGGGGGGGAATCCCCTCCATTTTAAACTGGGGGAGGGCTGCCCAGCAAAGTCCTGCCACATCCTGTCCTCATCCCATTTGTCCTCAAAGCTCATTCTCTTTTTGAAAAAAGCTGCCACTATTTCAATGTGGGCTGAAAGCCGTCACCCGCTTAATCGACGAGCGGAATCAACCAAAACTTTAGATGAAGAAATAAGACAAAAGAGAAAAGCTGCAATGCCCCGGTTAATTGACTGAGTAATGCTTAGTTAATTGACCTGAAGAGTAGCATCCAGGCTGCGATTCTCCAGGATATTCTAGCACCAAAATAAATAAATAAGGGGGGGGGGGTAAACTTGGCCAACGTGCTGGTTCTGGCTGGGAGATCAAAAAGCAATGGTCATGGGAGTTAGGGGTTGTAGAAAAGGTTACGGAGCGTAACACACAACTTAAGAGGGGTTAAATCTAAAACGTGACTTTAAGTCACTTGGTCTCCGCTCCTTGAGTTTCTTTTGAGAAGTCAGGGAGCAATCTTCCCCCCAGATCTCCCCACTGTGGACAGGCATCACAACCTGAACGGTTTTGGTTCTTATTTTAAAACCTATAAATTATCTTCATATTGCTGCCTGTGTATTTTCTTCATGACTTTTTGGATTTTGTCCTTTTTCTGTGCATCCACAAGCACCACTGGAGCTAGGTTCGTAGCTATGTCTTACGTGCCTGTACTCTTCTTGTTCAGAGGTTTTTATGCACAGATTGGATACGGCCTAGGACCCTCGTACCTACGGGACCGCCTCTCCCAGTATGGCCCATGGAGGACCTTAAGATCCATAAATAGCAACACCCTAGAGGTCCCGGGCCCTAAGGAAGTCAGATTAGCCTCAACCAGAGCCAGGGCCTTTTCAGCACTGGCCCCGTCTTGGTGGAACGCTCTGTCTCATGAGACCAGGGCCCTGCGGGATCTGATTTCTTTCCGCAGGGCCTGTAAGACAGAGTTGTTCCGCCTGGCCTTTGGCTTGGAATCAACTTGATCCCCTCCCCCTCTTTTCTTTTTCCTTTCTCCTTCTGCGATGGAACTCCTATTTGGGGACTTCCCTGGCTTTTTTCTGGCCCACGTAGGACCAGTCTAGATAGTTAGCCTTGGTGAAGATTTGACGCTTTCATCCCCCAAAAGCTTTTGATTTGAGTTTCTACTGAAATAAGGCTGCATTTTAATGTTGTCCTTAATCTTGTTTTTCAGTTGTATTTGAATCAATTGTTTTTATACCTGGTGTTAGCCGCCCTGAGCCCGGTCTTGGCTGGGGAGGGTGGGGTATAAATAAATTATTATTATTATTATTGTTATTATTAACCCGTCATGAATGTTTTAGTTGAGATTCCTGCATTGCAGGGGGCTGGACTAGATGCTCCCTGGGGTTCCTTCCAACTCCACAATTCTATGTAATTTTTGCTAAGCTGAAAAATCTCAATAGATTGAAAAAGGAAAGCAATAGGTTCCCCACCCATTCCTTTGCAGGCAGCCTATGAGATATCAGGCCCTAGACTCAGACACACACCCCCAGGAGCATGCAACTTTAAGTTCAGTCGTCCAGGGAGTTAGACTAGGCTGAGATAGACTGGGAGGCTCCAAGTCGCCCACTGAACTCCAGGGCTAAGTGGGGATTTGAACCCAGACCTTCCCATCTCCATGTCGAGTTCTCCAGCCACTCCACCCAATCGGCTCCCAGGCTCTCCCTCTTTCCTGGCTGCTTACCAGCAGAGAGACCACCGTGCTGGAGTAGTAAGCCAAGTCTTCGATGATCTCAGTGCGGCGGTTGGCTCCGATACGCAGGGACCGGCTGTGGACCTCCTCCGGCAGCACGGTCAGGATCTCCAGTAGGAAGGGCAGCGAGGTCACGTCATTGTTGTACCTGGGGTTCCAGGGCGAGGGAGGGGGAGCGTTGGGGGAAAGGGAGGGAGGAGAAACGTGAGACAGCAATGAAAGGGGACTGCTAGGGGCACCCCCCCCCAGCAATAAGGGCTCCCAAGTTCTTGACCCCGATTCCAGAGGGTGGCTGTCCTAGCTGGGCAAAAGAGCCTGGGAGATTGCCTAAGAACTACTAATGCTATGCAGGTTTGGACTTGATCAGTCGCAATCCTGGAAGTCCCATGCAAGAGCAGGGTGAAGTATGATAAACATGTTTTCGTGCTTTAAAACACACACAAATTTGAACCCTTACCTCCGTGGCAAGTAAGGTAAAGGTAAAGGTACCCCTGCCCGTACGGGCCAGTCTTGACAGACTCTGGGGTTGTGCGCCCATCTCACTTAAGAGGCCAGGGGCCAGCGCTGTCCGGAGACACTTCCGGGTCACGTGGCCAGCGTGACATCGCTGCTCTGGCGAGCCAGAGCCGCACACGGAAACGCCGTTTACCTTCCCGCTGGTAAGCGGTCCCTATTTATCTACTTGCACCCGGGGGTGCTTTCGAACTGCTAGGTTGGCAGGCGCTGGGACCGAGCAGCGGGAGCGCACCCCGCCGCAGGGATTCGAACCGCCGACCTTTCAATCGGCAAGTCCTAGGCGCTGAGGCTTTAACCCACAGTGCCACCTGCGTCCTCCGTGGCAAGTAACCTAGCTGCAATTGTCCAGGTTACTCCCCCACACACACACTCTTAATCTATCTGGCGTTATGGTTTTGTCTTCCAAGGAAATTGAGAATACTGCTTCTCAGCTCTGAAAGAATTTGGACTGTTTATCGCAGCGGTAAAGGGACGCGGGTGGCGCTGTGGGTTAAACCAGAGCCTAGGGCTTGCCGATCAGAAGGTCGGCAGTTCGAATCTCCGTGACGGAGTGAGCTCCCGTTGCTCGGTCCCTGCTCCTGCCAACCTAGCAGTTCAAAAGCACATCAAAGTGCAAGCAGATAAATAGGTACCGCTCCGGCAGGAGGATATACAGCGTTTCCGTGCGCTGCTCTGGTTCGCCAGAAGCAGCTTAGTCATGCTGGCCACATGACCCAGAAGCTGTACGCCGGCTCCCTCAGCCAATAAAGCGAGATGAGCGCCGCAACCCCAGAGTCAGCCACAACTGGACCTAATGGTCAGGGGTCCCTTTACCTATCGCAGCTGTAACCTATATTCCCATTCGGTCAAGCCAGTTTCTGCATAGACAACAGGCTGGCTTAAGAATATGGTTTAAGAGTAAGTGAAGATGTTGAAAAGGAAGTCAGAAATACTGCTGCATCTACAATGCTATATTTAGAGCCTGATTCAAAGGGCTGGTTGAGGCCTTTAAAGCCCTAGACAGTCTGGGTCCAGTCTGCCTACTAGCTGCCCTTGGTCCATCTAGTTCAGTGCTGTCTACACCGACAGGAAGCTCTTTAGGATTCCAGGGAGGGTTCTCTTCCCATTGGGGAACTGAAGCTGGGACTTTCAGCATGCAAGGCATATGCTCTGCCACTGAGCTATGGTCCTTCCTTCCCAAAATTAAGATTACGATCTTCCGGGTGGCCTGTGACTGGTGTCCCATCTTTATCACCATCACTGGTACCCAGGGTGCCAGCTTGAATAAAATACTGGGGGGCAGGTAATCCCTGCCCCATATAAATGATCACATGGCACGGCACACACACATCATTTGAATGGCAATCCCCATCACCATGGGACAGGGCCCTCAAAAAAACTATTGGGGACCAAAGGTGTGAGATTTCTGTTATCCACTGTACAGCTCTTGGAGTCACAAGACTCTGTTGACATTCCAGACTGTTGGAAGTCTCACAGGAGACTGATGTTGATGTTACTGGTTTCCTGTTTCTAGTCCTGTTGTTCTCTCTCACAGAGAGCAGACACATATTCTTTTCTGTCTTGAGTAGCTAGAAATAAAGTAGCAATGTGGCACATATTTCTGGCTCCTTCTGCTACTGCGCAGAGTACCCAGAGTACGCAATAGGGAGCGTGCCTGAAGTCTCATTCAAAGGCTTAGGTTGTTAATCACCGTCAGAGGAGATTCCGAAGATACAGCCAGAGGAATAGCCATTTCAGCTTGGTCGTACAGACAAAAGGAACCTTAGCCCCTAGGAGTTGGCTCCTATACTGGTACCCTTAGCGAGTATGTGGGGCAGGACCTTTTCAGTGGTGGTCCCTAGCCCCCACTTTTCAGATCATCATTTAGCCTCCGCCCTTCCCCACTTTGACAAAGATCACAAACACTGTTTTGTTTGAATACACCTTTGATGGCTGCCTATTTGTGAGCAAACGCTGGAGGTGCTGCTGTTCTTCCTAA
This sequence comes from Podarcis gaigeae, assembly GCF_964106915.1. Classification (NCBI taxonomy): domain Eukaryota; kingdom Metazoa; phylum Chordata; class Lepidosauria; order Squamata; family Lacertidae; genus Podarcis; species Podarcis gaigeae. Next base: position 4,763,804 of record NC_139686.1, read on the forward strand.
GCAAGCTGTCCCTAAATCGATTTTACTCGTCACTATTTTCTGTTAATTTTCAGGTTGGCAGTCGGAACACAACCATGTGCATGAAAAAGCAAAGCACAAACAAACCAAGAGGCAATCCCCAGACCCACTAACCCTCTCCCACCTGTGACACGCAGCTCCCCACGTGGTTGGAAGCCATTTCCAAAGGCCCAGAAGAGCAGCCCACGACCACCACCACCCCATGAGAATCTGCATTTACACAGAAGCACCTCATTGGGTTTCCCACTTCACACCCGGGGCCATCTCATGTCATCAGCACTTTACAAAACCATTACAGAAGAGGAGGTTAAGGGGTGATATGATAGCCATGTTCAAATATATAAAAGGATGTCACACAGAGGAGGGAGAAAGGTTGTTTTCTGCTGCTCCAGAGAAGCGGACATGGAGCAATGGATCCAAACGACAAGAAAGAAGATTCCACCTAAACATTAGGAAGAACTTCCTGACAGTAAGAGCTGTTCGACAGTGGAATTTACTGCCAAGGAGTGTGGTGGAGTCTCCTTCTTTGGAGGTCTTTAAGCAGAGGCTTGACAAGCATATGTCAGGAGTGCTCTGATGGTGTTTCCTGCTTGGCAGGGGGTTGGACTCGATGGCCCTTGGGGTCTCTTCCAACTCTATGATTCTATGAATCTATCATTCTATTCAATGACAGGGTATAGAAGGTTCAACTGGAGGTGGGGAGAAGAGGAAGATTTGAAAAGGGAGCCACTTACTTTTCAACCAGTGTGTGCACACAGCCCTTCCAGGAGGCCATCTGTAGGGCGAGGTCTGCTATGGCTAACGCAAGCTGCAAGGGGAGAGAGGCAGTGGGAGAACACAAGTCAAAGGTCGGTGCTTCCAGCTAAAAGATGTAGCTCCCCACCGCAAAGGAACGGTCCGCTACAATTGCGCCTGGCTTTCAGTTAATGTAAGAGCTGCCTGCTAGAGGAGTTCAGACCAAGGGGTCAATCAAGTCCAAGAACGCTGCTTGACACTAAACAGCCAGGAAGCCCCCAAAACAGACACGAAGGCTAAAGGCAGGTGCCTGCTGTTGTGACTGGAATTCACAGGGAGACTGAGGAAAAGGCAGGGTACCTTTTGAAAGTCCACTGAGCTGCCAGGGGCAATCGGTAATAATATTAATATTAATATTAACATTAACAATAATAATACATTTTTATTTATACCCTCGAAGCTGGGCTCAGAGCAGCTAACAACAGTAAAAGTAACAGAGGTTACATAAAATCACAATCTATTAATTGAAATACATTCTAAAATCAATTCATTCTAGAATCAATTCAGAATCAAATTAATGGCAACCACTAGGCTAGAGTGCTTTGAGGGTTACAAAAGGAGGGGGTCAGGCTGTGCCTTGGCCAAAGGCCAGGCGTAACAGCTCTGTCTTGCAGGCCCTGCGGAAAGATGTCAAGTCCCGCAGGGCCCTGGTCTCTTTGTGACAGAGCGTTCCACCAGATCGGGGCCACGGCCGAAAAGGCCCTGGCTGTGGTTGAGGCCAGCCTAACCTTCCTGTGGCCCGGGACCTCCAAGATGTTTTTGTTTGAAGACCGTAAGGTCCTCCGTGGGACATACCAGGAGAGGCGGTCCCGTAGGTACGAGGCTCCTAGGCCGGATAGGGATTTAAAGGTTAAAAGAACATGAGCTGGGTCTGCAGGTTCAGGCCAGCGTCCCATCTAGCCTAGAATACTGTTCTCACAGTAGCTAACTAGATGCAAGCAGGACCCATGCACAAGCGCCCTCGTCTCTCCTGTGGTTTCCAGCAACTGGTATTGTTCAACTGGTTTCAATGGGAGGCATACTAACTGACAGTGGAGGCAGCACGTGAACCAACCCAGCCAGTAACCACTGATAAAAGATACCCCTCCGTGAAGCCCCCTTTAAAAGCCATGCAAGCTGGTGGCTGCCTTCTGAAATGGCCACTCGCTCCCCACAAACGTGGGCTTCACTGCTCACCTGGGTGACGATGACAGGGGACATGTCTTTCAAGTTCTGGATGTGGGTGAGCAGCGAGTCCCGCAGCGAGACGTGAGAGTCTGTCGGGAGCTCGTAGAACGAGGTCTGGATCTTCATCTTCATGGTTTGAGCGGCAAAGTAGCACGATTCCACATCCTGCCGGATCTGCAGCAACTGATCCGAGATTTCCCAGGCGTGGACCTTGGGGCGAGACAAAGGGGGAATGGATGCCATCAGGGCAGAAAAGGCAGGTGGTGTGTGTGTGTGTGTTTATCAGCAGCTTCAAGCTCCAAAGAACTTGTTTCATAGATCAGTTGCAAAAGACAGCCAGCGAAGGAGTTCCCCGATCTCCCAAAAGACCCTAAAAACTTGTATTCTTTTAGTTATTATTATTCAATTATTAGATCTTTAGTTATTATCCCAGTAGGTGTCCCAGATTTGGAAGTGAATGGTATGGGGGAGACAGCAAAGTACTGGAGATGTAAAGATCTGACTTTGAAAAGCTAGATTGAGTCCATCCAGTTTGCTGAATTAATTAAACAGTTTTAACAGCATTTTGAATAAACATGCAATTGATTGTTACTGTTTTCACTGTGTTATGAACTTCCTTAGTGGGCTGCGCCAACCACTATTCTGAATTATGCTTTTCACAGGTCAGGGTGTGCTGGGGATGGGTTTATGGAACCAGCCAAGGGAACAGGGCCCCCAAAATGTATGGGAAGCCCTGATCTACAGCAAGCTGTCAGATAGGACACAATTCAAAACAGTAGCAAGTCTGTTTGAGGCCACTAAAGGGGCAGCATCAAGTCTCCTGGGTCCGACCCTGAGCAACAGGCCACCAGGCCACATGCACAAGCGCCTGCTCTGTGTGAACGCCCCCCCCCTTCCTGCTCCTTGAGCAGATGGATTTGGCTCCCAACCTTGGCATGCTGGACTTGGCTGCCCCAGACGATACGATAATCTTTATTGTCATTGTCCCATGCAGAACGAAATTGAAAATATCTACATCAGACATTCAAAAACCAACAAGCCTGCTATCCTAGCCTGGTTAACCCCCTAAAAATTGTGATACCCCATAATTAAATACAATATACTCCCACAGAGACTACCTTACACTGCGTTTAAAACCAAAATCGCATTTGGATAGAAACTGTTTCTCAGGCGGCTAGTCCTAGTCTTTATAACCCTGGACCTTCTTCCAGAAGGCAGAAGCTGAAAGAGATCATTTCCGGGGTGCGCACTATCCTGCGCTATCTCTGCAGCTTTCTTATGGCACCTGGAAGCACAGATTTGATTCAAGGTGGGAAGAGTACACCCAATTATTCTCTCCTCAGTCTTTACAACCCTAGACCTTGATCTCTCTTACTCACCCTGGACAGCAGGGCTCTGGGGTTCTAGATCTTAGTGTGCAACCAACTCTGACCACCATAACCATACAGCTCTGGCCCGTATTCTGCCAGGGACCTGTGCAACTCTCATACACCATGCTGCATGGACACAAACCTCGACAAAGCTCTGCTTTCCTTCTCCTCCTAGGAACGCCCTACAACTCTTTTAAGACTATTGGTCATTTGTGGCACTGTGGGGTCGGCTCTCTCCTCCCTCCCTGGGATGGAGTGCAAAATGAGTTGTGTTTCTCCCTTTATTTATTTATTTATTTATTTATTAAAATTTCATTGGAATTTTATTTACAACATAACACAACCCCCCCACCCCAATACACAAACCCACCCTCGTTAAACGTGAACATAACATACAGTGAGCATAACATGCAACAATACAAACAACCAAATACAAGACTTCCTTTCTCCTTTAAAGCAAAGAGGAAACAACCGCGACACAGCCTTCACAGCCACTCTCTTTTCCGGGGCAAAGTTGTTGCACCTAACTTGCTAGCTTCCTAGTCCCAGGCAGGATGTTACAACACTGTCCTCAAGAAAAAGGGGAAGGAGTAGATGTAGAAAAATGAATAGATTTAAGGGGCTGGCACGCATGCGCGTGCACACACACACACACACACACACCGTGACTGTACAACATATAAAACTGTAATTGACAGATCTGTTCCCTTTTAATGGTGCCGTATAGTTAAAGCTACAGTTTTCCCAGTAGTGATGTATGGAAGTGAGAGCTGGACCATAAAGAAGGCTGATTGCCGGAGAATGGATGCTTTTGAATTCTGGTGCTGGAGGAGACTCTGGAGAGTCCCATGGACTGCAAGAAGATCAAACCTCTCCATTCTGAAGGACATCAGCCCTGAGTGCTCACTGGAAGGACAGATCCTGAAGCTGAGGCTCCAAGACTTTGGCCACCTCATGAGAAGAGAAGACTCCCTGGAAAAGACCCTGATGTTGGGAAAGATGGAGGGCACAAGGAGAAGGGGACAACAGAGGACGAGATGGTTGGACAGTGTTCTCAAAGCTACAAACACGAGTCTGACCAAACAGCAGGAAGCAGTGGAAGACAGGAGGGCCTGGCATGCTCTGGTCCAGGGGGTCACAAAGAGTCGGACACGACTAAACAACAACAACTGCCAAAAAGGGAGAGGAAATGAAAGCAGTCACTTCAGCCTGCAGAAGGAATCGTATAAGGTTGCAAGCATCATTGAGGGGCACAGGAACTCAGGGGAAGCCAAAGTGGACTCCAGTTCCCATCAGCCAGCAAGGCAAATGGTCACAGAATCATAGAGTTGAAAGCAAGGTAGATTTCATTTAGATCAAATCGGTCTAAATCACTATTTATATCACCAGTCAGTAAGACTTGATTTAAATAATTTTTTAACAGAAAGACTCATTCTTGCTGCTATATTTGCAACCAGATGAAGGTTTCATTTTTGGAATAATAAATCTTCAGAGCAGTTTTTACAGTTATACAAAAAATTACTGATTTGGTTATACTGCTAGAAATACACAGACCGATAATTATGAAATTAATGTGAGGTTTAATAATGTGAAGTTAACTGTTTTTATTTGGACAACTTTTCGGCTGTAGCTTATTAGAAAGAGAAAAACAAACATTTCCCTAATAACTATTTATTTAACTAAAACAATAACATCATGCCATATGTATCCAGGTTTGTTAACTGATGTGGTTAAACAATTTTTTTACAAAAATAGCACACATGAAAAACTTAAAACAAATCCTTATTTCCTGATGAATAGCCTTTGGACTAGAATGTAACTTAAATAGAAAACTACCTTTAGAAATATTTTTTCTCCAAAAGCATATTATTTTGAAAATCTGATTTAAATATTAAAAAAAATCTGATTTAAATAAAAAAAAATCTGATTATTATTTTTCAAATCATTGATTTTTATCCACCCTGGTTGAAAGGGACCCGAGGGTCATCTAGTCAAACCCCTGCAATGCAGGATTGAACCTGCAACCTCGGCATTATCAGCACCCCGCTCTAAGCAACTGATGCGCATTGCAGTCCAGCAGCGCCCAGAGGGCACGACATTGGTTACCCACCAACAAACTTTTGAAAACGGGCTGTGAAAACAGTTCTCGGGAGGATCTGAAATGCCCAAGCAGACAAAGAAAGGAAGCAGGAGAGAAATAACTGGGCTTAAAAAAAAAAAAACAACGTATTGCTGCTGCCTTGGGAAAGTTTGTAGGAATCACCACGGGAAGTTTATTTGTGGAAAACAAGCTATTTGGAAGATGGAGCTGAAATATTCATGAGTTTTCAGACAAGGAGACCTTGCAGTAGAAACCCAATTCCCAAAGCGATTGTTAACTGTTTTAGAGGGGTAGATTGCATGTATGTACCACAATTCTATTTAGATTCCAGAAAGCAACCTGCCGCACTCTTCTGTGTTTGGCTGAAAGACTGAGATTTGGGGTATCCCCATCAGTTGTGGCGATTGCTGCCCACCTGCTTCCTGGGGAGGCCACAAGACCGCTCAAAGCTGCCCACACACACACACCCCCGGTCACAGTCTGGGTTGGGGCAGAGAACATAGCTTGCTTCTCTTTTATGGGTTTGGAGATTTATAAACCGCCTTTCAGGGCACACCATCCTCCTTTCAAAGCAGTTGACACCCAGTTTCAAGCACATCAAGGTGATTTCGATTTGAACGTTTCAAAACAGTAACGTGAACTGAAATGAATTAATCAAGGGCAAACCTGATTCAGACTACAACCAAACTTCAGAAAGACTATCAGCGTTAACGCTGTCATGTCTTATGGCAAGGAAAGCGTTCCAAGAGGAGAAATTGGACTTAAGGAAAACTCGCTGCCTCCCAACCTTTGGGCCAAATAGGCAGTCGAGGAGAGGGGCTATTATGAAAGCCCCAAATCATCACCCACGGGAAAGATTTTTCAAAAAGTTTCATAAAAATGCCAGCAGATGCATCAACAAAGGTCACAACTTGCAAGATCCTGAGTATGTGAGCAGTGTTAGAAATTAGCCAGGCACATTTGGTCTGGGTCCAATTGGGACTATGGGGAGATCTGTGGGTGCCAGGTTGACAACTGACCTCTCCATCTGGCTGAGCTCTCCGGCTTTCTTACACAGGTAAGCAGAAGTGCTTATTTGTTGCATTTATCTCCTGCCTTTTTCTCCAAGGCGTACATGGTTCACGCCCCAACTCCTCAGTCAATCTCAACAACAACACTGCGAGGTAGGTTAGGCGGCTTTGTCTGGTCCGAGGCCACCCACTGAGCTTCAGGACTGAGCGGGGATTTGAACCTTGATTTTCCAGGTCCTAGTCCGACACACTAGCCACTACACCACACTGGCTTCCTGGAGTACCTCTGCTACAGTAGAGGTAAAGGGACACCTGACCATTAGGTCCAGTCGTGACCGACTCTGGAGTTGCGGCGCTCATCTCTCTTTATTGGCCGAGGGAGCTGGCGTACAGCTTCCGGGTCATGTGGCCAGCAGGACTAAGCCACTTCTGGCGAACAAGAGCAGCGCACGTAAACACCATTTACCTTCCCGCCAGATACCTATTTATCTACTTGCACTTTGACGTGATTTCGAACTGCTAGGTTGGCAGGAGCTGGGACTGAGCAATGGGAGCTCACCCTGTCACAGGGATTTGAACCACCAACCTTCTGATCAGCAAGCCCTAGGCTCTATGGTTTAACCCACAGCACCACCAGCATCCACTTCTGCTAGGGGCAGCTATATAAATTAGTAAATGAATAAACATGGGGAAAGCAAAATGTCCCGTAGGGAAAGATCTGAAATATTTTCCTTGAAGCTTGAATTTGCTTTATTCTGGGTTGTTTTATTTGAAGTTATAATTTGTTGTATATTGCTTTGAGATTTTGTTCCTTTAAAATATAAAGAGGTATAGAAATGAAATAATAATAACAATAATTATTATTTCATTGCAAAAGAAAATGGCACCTAGGCATTCTGTGGTGGCAACTGTAACCTAGATGCAAGGTGCCATTTGGCTACTGCATTATATATCTGAGTTTCTAACACTCGGTGTAAGATTGTTGAGCCGCCAGATGCTGCCTCGTTGCAGGAGGAGAAGAGAACCATTGACTCAAGTGCATTTGAAGAGGCCCTTGGCGGGGAGTGTGCCACAGCAGCTATAAAAGAGCCACTTTTGTCTGGTTGCCCTGGACTAAGTAACAACGGAGGCTATGAGCATAGAAAGTGGCCTCTGGCCCACTGAGCCAACCCCTGGCCTATGCCAACTTGGAGTGAGTCTCCAAAAAGGGAGGCGAAATGTTCTGGGTTGCTCTTGTCTAACACATCACTGCCTCCAGTAGTGAAATCGGGTGGTGGGTGTCGGCCGAAACAGGAGTAAAAACTGTGCTACAGTACAGAGAAACAAGAGGGGGGTTATCAAGAGGGGGCAGATTTGCAAAGCACAAAAAAATAAATAAATCCAAAATTTACAATATCTATTTAAACAAAAAACCCAGCCTAATGACAACAGCATCTGCATCTTTAGTAGTCATGAAATTTTAGTGATTAGTTGGAAGAGCAAAATGGGAATCAGGAGGAATAGAGGTTTGGGCCAGCTGGCACACTGTGTTGGGAGTTGTGGTCAAAATCGTCTCGTTTATAGCATCCTGGAGGAGCAGCATGGTTGTCTGTGCCTAAATCAGTGGTGTCCAAACTTTTTTCAAAGAGGGCCACATATGATGAAGTGAAGGGCCGTGGGGGCCGACGAAAGTTTAGGATTGAAGTTGTTGAGTTTTTTAGGGGCCGTATTAAACCGACTGGTGGGCCGGGTTAGACCCCTGAAACGGACTTTGGACATGCCTGACCTAAAGCATTGGTGAGAGGGGTGAGGATACTCTGAAAGGATTTCAGCGCAAGGGGGGCAGGCGAACCTTTCAATAAAATGCCTCTATCCAGGATACTATAAGCTAGACGGACTTTTTATTATTTTTCTACTTGGTATCGTCTTCCCCAGGCATCCAGCCGACACCTGATTTTTAGTTTCTCCCACGCACTGTTCTCCTCGCCACTCTCCTCTTATTTTCAGACATTTCTCTCCATCCCCACCTAACCCTTCCTCGACACGGGGAATAATTCGAACAAGGCCTTCCAAAAGAACAACTCAAGAATCTTTCTCAGAGCTAGGGATCAACTCTGCAGCAACTGTCGTGAGAAGAGCAGTTCTGAGCATGTGCAAAGTTTCTTTTTCCCACCCCCAACACTAAGGGGCTGCAACTGGCAGCCAATCACTGGGGCGGGGGGCTTCCCACATCAGGTGACTCTCAGGTAAGGCCCGAATACTGCCTGGGTCAGCACTGCAGAGCCCCTGGATCTGGATCTCAGCTGCTACGCTACCCTCCCAGCTTCCTCTTAAATACTGCAAAACCCTTTGCAACTCCTGCCTACATGAGCTACTCAAGAATGAAACCAGATCGCCGTACACAACCCCCTCAACAGATTAGAAGTAATAAAAATATATTGAAGGGCTTGAATGGAAACCAGTTTTGGGAACAGAGTGGAACGTCCTCCTTCTGCGGCACCTCCTAACTCGCTCCTGTGCAAATTCGAAATGCTGCTGAAAATGCATTAATCGGGAGGCTGCAAGTGGGCCTGGCTTTGTCCCGAAAGCCACCCAGCAGGCAAATGTGCAAAAGAGCCCAGGGCGACGCCTGAAAGTGAATACGGGGGAACCAAGGGAAGAGAGTTCTCCACAGGCAAGAGTGTCTCGTTTCCCTGAAAGTGGAAACGGGATCCTTCAAGTAGGTCGGCGCCTCTGCCAACCCTCCTGCTCACACCAGCAATCGAAGAGAGGACCTGTCCTCTAACCAAGTGCAATGGACTTAGATGGCACTATAAAAAGGGGGAAAGTATTTCCTGTGGAGGGGACGCGGGTGGTGCTGTGGTCTAAACCACTGAACCTCTTCGGCTTGCCAATCAGAATGTCGGTGGTTCGAATCCCTGCGACAGGGTGAGTTCCCGTTGCTCGGTCCCTGCTCCTGCCAACCTAGCAGTTCAAAAGCACACCAGTGCAAGTAGATAAATAGGTACCGCTCCAGTGGAAAAGTAAACGGCCTTTCCGTGCGCTGCTCTGGTTCGCCAGAAGCGGCTTAGTCCTGCTGGCCACATGACCCAGAAGCTGGACGCCGGCTCCCTTGGCCAGTAAAGCGAGATGAGCACGCAACCCCCGAGTCAGCCACGACTCAACCTAATGGTCAGGGGTCCCTTTACCTTTACCTATTTCCTATGGAGGGAGAAGTCTAGGAGACAAAAAGCCTAGAGAGATTTGGCCTTGGAGGCCAGGAATTGGACGTCAACAAGGAAGACTCTCGTGGGGATGACAAGGACCTCTCTCGGCCACAGCACCAATGTGGAGGGCCAGCCACACCTCAGATGCCTACTAGGACAGACCCTTTAATGCCACTCTCTTCTGATTCAGCCAAATGGGAAGCATCACGGGGAAACCCACACAAGTGACACGGCTGCATCCACATGGCCATGGTGCCCAGAATCGGTTGTGAAAGTTGCAACTCCAAACATCTGGAGAGCAGCAAGCTAAGGGAGACTGATTTGGATCACCAGTAAGTTCCACGGGACAGCGTTTCACGCGATCAAAGAGCGGCTATAAAGTTCTTTGCACAGCAGAACTCAAACAGAATCGAACAAAGAGCAAAATACCAGCATGCAGAACAGAAAAGGCTCGACGTGCCAGAGTCAGCATTTTTGCTCAGTCATCTCATTGTTCATCTTCGGTCATGTCTGCCCCTCTAGGTGAGAGGAAGAAAGGTGATGCCAGGGTGATGCCCAGTCCTACGAGGACAGCTCTTACACTGGATGGCAGCAATGAATCATCAGGGCAAAAATACAAAATAAATAAATAAGGAAACAAAAGATTCCTGCATTGCAGGGGGCGGGCGGGTTGGACTAGATGACCCTCGTGATCCCCTCCAACGCTGCAATTCTACGAGTCCCACGTTCCTCCAGGTGTCTGGGTCCTCAGCCACTTAGGTCTCCAAAGGCCAGGTGCCAATGAGGTCCTTGCAATTTATGCAAGCAAGATTATGTTCTCTCTCGGTCAAACCCAGGGGTAGGCAACCTAAGGTCCGGGGGCCAGATCCGGCCCAATCACCTTCTCAATCTGGCCCACAGACGGTCCAGGAATCAGCATGTTTAGCATGTTTCAACAGGAGTAGAATGTGTTCTTTTATTTAAAATGCATCTCTGGGTTATTTGTGGGACATAGGAATTCGTTTGTTTTATTTTTTCAAAATATAGTCTGGCCCCTCACAAGGTCTGAGGGACAGCGGACCGGCCCCCTGCTGAAAAAGTTTGCTGACCCCTGGTCTCACAGAGTCATGAGGATCAAAGCGTGGGGTGGGTGGGTGTGTCTTGTACACTGCCCAAACCAACAGGGGGAAGGGACAGGATAAAAATGTATGGGAGACAAGATTGAAAGAAAAGTCGGTTTGTCCAAGCCCACCAGGCGAGTTTCTGGCAAAGGTAAGATTTGAAACAAAGACGTTGGCTCACAGGCTATTTCATGCAGCTTGGCTGGTTAGAGCATGGTTCTGAGAATGCCCCGGTTGCTGGTCTGACCCCCCCAGAGCTAATTGATCCTCATGTTTCCTTCCAACTCTATGAGTCTAAGCCACTAGGCTTATTCTCAACTTGGGAGGCATCTTTAACCTACCATCTCTAGAACATAGGCTGTTTGTGTTTCTAGTTAACTGGAGCAAAGTCTTTGGCCACCTTAAAATGTAAACCTACTACTGTATGCATTTACTGGAAAATAAGCTCCACTGGATTTAGCGGGAGGATTTACCAGGTAAGCACGTGCGCTCATATTAACGCATGTATAAAAATGACACATATGCATTCTGGGCACGCCTGAACCTACCTTTTTCTATTTCTCCTTTAGATACCTTAAAATGGACTCAAGCACATGCCTGTTTTTAGTATGCAAGGGTTAACCCCTCCCACCCCCTGGGGTCTATCCTTTACTGAGTTCCTTACCTACAAAAGCACGTATCACAATAAATCTGTCAGTCATTAAGATGCCAAAAGGCACAATTATTGCTGTATGTCGCAGCTGGACACTTTCCCTACTTGTAGGATATTTGAACAAGCCTAAATCCTCCAAAGCACATGATTCTGAAAGATAAAGAGTAGATTTGTGGTTTAAGAAGCGTCCCAAGAGCCCATTGGCACACCAGTTGTCCTCCTTGAATGACTGCGGGAGAGAAAAGCAAAGTAAGAACTTTCTCAAAGTAAGACCGGCCTGGCACGCACTGTGCATTAAACCAGAAATGGGAATTTTTTTGTTGAGATGGGCAGTCCTTTGTATTGGGCCCTAAAGCTGCAAACCCAGAGGCGAGAGAAGTGCAAGGAGGCTGCACCCAGAGTATTTTAAAATTACGATTCAACAAGTTCTAAACACTGGCTGTTTTATTATGTAATTCTACTGTTGTTGAAGCACTTTCGGTGCTTTTACAACGGTGCTTTTTTATTAAAGTTTATTATTAGTATTTTGTTTATTATTAATTATGAATACTGTTTATGAATTTTGACTGTGAATTGCCCTCTGGAATATATATTATGAGCGTTGTTTATATGCATGTGGTGCAGTGGTTAGAATGTTAGGCCAGGTGAGACCAGGGTTCAAATCTCCACTCAGCCATGAATCAAACTGGATGATCTTGGGGCCAGTCACCAACTCTAAGCCTAACCTACCTCACAGGGTTGTTGTGAGGATAAAATGGGGGAAAGGAGAACTATGTACCTTGAGTTCCTGTTTTGTATGTATTAATAAGTAAGCAAAATAAAATAACTATCCTATAAATAAATAGCATTTCCCAGAAGTGAGCTGGGGGACGGGACGGGAATTATAGCCCACATGGTCAGAGCAGTTCCCAAAGTAGTCCTGCAGTAAAACTAGTTGCATACCAGAGCTTTAGCACGTTCATATTGACGGTAATCCCAAAAAGGGAGTCCACTTGTTTCGTGGAATTTCTGGTGCTCTAAAATAGTGAAATTGGGTCCATGGCAGAGGCTAGAAGACAGGTCTAACTGGGCCACACTGGCTTTGCAACTATCTTTAGACATGGGCGCGACTCCCAAGAATGCACCCAAACCTTATCAACATTTGCAGGGAGAAGTTACCTTACACTCCACCACCCACTGGAGTGGCTTCCTCCCAGCTCCCTAGACCGGCCAAGGAAAAAATCAGGACGAGATCAGTTGCATTCAAGCTATTAAGAAGCCAGTAACCATTCAGGCTCCTTTGGCTCCAAGCTGCTGCCCTGCATGGAATCCCTCAAATTCTCAGGCGAAACCTGTAGCTCTGGACTCTGAAAGCAACTTACAGGGAGAAACTGCAAGACCAGGAGAGGGAGGCAAAGTACAAGCAGCTTTCCTTATCTCACACACGTTCAAAGTGAGTTTAAAGTGAGTTTCGCAACCAGGCAAAAATGCAGGCTCAAGGCCGGTGCTAAAGTAAAAGGGGCTAGATTTTCTTCCTACCCTCCACAAATGAAGCCTGGGCTTCTGAGCATTCAGAGGCAGGCTTAGAGTTTCACAGGCAGGGAACTTGCATAAGCTACCACAACACAAACCAGGCCCCTTTCAGAATAATCCAGGCATGCATGCTTGCCGCTGGGAGGAATAAAAGGAAGTTAAGTCTCCCCCTGGTGTCACAACCCAGAGCAGCTGGACAGAAACGCACCATGGCAAAAATTAGAGATAAGGAAAACCATCAGGACTGAGGCCAAGAGAGACAACTTTTCCACAGCCTCAGGGATTTAAGCAGCGCACTACAACAAGGGACATGACCGACACTCCCAAATCAATAAGATTTGCTTTTTAATCCAAACAGCTTGTCAAACTACACAGGTTGCAGCGAAGTAGCTCTGTGTGTTTTTTAAAACCAGGGTTTATTTTGAGAGAAGCGTTAGCACCATGATTCAGTTTTTTATGTTTATGGCACAGCACGAATTGACAACACACACATTTGCTTAGCTCTGCATAAATCCATGCCAAGTGCTGAAGAATCCGTGCGCGATGCCAAGAGATCTGTCACAACAGTTACATCTACGGTATCTACATCTTCAACTCCTCAGAACGAGTACTGGGCTAGGATCAAGCTAAGGTGCTTCCAACACTCGTTTTGAACTGTAATCCCCACCTCTTCTGCAGAGGAGTGCCATGACTTGCACCGCAAAGTGCACAGCCAGTTAAATCTGATGCCTGAAACTTCTCTCACGCATCAAGGAAACAGCAGCAGCTCTCCAAAGAGGACTACGGTTACTCATCTACAGAATGAGCCTCCGGGCCTACTTCTCCAGCACCCATGCTGCGGCGGTTGCAAAAGGAGTAGAATGAAAAAGGGTGCTGGGTGTGGGCGGTTGTGAAGGTGCGAGCCGGTCCCCTTACATATGCAGTTGGGAGCACGAGAGAAAGGGAAGGGCTTGGATTCTACCCGATTGAGAAGCCACTGCTCAGGAACCCACCTTTGCCCTGCAAGGCCTCGGAAGAAGCCGCCTTAAAACTCATCACATGGGAACACACCGGCATTCTGCAAAAGCCCCAAGTCTACTCATATCCCAAAGGCGTTTCCCACACCCAACGTCCCTGGAGGCCTGCGCGCACGCACCCCATCAAGCCTTCCGAGCGGCACCCTCCCAGAATCCCCCGCAGCTTCTTTGCTCACCCAACCTCTGCCCAACCCTCTGTCACCCCTTTTTGCCTCTGGCTACCCTGGCACTTGCTTCCCACGCCCCTCTCCTGCCCAGACCCAACAGCCCCAGCTTATCCCTCCCTCCCATGGTCTCTCCTCCTGGTTCCCCTCGGCCCAATCCCACAGGGTCCTTCTGAACAGGAGCCTGACCCTTTGGCTTCAAAGACCCTTCTCACCCCCATCCCATCTGCAGGAGGCCCAAACCCTTTCTGACTGCATCCGCCCCGAGCGACTTGGGGCAACAGAACACAATTTTTAATTATTATTGCTACTACTATTCTAGTTTCGGAGCTCCTTTCCCTGCTTGTTTCCACGACCCTCTCGTGACCCTCCCCAATCCCACCACCACCACCACCACGCCTGGCCCTCTGACTCCCATCATCATCATTATTATTATTATTATTATTATTATTATTATTATTATCACTACTACTATTCCAGTTCCTGAGCTCCTTTCCAAGCCTGTCTCCATGGCCTGCCTCGACCCTCGCGTGACCCTCCCCAATCCCACCACACCTGCCCCCCACTATTATTATTTCTACTACTATTCCAGTTCCTGAGCTCCTTTCCCCGTCCTGTCTCCATGGCCCACCTCGACCCTCCCCAATCCCCACGACCACCACCACGCCTGGGCCCCTGCCCCCCACAATTATTATTACTGCTATTCCAGTTTCTTAGCTCCTTCCCCCGCCTGTCTCCATGGCCCGCCTCGACCCTCTCCTGACCCTCCCCGATCCCCCCCCCCAACCACCCCCACACCTGGCCCTCTACCCCCACGTGCGCCCTTGCCTGGGGAACCCTCCTTCCGTCCATGCGCCTTGGTGAGCCTGGGCTGCTCTTCCCCTTTCCCTCGCCCACCCCAACCCCCAACCCCACATGGGGGGGCGTTGTTTCGCCGCCCCCTCCCCTCCCCCCAATCCCCCCCGCCGCCCCCGCCAGCCGCTCACCGATCTCTGCAGCTCCCCGAGCCAGAGGCTGGCGCGCTCCTTGCCGCTGGGGTCCGGGTCGTGGTACAGGGCCTGCACGGCCTGGTACACCACTTGCAGGTTCGGCTTCCCGCCTCCGCCCGAGCCGCCGCCTCCGCCCGTGCCGGGTCCCGGGCAGCCGCCGCCTCCGCCGCCGCCACCAGGATCCATCCCTCCTCCTCCTCAGGCCTCCTCAGCCATTACCGGGAGAGGGAAGAAGAAGAAGCAGCGGAGGCCTCGCCCCCCCCCCCGGGGAAACCGCGCCCCGTCAGCCGCCCGCCCGCCGCGTGAGGGGAGAAAGTTCCAGCGCCCTCAGCCCAGGCCCCGCCAGGCGGAAAGGCCCACGCCGCCCGACTCGCCTTCCCCGAGGGGCTGAGGGAAGGAAAGGAGCCCCGCCGAAGGGGGGGAAGAGGGGGGGAGAAACCCCGCGCGGCCCAGCGAAGCAGTCAAGGCCCCGTCCTGCCCCGTCCTTTGCTGGCTCGCGGCGCTCCCGCCCGGAACCGACGGCAACCGACGACGCACTTCCGGGCGGGCGGGCGGCGGGGGGCCGCCGCCAAAGGCGTCCGGGCGGGAGCACGCGCCCGGCCGGAAGTGGCCCGCCCTGCGCCGGGAGGCGGGAAAAAGGGAACCGGCCCTTCTCTCTCTCTCTCTCTCTCTGTGTGTCTCCTCACTAATCATGGGAGAGGGGACCAGCCTTTCAAAATAAAATAAAATATCATACTGTTGTTGTTGTTATTATTATTGGGCTGGAACAGCTGGTTTGGCAGGCAGAAGTTTAACAGCTGCAGCGCACGTGGGGGGGGGGAACCCTTCCCTCTTATCTGGCTTGCTGCGCCTGTTGGGTTTCTACCTACTTCAAAGAGCAGCCTTGCCAAGAAAGAATTAATTGTTTTTATATGTTGATGCTGCCTCTGCAGCTGTTCCTGGAACAGCTGGCTTGGCAGGCAGAAGTTCAACAGCTACAGCGCACATGGGTGTGGGGGGTTAAAAAAAACTTCCCTCCCTTTTATCTGACTTGCTGCACCTGTTGGGTTTCTGCCTGCTTGAAAGGGCAGCCTTGCCAGGAAAATATCATTTTTATATGTTGATCCTGTCTCTGCAGTGTCCTCTGGGTGAATAAGAGCCAGTGCTGGTCTCACACTCCACTAAGGAAATGGTGTGTGAAATATACTCAGAGTCGAGAGTAGATTTTATTCTCTTTATTCAGCTCATCGTAGTGAGGAATGAAAGTTCCCCCAAAATATATGCTTTATATACATTATTTACACAATGGGCTGCACGTGATTGGCTAATTCTGGGATTCTCCTGTAGGCCAATCAGGTTGCGGATTCACTTCCACCTGGAGCTGGATTGGGTGGCTCCTGCAGACCAATCATACTGCTGCATTGTTCTAGGACCAATCAGACGACTGCATTCTGGATCCTATTATTCTAGGACCAATCAGACAGCTCCATATTGGATCCTATTGTTCTAGCACCAATCAGACCTTTTGGATCCTATTCAACTCAGTACATAACAGTGTGATTTAGAACACATGGACCCACCCTGGAAAGAAGAAGAATTTATTATTTATACCCCAGCCATTCTGGGCGGCTTCCAACTGAATATTAAAAACCATACAGAAGAAGATAAAGTCCCTACCAGAGAAGAATGGCAGATGAAGTTGAAGGACTGTACCGAAATGGCTAAAATGACCGGAAGAGTCAGAAATCAGGAAGACCAAAGTTTTAACAAGGAATGGGGAAAATTTATAACTTACCTTAAAGACCATTGTAAAGAATTAAAACCGTTAGTAGGATTGGAATACCACTTGTATTTAAGCTTGAATTCTGGACATAATAGAAGAGCTAAAGGGTTTGAATTATCATAAAAGATGCGAGAGGAAATGATAAATAATAGGACCCACAAAGGGGAGGATGGAAGCCCAGGAGATTCCTTGGAATCTGTTTTTTATTATTTATGTTAAGGGATCTCTGAAATTTTTAATTTTGAAAACCAAATAAATTGTATGAAGATAGAACACACCCACACCCTGCTGAAGCAACAGCCTTTGATTCCCACTACAACTACAGCGTATGGTTGATTTGATACCCCTCTCCCGCTTGTTCCTAATGTAGATCTTCACAGATCCATTCTTTCCTGGTCTCCCATTTTGTGGTTTGCCTCAGGTCCCCAAATGTCTGGAGCAGGCCTAAGGTACTTTCAAGAATGTATAACTTGCTGTTAAAATGGAATACACAAGATGAAATGGTTAAATCGGCTATGATAAAGTGGGCGCAGGATATTGGGTATAATATCATGTTTGAGGACTGGGAAAGGTTGTGGGCCACTGGGTTGAAGTTCACTGCATGTAATGCTCTGAAGGAAAATGTAATGAAAATGATATACAGATGGTACATGACCCCAGTTAAACTTGCCAAAATATACCATTTGTCTGATAACAAATGCTGGAAATGTAAAGGAAATGAAGGAACATTCCTTCACCTCTGGTGGACGTGTCCTAGAGTGAAGGCCTTCTGGGAAATGATATATAATGAGTTGAAAAAGGTATTTAAGTATACCTTCCCTAAGAAACCAGAGGCCTTCCTCTTGGGTATTGTCGGCCAGAGGGTGATAAAGAAGGACAGAACTTTTTTCCTGTATGCAACAACAGCAGCAAGGAGACTCGTCGCCAAGCATTGGAAAACTCAAGATTTACCCACACTGGAAGAATGGCAGATGCAACTGATAGACTATATGGAACTGGCCGAGGTGACCGGCAGAATCCGAGACCTGGGAGAAGAGAGGGTTGAAGAAGACTGGAAGAAATTCAAGATTTATCTACAAAAATACTGTAATTTGGTTGAATGTTAAGAAGGATGCTAGATCATAAATAATTGAGCACCACTAAATTAGATGGAATTAGGACGATAAGTGAGACTGAGGAAAATATAAACCTTCTGGAGAATCATTAGATTATATTCAAATGAACGGGAAGTAAGATTGTAAACAAGATGATAAATTGCTGGCAAAAGTTTGTAATGATGCAAGTGGGAGCGGGAGACGTGAGGGAGTCCAAAGAAGTTATGAAACTATGTTATGATATATGTTATATTGTTTATTATCTTTGCACCTATATTTTAAAAAATTTAATAAATATTTATTAAAAAAAAAACAAATGTCTGGAGCAGGCCTTGGCTCATCAATGAGTTCTTCAGAGAAGAACTTGAGAGCTATGCCCCTTTAGGACACCTCGGACGAGGGCCTTCTTAGTGGTGGCACACTTTTTGGAATGTGCCATTTGGGAGGCGGAAAGCCGTACTTTAAAACACCTCTTGAAAACACACCTTTTTATGTAGTGGTTCCCAGAATAATAAAGTTTTACCGCTTTGTTCTGTTTTTATTGAAATGTGTATCATTTTGCCTTGTTTTATTAGTTTTTTAAAAACTTTTAATGTAAACTGCTCAGAGATCAGGTAGGTAGCTGTGTTGGTCTGACGCAGTCGAAATAAAAATAATAAAAATACAAAATTGTCCAGCAGCACCTTATAGACCAACTAAGTGTGTTTTGATATAAGCTTTCGTGTGCATGCACACTTCTTCAGAAATCAGTGTATAGTAAGCAGCATAAAATATTTTTATTATTATTAATAATAATAATTAATAAGTTGAGTCAATGAAATTCAGATTGGGATTTGAGGAAGTCAGTTAACAATGTCATTGAAATAGGGTTCTAGAGTAATATTGGTTTATATTTTTGTCTTTTTCTTTTATTTTTATTACTTTTTAGTATTGTAATGTCTTTTTCTTTGTGTGTTGTATTTGTTATAAATTTGGAAAATCAATAAAAAAATTGGGGAAAGAAAATAAACATGTAAGCCCCACAACTTCTCTTTTTTAAAACCATTGTTTATTTAAAATGCAGTAAAATGGCTACATACAAATTACAAAAAACAGAAAACACAGCACAAAGCCATACACAGTGTGACAATAGCAGTTCCAAGGCAACTCAAAAAACCAGCCACAATGTGTGGATTAAAACCTGAGAAAATAAAATATTTTATTTTATTTTTTATTTTCTTCCCTTAGGTATAAAAAGAAGGAAGACCAGGTTTCATCAAAGGGGTTTTCCATTACAACCCCATTTGCAACTCTTCCGAGCCCAGTTAGCCCCACCAACTCTTTTCTTTAAACATTAGCCACTGAGCATAAGTTTGTGTGCGTCACATAGGGAGTGTTCTACGAAAGAGGGTCTCGAGAGTGTTATGTACTGAAGTTCTCACCCTGGGCCAGCAGGGGGATACTGTAGATAGTTTTGACTCAGGTCCACATATGCAAATAAGGGATTGAAAGGGACGTTCAGTGATTGGATAGTTACAGAAAGTGGTTACTGTTGCGTTCTAGTGGAGTTCTATATAAGCAAGCTGGCTGAACCCTTCAGTTCAGTTCTGGCTTGTGAATAAACAAGAGCTGTTTAAAGAATCGCTGTGTCATCTGATATGTTAACCCACAACTAAACAGAGAGGGTTTGAAACTTATTATTAAGTGTTATGGACTACGCAGAATTGGACAAAATGACTGGGAAAATTAGATATCAAAAGGATCACAAATTCATCGAGGATTGGGGAAAGTTTACGGATTATCTGGAAAACGTGATGTACAGACAACGTTAGTTGGTTTTAAAGAGGCTTTGTGATTGCTAAAGATGTACTGTAAAAAAAATAGAAACGATAAGTTAGTATTAACTGGCAATACAAGACATGGAAAATGTGTAATGAATAGAAAATATGGATGATTGGTGGAGGAGCTGGTGGAAGTACAAAAAAATGGAGAACAGGATTTTGTTGATTAATTTATAAAAGAAAATTTAATAAAAAATTATTTTAAAAATATGAAACTTATTAAGTGGAATATAAATATTGAGAAAACAAGGTTCATGGAAGAGAGATACTGCTGCAAGGACTTTCTATGCTGCTTGGAATCCGTGTGCCTGGTTTGAATACCGTGAGTTGTGTGGTGTCGCTTTGTTGCAGGAATTTATGTATAGGTTGGGGGGGTTGCCCTTCCAGCAGATATCACGCACATGCAGCCCACTACCAAAACCAGCACAATCGCTTTTGTGACTTTTGTGATGTTTTAATGTATTTTTAATATTTTGTTGGGAGCCACCCAGAATGGCTGGGGAAACCCAGCCAGATGGGCGGGGTATAAATAAATTATTAGTAGTAGTAGTAGTAGTAGTATTACTAGGTACGCAGGTGGCGCTGTGGGTTAAAGCCTCAGCGCCTAGGACTTGCCGATTGAAAGGTCGGCGGTTCGAATCCCTGTGGCGGGGTGCGCTCCCGCTGCTCGGTCCCAGCGCCTGCCAACCTAGCAGTTCGAAAGCACCTCCAGGTGCAAGTAGATAAATAGGGACCGCTTACCAGCGGGAAGGTAAACGGCGTTTCCGTGTGCGGCTCTGGCTCGCCAGATGCAGCTTTGTCACGCTGGCCACATGACCCGGAAGTGTCTCCGGACAGCGCTGGCCCCTGGCCTCTTGAGTGAGATGGGCGCACAACCCCAGAGTCTGTCAAGACTGGCCCGTACGGGCAGGGGTACCTTTACCTTTAGTAGTATTACTACTACTACTACTACCACTACCAGGTCCAGTCAGTGACTACAGTGGACTCTTAGGCATTGCCAAAAGGGGTGGGCACATATCTGCATAAAATCTGCATGTAGGTTTAGAACGAAGTCCTACAATGTAAATAGAAATATAGTACATCTTGCCCTTGTGGAGGAGAGTTTGGTCAGATGTGTGCTTGCTTATTCTGTTGCCTAGGTGCTGAGAGTTGCTTGGCAGCTACTAGGCTCACCTGTGACCAGGTGAGCTGAGTGCCTGCTCTGTGTGCTGTCCAGGTGTTAACGGTTGGTGGGCATATCGAAGGCCCTCCATCCCACTTTTTGTGGTCTTTAACTTTAGACAGGACTTTGACCAGACAGCCTGTCAAATAGAGGGCATGTTCAAATAAGGAGGAAGGGAAAGGAGATTGTTAGCCGCTTTGAGACTCCTTAAAGGTAAAGGGACCCCTGACCATTAGGTTCAGCTGTGGACGACTCTGCGGTTGCGGCGCTCATCTCACTTTACTGGCCGAAGGAGCCGGCATACAGCTTCCGGCTCATGTGGCCAGCATGACTAAGCCGCTTCTGGCGAACCAGAGCAGCACATAGAAACACCATTTACCTTCCCACTGGAGTGGTACCTATTTATCTACTTGTACTGGCATGCTTTCAAACTGCTAGGTTGGCAGGAGCTGGGACAGAGCAATAGAAGCTCACCCCGTCGTGGGGATTCAAACCACTGAGCTTCCGATCGGCAAGCCCTAGGCTCTGTGGTTTAACCCACAGCGCCACCCGCCACTCTTTAGGGTAGTTATAAAGCAGGATATCAAATCCAAATTCTTCTTCTTCTACGGTAGCTCTGCCAACAGAGAGTAGTTCTCTGAAAATTAGGACACATGGCCATACTATTACGGCCTGTACAGACTGAGTGTCTCAAAATAGGGCTCAAAATCCTTTGCAGTGGCTGGGAGTGTAAAAGTCACTGCCATGACCAGCAAGGCGGAAGGTCAGTTGTCCAGAAAGAGCTGGCTTTTAAATCCATTCCTGTAATCGGTGTTCATCAAATAATAAGTGATATTTGGTGACCTCTGGTGGATACAACTGAAATATTCCTCTTGGCCCCAGGGAACACACTCTCCTCCTTCATTTCCTCCTCAATTCAACACATCATGGACTTCTCCAAGCCCTTCTCAAGCCTCTTGTAAGGAGCAGGCCAGCAGTAAATCACACTGATGGAGTTAACTCTTTATTAGCAAGAACACAATCTGTATGTTGTTGTTGTTTAGTCGTTTAGTCGTGTCCGACTCTTCGTGACCCCATGGACCAGAGCACGCCAGGCCCTCCTGTCTTCCACCGCCTCCCACAGTTTGGTCAAACTCATGCTGGTATCTTCGAGAACACTGTCCCACCGTCTAGTACTCTGTCGTCCCTTTCTCATTGCGCCTTCCATCTTTCCCAACATCAGGGTCTTTTCCAGGGAGTCTTCTCTTCTCCTGAGGTGGCCAAAGTCTTGGAGCCTCAGCTTCAGGATCTGTCCTTCCCGTGAGCACTCAGGGCTGATTTCCTTCAGAATGGATAGGTTTGATCTTCTTGCAGTCCATGGGACTCTCAAGAGTCTCCTCCAGCACCAGAATTCAAAAGCATGCATTCTTCGGCGATCAGCCTTCTTTATGGTCCAGCTCTCTCTTCCATACATCACTACTGGGAAAACCAGAGCTTTAACCATACGGACCTTTGTTGGACCTCCATGGACAAAGTCTTAATCTGTACAGACTTGGCCAAATGTCAGGGCTAATGAGAAGAGCAGCTCGTCACCCGTAGGTCTTACCCCCATGAATCAGATGAAGTCCCCACCTGCCCAGGGCTTTTTCCAAACAATTGAGGGCTATGTATGAGCCTAGCAAACCTCTCCACCCTTTTCGGGCCTCTTCTGGTTCTGCCTTGCAGGTGGTGGAATAGATGAACTTTGGGGTGCCTACGATTCCATGAACCTATGCTGCTGCTGCTGCTTTTTTTGATAATAATTTTTATTAGTTTTCAATTACAATCCAATAATAGCCTCGTTATAATTTATAATACAGTACAATTAAAACCAATAGTTCAAATAACGAATTATATACCATATTTTTCCGTGTATAAGACGTCCCCATGCATGAGTTTGACCAAACTGCGGGAGGCAGTGGAAGACAGGAGTGCCTGGCGTGCTCTGGTCCATCACAAAGAGTCGGACACAACTGAACGACTAAACAACAACAACAGCTGTGTTGGTCTGCCATAGTCAAAACAAAATAATAATAATAATAATTCCTTCCAGTAGCACCTTAGAGACCAACTATGTTTGTTATTGGTATGAGCTTTCATGTGCACGAACTCTAAGGTGCTATCCTTATCGTTATTACTATTTATTTGCACGCACACACACCCTTTTGTCGAGACAGCAATTCAGTTCTATCCACATTGCCCTGGGCCCCTTTAAAGGTGTTGATTTTCTCACACACAAACCAGGTCTGTGGCCTGGTCTGCTAAGGATCTCCTTCGTTATGTAAGTATCATAGCTGTCAACTTACAGATTTGAAAATAAGGGACCAGCAGCCTCGGAAATAAAGGATCAGCAGCCAAAATAAGGGATTTTCAGAGCACAGGTATGTTTAACTTCTGAGCCCCTCCGAGCCAAAGGCAGAAAGCCCAGCCAGCAGCCAAACGAAGCCTCAAGCGGTGGTTCCCACAGCGCAGCAACCCGGCAAAGGGGATGCAGCAAGGAAAACCACTGTCACCTCTCCGCTGGGAAGCGCTGAGCAAAAGCGAGTCCCCAGGCAACGAGGCCGATTTGATCGGCACAAGGCATGCAAGCTCCACCCCCCAGTCGTTCTTAGACTCCTTATTGGGTGAGCAACGCAGCCAAGCAACACAGTCGGAGCCTCCCTCCTCCCTGGCCGGCAGGGAGGGAGGGAGAGGAGCTGCTTCCCTTGAAACCCGGGAAATTTAAAGGACATCATCAATAAGGGACAGCAGCGGGACACGGTGCTGGGATAAGGGACTTTCCTGCCAAATAAGGAACGGTTGACAGCTATGGTAAGTATGTTGCTGCAGAAAATAAAGAGCTGGAGATCCGGAAGGGGGCTTGTCTTTTTTGCCCCCACCCCCTCCAGCTAGTGCTGTCGCCATCAAGACATCAGTATGTGTTGAAATAAAAATAGATCTAGTCTGGTTTCCTCTCTGCCAATGGGAAGCCGCCACCCCCGAAACAGAATCTGATGGGGGGATGGACAGAATCTGATGGATTGTTAGTTTAGGATTTATTATTTTAGGTGTTCCATGGTATACTGCAAGCACATTGGCAAAGCTCAGCAGGGTTCGGTATGGTTTCAAATTAGATTTGTGACCACATGCTGAGGGTTGGTCTGGATGACCCCTGGGGTCCCTTCCTTTAAAAAAAATCATTTTTATTGATTTTCCAATTAAAAAAATCCAATTAATATATCCAATCATAATACTCCAATTAAAATAAAAAAACTAAAACAAAAAAGACCAAATTATAGTCCAAATTATATTTATTAATTTTTCGGAGCTCCACACTGTCTGGATCTCTGAACCAAATCTCCACATCTTAGTCCTACTTCTCATTGTTTCCATATTTTCCACATCTCAATTTTAAGGCTTCATAATACTTTGTCCCCGAGTCCATGATTCTCAATCATGTCAAACATCATGTACTTTCATCCGTCGAATACAGCTTTGTTAATATATATATTTTCCCAACTGCCTTTTTATCAGCGCAGCATCCTCTGAATGTTGTCTAAGTCTGTTATCTGCAGTTTGATGGGGCAGCAACTAATTATTAAACCAGTACCTTCCAAATTAAGTTATTAGGCAAAACCGTTTGCAATATTAAACTGTGTTCCACAAATATCAGTCATTTGGCGATCAGTTGGCCTTTTTGACCCTTGGGGTCCCTTCCAATTCTACAATCCAGCAATTTATTTAATGCTGTGAGCCTTCCATATTATGCTCAGCCTGGTGAAATGTAAATACAGAACTTTATCTCACAGAAACACCATCACTTTGCACCGGAGAATCTCCAGCTGGTAGCCATCACTTCCTCCTGAGGCAGGCAGTTCCATAGGTTAATGACTAAGCTAAGCTGGAACTCCTGGAACTTCTCAGCACTGAGAGATTGAGCTGTGTGGAACAATATGAAGCTGCCTTATATGTGATCATCCTTCCCTGTTTACTTAGCACACCAGGTAGAGTGGGGAGACCTGAGCAGGTAGCCGTGATTTTATTATTTTAAGTACCGTACCCCTTGCAGACCAGAAGCCCTAACTAGAAATGTCAGGAATCGAACCTGCGACCTTCAGGCTTCTCTACAGGTGCTCTGCTGGTGGAGAAATCTTTCTTCCACTGTTTTATATAGATGCTTCTCACTCGGGTGATACAGATCTCTCTTATTTGTTATGTGCTTTTTCTTTCTTTCTTTCTTTCTTGAAGTTTTATTCGAGTTTGGGATTTTTACATACATTATATTATCTCCTTCCAATTTTAAATTTCCCGTACAATTTTTTCCTTTCCCTCCCTCCCCCCACCCCCATATCCATTGGAAGTGTTCAAACTATTATCCTCAGCTATGGGCCTAGCGTCTTTAGTTTCCACCGAATGTCTTTTGTTCCAGTAGTTTTTATCCATTGAAGATGGGATCTGTTCCTTATCGTGGTGGACTTGACCTTCCACGTTGTTTCCTGTGACGTGACTGTGACAATGTCTGACTGAATAAGTTCAAACAAATAACTATTCCATGCCTCTACTGTCCATTTTTCTCTATTTTCCCAACCTAAAGCTTAAGAGAGTCTGTGTACTGGTCCAGTAAACGCTTCCGCTGCGCAACCAGCAACAGTTCTCTTTGCAGAGCATTAATTAAGTCCAGTGCAGAGATTCTTGTTGCAGTACAAGCTTCAGAGTCTCAGTAGCAAAGAAATAACAACACAGGGAAGCCTGTCTTTCCAAAGACAGGTTTATTGCAGACAGATAACAGAAACACCTCCGGAGCTTTCAGACATTTTTGCTTCACGCCCCGCAGGCAGAGAAAACAAACACTCTTTATATACTGAGCAACTTAACAACTTAACGAGCTTGACTACTTAAAGTCACATGACATTGCTAACTTGCCAGCATCTTAGGTTTCACACCCTAACACCCCCTCTCGCTGGCAATACAAAAACAAAATTACTTCAGACCCATTTCTTCACAAAAGTTTTCATGCCGCTGAAACCCAAGCGGTTTTGTAAAACCATCAGCTTGATTTTCATGACTGGGACAGTAATTTAATTTAACAATTCCTGCTTTTACCGTTTGACAAACATTTTGAAAGCGGATATCCAAATGTTTTGTACGACCTTTAAACTGCTAACTTTGTGCTAACTTAAGACACGGTTGATTATCACCCCATACAGTGATTGGAGTGATGGTATTTTCATACATCTCTTGTGCCAAGCATTTGTAAAATTCTAGATCTCTACATAACTCAGATAAGGCACAGAACTCAGCTTCTGTTGACGACAAAGCAATCAGGTTCTGTTTCTTGGATCTCCACCCAATCAGAGAGTTACCAAATTTTATGACACAGCCAGACACTGATTTTCTATCCTTTAAATTTCCCCAATCACTATCTGCCCAACAAGTAATCTGTGCTTGTCCTTCAGCAGATAATTCAAGGCAAAAATCTTTGGTGTATTGTAAATAGCTTAACACTCTTTGAATTCCTTTCCATGCATTTACACTAGGTTTTGAAGCTTCTCTGCTGAGTAAGTTAACAGCGTAAGCAATATCTGGTCTACTCCATTGCGAAAGATGAAGTAAGCTTCCCAGTGCTGACTGAAAGATTTCAGCACTCTTGAATTCAGCACTATCCTTGAACTCATTGTCTTTTACAAAACCTATTTCCATTGGTGTTCTAACACCTGCACACTCTGTCATGCCAAACTTTTTCAACATTTGCAATATCTTGCCTTTTTGATTCAGTAGAAAACTGCCATTTTTGGTCCTATCTATCTGAACACCAAGATAGACCTTTACATCACCAAGATTCTTAACTTTGAAGTGTTTATTTAACTCTTTGGCTAGTTTTTTTTACTTGTTCTTGTGTCTTTGAAGTATAAATCAGGTCATCTACATAAACAAGCAAAGATTCTTGAGCATCTCCTGAACCTCTGAAATATAAGCAATTGTCAGCCTTGCTCCTGCTAAAACCAATGCCTACCAAAACGTCATTCAAACACTCATTCCAATTATGAGCAGATTGCTTGAGTCCATAAATAGATTTATGTAGTTTCCATACCTGATTTGATTTACCAACTTTCAACCCTGGCGGAAGCTCCATATAGAGCTCTTCAGCCAAGTCTGAATGAAGATAAGCTGTAGAGACATCAAATTGATTCACTTTGAACCCTTTCTGAGCAGCAACTGCTAATAGTGCCCGTAGGGTTTCACTCCTTGAAGTGGGTGCATAGACTTCGGAATAATGTAACCCCTTTCTTTGCGTAAAACCTCAAGCTACCTTGCTTTGTACTCTGGTTTCCCCATCGCTGTTGTCTTTATCCTGTACACCCACCTACAACTTACTGCCTTGGTATCTTCTGGCAGTTTGGTGATGGAAAACACACCCAGTTCTTTCATAGAATTCAACTCTTTTTGCATGGCCTCACGCCACCTACTGGCCTCCTCCTGGGGTAATTGCTCAACCTCCTCAAAACTTTCAGGTTCGCAATTTGCCAAACCAGCCCAAACACTAATAGCTTGGTACCTTTCAGGAGGTATACCTTTGTTGGCATGCTTGGAACGCCTTAACAGTTCCTGTGATGTTCCTTCAGTTTCCCCCTCTGACCCAGAATCACTAGTCGTCACCTGTTTGTCACTAGTAGTTGAAGAACTTTCTGATTCTGACTTTACACTCTCTTGCTGTACAGGTGAACTTTTAGAGCTAGAAGATTCTGACTTTACAGGTCTCTCTTGCTGTACAGGTGAACTTTTAGAGCTAGAAGATTCTGACTTTACAGACTTGGGTGAACTAGACAATTTCTCACCCTTGTCCTCAGACTCAAATTCCTCAGCCTGTTCTGGAACTAATACCTGCCCTGGGGCCTGAGTTTCATTGTTACTGTTCACCACGTCAAATAGTATGTCAGGATTTCCATGAATTTTATTCCAACCATCCTGTTCACAAAATTCCGCACTTCTGCTGATTGTGATTTTCGTTTGATTGCCTTCTACATTCACAAATCTCCAACCTTTTGTGTTTGCTTGATAACCACAGAAAAGCATTTCTTTAGATCTAGGATCGCCTTTCCTACGTTGTGCCCTAGGCACCAGCACATAAGCACGACATCCAAAAACTCTTAGATGATCAATTTTTCGTTTTTTCCCAAATAGCATGAAGTAAGGAGTGTTGCCTACTGTGCTATTGTACACTCTGTTAAAAGTATAATTCGCATACAGTGCAGCCTCAGCCCAAAACCGCTGTGGAAGTCCAGAATCAAACAGCAAAGCAGCAATGGCTTCCTGTAATGTTCGAAATTTTCTTTCAGCAACTGCATTCTCCTGTGGTGAATAGGGATTGGTAAGTCTATGAACTATACCTTTCCTTTTTAACCACGTCTCCAGCGTATGGTTCACATATTCCCCACCACGATCTGATTGTATTTTACGCACCCTGGTGTCAAATTTACATTCGACTTCTTCAATCCAATCCATCAGGATGGAAGCTGCTTGCGATTTTTCTTTCAGAAAGAAAACCCAACTAGCCCTTGAAAAATCATCCACCAAAATTTGCATAAATCTCGCACCTCCAAGCGATTTGACTGGCATAGGGCCACACACGTCTGTGTGCACAAGTTCAAAGGGTTTCTTGCTTACTCTGTCAGATCTAGGATAGTTACATGTCTTAACCTTAGCATGTTTACAAGCACAACAATCCAGAAAATTTGGACAGGGTTTAATGTTACACTCCTCAGCTAAATCTGGCATCTTGCTTACATACTTAAAGCATATATGAGCTAACCTTCTGTGAAGTAGATGTGCACAACCTGTATGAGGAGCCTTATTTACACACTTAGCTTGCGCTTCACCTGTTGAACATCTACCTGCTGCTAACTGCTCTTCATCCAAAACAAAAAGCCCATCCTCACAGGGAATTTTAACTAGCTCCTTCCCCTGTTTCGAAATGGTGCACACATCATTTTCAAACTCAACCTTAAAACCACTTTTTACCAGGCATGACACACTCAAAAGTCCATTCTTCATTCCTGGAAGAACAAAAACAGGAAGGTTAGTTTGCAAACAATTAACATAAATTGTGCCTTTAAGGCTCATTTCTCGTTTACTATTGTCTGCTATAGTCACAGTTTTTGCAACTGGTAATGTCTTGCAGTTCATCAAGCTGCCACTAGATGTCGCTGGAACTAAACTGTGACTTGCTCCACTGTCAATTATCCACTTCAAGGTTTGTTGGCTCCTTTTAGGACTCTGTTGTGCTGCCATTGCAGATAGTCCCTTATCAGCACCTGCTCCCCCTCTGGATCGTTGATTCTTGTAGCTCTCACTTCGTCTTCCCCTGTAGCTCCAGAAACTGACCTTGGACTGTTGAAATTCCTGTTGCTTTTCAGGACACTTTGCTATCAAATGAAACCTGCTGCCACATCGAAAACATGACTTGCTGGCCATAGCAGACACTTGTGAGGCTTCCTTACAGCTCTGCCTGCTAGTTCCCCCATGCTCTATGGTGGCTCTATGGTGAATTCGCCTAAGAGCTTCCCAAATTTCAAATGCAGACCTTAAATTTTCCACATGAGGTAATTGGGAATCGTCTATCGATACCATCAACATGCATCTAGCTTTAGTGTCCATTTTATCATGTTCCCTGTTCTGAGCATGTGCAGCAGCCTCTTGCTCTGCTGTGGCATCTGCTGCAACAGCCACAAACGGCTTTC
This sequence comes from Podarcis gaigeae, assembly GCF_964106915.1. NCBI lineage: Eukaryota > Metazoa > Chordata > Lepidosauria > Squamata > Lacertidae > Podarcis > Podarcis gaigeae. The sequence continues at coordinate 4,793,456 of NC_139686.1, forward strand.
GCCTCTGGACATAGTCAGCCCACACTTCTTTGGCTTCCAACCAGACTTGAACCCTCTTAGACCACTGCACGTAATTAGCAGAGTTCAACTTTGTAAAGGGAACCTGGAAATTTTCCACTGCCATTCTTGGGGTCTGCTGCTACTCCCTCTGTGTGCCCTTGCTTCTCTTTCCCCTTGGGATTTGTTTTACTCACTTTTCAGATGCCTCCAGCCTCCTCTGAAGCCTTTTAAACTTTTTTCCCTCCATCTCTTCACTAGCAACCTACCACCGTCCTCTGTTTTTATTAGCAAAACAAAAACACAACGGGAGGTCAAGCTAGCCTTTTGCAGCTAATGAAGCTGTAAATCTTCACTTACGCAGCTCTCTCAACTTTCTGCAGCCTCTCAGTTCCTTTAAGAGCTGGATTTACGACCAAGCCAGTCTTCTCTCATCCAAAAGCTGCTTTCACTTTCTCTGCACACAATACAGCTGTAGAAACGTAGAAGGAGCCATAACCTAAGAGAGTCTGTGTACTGGTCCAGTAAACGCTTCCGCTGCGCAACCAGCAACAGTTCTCTTTGCAGAGCATTAATTAAGTCCAGTGCAGAGATTCTTGTTGCAGTACAAGCTTCAGAGTCTCAGTAGCAAAGAAATAACAACACAGGGAAGCCTGTCTTTCCAAAGACAGGTTTATTGCAGACAGATAACAGAAACACCTCCGGAGCTTTCAGACATTTTTGCTTCACGCCCCGCAGGCAGAGAAAACAAACACTCTTTATATACTGAGCAACTTAACAACTTAACGAGCTTGACTACTTAAAGTCACATGACATTGCTAACTTGCCAGCATCTTAGGTTTCACACCCTAACAAAGCTATCGTTGCCTTTCCCACTAATATCATAGCTTTGAAGGTAGACTGTGTTGTAAACAAAAAATTGCCCTTTTCCGTTATGGGATATCCAAGAGCCCATATAGAGTCCTTACATAGGTTCCCTATTGGTAGGAGAGAATAACAGAGGCCAACCAGAGAATATTGAGAAGCTGAAGGTACATTCTTTCACCTTTGGTGGACGTGCCCAAGGATTAAGGCTTTTTGGGAAATGATATATAATGAAATGAAAAAGGTATTTAAATATACCTTCCTGAAGAAACCAGAGGCCTTTCTCCTGGGCATGGTCGGCCAATTGGTGCCAAAGAAGGATAGAACATTCTTTATGTATGCTACAACAGCAGCAAGAATACTTATTGCAAAGTATTGGAAGACACAAGATCTACCCACCTTGGAAGAATGGCAGATGAAGGTGATAGACTACATGGGACTGGCAGAAATGACTGGCAGAATCCGAGACCAGGGAAGAGAGACGGCGGAAGAAGATTGGAAGAAATTTAAGGACTATCTTAGGAAATATTGCAAAATTAATGAATGCTAGAATGATGTTGGTTTAGAAATTAAGTGGTTTTCAGCTGTAATGATTAAGTAAAAAGAAAAGAAAGGATAAAAAAGAATTAAATGGAAATTAAGGGAGATGATTTGTTGAATTAATAAATGAAATTGGAATACAGAAAGGGGAGGTATGAGGAGGTCGGGGAAGTAAGTTATAAGAAAATAAGGGAACAAAGCTTTATTTGTTTTTAAATTGTTTTTAGTTTTGTATTTTGTCTTTTTTATATATGTTATTTTTCTGTGTTTGTGTTTTGTTTTTGCTATTGTTCTTTTTTTGTTTTTGTATAATTAAAAAAAACTTTAATAAATATATTTTTTAAAAAAATTGAGAAGCAAAGCAGCTAGTAAGCTTGATCTTTTATTGATCTGTTGCAACAGGGTCCTCACTCACCACACACAGGAAAGGAGGAGGACCCAGAAAAATGGTGTGCAAGGCCTTATAAAGACTTTTGAAATTGCCACCCTGTAGATCAAGACCACCCCCAGAAACATCATGCATACATCACAGAAGGGGTGTAACCTAAGACCACCCCTCAGATACATCACACCTACATCACAGAAAAGGAGGTCTAAAACAGAAATTTAAATGTTGTTTATCTCTTGTCCTTGTTTATCTCCTGTCTGGCAGGTTACTTGATTGGATTTCCTGGGTAGCCTAGCCAGTCTTTTATAATGATAAATACTTAGTTCCTGGGCCAGGTCACAGGCTCACACCCTATTCATATCTTAAATGTGTCCTTAAGACAGGATTTGTGAAGGAAAAGACAATGGGGAGGCTTTTCCAGTTTGACCTTGAAGAGAAAACATTTGCTCAGTTTAGGAATCGAAATGGTTCCAGGTTGGCCTTCCTGTGCTGATCTATGTATGTGCGGTTATGAACATTACCATATATCTATGACCATAAAATTCCTATTACAACTGGTCACCTTTCTCTACTGCAGTACCTCAGGTTAAGTACTTAATTCGTTCCAGAGGTCCGTTCTTAACCTGAAACTGTTCTTAACCTGAAGCACCACTTTAGCTAATGGGGCCTCCTGCTGCTGCCGTGCCACTGGAGCACGATTTCTGTTCTCATCCTGAAGCAAAGTTCTTAACGCGAGGTACTATTTCTGGGTTAGCGGAGTCTGTAACCTGAAGCGTATGTAACCCGAGGTACTACTGTGTGGCCAAGTAGAAACAGTCAGATTATCCGGGATCACTGTCCTATGTTGTTATTTACCATACTTACTACTTCGGCACCATGAACTCCTAAAAAAGGTTTTACCGCTTAGCCCACAGGATAGCATCTATTACTTTGTTTCAACTATAGACTTATTATACTTCTACAGACTTTCAAACATTGACAGACATGTGTTCATTTGATTTCAAATATATTAGAGAATTTACAAGTGTACACATTACTTTGTTTCAACTATAGACTTATTATACTTCTACAGACTTTCAAACATTGACAGACGTGTTCATTTGATTTCAAATATATTAGAGAATTTACAAGTGTACACATTACTTTGTTTCAACTATAGACTTATTATATTTCTACGGACTTTCAAACATTGACAGACATGTGTTCATTTCATTTCAAATATATTAGAGAATTTACAAGTGTACACATTACTTTGTTTCAACTATAGACTTATTATACTTCTACAGACTTTCAAACATTGACAGACATGTGTTCATTTGATTTCAAATATATTAGAGAATTTACAAGTGTACACATTACTTTGTTTCAACTATAGACTTATTATATTTCTACGGACTTTCAAACATTGACAGACATGTGTTCATTTGATTTCAAATATATTAGAGAATTTACAAGTGTACACATTTTGTTTTCGTTGTACTAAATCGTGTATATCATGCAATAAGAATTGCAGCGCTATCTAGTATACTGGTCTTTGTGTTGCTTGTATTGTTTGTTGTGTTAAGTTTGCAACACAGGGGTTTGTTGTTCTGTATTGATGATATTCCAAAACCTCAGCAGTGAGGTATTCGAGAATTGCAGCACTGTACACAGGAGTAGTAAGGGACGTGGGTGGCGCTGTGGGTTAAACCACAGAGCCTAGAACTTGCCGATCAGAAGGTCGGTGGTTCGAATCCCCGTGACGGGATGAGCTCCCGTTGCTCGGTCCCTGCTCCTGCCAACCTAGCAGTTTGAAAGCACCTCAAAGTGCAAGTAGATAAATAGGTACCGCTCCAGCGGGAAGTTAAACGGCGTTTCCATGCGCTGCTCTGGTTCTGGCCACATGACCCGGAAGCTGTACGCCGGCTTCCTCGGCCAGCAAAGCGAGATGAGCGCTGCAACCACAGAGTCGGCCACGACTGGACCTAATGGTCAGGGTCCCTTTACTCCTTTACCCAGCAGTAGTAGCACAAACTCGAGTCTTCAAGTGTCTATGGGTACGACCCACTGGGAACTGAAGTCCAGCTCTTTGTGAGCGAGACACTGCCTTTGCCTTAGCCTTTCCACTGTCCTTGCAAGCCTTGCCTCCAGCCATGGTTCCGTCGCTGCCCTGTGAGGACCGGTCCCGATTCCGAGCTAGAGCCGCCTCAGAAAGACGACAGACAATCGCTCATCTTGCTTTTCAGGCCACAGAAAGCTTTCCAGTTCACGCAGCCAGCAGGACTCAACCGCTTCTGGAGCAACGGGACACTGTGGCATGTGCAGAGCGCACGGAAACGCCGTTTGCCTTCCCGCCGGAGCGGTACCTATTTATCTACTTGCACTGGTGTGCTTTCGAACTGCTAGGTTGGCAGGAGCTGGGACAGAACAACGGGAGATCACCCCGTCATGGGGATTCGAACCGCCGACCTTCTGATCGACAAGCCCAAGAGGCTCAGCGGTAGGCTGGCATCCGTCTGTCTCAAGAGACAATGGAGTGCGCCTCTGGGGATGAAATCAAACCACTGGGGAATAACACAAAATGGATGCTGTTGTTGCCAAGACACTACGCAAAATGGCTGCCACGTCACAAGAGCAGGAATAAGGGCCACAAAATGCAGTGGCTGTGGGCCCCCATTAGCCCCTTCCCAACAATGGGGTGTTAACGGAGAAATCTGAGAGCTCCCTTGGACAAAAAAAATAAGGACACCAGCCAGGAATACCAGAGCTAAACATTAGCCAGGCTTGGGCTTTATTGAAGTCTGTTGCGACAGGACTCCCACCTGCCACAAGGTGGAACAAGATGGAAACCCCAAATAAAAGAGCCCCCAAACTTTTATTAGCTGCTAATCCCCATGTTACATCCCCCCCAAACTACATCACTAATACGTCATGGTTACATCATGAAAGGGGAGGTCTGGTGGCAGGAATCTGAGCATCCTGGACCCTGCCCCATGGTCCCTCTTGCCCTCCACCAAACACCCATCAAGTGTAACAAAAGAGATATTTACATTTCCCTGTTTCCTGGCCAAGTTAATCACACCCTTTTGTCTTCATCTGGGTTTGTTATTTCTGGAATGGCTACCTGTCTGGCACTCAGGTATCAGGAGGCCAGGGATTATCACTCAGGCAGAGGGGCTGCTGAGGAGCTGAGCTCACATGTCTATATGAATTTCTGAAGTTTCCCCAGTGAGCCAGTACATAGAGACATTTATCAGTGAATTGTTACATTTGTATCATGCAGCAAAGGCCGTTTGAATAGATAGGAAGAAACTGTGATGGGGTGATTTGTGGGGACAAATCACGAAAGTCACAAAAGTGATTGTGCTGATTTTGGTAGTGGGCTGCATGTGCATGATATCTGCTGGAGGGGCAACCCCCCCCAACCTATACATAAATTCCTGCAATACACGGAAATGCCGTTTACCTTCCCGCCGGAGCGGTACCTATTTATCTACTTGCACTTTGACGTGCTTTTGAACTGCTAGGTTGGCAGGAGCAGGGACCAAGCAACGGGAGCTCACCCCGTCGTGGGGATTCGAACCGCCGACCTTCCAATCAGCAAACCCAAGAAGCTCAGCGGTAGGCTGGCATCCGTCTGTCTCAAGAGGCAATGGGGATGAAACCAAACCACGGAAGAATAACACAAAATGGATGCTGTGGTTGCCAAGACACTACGCAAAATGGCTGCCACGTCACAAGAGCAGGAAAAAGGGCCACAAAATGGAGTGACTGTGCCCCCCCATTAGCCTCTTTCCAGCAATTGGGGGGGGAGCGACTAAGCCAGCCATGGCACCCCCTCACCAAGGGGAGGTCTTTAACCCTTTCCTCCTTTCAGAACAGAAGGGAGGCTGGGTGTCCAGCGAAATGTGTGGTCGCTCTGTCAGGACTCCAAACACCCTGGGTAGAACCTTTTAAAGTTTAAAAGGCGCAAGGAGATAGGACAATAATATATCAAGGATGGTGAAATATACTCGGAGTCGAGAGCGGATTTCATGCTGTTTATTCAGCTCATAGTGGTGAGGAGGAATGGAAATTCCCCCAGAATGTCTGCTTGATATACATTATTTACACAATGGGCCTCACGTGATTGGCTAATTCCGGGATTCACCCGTAGGCCAATCAGGTTGCAGATTCACTTCCACCTGGAGCTGGATTGGGTGGCTCCTGCGGACCAATCAGACTGCTGCATTCTGAGTCCTATTGTTCTAGGATCAATCAGACTGCTGCATTTTGGATCCTATTCAACTCAGTCCATAACAGATGGAATAACAAATAAAGTGAATAACACAACAATAACAAAACAAAAAAAATTCCTTCCAGTAGCACCTTAAAGACCAACTAAGTCAGTTCTTGGTATGAGCTTTTGTGTGCATGCACACTTCTTCAGGTATCTGAAGAAGTGTGCATGCACACGAAAGCTCATACCAAGAACTGACTTAGTTGGTCTTTAAGGTGCTACTGGAAGGAATTTTTTTTTGTTTTTGAGGCATCTAATCATAAGCCTGCATTTTTTATCAAAGCTTATATATTTCAATCAGGGCCTGTATCTTAAAGATTTTCAAATGTTTCATGCCAGGCAAAAGACCAGCTGCCTAAAAGGCCTTGGCAATGTTTTTTCCTCCTAGACAAGGGGCCCCCTGATTTATAGCAGAAAACAATTCTCAAAGTCGTAAAAAAGGAAATTACAGGCTGAGAGCGAGGACACTGATCCTACATGTTACAGAAGATAAAAAAAGCAGAGATAAACATAATTAGGAATGAGTAAATAATAAAATGATACCATGTGCCTCCCAGTAAAATGAGCCATATCTTCTTCCTAAGGTTAAAAAAAGGCCAAGAGCAATGGAGAGGCATCTAGCTGGCAGAAAAAGAGAGCATTTTAAGGAAATCTTTTAAAGCTGTTTCTTTTTTAAACTGAGAGAGTTAAAGGGCAATAAATGTTGGGAAGAGCTAATGGGAAAGGAGGGGTGAAAGGAGGGGTGTAAACTGAAGAGGCTTCTTTTGAAGCTGTTTTTTTACTGAGTTCCTTTTTTACTTTACAAAGGCCTTATTCCTTTTAAAAGGCTACCTATGATAATGTATTAAATATATTGGCTTAAATGTAATTATGCAAAGGATTTAAGAAATGCTAGATTCTTATTTCATATAGTTGTAAGAGTTTTAACTATCCTGAAATTAAGTCAGCCACCAGCCTAGCCCCCCTGCCAGACAGGAGACGCCATAGAGCACTCCTGATATATAGTTGTCAGGCTTTTTGTTTAGAAATATTCAAATGAAGGAGATCTTTCAATGTTGATGTGAACTCAAGATCCTTGACATCTGTTGAAGATAAAAATTCAAGATTAACTATCTGTTTTGGAAGGCAATAGGGCAAGGAGGGCAAGAGGTGAGCTGGTAATTAAGATTCCTTGTTGAGACACATGTAAGATATATTACTACTTATTTGTCATTTATATATAGCTCTTTGTGTTCCATAAAAGGACAGAAGGAAGTGGGTGTATCTTTTGTGATTGGTTCTAGCAAACAGCCAATAGGAATTTCAACCAGGCTGATTGGACAGAGGCAGCCACAGGAGGAGCAAGGGGGCTGGATTAAGGAAATATAAGTGCTGGCCAGAATGGCAGGAGGCCAGGCCAGAGCTTGGTAACCATACCACTGTGCCTCTCATTTATTTGTCTGACAAATAAATTATTATTTTAATTTCTCTATTGCTGCGTTGAATATTTCATTCCAGCTAAGCGTTAACCACAAGCAGGGTGCTACATTTTGACTATGGCAGACCAACACGGCTACCTATCTGTAACTACAACAATAACAGAAATAATAGTAGGTTAAGAAGATCACACACTGGTGGAGGGAAGTACTGGGTTGTAGGGGAGGGAGGTGAAGGGATTAACTGAAATTGTTAAAGATTGGTATAGGATTTAAGAGATTTAAATTTTTATAAAGATTCTATAAGGAAAGCAGAAAGCAGGAAAAAATATATTGGAGAGGAGATCAGTGTAAATGAAAACATGAGACTTATGGTTTTGTTACATATGATTTTATTTTGGAGTTGTCTGCTTATTTTGGAGTTGCTTGTTGTAAAGAATGTATATCATTTAATTTAAAAAAGCAAACACCCTGGGTAGAATCCAGGTCAAGCCAGTCACACACGCTGCATTCCTCTGGATCGTCGAATCGTACAGTTGGAAGGGACCGCGAGGGACATTTAGTCCAACCCCGTGAATCTTTTGCCCAATGCGGAACTCGAACCCACAACCCTGCAATGTTAAGTGTCTCATGCTGTATCCACTGAGTTACCCAGTTATCCAGTGCCCATCAAAGCACACACATGGGCCTCGTTCGCACAGGATGTCCGTCACACAGGACAACTGCACTTGTGAGCACACGACCTCATCTCACATGGCCTCCAACGGCCAACCAATCAGAGCCAATTCATTACAGCCTTCGTACAGCAAGCAGTGTTCTTTGCCATTATTGCTGATTGCTTTTAGCATTGTTTTTAATCATTACATTAGACGCCTCAACCGTTTTGGGGGAAGGTAAAGATAAAGGGACCCCTGACCATTAGGTCCAGTCGTGGCCGACTCTGGGGTTGCGGCGCTCATCTCGCTTTATTGGCCGAGGGAGCCGACGTACAGCTTCCGGGTCAAGTGGCCAGCTTGACTAAGCCGCTTCTGGCGAACCAGAGCAGCGCACGGAAACGCCGTTTACCTTCCCACTGGAGTGGTACCTATTTATCTACTTGCACTTTGACGTGCTTTTGAACTGCTAGGTGGGCAGGAGCAGGGACCGAGCAACGGGAACTCACCCCGTCGTGGGGATTCGAACCACCAACCTTCTGATCAACAAGCCCTAGGCTCTGTGGTTTAGACCACAGGGGGAAAGGCATGCTCTAAAACAGCCTTCGTCGCCTGGTCCCCATGAGACGTTGCGGACTACAACTCCCATCGTCCTCAGCATTGGCCAGAGCTGCTTTAGAGCATGCTGAGCACGCTGTGAGTTGTAGTTCAAAGCATCTGGTGGGCGCCTGGTTGGTGAGGACGGGTCGAAAAGGCACCTCCAAATGGTAGCATTTACGTGCTTGCTTTAAATTTCTTCACCCGCCATTTTTCCTGATATGTTGCTGTATTTATTATTTTATTATGATTATCATTTCTATTGTATGATGCTGTTGTCGCATCAATAAGCTGCTGCTGCTTCTTCGGCGGCGATCTGTCGCAGCCAAGTAAGATTGTCTTCCATAAACACGGTTTTAACAATGAGTCCGTAAGTGACTGTGGAAGCCAATTCTGGCTCCACACGTCCTTCCACATTGGGGACATAGGTTTCTGGGCGGAAGTTGATCCCGGTGTGGATTTGCCAAGCGTCCTTTCCTCTTAGCACGTTTCTCCCTTGCGTCCTGAGTTCGAGTGTCTTCAAAGCCCAGGACACCTTTGGTCAAGGCTGTTCTCCAACTGGAGCGCTCGCAGGCCAGAGTTTCCCAATTGTCAGTGTTTATACTACATTTTTTTAGATTTGCCTTGAGACAGTCTTTAAACCTCTTTTGTTGACCACCAGCATTACGCTTTCCATTTTTACGTTCGGAGTAGAGTACAGTGGTACCTCGGGTTACAGACGCTTCAGGTTACAGACTCCGCTAACCCAGAAATAGTGCTTCAGGTTAAGAACTTTGCTTCAGGATGAGAACAGAAATCGTGCAGCAGCAGCGAGAGGCCCCATTAGCTAAAGTGGTGCTTCAGGTTAAGAACAGTTTCAGGTTAAGTACGGACCTCCAGAACTAATTAAGTACTTAACCCGAGGTACCACTGCTTTGGAAGACGATCATCAGGCATCTGCACAACATGACCAGTCCAACGAAGTTGATGTTGAAGAATCATTGCTTTGACACTGGTGATCTTTGCTTCTTCCAGTACACTGGTATTAGTTCGCCTGTCTTCCCAAATGATGTGTAAAAATTTTCGGAGGCGTTGGAATCTGCTGGATTGATTGCTTCTGTCGACAGGTGTCTTTTGTACAGGTACTGTAAGGAGATGGGATCACAGGTAAGCCTCTCCCTTGCAGCAGGTGATTCTAATCTTAGCTCCTTATATACAGTGGAGATACCAGGTAGATTTGGCATCTGGCTGGTTGATAGGGGATCAAATACTTATTTCACTCATTATAATGCATCTGAAGAAGTGTGCATGCACACGAAAGCTCATACCAAGAACTGACTTAGTTGGTCTTTAAGGTGCTACTGGAAGGAATTTTGTTTTGTTTTGACTATGGCAGACCAACACGGCTACCTATCTGTAATCAATCTCTGACTTTTGTCTTTTGGGTTTCTGGGGTTTTTCCTGTTGTTATTCTGTCTCTCACAGCTACAATAAACCTACCATTAAAATTATGGACCGGTCATTTTTTCGCCAGAGGGCAAATTTAGCAGGGGATCAAATACTTTCCCCCCTGACTGTAAGTGCTCCATGTTTCACAAGCGTACAGTAAGGTTGGTAGTGCAATAGCTTTTTTTTTATTAACAAGCATTTTGGTTTCCCTGCGAATCTGATGAACCTCATTGCTAATTTCATGCTGTTCACTGCCGTTGCATATCCCTCACGCGCTTTTCACAGTGGCAGCGCAAACATTTTTGCAAATAAAAAAACCCGACACCCAACACCGTCGCCCACCCCCACGCATCTCCCCCCCCTCCATCTCTTTCCCCCTTTTCTTCCCAATGTCTCAACAAATGAAACTGATTTGTAAAAAATGATACATGGAAAAAGAAAATACAAGAGAGAGATTGCAAACACTTTTGTAAAACAAGAAAATCTTTAATAATAATAAAAAAGAAAAAAAGCCGACACCCGTGTACGCATGCGCGTCTGAACCCGCGTACCCTTGACGCGCGACCCGGGGCGCGGCCCCTTTAAGAGCCTCTCTCCGCTGGACTTTAAACAGGTGGCGCTTCGGGGAAAAACGACACACAACGTTCTAAGAACGCAGAAAGAGGCGAGTGAGCGGGAGAGAGGCCAATAGGAAGGGAGGGGGCGGCGGGCGCAGCCAATGGGCGAGGAGGGGGGCGGGGCAAACCTTGCTGGGCTGCAAAAACTGGAGCTGGTGGAATTTCGGGTTAATGATCAGCCGCCGAGCCAGGATCGGTGCGGGTCCGGCCAGGATGGCCCTGCGCGACCAGCAGCCTGGGCGATAGGGCCGCAGCCATGGCCCAGAGGCTGGTGGGGGGCTCGTCTGCCCCCCAGGGGGAAGACTTCTCCTTCGTTAGCCCCCTGGTCAAATACCTGCTCTTCTTCTTCAACATGGTTTTCTGGGTGAGCGCGGCAATGGGAGGGTTAAACTCGCACGGATCGGATCCGCTGGCCCAGCTGGTTCAGCGTTGCCTGCACTGGCTGGCAGCAGCGGTTCTGCAGGGAGGGCTTGGGTGGGGGCAATTCCCGGCTCTACTCGGGAGGTGGCGGCATTGGGATCGGGTCTAAGTTGAGCCTGGAACCATCTGCATGCAAAATGGGAGAGGGGGTCTCTGCGGCCTCCTTCGGGGCCTCTGAGGCACGTGAGGATGTGCACACACGTGTTTGTGCTGGTCCAGGGGTGGTGCGTCGAATGGAATGTGCGGGTTCCGTTTTCGCCTTTGATAGAGAGAGCACTATAATTGCTCTGTTGCTTTGCCTCCATTAAGAGTCTCGTGTGAACGCACTGTGATGCCCCTGGAGTCGGTAATAGGGGTGAAAAAGGACAATCTCATGTTCTCATGAGGTGGCCAAAGTCTTGGAGCCTCAGCTTCAGGATCTGTCCTTCCAGTGAGCACTCAGGGCTGATTTCCTTCAGAATGGAGATGTTTGATCTTCTTGCAGTCCATGGGACTCTCAAGAGTCTCCTCCAGCACCAGAATTCAAAAGCATCCATTCTTCCCCGATCAGCCTTCTTTATGGTCCAGCTCTCACTTCCATATATCACTACTGGAAAAACCATAGCTTGAACTATATGGACATTTGTTGGCAAGGTGATGTCTCTGCTTTTTAAGATGCTCTCTAGGTTTGTCATTGCTTAATTGAGATACATGCTCCTTAATTGAGATATATACTGTCATTCTGAACTTGTAATGTAATTTAATCGCCTTTATGGGGTATTCCAGCCCCCACTCCACGAGTTTTCTTGGCTCTTTTTATTCTTTAAAAAAAAAAATAGTAATAATATCTAGTGTAATTTGTTGCATTTCGCCCTTATTAGCCTCCTTGAAGCTTTGCCATCAAACTGTGATCAAATCTAAATGCCAACAAGGCACACAACCTCATCTCACATGGCCTCCAACGGCCAACCAATCAGAGGAGGCCGGTTCATTACAGCCTTCGTACAGCAAGCAGTGTTCTTTGCCATTATTGCCGATATTGCTTTTAGCATTGTTTTTAATCGTTACGTTAGGCGCCTCAACCGTTTTGGGGGAAGGTAAAGATAAAGGGACCCCTGACTGTTAGGTCCAGTCGTGGCTGACTCTGGGGTTGCAGCGCTCATCTCACTTTATTGGCCGAGGGAGCCGGTGTACAGCTTCCGGGTCATGTGGCCAGCAGGACTAAGCCGCTTCTGGCAAACCAGAGCAGCGCACGGAAACGCCATTTACCTTCTCGCCGGAGCGGTACCTATTTATCTACTTGCACTTTGATGTGCTTTCAAACTGCTAGGTTGGCAGGAGCAGGGACCGAGGAGCAGGAGCTCACCCCATTGCGGGGATTCGAACCACCGATCTTCTGATTGGTAAGTCCTAGGCTCTGTGGTTTAACCCATAGCGCCACCCGCGTCCCTGTGGCAACAAAGCAGGATATAAATCCAAAACTCACATGATGTGAAAAGGTTACTTTTGACCTTGAGTCAAACTCAGAGTAGACCCATTGGAATAAATGGACTTAAGCGGGCTTGCTCTGAGTTTGGCAGACATTGCTCAAAATGACTTCTCTACCCATTGTCATTTATTAACTTGTGTCCTGTTTAATGGCCTAAAGTGGTTTGGAATGCTAAAACCATTGACACCACACACAAAAAAGGCACAATTAAACAATTCCTTCGAAACATGAAAATGAGCACCCATAATTAAATGTGCAAAAATTTCAGCCCATTAAAACAATTAACATCTTGTTCTAATTATATACCATTTCTGAGTAACTGCATGGCGCATCACTCCAGTTTTAAAAAAATTGGGCTATGCGCTTTGCTCCAGATATCAAAAATTTGGAAGCGTTTCTCTCAAGTTGCACTTTTCAGTGCAATGCATTGCAGGGTGTTTTTTTTCTCTACAGTCTCCATTAATTCCTATTTGAGCGCAAGCTTTTCCTCGCTTTCTGCATCTCATCTTGACCTTCCAGGCCACTTTGTCCAATTAACTGTTTCCATTAGAAGGCCTCTTTATCCTGGATTGGTTTTAACTTAAATCCTTAGCTAACCAGTTCATCTGCCTCTGTATGGGGATAGGCAATTACCGAAGCGCTTGTAATTGCTCCTGGAGGCTGTAATCAGCTTTTAGGTGAGCGCGGTAATTTCGTTCAGGCTGGGGCAGCGCCTGCCGATTCCCCCTTTGCCGAAACTCTCCTCTGCTTTTATTTATTGGAATAAATTAATTTATTGGAATAAATAAATGGTCCGCTCATCCGTAGCTCGCTGGCTTTCCGGCCAGAAGGTACCCAGCACCTCCCAGTTCAAAGGCAATGGGGCAGCTGGTGATGGGAACTGAGACCACCGAGAGCTCCTGTCTGCCACATGGTATTAGCTCAGTAGCCAAAATGGCGTCCTCTAGATGGTGCGGAACTACAACTCCCATCATCCCTGCCCATTGGCAGTACTGGCTGGGGCGGATGGGAGCTGTAGTCCACAAACATCTGGCTTGAACCACGTTGCTATTTTCGCCCGTGTGCAACTACTCCTTCCATGCGCCTGTTTTACACTTTTGTTTTCCATCTTTAAATTTTTGCTTGTTGCTCGAATTGTCTGTTTTACGTACATCTTTGTTTCAGCAATTTGGGTCTCCAGTTGTTGTTGTTTTTTGGACTACAACGCCCATCATCCCTAGCTAGCAACACCAGTGGTCAGGAATAATGGGAATTGTAGTCCAGAAAAAGCAGCTGGAGACCCAGGTTGGGGAAAACACTAATATGTGTTATAAAACCATTCCATTCATTTCTGTGAGTAGATTGAGGTAGAATCCTGACAAGACAGAAGTACTGTTTTGGGGGGACAGGAGGCGGGCTGGTGTGGAGGACTCCCTGGTCCTGAATGGGGTAACTGTGCCCCTGAAGGACCAGTGCTCATTTTGGACTCACAGCTGTCCATGGAGGCATAGGTCAGTTCTGTGTCCAGGGCAGCTGTCTACCAGCTCCATCTGGTACGTGGGCTGAGACCCTCCCTGCCCGCGGACTGTCTTGCCAGAGTGGTGCATGCTCTGGTTATCTCCCACTTGGACTACTGCAATGCACTCTATGTGGGGCAACCTTTGAAGGTGACCCGGAAACTATAACTAATCCAGAATGTGGCAACCAGACTGGTGACAGGGAGCGGCCGCCGAGACCATATAACACTGGTCTTGAAAGACCTACACTGGCTCCCAGTATGTTTCCAAGCACACTTCAAAGTGTTGGTGCTGACCTTTAAAGCCCTAAACGGCCTCGGTCCAGTATACCTGAAGGAGCATCTCCACCCCCATCATTCTGCCCGGACACTGAGGTCCAGCTCCGAGGGCCTTCTGGCAGTTCCCTCCCTGCGAGAAGCCAAGTTACAGGGAACCAGGCAGAGGGTCTTCTCGGTGGTGGCGCCCGCCCTGTGGAAAACCCTCCCACCTGATGTCAAAGAGAAGAACAACTACCAGACTTTTAGAAGACATCTGAAGGCAGCCCTGTATCTGGAAGTTTTTAATGTTTGATGTATTACTGTATTTTAATACTTTGTTGGAAGCTGCCCAGAGTGGCTGGGGAAGCCCAGCCCGATGGGCGGGGTATAAATTATTATCAACAACAAGAACACCAAAAAACCGAGCCTTGTTGCCCCACAAAAAACTCCCCATACAATCCTGTGCAGGATTACTGAGAGTGTGCTGGGAACTCAGCTCTGAGTAGTGCTTACCTTTGACTTTAAGGAAGTTGCACACACCAGGAAATGAATGAAGTTTGTTTAGAACATGAAATGAGACAGTATATTCGTCCTTCTTCAGGAATGCAAGTTCTACCTGTATATCTGCAGGCAGAAAATCAAACATCACAAACACACCGTCTTAAAAGACTAAAATTGTCTTCTATCTAGTCCAACTCTTTGCAATTCAGGAATCCCAGCTGAAGACTCCATGAGAGATGGTCGTCGAACCTCTGTTTAAAATCCTCCAAGGAAGAAGAATCCGCCAGCTCCCAAGGGAATCCATTCCACTATTGAATGGCTCTTACTGTCAGAAAGTCCTTCCTGATGTTGAGTCGGAATCTCCTTTCTTGTAACTTGAAGCCACGGATTGGTCTATTCTCCATGTGCAGAAGCCCCAACTCCTAGGGGTCCAGGTCCCATTACAGCCCCACTCCCAATAAAAACAGAGGCGGTATACCTGACCTTGAAGCCTAATAATAATAATAATAATAATAATAATAATAATAATAATAATTTTATTATTTATACGCCAGAAAAACTTCCAGATACAGGGCTGCCTTCAGATGTCTTCTAAAAGTCTGGGAGTTGTTCTTCTCTTTGACATCTGATGGGAGGGCGTTCCACAGGGCAGGCGCCACCACTGAGAAGGCCCTCTTCCTGGTTCCCTGTAGCTTTGCTTCTCGCAGTGAGGGAACCGCCATGTGTAGAATGTGTCCTTTTCTTTAAAATGCATCTCTGGGTTATTGGTGGGGCCTGCCTGGTGTTTTTACATGAGTCAAATGTGTGCTTTTATTTAAATGCGTCTCTGGGTTATTTGTGGGGTGTAGGAATTTGTTCATTATTATTTTTCCAAAATATAGTCTGCCCCCCCCCAAGGTTTGAGGGACAGTGGACTGGCCCCCTGCTGAAAAAAGTTTGCTGACCCCTGTGTATGGTCGGTCTGTATGTTTTTCACCAGATCCACAGACAGAAAACTGACAGACAGAAAACTGGCGCAGGAGGCACGCACACTTAGAATGAAACGATTCCTTTTTAAAAATGTGAAAATTGCATCTGTATTTTTTTAACGTGGCAAAACTAACATCGGAAAGCGACTGTTGCAGGGGCGTGTCCAAAAAATAGCCCTACGAGAATGTGCTGTCAACGCAAGGATTTCTGCTCGCGCAGAGAAGTCCTGTCCCCCTTTCCCCCCTGCGTACCCCTTAAAATCTGTGCTAGGGCTTCTTCCAAACCTCCGGAGCAGATTTGGGGAGGGAGATCTCAATGGATGGAAGCGAGGATACTTCCTGCGCCAACTGAGTTTCATGATCATATATCACCGGGGCTTGTAGGATTTCAGCCTGGTGACGCGATACGTTTGGCAAGACCTGTAGGAGGAGGGTGAAAGTGGGGCATGTTCTTGCTGTTGTCGTTTTAAAAAATGAGGAAACGACTGATGAATGCAAAGGAAGAATGCATGGCCACAAAACTGAGGAACCGTCCACAGATTGCTAGGAAGCCCAGGCCAGAGGGTTTTCCCACATGTCTCACATTTTCTAGGTACTGAAAGCAGTTTTCTGTTTGCCTGGTTGCTTCCTCCAGGCAAAGGTCCATCCACAGAAAACCCAATTAGCGTTTGCTCCGATTCAGAGGTTAAAAACATTCTTCTCCAAGGGAAAGGGGTGGGAACAAGCGGAATTGTGGATCACCTTGGATTTGAACATGTGGCATTTATCCATCTCCGCCATATTAAGCAGTTAGTCCCTTACCTCTCTCGCCCTGATCTAGCCACAGTGATCCACACGACCATCACCTCCAGGCTTGTAAATTGCTCTACGCGGGGCTGCCCTTGAAGCTGACCCAGAAACTCCAGCGGGTGCAGAATGCTGCGGTGAGACTCCTTATGGGGTCCTCGCCGCGGGATCACGTTCATCCAGTGCTTTACCAGCTGCACTGGCTCCTGGTGGAGTACAGGGGCTGGTTTTGACCTTTAAAGCCCTATATGGCCTAGGACCCTCGTACCTACAGGACCGCCTCTCCTGGTCTGCCCCGTGGAGGACCTTAAGGCCCACAAATGACAACATTTTGGAGGTTCCAATTCGCAAGGTGGTTAGTTTGGTCTTGACTAGGGCCAGGGCCTTTTCAGTACTGGCCCCGACTTGGTGGAACTCTGTCACAAGAGACTAGGGCCCTGCGGGACTTGACATCTTTCCGCAGGGCCTGCAAGACAGAGCTGTTCCGCCTGGCCTTTGGTTTGGACTCAGTCTGACCCTTATGTTTCCCTCCCCTTATGGTCTTGACCTATGGGCTACTATTAAAATGAGGCTGCATTTTAAACTGCAATTTAACCTGTATTTTAAATTGGTCCCCCCCCCCCCATTATGTGTTTACTGTAATTTTAATGGTGTTAGCCACCCTGAGCCCAGCTCTGCCAGGGTATAAATAATTTATTATTATTATTATTGCTGCATCTTTACCTTTTTACCTGCATTTTAGCCAGAGGTAAACAGCTACCTGACATTTAGAAGACATCTGCCCTGTTTTTAAAAAATGGAAAATGGAACCATAAAAGAGGCATGTGGAATGAGTGGTTGTGCACGAGTTAAAGTAACAAAAGTCCACCAAGTTCTGTTATGCGTGACTTTAACCTGGGCTCAGCTGAATGAGAAGAAAAGGAAAGCAGTTTGTGCCAAGGGTTTTTCCTTCCTTCTCTCTTTCTCTCTCTCTCTCTCTCTCTCTCTCTCTCTCTCTCTCTCTCCATCCCTCCTTTCTTTCTTGTCCTCCTCCTCCAAAGAGAGCTCCCCCCCCCAGGTGTCAATACAATTGCAGCAGCTAATTGCAGCCACTTAAGCACAAATGCCTTCCTTTCAAATCCCACTCTTTTCAATGCCAGGAGGGGGAAAAAGTGGCTCTTGACAAATGATCCCTTTGCTGCTGCAAGGAAGGAGGAAATGGTTTCTGAAAAGGGCAGGCTGCATTTTGGGTGCCAGAGTGATGCTATTCAGCAGCTGGTACCTGGTGAGCAGGGAGGGTAGGCAAACTAAGGCCCAGGGGCTGGATGCAGCCCAATCACCTTCTAAATCTGCCTGCAGACGGTCTGGGAATCACTGTGTTTTTACATGAGTGTTGTTGTTGTTGTTTAGTCATTTAGTCATGTCCAACTCTTCGTGACCCCCTGGACCAGAGCACGCCAGGCACTCCTGTCTTCCACTGCCTCCCGCAGTTTGGTCAAACTCATGCTGGTAGCTTCGAGAACACTGTCCCACCATCTCATCCTCCGTCATCCCCTTCTCCTTGTGCCCTCCATCTTTCCCAACATCAGGGTCTTTTCCAGGGAGTCTTCTCTTCTCATGAAGTGGCCAAAGTCTTGGAGCCTCAGCTTCACGATCTGTCCTTCCAGTGAGCACTCAGGGCTGATTTCCTTCAGAATGGAGAGGTTTGATCTTCTTGCAGTCCATGGGACTCTCAAGAGTCTCCTCCAGCACCAGAATTCAAAAGCATCAATTTTTTGGCAATCAGCCTTCTTTATGGTCCAGTATATCTGAAGGAGCGTCTCCACCCCATCATTCTACCTGGACACTGAGGTCCCGCGCCAAGGGCCTTCTGGTGGTTCCCTCCCTGGGAGAGCGAAGTTACAGGGAACCAGGCAGAGGGCCTTCTCAGTAGTGGCACCCGCCCTGTGGAACGCCCTTCCATCAGATGTCAAATAGAAGAACAACTACCAGACTTTTAGAAGACATCTGAAGGCAACCCTCTTTAGGGAAGCTTTTAATGTTTGGTGCATTACTGTATTTTATTATTTTGTTAGAAGCCACCCAGAGTGGCTGGGGAAGCCCAGCCAGATGGGCGGGGTATAAATAAATTATTATTATTATTATTATTATTATTATTATTATTATTATTATTATGGTCCAGCTCTCACTTCGGCGATCAGTCTTCTTTATGGTTCAGCTCTCACTTCCATACATCACTACTGGGAAAACCATAGCTTTTACTAGACGGACCTTTGTTGGCAAGGTGAGGTCTCTGCTTTTTAAGATGCTCTCTAGGTTTGTCATTGCTTTTCTCCCAAGAAGCAGGCGTCTTTTAATTTTGTGACTGCTGTCACCATCTGCAGTGATCATGGAGCTCAAGAAAGTAAAATCTCTCACTGCCTCCATTTCTTCCCCTTCTATTCACCAGGAGTTGATGGACCCAGTGGCCATGATCTTAGTTTTTTTGATGTTGAGCTTCAGACCATATTTTGCATTCTTTTCTTACATGAGTAGAATGTGTATTTAAAATGCATCTCTGGGTTACTTGTGGGGCCTGCCTGGTGTTTTTACATGAGTAGAATGTGTGCTTTTGTTTAATAATAATAATAATATAATAATAATAATTTATTATTTATACCCCGCCCACTCTGGGCGGTTTCCAACCAAGTTTTAAAATACAATAATACATCAAACATTAAAAGCTTCCCTAAACAGGGCTGCCTTCAGATGTCTGCTAAAACTCTGGTAGTTGTTTTTCTCTTTGACATCTGGTGGAGGGCGTTCCACAGAGCGGGGGCCACCACTGAGAAGGCCTTCTGCCTGGATCCCTTTAACCTCACTTCTCGCAGTGAGAGAACCGCCAGAAGGCCCTCGGCGCTGTACCTCAATGTCCGGGCTGAATGATGGGGGTGGAGATGCTCCTTCAGGTATACTGGGATGAGGCCAAGGCTTAAGAAGACTCTGGCCTGGCACTCTTGACATTGTGGGCTTTTTTGTCTTGGCAGGTGATCTCCATGGCGATGGTGGCAGTGGGAGTCTATGCCCGCTTGATGAAGCACGCAGGTAAGGAGCACAAGCAGTGTGCCAAGCAAGGGCTGGCGGACTCGAAACTGTTAGGCCATCCTTCCTGAAGTGGGTGGCAATAAGAAACAGATGGGCAGCGGAGGTCAGCCCTTTGAGCGTGTCGATTGCTTACTTGAAACATCTTCCTTGCTTCGTTTATCAAGTTTTATTGCTCTTTTCAGTTATGATAAAATGGGCAGTTGATTTCGGTTATAATATTGATTATGATGATTGGGTTATGGACAGAAGGTTTGAGGTTCATGGCGTGCTCCACTCTAAAAGAAAAATTAATGAAAATGATGTACCGTTGGTATATCACCCCGCTTAAACTAGCAAAAATGTATAGAGTAAGGAATAAAATGTGTTGGAAATGTAAAACAAAAGACGGTGAATTTTTTCACATGTGGTGGACGTGTGAAAAAATGAAAAAATACTGGGACATGATTTATAACGAAATGGAAAAACTATTTAAATACACTTTCCCAAAGAAACCAGAAGTATTTTTGCTGGGGATAACAGGGGATGAATTAAAAAACTATTACAACTGTTCATGTTCGCAATGACCGCCGCTAGAATCCGAGTGGCTCAGAAATGGAAATCCCAAGAAATCCCAACTTTAATGGAGTGGCAGACAAAAAAGTTTGAATACATAGAATTGGTGAAATTGACTTATAAGATTCGGAACCAAAAAGAAGCAAAGTTCGAAAAGGATTGGAGTAAATTTGTTGAATATATACGGAGTAATTATAAGAATTTAAAAACTAGCAGGATTAATGTAAATCTTGTGATGTGGGTGGAGTGTAAATAAGAAACTATAAGAAAAGATTTGAGACATGAAAACCGTTGAAGGGATGGAAGGAAGTCCAGGCGCAATAAAGGCGCAGGGTAAATAAGAAGACATACAAATTTTTGAATGTAAGAGTATTTAGTTTATTTGTTGTTGTTACAAAAAAGCAATAAAAAGTATTTTGGGGGAAAAATAGTTTTATTGCTCTTTTTGCTTTTAAAGCTATTTCCTTTGTATTTCTGATTCCAAGTTGTTCCCAAATAGCCAGTTATTGGTAATAGCTATTGATTTTCTCATAGTTACCCTCTACCTGTGATCGATGAACGTTTGTGGGTGTTTAGTAAGTACAGTCGTACCTTGGATCTCTAACGCATTGGCTCCCGAGCGATTGAAACCCAGAAGTGAGTGTTCCAGTTTTTGAACTTTTTTTTGGAAGCCGAATGTCCGATGTGGCTTCCACGGCTTCTGATTGGCTGCAGGAGCTTCCTGCAGCCAATCAAAAGCCACGCTTTGGTTTCCCAATGTTTTGGAAGTCGAATGGACTTTCGGAACGGATTCCATTCGACTTCCAAGGTACGACTGTAGTACTTTTTGTCGACAAGAATGTGTGGAAATGCTCTCCTTGCAATATCTGGCCTCACTGGAACAAGTTCATCCATTTTGTCGAGTTAATTAAACTACATACTTTTAATAAGATTTTGAATCATTGTCATGTTTTCCTCAGTGGGCCATGCAAACTGCTATTCTGAATAATGCTTTTTATACCGTAGGGTAGCACTGGGGATGAGTTTATGGAACAAGCAGACAGTGGCCCAATAAGAACTGGGAACTGCTGTTTTGGGCATTTTCTGTTTTTCAATTTAATAAATTGAATAAATTGAATAACAGTTGGTTCCCCTCCACCCCCAAGAATCCCGGGAACTTTAGTTTGCTAAAGGTGCTGGATATGCTGGCTCTGTGAGGGAGTAAACTTGCTTTTTCAGCTCAGCAGAGGAGTGAAACTAGCTCACTCACGCGAGGAAAGCTGGAAAATGACCACCTTGGGATTTAAATTGTGGCTGCACCCCTGAAATTCCTCCTGCATTATTCCCAAGCGACCGGTGTTCTTGCCTCAAAAAAGCAGTCTCAAACACACAAGACGTAACCGGCTGTACGTGTGAAAAAATAAGATATACTATTCATTGTATTGAATTGCAGATTTCAACAGAAGTAGCTCATAAAGTTCAACGAAAAATGTAGAAGACCCAGTGGATCAGTTCATTCTCTCATCAATTTATGTGCAATGGTACCTTGGGTTACATACGCTTCAGGTTACATACGCTTCAGGTGAGAGACTCTGCTAACCCAGAAATAGTGATTCAGGTTAAGAACTTTGCTTCAGGATGAGAACAGAAATCGTGCTCCGACGGCGCGGCAGCAGCAGCAGCAGGAGGCCCCATTAGCTAAAGTGGTCCCTCAGGTTGAGAACAGTTTCAGGTTAAGTACAGACCTCCGGAATAAATTAAGTACTTAACCTGATGTACCACTGTATAAGGTCCATACATGTGAAAGTGTCTGTTCTACCTGTCTGTTCATAGAGTCCAGCAATCCACACGAAAGTTTGTTGCAGTTCCACAGAATCCTTTCACAGAGTCTAAGAGAAGGATTTCCGGAATATTAGCCTTGTTTCGCCATCCTAGGCTTCATCAGTAGTACAAACTCATACAGTGGTGCCTCGCAAGACGAAATAAATCCGTTCTGCGAGTTTCTTCGTCTTGCGGATTGTTCGTCTTGTGAAGCACGGATGCACCCTGGTACTGTATTATGAACATTATTACAGTACTCCTTTTATAATGGGATAGCGGGCAAAGCACAAAGCGGGTCGCTCCCCAGCAGGAGGAGTTTCCCCAGCCTGGAGGATCTGTTGCCAGGAAGAGGCAAAGACACCCCCTCCCACCTCCCCACGAAAACAGCCCCCCTTCCTCTGTCACCAAGCCTTGCCGCGTCTTCGCTCCCCCAAACCGCGTCCCACATCAAAGCCCCAGCCCGCTCCTCTCCCTCTCTCTCCACGAGGTGCCAAAGGAAGTTCGAGCCCAGGAATCGAGGGCGGACGCACGAAGCGCCCGGTGCGGACTCTCCCTTGCTCCCCCCGTTACCTTGCGCCACGCCGCCGGGCTCCCCGCAGACTCGGCAGCTGCTCCCGGCTTCTTCCCACCCCCGCAAAGGCGCCTTCGCGGCGGCCCAAGCGCAGTGGATGCCTCCTCCTCCTTGGTCCCCCTCCTCCTGCCTTCGCGCAGTTAGGGCAAAATGGAGCAGCCACGTGGGGAGGGGGAGAGAGAAAGAGGCAGAGGTGGCGGCGGCGCAGAGACCCAGCCAGATCCGCTGGATCCCAGCCCACCTGCCTCCTCTGTGCCCTCTCCAGAAGAGGATCCCTCTGGAAAAGGCAGGTCGCTCCCTGCCTCGCTCCCTGCCAGCCCAGTTCCTGCTTCAAAAGGAAACAAACTCGCAAGACGTTTCGTCTTGCGAAGCAAGCCCACAGGGAAAATCGTCTTACGAAGCACCTCAAAAAACGAAAAACTCTTTCGTCTTGCGAGTTTTTCGTCTTCCGAGGCATTCGTCTTGCGAGGTACCACTGTATATGATATCACAGGACAACGGATTTTATAGCATAGTAGTAGCTACTACTACTACAGTGCTACCTCTGGATGCGAACAGGATCCGTTCCGGAGCCCCATTCGCATCCTAAAAGGAACGCAAGACGCGGCTGTGCGTGCGCGGGTCGTGTTTCGCCGCTTCCACGCATGCGCGTGACGTCATTTTGAGTGCGCAGGCGCAGGCGGCGAAACCCGGAAGTAACACGTTCCGTTACTTCCGGGTCACCGCAGAGCGCAACCCGAAAATGCTCAGCCTGAAGTGTATTCATCCCGAGGTATGACTGGACTGTGAAAGGATCCACTGGGTCTTCTACTTTTTTCGTTTATGAGAACCTTTTACAAAGTATTTAAAGAAGCAACAAAGTGAACTGGACTCCTTGGCAGGTTTTGAATAAAAAGTCACAATTTTTTTTATTGATAATAATTAGTGAGATAAATTAAGGACTTATACAATTCTGCAACATGCAGAGAATAGCATTTATAGAGAAACCAGAGAATGGAACTGAGGGAAGTCGCAGGGGGGCGGGTTGTTTATGGGGGGGGGAATGAGGGAAAAATTAAGGATGATATGTTTTAAGATACAGTGGTACCTCGGGTTAAGTATTCGTTCCGGAGGTCTGTACTTAACCTGAAACTGTTCTTAACCTGAAGCACCACTTTAGCTAATGGGGCCTCCTGCTGCTGCCACGCCGCCAGAGCACGATTTCTGTTCTCATCCTGAAGCAAAGTTCTTAACCTGAAGCACTATTTCTGGGTTAGTGGAGTCTGTACCCTGAAGCGTATGTAACCCGGGGTACCACTGTAATATGTTTTGTTGAATTACTTAATAAAAAAAGTTATATATATATATATATATAAAATCTACAACACAATGAATAGTATATTTTATTTTTCCAAACGTACAGCCAATTACGTCTTGTGTGTTTATTGAATATGGTTCACGTAACCAGAGGTTTCTTGTTGTTTTGCTCATAAAAGCAGACAGCTGCCTTTTGGCCATCCCCACCTTTAAATGAAAAGAAGCATAAAACACTGTTCTTGAGGACAAGGGACACCTTAGGGTCATCTAGTCCAACCCGCTGCAACAGATAGGTGCGCTTAGCCATAGCTAGCAGGGAGAAGCTGTTGGGACGGGACAGTAATCCCTGCGTTTGACTCCCTGCTCTTCCTTTCCCGCTGCAGAAGCAGCCATGGCTTGCCTCGCCGTGGACCCGGCCATCCTGCTGATCGTCGTCGGCATCCTGATGTTTTTCATCACCTTCTGCGGCTGCATCGGATCCCTGCGGGAGAACATCTGCTTGCTTCAGACGGTGAGAACCCCTTGGCGTCGTCCTGGGCAAAGGCAGGGTAGCGCTGGCATCAGACACTTCCTGGTCATCCTTAAGCAAAGGGAGCCCTTGCCACTGGAAGAGTGCGCTTGGATTATATACCGTATTTTTCGCTCTATAGGGCGCACCTGACCATAGGGTGCACCAAGTTTTCAGAGGGGGAAATCAAGGGGGGGGAAATATGATTTCCCCCCCCCCAGCTCTGGGTGCAGCGGACAGGCTGCAGGCAGCCTGTGAGCTTCTCCCAGACCTTCTCCCTGCTTTGGCAGGAGGTGGGGGAATTCCCCCATCTCCCGCAAAAGCCCACAGGAGGGAGAAGGAACTGACTCGGCCAGTCAGTCCCTTCTCCCTCCTTGGGGAAAAGCCCCCAAGAGCGGCGTACTCTTTAAAGGCTGCGCGGCTCCTGCGGGCTTTTCTACGAGGTGGGGGAATTCCCCCACCATGTAGAAAAGCCTGCAGGAGCCTCGCAGCCTTTAAAGAGCGCATGGCTTTTGCAGGAGGTGGGGGAATTCCCCCATCTCCCGCAAAAGCCCACAGGAGCCGTGCACCCTTTAAAGAGCGTGCAGCTCCTGTGGGCTTTTCGACCGAGCTTGTTGGGCTGGCGGTGGGGGGAAGCGCTGCTTTCCCCCACCGCCAGCCTCAAAGAGCAGACTCTCCTGGTTTCAGTGAAAGCAACGCGAAGCCTCCGGAGCGCAGGCTTCGGAGACTTCACATTGCTATCGCTGAAGCCAGGGAGCTTGCATTCGCTCCATAGGACGCACACACATTTCCCCTTCATTTTTGGAGGGGAAAAAGTGCGTCCTATAGAGCGAAAAATACGGTAATAATAATAAAATTTTATTATTTGTACCCCGCCCATCTGGCTGGGTTTCCCCAGCCACTCTGGGCAGCTCCCAACAGAATATTAAAAACACCACATAACATCAAACATTTTAAACTTCCCTAAGCAGGGCTGCCTTCAGATGTCTTCTAATGTCATGTAGTTGTTTATTTCCTTGACATCTGGTGGGAGGGTGTTCCACAGGGCGGGTGCCACCACCAAGAAGGCCCTCTGCCTGGTTCCCTGTGGTTTTTTTGGCCGTCATGGTTAATATGGACGGGTCTCCCACAATGGTTGTTCCCCAACCCCAATTGCTTGCTGCAAAATGTCCCCTGACAGGGGTCCAGGATTAATAATAACAATAACAATAATAATATAATTTTATTTATATCCTGCCCTCCGCAGCCGAAGCCAGGCTCAGAGCGGCTAACAACAGTAAAAATAACGCAGTTTACATAAAATCATAATCATTTAATTGAAATACATTTTAAAACCAGAGATATTTACATTTTTATAACATGCAGAGGATAATATGTGTTAATAAATCAGAAAGAGGAACTGAGGGACGTCGTAGGGGGGATGGAGGGGTATCAGGGGGAGATGGGAGGGGTGAAATGGGGGGAAATACATTGTTGGAATAATTTGATATGTGAAAATAATCAATAAAAATTAAAAAAACAAAACAAAACAATAAAAGATCAAATATTAAAAGCTTCCCTAAGCAGGGCTGCCTTCAGATGTAGTCTAAAAGTTTGGTAGTTATTTTTCTCTTTGACATCTGGTGGGAGGGCATTCCACAGGGCGGGTGCCACCACTGAGAAGGCCCTCTGCCTGGTTCCCTGTAACCTTGCTTCTCGCAGGGAGGGAACCGCCAGAAGGCCCTTGGATCTGGCCCCACCCCCTTGAGCATTAACCTGCCATTGGCTCTGTGACCCTTCACTTATGAGATTCTCTCCCCTGCAGTTCTCTATCTGCCTGACGGTCATCTTCCTGTTGCAGCTGGCCTCGGGCGTCCTGGGGTTCGTCTTCTCCGACAAGGTACAGAGGCGATTGTTCTGGGTAGGGGAGAGTGGAAAGGTGGCTTGGAAGGTTTTGCGTGGCACTGAAGTTTATTATTACAGTGGTGCCTCGCAAGACGAAATTAATCCGTTCCGTGAGGCTCTTCGTATAGCGGTTTTTTCGTCTTGCGAAGCAAGCCCATTGACAGCTTAGCGGATTAGCGGCTATTAGCGGTTTAGCGGCTTTTAGCGATCAGCTGTTTAGCAGCTTATCAGCGGATCAGCTGATAAGCGGCTTAGCGGCTTAGGAAAAGGGGGGGAAGGGGGGAAAAACCCGAAGGAACTCGCAAGACTTTTTCGTCTTGCGAAGCAACCCCATAGGGAAATTCGTTTTGCGAAGCGCCTCCAAAACGGAAAACCCTTTCGTCTAGCGGGTTTTCTGTCTTGCGAGGCGTTCGTCTTGCGGGGCACCACTGTATTATTATTATTATTATTATTATTATTATTAAGGCAGTGTTGTTCCCTGGAATGTCCCTAAGCTGCTCCTTTGGAGATGGGTGTTCAGGGAGTGGGGAACGGGACTTGACATGTTCAGGGTTAGAATTAAAAACAGTGGTACAGTCATACCTCGGGTTACAGAAACTTCAGGTTGCGTTTTTTCGTGTTAAAGGTAAAGATAAAGGGACCCCTGACCATTAGGTCCAGTCATGGCCGACTCTGGGGTTGCGGCGCTCATCTCGCTTTATTGGCCGAGGGAGCCGGCGTACAGCTTCCGGGCCATGTGGCCAGCAGGACTAAGCCGCTTCTGGCGAACCAGAGCAGCGCATGGAAACGCCGTTTACCTTCCCTCCGGAGTGGTACCTAGTTATCTACTTGCACTTTGATGTGCTTTCGAACTGCTAAGTTGGCAGGAGCAGGGACAGAGCAACTCCCTAAATAGCCTTGTTCCGATTTCCTTACAGGCTCGCGGGAAGGTGAGCGAGATTGTCAACAACGCCATTGTGCATTATCGGGACGACTTGGACCTCCAGAACCTCATTGACTTTGGCCAGAAAGAGGTGAGTTTTGGTTTATAAACTGCAAGTCCTTCCCTTGCTTCCAGATGGTTGCAAGTTGTGGTTGCACGCAGTGCTGGATTTATGTATAAGCTAAAGAAGCTATATCTTAGGGCCCCACTCTCTTGGGGCCCCCCAAAAATTGTAAAGGAAAAAAAAACTGGATGTACATTTCCAAAATATAAGATAAAAAACCAAATACGATAAAACCTACGTACAGCAACAGTGTTGTGTAGGCTCCTATGATGTAAGTCATGGGCCCCGCCTGCTAGCCTTCTGCCTGAAATATCCCTGGTTTGCTATTATTATTTCATGTTATAGCAAGTTTCTAGAGACTAGATTATGGGTCTTTGTAAATTGTGTTTCTAAAGGAACTTTTGCTATTGCCAAATGCCCATGTGTTTGCATTATTAAGTTTGTTATGAATAAAAAACTGTTTTAAGTTAGAGCTTAATAATTATTTCACTATTAATATACTTCTTAATTGTATCTCACTGTTAATATATTTATTGTTAATTGTATTTCAGTTCAACAATTACTTTGATAAAATGCATATTTTGTTATGTGCAAATGACTTTCGATACATATTAGGTCCATAAATCACCATCTAGCATATATTCCACACAAAAAAACAGTGATAATTTGTTGTTGACAAAGGACAGCTGGACATATCAAGGGCCCCATTACCTTCAGTAGCTGAAGGCTGCATCAAATCCAGTTCTGGCCCTGGTTGCACATCTCCTGTCCCAGGGCCCTAGCACTGCAAAGTAGGTTTTCAGGACTGACCTATCCTGAAAATGTGCTTTTCAAATGTGTGGGGCCCCTTATTATGCGTGTGGCACTGATTGGCTGGCCTCCGTGACATCACAGAAGTGCGCAGGAAAGCAGCTCAGTTCTTGAAAGAAATGTATGTCAAAATAAAAGCAATTCCTGAGCAAAATGGCTCCAAATTCCCCGCGCTCAGTTTTTTCACGGGAGGCACCTCAAACCTTTAATGAGTCCTCTTCTACTCTTCTATTTTATTTTAAAAATTAAATTTGCATGCTGCCTTTCCAACTGTAGATTATGGTTCACAACATAGAGAAGCAAGATACAAAAAAAACCCGCTAGCGGCCAAGCTTTTAATAATGAGAAGCAATGGAATAACTTGAGAGAATAACTTACTGAGCAAGTGGGTACTTTGGAAGATGTGGAAACATTGAATGATAAAATAACATGGGCCCAACACACAAGAGCTCCTTTGCAATCGAATGCCACAGTTTTATTATTTGCATGACTAAAAATGCGCACAGAGGACTCTACACACTACAGTGATACCTTGGTTCTCAAATGCCTTAGTTCCCAAACGCCTTGGTCCCAAACTCCGAAAACCCGGAAGTAAGTGTTTTGGTTTTTGAACGTTTCTCGGAAGCCGAACGTCTGAAGCGGCTGTTGGCTATTATTTCCGGGGCGCCTGCACCAATCAGAAGTTGCACCTTGGTTTTTGAACATTATGGAATTCAAACAGACTTCCAGAATGGATTCAGTTTGGCGCTTTTGCTATTTATTTTGCATTTTTGTGACTTTTTCGGTTAATTTGTTTATTTCTTTTTGTGACTGTGTGAAACCCAGTTCAGTTACAGACTGATTGATTTTGTGGTTGCGGAAATGGATAAAAGCCCCCCCCCCCATCCAAACAGTGACTACCATCAGTCTGGAACGGATTAATCCATTTTGCATGACTTTCTATGGGAAAGCGTGCCTTGGTTTTGGAACGCTTTGGTTTTGGAACGGACTTCCGGAACGGATTAAGTTTGAGAACCAAGATACCACTGTACAGAACTTTTTGGTTACCCTAACGTAAAACTGTTCTGTTGCCCTCTGCACAAAAAGATAAGAACTGTTATTTGGCTGTTGCTTTGTATGTATTGCCTAAACACCAGCTTCTGCGATTGGGTGGGATGTTTTGCTATATATCTATATGAAAGATTTCAAAATATTTTATGTTTGAAAAGGGAAGGGGAAGCGTTGGGGACCCTTTCTGAGACCTGCTTCCGTCCAGCTCCTCTGCCTTAACTCCTTCTCTTCCTTCCCTTTGCAGTTCAGCTGCTGTGGTGGCATCTCCTATAAAGACTGGTCCCAAAACCTGTATTTCAACTGCACGGCCCACAACCCCAGCTGGGAACGCTGCTCTGTGCCTTATTCCTGTTGCCTGCAAACTGACGACCAGGTAAATCGTAGAGCCACACATCCGATCCATTTGGAAACACGGTAGAAAGCGAATCTTCAGAAGCAGAAGGAATATACCACCACCACTACTACTACTATTGGGACGCGGGTGGCGCTGTGGGTTAAACCACAGAGCCTAGGACTTGCCGATCAGAAGGTCGGCGGTTCGAATCCCCGTGACGGAGTGAGCTCCTGTTGCTCGGTCCCTGCTCCTGCCAACCTAGCAGTTCGAAAGAAGGTCAAAGTGCAAGTAGATAAATAGGTACCACTCCGGCGGGAAGGTAAACGGCGTTTCCGTGTGCTGCTCTGGTTTGCAAGAAGCGGCTTAGTCATGCTGGCCACATGACCCGGAAGCTGTACGCCGGCTCCCCCTGCCAGTAAAGCGAGATGAGCGCCACAACCCCAGAGTCGGTCACGACTGGACCTAATGGTCAGGGGTCCCTTTATCTTTTACTGCTACTACTACTAATAACAATAATGATAATAATTTATCTGGCGGTTCCCTCCCTGCTAGAAGTGAGGTTACAGGGAACCAGGCAGAGGGCCTTCTCGGTGGTGGCCCCTGCCCTGTGGAACGCCCTTCCATCAGATGTCAACGAATTAAACAAGTACCTGACTTTTAGAAGACATCTGAAGGCAGCCCTCTTTAGGGAAGTTTTTAATGTTTGGTGTTGTATCGTCTTTTTAATATTCTGTTGGAAGCCGCCCAGAGTGGCTGTGGAAACCCAGCCAGATGGGCAGGGTGTAAATAAATTATTATTACCATCATCATCATCATCATCAAAATCATTTGGCTTTGACTAATTGGATTAGACTTTGACTAATTTTCCTGTTCATTCAAAGTCTTCCAATGTCCTATGTCATCTGTATACAAAACAATTCAAGACTAATCATAAATGCTATGCCTAGCGGCTTTTCTTTTCATGCATACAACGACCACGACAGATTCTAACAGTTTATTCTTTTCACTGTTCTGGACAGTACCTAAAAGCAGCTAGTTCTGTACTGTACAAGGCAGGGACAGGCCCTTTTAGTTCAGCTAGGCCAGTGACGCAAAAGAAAACGGAATCGTCAAACGATACATTTTTTGTTGTTGTTTAGTCGTGTCCGACTCTTCATGACATGACCCCCTGGACCAGAGCACCGCAGGCACTCCTATCTTCCACGGCCTCCTGCAGTTTGGTCAAACTCTTGCTGGTAG
Organism: Podarcis gaigeae; assembly: GCF_964106915.1. Taxonomy (NCBI): domain Eukaryota; kingdom Metazoa; phylum Chordata; class Lepidosauria; order Squamata; family Lacertidae; genus Podarcis; species Podarcis gaigeae. The sequence continues at coordinate 4,824,202 of NC_139686.1, forward strand.
CTTCGAGAACACTGTCCCACCATCTCGTCCTCTGTCGTCCCCTTCTCCTTGTGCCCTCCATCTTTCCCAACATCAGGGTCTTTTCCAGGGAGTCTTCTCTTCTCCTAAGGTGGCCAAAGTCTTGGAGCCTCAGCTTCAGGATCTGTCCTTCCAGTGAGCACTCAGGGCTGATTTCCTTCAGAATGGAGAGGTTTGATCTTCTTGCCGTCCATGGGACTCTCAAGAGCCTCCTCCAGCACCAGAATTCAAAAGCATCAATTTTTTGGCAATCAGCCTTCTTTATGGTCCAGTATATCTGAAGGAGCGTCTCCACCCCATCATTCTACCTGGACACTGAGGTCCCGCGCCAAGGGCCTTCTGGTGGTTCCCTCCCTGGGAGAGTGAAGTTACAGGGAACCAGGCAGAGGGCCTTCTCAGTAGTGGCACCCGCCCTGTGGAACGCCCTTCCATCAGATGTCAAATAGAAGAACAACTACCAGACTTTTAGAAGACATCTGAAGGCAACCCTCTTTAGGGAAGCTTTTAATGTTTGATGCATTACTGTATTTTATTATTTTGTTAGAAGCCACCCAGAGTGGCTGGGGAAGCCCAGCCAGATGGGCGGGGTATAAAGAATAAATTATTATTATTATTATTATTATTATTATTATTATTATTATTATTATTATTATGGTCCAGCTCTCACTTCCACACATCACTACTAGGAAAACCATAGCTTTAACTATATGGGCCTTTGTTATCAAGGTGATGTCTCTGCTCTTTTTAAGATGCTCTCTAGGTTTGTCATTGATTTTCTCCCAAGAAGCAGGCGTCTTTTAATTTTGTTTTAATTAAATGTAAATTAAATTAAATTAAATTAAATTCATTTTAATTTTTGAAGTTATGATTTTCTCCAACACGCTTCTTCCCTTGCAGTCGGTCATCAACACTATGTGTGGCCAAGGGATGCAGGCTTTCAACTACCTGGAGGCCAGCGAGTTCATCTATACCAACGGCTGCATTGACAAGCTGGTGAACTGGATCCACAGCAACCTCTTCCTCCTGGGCGGAGTAGCGCTGGGATTGGCCATTCCCCAGGTAATCATCTTGCCCCCTCGTCATGGGTGTCGTTTCAGAGTGACCCAGGGGGCCCCTGGACCCTACAGTCTGCAGGCAACGCTTGGGAGCTGCTTCCACCATGGTGGGGCACCAGTTGGCATTGCCCCATGGCAGGGCCTTTTCGGTGGTGGCTCCCTGTCTGCAGAATGCCCTCCATTTGCCAGGTGCATCTGCCTCCCTCTTTGTTGGCTTTCAGGAAGAACCTAGCACATTCCTCTTGGGTGGTTGAAAGTCCCTGGTCCTGGCAACCCTGAAATCCAAGACCACGCGTGGAATACTGTGTACAGTTCTGGTTGCCTCGTCTCAAGTTGGATATCGTAGATTTGGAAAAGGTTCAGAAAGGGGCATCCCACGTGGTTGAGGGGGTGGGGGAAGGTTCTTTTTAGTTTCCCAAACTCTCATCTCCAGCTGTCTTCAGACTACAATTACCATCATCCCTGACCACTGGCCCTGCTAGCTAGGGATGATGGAAGCATAGCTGTCAGCTGTCCTTTATTTGGCGGGACACTCCCTTATCCCAGCGCCGTGTCCCGCTGCTGTCCCTTATTGATGATGTCCCTTAAATTTCCTGGGTTTCAAAGGAAGCAGCTCCTCTCCCTCCCTCCCTGCCGGACAGGGAGAAGGGAGGCTCCAACTGGGTTGCTTCGCTGCGTTGCTCACCCAATAAGGAGTCTTAAGAACGACTGGGGGTGTTTCCTTCCCCCCAAACTAGGTGCGTCCTATCGACTGATGCATCCTATAGAGCGAAAAATACAGTAATCTTTTATCTATACTGGATGTATTCAATTTGGCCCAGAGCCTTACTCGTAAAATTGAATCAAATCAATGAAGGCTGCATATAAGACCCCACGGGTTTTCTTGGCGTATTTATCGATAAGATGTGCTAAGACGAAACAGTGATCGATGGTAGATCTGCCTTGCCTAAATCCAGCTGGCTCCTCCGCCAAGATAGTCTCAGCATCCATCCAACTAGTTAATTTGACATAGAGGAGTTTTGTCCGTTTAAAGCCGTCTCCCTTTTTGCCGCGCTCACTGTCCTGTTCCGTCTGTCTTTTGTTTCCCTCTTGCAGCTGGTCGGGATCCTGCTCTCCCAGGTCCTTGTCAACCAGATCAGAGACCAGATTAAGCTTCTGCTCTACAACCAGCAACACCGAGCTGACCTTTGGTACTGAAAGGACTTCCTTGCAGGGAAATAAGAAACAAGAAAAGTATTATTTGTGGCCTTCCCTATGACCAAACCCGTGCCCGTCTCCCTGGGATCCAAGATGCGCCCAAGGGAAGTGACCTCATTCCCCGTGCCCGTCTCCCTGGGATCCAAGATGGCGCCCACAGGAAGTGACCTCATTCCCGGTGCCCGTCTCCCTGGGATCCAAGATGGCGCCCACAGGAAGTGACCTCATTCCACCGGGCTGGATTGCCTGAGGCATTCCGGGCGGCTCTTTTGAAGGCAGCTCCTTCCTGCAAGGAATATATTGAAGGAACCTTGTTAACCCTAGAAGACAAATAAGCACCTCCCAGCTTTGAAACTCTGCAGGAAGCTTGAAAACATGCTCTTCCCCTCCAAGATGCGAAGGTTTTTTATTTCTTTTAAAGAGTTCCAGCAGAGGACAGGAAGGTAAAGAGTCGGTGCTGTCAGCGAATCTCCACCTGCATTTTCCATCTCATGGCTTGAGATGGGAGCCGCTGGATTTGAACTCTGGGCCGGAGCTGGCCAAGGTTCTTGGCTACTTCGTTGGGGTGCAAAGATGGGGCAGGCAGGTTGGGGCGTTGACCAAGGGCCTACTTGCCTCCTGCTCCCTCCAACTGGGGAGGAAAGGTGCCTTCTCGAACCCTCAACCTGTCCTTGCCAACGGTGTGCCAACTTTGTAATATATCCGGTATGTGTTCCTGCCCCCACCAACTCCCTGGTTTAACTTTGTTAAAGGGAACAGGAGACAGGCAGGACCAAAGCATCTTTGGGAGGTGGGGTGCCCTCACTGTGATCGAGCCCCCTGGTGCTTGTGAAAAGCAGAACCCTTTTTGCCCCGACCCGGAAAAATGAGAAGCATTCGCTGTCTCGATAAGGTCCCGTAAAGGTAAAGGGACCCCTGACCATTAGGTCCAGTCGTGGCCGACTCTGGGGTTGCGGCGCTCATCTCGCTTTACTGGCCGAGGGAGCCGGCGTACAGCTTCCGGGTCATGTGACCAGCATGACCATGCCGCTTCTGGCGAACCAGAGCAGCGCATGGAAATGCCGTTTACCTTCCCGCCGGAGCGGTACCTATTTATCTACTTGCACTTTAAGGTGCTTTCGAACTGCTAGGTTGGCAGGAGCAGGGACCGAGCAACAGGAGCTCACCCTGTCGTGGGGATTCAAACCGCCAACCATCCAATTGACAAGCCCTAGGTTCAGTGATTTAGAGCACAGTGTGCTTTAAGATGCTAACATCTGCAAAAGTCTGTTGTATATGGGTAAATTGCCTTGCAAAACTGTGTTGACTGGTTGATGGTAAAGGTAAGGGGACCCCTGACCATTAGGTCCATTTGTGGCCGACTCTGGGGTTGCGGCGCTCATCTCGCTTTACTGGCCGAGGGAGCCGGAGTACAGCTTCCGGGTCATGTGATACCTGAAGAAGAAGTGTGCATGCACACGAAAGCTCATACCAAGAACTGACTTAGTTGGTCTTTAAGGTGCTACTGGAAGGATTTTTTTTTGTTTTGACTATGGCAGACCAACACGGCTACCTATCTGTAATTGCCATATATGTGTGTGTGTGTGTGTGTGTGTGTGTGTGTGTGTATATATATTCTCTCTCTCTCTCTATATATATTCTATATATGTATGTATATATATATATTCTCAAAAGATTGAGCTGTAGCCTTTTAAACAATTATTTCAGCAAACCTGGGTACATTGTTTAGCTGTGTATACTTGTTTCTAAATTCAGTTTTTTCATCTGTACGTTACTAATAAATTATTTTTCTGTTTTCACTGCTTAGACATTTTATTTTATTAAGTGGTTTATGAAAATGGCTTAAATAAATAAATGTGGGGTCCATTTGTCCCCTGCTCCATCCATACTCTCATCCCTTTTAAATGTGCTTTTGGTTTGCTTCTGTTCTTATTTCCATCGTGTATTTTGTCTTTTTTTTAATATTGTAATTTTGTGGCATGAACCGCCCTGGGATCTACAGGTTTAGGGCGAGATCAAATTTAATAAATAAATTGAATTTGAGGGAGGGGCACTTGGAAAAGGACTGAGGACCATGAAGGTGCTTTTAAGGCAGTCTCCCTTGTTCTGTGAGGCAGTCTCAGTAGTAGGGTGCCTTTCCCGCCCGCCCCCCAAAAAATGCAGAAGGGGAGAAAATATTAGGGAAGAGAGTGGGCCAGAAATTTCAGGAGCAGAGAACTGCATGGGATTGTCACATGGAAAAGGGGAACAAGCTTTTTTCCTGCCGCTCTGGAGGGTAGGACTTCAAGTTACAAGGAAGGAGATTTCAACTAAACCAGGGGGTCAGCAACCTTTTCCAGCTGGGGGCGGGTCCACCGTCCCTCAGACCTTGTGGTGGACCAGACTATATATTGGAAAAAAAATAATGAACAAATTCCTATCCCCACAAATAACCCAGAGATGCATTTTAAATAAAAGGACACATTCTACTCATGTAAAAACACGCTGATTCCCGGAGCGTCCGCAGGCCGGATTGAGAAGGCGATTGGGCCGGATCTGGCCTTAGGTGGCCGACCCCTGAACTAAACCTTAGGAAGAACCTTCTGATGGTAAGAGCTATTTATAAGAAAATGGTCTCCCTCTGCAGATTCTGGACTCTCCTGCCTTGGGAGGTTTTTAAACAGGTCGGATGACTACCTGCCAAGGCTTATTTCGCTGTGATTGAATGTATATTGAATGTTTTTGATTTCAGCCATGGGACCTGTTCTTCAAGCCCAGTGCCTGTAACTTTGACACTCTGGGTGCCTTTTTTGTTGTTGTTTCCCAATAAGATCTTCTGTGCGTCGTATTTGATGCAGTGTGAATTTTCAAAACTGGCAACGTGCAAGGGACCCGTGGGGATTTTGGGGGAAGCAAAAATGCCAGCCACAGATTATCTGACCGGCCGCGAGAATGTTCATCTCACTGACCTCACCAAGTTGGGCAGCAAATAGCCAATGGGAATAATAATAATAATAATAGTAAAACAGTGGTACCTCAGGTTAAGTACTTAATTTGTTCCGGAGGTCCGTACTTAACCTGAAACTGTTCTTAACTTGAAGCACCACTTTAGCTAATGGGGCCTCCTGCTGCCGCCGCACGATTTCTGTTCTCATCCTGAAGCAAAGTTCTTAATCTGAGGTAATATTTCTGGGTTAGCGGAGTCTGTAACCTGAAGTGTATGTAACCTGAAGCGTATGTAATCAGAGGTACAACTGTAATAATAATTTAGTTCTTCAACTTAATCCCTTATTTCCCTAACACGTTCCTCCCCTCCTTCTGTTTCCACTCTGTGGAGCTCCCTATCTAATAATTAACACAAAAAGGGGGGATTGTTGGTCCCTGTTGTCGTACGTTTCACGATGAAATGCTGTGCACATTGAGGGCAGCACAGTGGACGCTCGGGTTGCGAATGTGATCTGTGTGGGATGCACGTTCGCAACCCGCAGCGTTCACAGGTTGCGATTCGGCGCTTCTGCGCATGCGCGACTGCTGAAACCCAGAAGTAACCCGTTCCGGTACTTCCGGGTTTCGGCAGTTCACAACCCGAAAAGACGCAACTGGAAGCGGCTGTAACCCGAGGTATGACTGTATATAAACTGCCTTCTTATAAACCCAGCCAGATGGGTGGGGTATAAATAATAAATAATAATTTATTATTATTATTATTATTATTATTATTATTATTATTATACCACCCATTGGTTGTGAGCCTTTTTGTTACACTTTTCCTGAGCCTCCCAAGACATTGCAAAACTCAACTGGAACTTAACCTCCTCCTTCTCTGTTATGTGGACCTTGGGGCTTTGATGGGTCAATTGTTTTTCAAAACAGGACACCGTCGCTGTTGAATTTTACATGTTCTGTTCAATGTGGCGCTACATTTCTGTGGGAATAAACGTACACTCTGTGTGATCCTGTTGGCTTTTGGCTTTCCTTTCATCCAGCCTTCCTCAACCTAGGAGTATAGCATCTAGATCAAGGGAAGTAATAGTGCCACTGTATTCTGCTCTGGTCAGACCTCACCTGGAGTACTGTGTCCAGTTCTGGGCACCACAGTTCAAGAAGGACACTGACAAACTGGAACGTGTCCAGAAGAGGGCAACCAAAATGGTCAAAGGCCTGGAAACGATGCCTTATGAGGAACGGCTAAGGGAGCTGGGCATGTTTAGCCTGGAGAAGAGGAGGTTAAGGGGTGATATGATAGCCATGTTCAAATATATCAAAGGATGTCACATAGAGGAGGGAGAAAGGTTGTTTTCTGCTGCTCCAGAGAAGCGGACACGGAGCAATGGATCCAAACTACAAGAAAGAAGATTCCACCTAAACATTAGGAAGAACTTCCTGACAGTAAGAGCTGTTTGACAGTGGAATTTGCTGCCAAGGAGTGTGGTGGAGTCTCCTTCTTTGGAGGTCTTGAAGCAGAGGCTTGACAACCATATGTCAGGAGTGCTCTGGTGGTGTCTCCTGCTTGGCAGGGGGTTGGACTCGATGGCCCTTGGGGTCTCTTCCAACTCTAGGATTCTGTGATTCTAACCTGGTGCCCTCCACAGGTTCTGCTCCACAGTTCCCATCAGCTACAGTTCCCCAGTGTCTGGAGGGTTTGAGGGTAAGGAAGGCCGCTTGAATCCAATGTATGCAAGGTGAGGGACGGGGGTTTAAGCCCAAGGGCTGTGTTCCCTAGAGGGCGGACTTCTGGGGACAGCTGGTGGGCGGGGCCTAAAGCAAGACTGGGCGGGGCAAGGCATGGCACTTGCCTGCATTCATCCCAGACCAAATAAAAAGATGCCAGAGGCAGCGACGCTTCTTAATTATCAGTCGCTGGAAACCACAGATGGGGAGAATTGCTCTTGTGCTCAGATCCTGCTTTCAGGCTCTATGCAGAACTGGCAAAACTGACAAATTGCAAGATAAGGCATAGCTGTCAACCATCCCTTTTTTTACGGGAAATTCCCTTATTCCAGTGCCGTTTCCCGCTGCTATCCCGGATTGTTAGATATCCCGTAGACTGTCCCTGGGACAGGTGAGGCTGCTGATCCCTTATTTTCAAATCTGAAAGTTGACAGCTATGGAGATAAGGACAATTGGGACTTTAAAGAAGAATGGGAACTTTTTTTTACAAATTATTTAAAAAGACAGCAAAATGAACTGGACTCCTTGGCAGGTTTTGAATAAACATACACAAAATTTATTGAGGGTTAATACAGTAGATAGATAATATCAGGATGTATACAATTTTACAGTATGCAGAGACTAACGTGAGTTGAGAAACCGAAGAGAAGAGCTAAAGGAAGTCTGGAGGGGGGGTCTGTTGGGGAGGTGGAAAAAAGGGGAGGGGGGAATAATTAATATGACTTGTTTTGATAATTTGTTAGGTTGAAATTGTTAATAAAAAAAAATTATTTAAAAAGTGTGCAGAGCAAAAAAGAAAAAAATATATATTTCCTGCTTTCTGGTTTTCCACTGGCACCTAGTTGGCCGCTGTGAGAACAGAAGGCTGGACTAGATATGGACTGCTGCCCTGATCCATGGGCTCTTCTTATGCTGCTAAGTTTTAAATTCCCGGTGCCAGGGAGGGAGGGAGGGAGGGAGGGAGAGAGAGACACCTGGCTGCTCTGGGGTCCTTCTGTGCATGGAAAGATGGTTGAGCAGCTGCACTCAGGCAGGCAGGAGAGGGGAAGCAGGGAGGGAGGGAGGCCTCCCGGCAGGGGGACCACCCACCCACAGGCTCCCTGCCCTGGCAGCCCCAGAGCCCCCCTCTGCCTCCCAGCAAACAGAGCGCCGCTGGAGTAGGAGCAAAGCCACCCACGTCCCGCTTTGCAGGCCAAGATCGCAGCAGCGTCAGAGAGCCGAGAGGCACAGAGGGAGCCTGTTTGGTGGAGAGGCCTGGCCTGCGATGGAGCCTGGACTCAGCCGGGAAGCCCGGAAGGCTGTTGCCTCAGATTCTAGCCAGACCAGTTGCACTAAGGTGCCGAGACGAGACGCGTTCAGGAGGGCTATCGATGGCGGATTCTCTCTGCGCTGCCCAGAGAGGCAGAGAGAGATGTTTTTGTGGCTCGTCTCCAAACCTGGCTTTGCAAAGCAATGTTTGGACTGCACCCTCCCCGCCATAACGCAGGGAGGATTCATCCCTCCTCTCTCTCCTGCACTTCAAAACCATTAGGAAGGAAACATACTGTATAGGAAACCACTGCTGATGCACAAACAATTTGAAAACCGTTAAATATACAGAAAAGGGGTAAAACGCTTGCAAAAAACAATTTCAGACCCAATGGAGACAACAGCTGGGATATTAAAGAATCTCCGCTGAAAAAGCGGCTTGTTTGAGATCTGGAGAATGGTGGCTTCAGGCTGAGAAAATAGGGGGTTAAGGCAGGAGCGTCGGTGCGAAAGGAGGGTGATTTCTCTCTCAGAAATCTCACCTGCTGGAAAAGACCACCCGTCCAAAAAGCCAGCCTGCCTTTCGACCTTCAGACCTTTTCTGCCACGGCGGCAGGAGCTGGGAGGAGGCTCATGGCACAAAGCGGCCTCTGGGCATATCAAGAGTGCAAGAAACTTTTCTTTGTTTTGCAGTCTTAAGAAGCAAGGTTGCTGTTGATTTCTAACTGGTCCAAAAGCGAGAAAGCAGGCAAGGCAGATCTGTGACCGTAGGGCTCAGGATCTCTCCCAGAACCCCTGCAGGGCAGGCCCCGGTCTCCAAACCTGGAAGCCCCCCCCCCCCCACTGCCAGAAGCACAGGAGACCCCCCAACCCTTCACTGGAAGGGCCACCCACCTTGACCTCCCTGGTGACAACACTGCATCCAAGGCTTTGCCCCCTTTGAATTCCCGGCGAGAGACGGAGGCAGCCGGTCACTCCGTGTCCTTCTGTGCATGGAAAGATGGTTGAGCAGCTGCACTCAGGCAGGCAGGAGAGGGGAAGCAGGGAGGGAGGGAGGCCTCCCGGCAGGGGGACCACCCACCCACAGGCTCCCTGCCCTGGCAGCCCCAGAGCCCCCCTCCACCTCGCAGCAAACAGAGCACCGCTGGAGTAGGAGCAAAGCCACCCACGTCCCGCTTTGCAGGCCAAGATCGCAGCAGCGTCAGAGAGCCGAGAGGCACAGAGGGAGCCTGTTTGGCAGAGAGGCCTGGCCTGCGATGGAGCCTGGACTCGGCCGGGAAGCCCGGAAGGCTGTTGCCTCAGATTCTAGCCAGACCAGTTGCACTAAGGTGCCGAGACGAGACACGTTCAGGAGGGCCATCAATGGCGGATTCTCTCTGCGCTGCCCAGAGAGGCAGAGAGAGATGTTTCCGTGGCTCGCCTCCAAACCTGGCTTTGCAATGTGTGAACTGCACCTTCCATAACGCCTGGTGGTCCTCAAGATTGCAGGATTAATTTCTCCCTCTTTTTCTATTTCCCCTCCCCAACGCACACCAGCCTTTTTTCTGAGATGAGGTTCCTCTGAATAATAATATAAAATACAGTGGTACCTCGGGTTACATACACTACAGGTTACAGACGCTTCAGGTTACAGATTCCGCTAACCCAGAAATAGTACCTCGGGATAAGAACTTTGCTTCAGGATGGGAACAGAAATCGTTCTCCAGCAGTGCGGCGGCAGCAGGAGGCCCCATTAGCTAAAGTGGTGCTTCAGGTTAAGAACGGACCTCCGGAACGAATTAAGTACTTAACCCAAGGTACCACTGTAATAAATATTTATATCCCACCCTCCCCAATCGAAGCCGGGCTCAGAGCAGCTAACAACAATAAAAGTGACACAGCATTCTAAAATCAATTCATTCTAAAATAAATTCAGAATCAAATTAATGGCAACCATTGGGCTAGAGAGGGCTTTAAGGATTACAGAAGGAGGGGGTCAGACTGTGCCTTGGCCAAAGGCCTGGCGGAATAGCTCTGTCTTGCAGGCCCTGCAGAAAGATGTCAAATCCTGCAGGGCCCTAGTCTCTTGGGACAGAGCGTTCCACCAAGTCGGGGCCAGTACTGAAAAGGCCCTGGCTCTGGTTGAGGCCAGCCTAACCTCCCTGTGGCCCGGGACCTCCAAGATGTTTTTGCTTGAAGACCGTAAGGTCTTCCATGGGACATACCAGGAGAGGTGGTCCCATAGGTACAAGGGTCCTCAAGGCGATTCCGCCACACCGTATAGGAACATATAGGAAGCCACTGCAGTTATAAAAACATTGTTAAAACCGTTAAACCATGAAATTGATGGACTACGCAGAATTGGATAAATTAACTGGAAGGATTCGAAACCTGCAGGACCAGAGATTCTTAGAAGACTGGAGTAAATATACGAACTATTTGAAAAGTAATAGTAATGAACAGATTACACTAGTAGGACTGCAAGAAGTTTTGTAAGGAGAACTATATGAAATATTGCAAGAAAGACTATGAGGAGAATAATTAGTTGATGATAATTAGAGTCTAGGGTAGCTCTAAGCTTCTCAGTTTTATCGTTTTATCTTTTTGTAAACTGCTTTGAGGGTTACAGGTAGGTAGCCGTGTTGGTCTGCCATAGTCGAAACAAAATAATAATAATAATAATAATAATAATAATAATAATAATAATAATAATTCCTTCCAGTAGCACCTTAGAGACCAACTAAGTTTGTTATTGGTATGAGCTTTCATGTGCTCCTGGAAGGAATTTTTTTTTATTATTTTGCTTTGAGGGTTGTTGTTTTTACAATCAAACAGTGTATAAATCTTACGAAATAAATAAACGACATCCTGTTAGGATGACTTTGGTGTGTTATATGTGGGACTCCCCTTGTTCCAGCTACTTGAGGCAACGGGCTCCCTCCAGCCCATCCAGCAAAGAAACAGACCACGCGCTGAAGTAAGTTTAAAGTATACTTTACTTACAGCCATGCATTGCCATTAACAACAATGATAAAATGCAGGCAAAGGTTCTTAGTTGGGAGGAAACCCAGCAAGGGCAGCCTCAGACACATGTTTCAGGCAGAGGGATATGTTCAGGCATGTTTGCCTCCGTTGTATGTAGCATGAATGGAGAGAGCGAGAGAGAGAAACAGAACAGTAAACAAGCCTTACTTCCTCTTAGGAGAAGGGTGTGTGTGATATAACTGAGACTACTCTAGCAATTTAGAACTCTGTGGTCCTTAACCCCTTCACATACTAACTAGCAAGTAGGTTTGACTTCAAATTTCCCTCAGAAACCCGGTACTGGGTTCGAGAAACTCTGCTTTGGTCTGGTCCAGCAGAGCTGTTCTTACGTTCCTGCCTTATCTTACAGGTGATGGTTGGGATGTCCCTTTCAGAAACGGGTTACTTTTGCTTTCCAGATGTTGAGGGAATTGTTCAGCCTTCTCCCATCAGCCGCAGCCAGTACAGCCATGCTAGCAGAGGCTGTTGGGTTTGACAGTCCAAAACATCCATAGGGCAGATGCTAGAGTAGATTGCCAACAGTGCTATACCTAGCATGTGAAATTTGTAGAAATACGTAGCTGGTTACCATTGGAGACTTTAGGTTGTGATTGGACAAATTTCCATACTTCCAGCGGAACAAGTTTTCTTAAATAGAGACAGCACCTTCCACTGAAATAAAGGAGTCTTTGGATCCAAACTGAAATGTTGGCCCAACTTTGCTCTGATCCAGGAAGTCATGTCTAATATTCCTGCAAATTATATCCCTTTGTTGTTGTTTAGTCGTTTATTGTGTCCGACTCTTTGTGACCCCTGGACCAGAGCACGCCAGGCCCTCCTGTCTTCCACTGCCTCCCGCACATGCTGGTAGCTTCAAGAACACTGTCCAACCACCTCGTCCTCTGTCGTCCCCTTCTCCTTGTGCCCTCCATCTTTCCCAACATCAGGGTCTTTTCCAGGGAGTCTTCTCTTCTCAGGAGGTGGCCAAAGTCTTGGAGCCTCAGCTTCACGATCTGTCCTTCCAGTGAGCACTCAGGGCTGATTTCCTTCAGAATGGAGAGGTTTGATCTTCTTGCAGTCCATGGGACTCTCAAGAGTCTCCTCCAGCACCAGAATTCAAAAGCATCCATTCTTCGGCAATCAGCCTTCTTTATGGTCCAGCTCTCACTTCCATACATCACTACTGGGAAATTATAGCTTGAACTATACGAACCTTTGTCAGCAAGGTGATGTCTCTGCTTTTTAAGATGCTGTCTAGGTTTGTCATTGCTTTTCTCCCAAGAAGCAGACGTCTTTTAATTTTGTGGCTGCTGTCACCATCTGCCGTGATCATGGAGCCCAAGAAAGTTAAGTCTCTCACTGCCTCCATTTCTTCCCCTTCTATTTGCCAGGAGGTGATGGGACCAGTGGCCATGATCTTCGTTTTTTTATGTTGAGCTTCAGACCATATTTTGCGCTCTCCTCTTTCACCCTCATTAAAAGCTTCTTTAACTCCTCCTCACTTTCTGCCATCAAGATTGTGTCATCTGCATATCTCAGGTTATTGATATTTCTTCCGGCAATCTTAATTCCGGCTAGGAATTCATCCAGCCCAGCCTTTCGCATGATGAATTCCATTAACGAATTTCGCATGATGAATTCCCTTAACGTGCAGCAAAAACGAATAAGATTTCAGATTCTCGAGTGTCATTCTCGCATGGCCAGAGAGTGAATCAGATATAATCCAGCACTATCAGTCATTTATAATCTGCGTATCTCTGATTTGTTTCCTAGCAAAGGCGCTAATTAAATACAGGAGTTATTAGAATAACATTACTGAAACAGTGCATTTGTTTGAAGGAAAGCTTTTAGTGACGTTTTAATTAATCAGTGATTTATTTCACCAAGGTCCTGGGTTTTGAAACTTGGTAGTCTTGCAGTTGTGTACAGTAATCACATTTCCTTCTTATTTTTTGATATTTTAATTAATTTGTGAACAGTCTAGAATGACTTTTTTTTTGGTAATCACATTTCCTTCTTATTTTTTGATATTTTAATTAATTTGTGAACAGTCTAGAATGACTTTTTTTTGGTAATCACATTTCCTTCTTATTTTTTGATATTTTGATTAATTTGTGAACAGTCTAGAATGACTTTTTTTTTGTATGGCTAACTAAAGGTCAGCTAAAGGAACTTAGCCTAAGCTGCTGGTCTCTGAAATCTACAAATAAAAGTATCCACATTGTGCCACCTTAAAGAAAATAAAGTTCTGACCTGCATCAAATTTACCATGTACAAAAGGCAGCATCTTCGGTTCCTTTGAGATACAGATGTAATGCATTATTTTTTTAAATGACAAACATATTCAAATTGAAGTGTAATGTACAGGATACGTTTAGGACTGGGTTTAACAGAGTTAAGAATGGGTGACTTTATTTATGTATGCCACCACAGCTGCGAGAATGCTGATTGCACAAAATTGGAAGACTGGAGAAATACCAGCTAAAGAACAATGGCAAGAGAAGTTTATGAACTATCCAGAACTGGCAAAAATGACAGAGAGTCTAAGAGAAAAAGACAACAGTGACTTTGAAAAAGAATGGGAACCATTTATATTATATTTGCAGAAACAAAGAAAGTCTATAGACTTGATGGCAGGATTTAAACATTCACATCACTAGTAGTAGAAAATGTTTGGAAGACAGAAAAATAATATGGTGTATTTATTTTCATATTTTTGTTTTTAGGTTAGATGTTATTGTATAAATATGTTATTAGTATTTTTTTCTTTTAGAAGGTAGCAAGGTGGGTGAAAGGAGGGAGGAAGGTAATGTCTGGACAAAATACAAAGACTTATTGGAAAATAAAACTCCGAGGTGGCTTTCCCCTCTGGAAGCTAAGGAAGGCCCGAAAAAGACCCAATATGGAGGCCAAATGGCCAAAATATTGGGAAATATTAGAAAAAGATGGAGACAATTGGAAATTGCAGAGTTTGGAGAAAATGAAGGATAAAGTGCGAGACTGGTTACATTACGCTCAGATTAAAGAAGTTTTTAAAAATGACAAAAAGTTAGGGTTCCAGGTGGAGAAATCAAAGTTGGAAACAGAATTGTTGGAACCAAAGACTAAGGTACTATCAAGAATGTATAACTTGCTGTTAAAATGGAACACACAAGACGAAATGGTTAAATCTGCTATGATAAAGTGGGCACAGGATATTGGGCATAACATTATGTTTGAGGACTGGGAAAGGTTGTGGACCACTGGGCTGAACTTCGCTGCATGTAATGCGTTGAAGGAAAATGTAATGAAAATGATATACAGATGGTACATGACCCCAGTTAAACTTGCCAAAATATACCATTTGTCTGATAATAAATGTTGGAAATGTAAAGGAAATGAAGGAACATTCTTTCACCTCTGGTGGACTTGCCCTAAAGTGAAGGCCTTCTGGGAAATGATATATAATGAGTTGAAAAAGGTATTTAAGTATACCTTCACTAAGAAACCAGAGGCTTTCCTCTTGGGTATTGTCGGCCAGAAGGTGTTAAAGAAGGACCGAACATTTTTTATGTATGCAACAACGGCAGCAAGGATACTCATCGCTAAGAATTGGAAAACACAAGATCTACCCACACTGGAAGAGTGGCAGATGCAGCTGATGGACTATATGCAATTGGCGGAGATGACTGGCAGAATCCGAGACCTGGGAGAAGAAAGGATTGAAGAAGATTGGAAGAAATTTAAGATTTATTTACAAAAATATTGTAATTTGGTTGAATATTAAGAAGGATGCTTGATCATAAATAATTGGCCACCACTAAAATAGACTGGAACTTGATGATAAGTGAGATTAAGGAAAACATAAACCTTTCGGAGAATTGCTAGATTATACTTAAATGAGTGGATATAAGATTGTAAACAAGATGATAATTTGCTTGAAAAAAAAAACTTTTTAACGATGTAAGTGGGAGCAGGAGACGTGAGGAAGTCCAAACAAGTTATGAAATTTTGTTATGATATAAGTAATGTTGTTTATTATCTATGTATTTCTTTTATAAAAAAAAAAACCTTAATAAATATTTATAAAAAAAAAGAAAGGCGGGAGGAAGGAATGCATAGTAAATGTTATGGATATGAGATGTATGTAATGAATGAAAAAGAAATCTGAATAAACAGGGAGAACAAGAGCAGCTAAAGCTAAAGAGAAAGAAAAGAAACCAGGGCAACTTGTTCAAACAACCCTATCTCATCAACGAAGATCATCCGTCCCAACTGTGCTGACAGCACAGGAGGTGGAATTTGAAGAGCCTGCTGCAGAGCCTGTTGCAGAAGATATGGCAACTGGAGGATCTGAAATAGTTCTGAAGCAAATCTTGGAACAACTTGGAATTTTAAATCAAAAAGTGGACAACCAATCATCAAAAATTGACCAAGCTACATCCTCTATTACTAAATTATCTGAGCAAGTTTCCCATCATACTCAGGCAATTGAAAAATTACAAGGGGCAACGGCTGAAAATTATAAGCTTGCGGTGGAAGCTTGTCAAAAAGCAGAACAGGCGAACAAAAAGGTTGATGAGATTAGGGGGGAAGTAAGGCCTCTGAAAAGACAGGTAGGGGAACAACAAGCCTACCTGTCATTGGTTGAATTGAAAAGTAAGGAAAATAATCTCAGATTAAGGGCTATCCCAGAATTGGAGGAAGGAAATCTACAGGGATTTTTAACACTTTTGTTCTCCAAATTCTGGGGGATAGAGGAAGATAAGGACTTTAAAATTGTGACTGCCTTTAGACTGGGAAAATTGATAAAGAAGGACAAGTCCAGAGACTGTTTGGTTATTTTGAGATCGCGAGAGGAAAGAGACAAGATACTAGGCCTACACTTCAAAAAATCTTTGGAGATAGAAGGAAAAAAGGCTGAAATTTACAGAGATATACCTAAACACCTTTTGGATCTTAGGACTACTTATACAGATTTGACCAAATTGTTGAGATATAACACAATCCCTTATAGGTGGGAGTTTCCGCAAGGACTATCATTTACCTACAAAGGAAGGAAAGTAAGAATTAAAACACCGGAGGACCAACAGAAGTTCCTACACGACCACGAGGAGGACCTCCAGAAAGGAGCCGCAGCTTCTTGGCCTCCACCACCACCGGGACCATCTCCAAAGCCTACACCGCCTGGATCTGGACCAACATTACCACCTCCGGGATCGGAGGGAAGCCTAGACACCCCATTGTAGACCCACCAATTAGACCAGGATGTCGCTACAGCTTCTTAGTTGGAATATAAATGGCGGAAATTCTCCGGAAAAAAGAAGAAAAGTATTTCATATTTTGAAAAAAGAACAATTGGACATTATTTGCCTGCAAGAAACGCATGTGACAAGGCTCCACAGAAAAGTGCTAATTAATAAAAGACTAGGCCAAGAATTTATCTCTTCGGACAAAGTGAAGAAAAGAGGAGTGGTGATATATGCAAAGGAGAGCCTGTCACCGAAATTCTTATTTAAAGATGAACACGGCAGAATTTTGGCGATTGAAATTCAGACACAAGGAGAAAAATTTCTGATATTAGGAATATACGCCCCAATGAAGGAAAATCGGAATTTTTCAGGAAGCTGCATGAGATTATGCTGGATTACTTAGACTATAACAACATCATTATGATGGGTGACATGAATGGGGTTGTGTCTGTAAATATGGATAAGTCGCAAAGTGCTAACATAACGAAAGATGGCAGACTACCTAAAACTTTTTTTGAAATGACTGACAATGTGGACTTAATTGACATATGGAGGGTTAAGAACCCCCTAGGAAAAGAAGGGACTTTCTTTTCTGAAGCTCATCTGACATGGACACGAATCGACCAAATATGGATAACTAGAGGACTGGCACCCAAGACTAGAAAGGTGGAAATCTGCCCAAAAACCTGCTCCGACCATAATGCTTTGAAAATGGAATTGAGACTAAATACAACCGGATCCTTTAGATGGAAAATGAATGACACCTTATTAAGGGACGAGAAGATTGTTAAGAAGGCCCAAAAAACTTTAAAGGACTATTTTGAGATAAATTTAAATACCACTGTGGAAAAAAGAATAATCTGGGACGCAAGTAAAGCAGTCATGAGAGGGTTTCTAATACAACAAAATACGATCAAGAAAAAATTCTGGAATGAAAAGAAGGAGAAGATATTGGAAAAAATAAGAGATGGAGAGAAAAAACTAAGATCCAGGCCTAAGTCGAAGGAGGTGCTGAGAGAAGTGAAATTTTTCCAAGCACAATATTTGAAACTGATAAATCAAGAGGTGGAATGGAAAATTAAACAAATGAAACAAAGATCCTTTGAATCAGCAAATAAGTGTGGGAAACTGCTAGCATGGCAGTTGAAAAAGAGACAAAAACTTAATACTGTTACAAATCTAGAGATTGAAGGGAGAATGGTTCAGAAACCCGAGGAAATTAGAAAGTGCTTCCAGAGATATTTCAAATAACTTTATTCACAAGGGCCACAGAAAGATTCGGAGGTGGACCAATTTCTTAAAACCAACGGATTACAGAAAATACCTCAGGAAATGAGAACAACCCTGAATTGTAATATCACACAGCAAGAAATTGAAAGCGCCATTCAGAACCTCCAATTAGGCAAATCTCCAGGCCCCGACGGACTTACCTCCAAATACTATAAGGTTTTGAAGGACTATTTGATACAACCTTTGTTGGAGGTTTGTAACCAGATTATGGAGGGGAGGAAGGCACCGGAAACGTGGAAAGAAGCCTTCATCACATTGATACCCAAACTAGAAACTGAAAAGACTCAGCTGAAGAACTACCGCCCCATCTCACTCCTAAATGTGGATTACAAAATTTTTGCAGACATTTTGGCAAGTAGGTTTAAAAAAGTGCTTAATGAAGTGATCCATAAAGACCAGGCTGGCTTTCTCCCTGGTAGGCATTTGTTTGGCAACACAAGAAACATTATCGACATTTTGGAACTTTTACAAACAAAACTAAACACTAGAGCGGTGTTAATTTTTATTGATGCGGAGAAAGCCTTTGACAATATTTCCTGGATGTTTATGAAGAAAAACTTGGAAGGGATGGGAGTGGGGCGGGGGTTTGAAAATGGAATAGAAGCAATATATTCAGAACAAAAAGCGAAATTGATAGTAAACAATGTGGTGACAGAGGAGTTTAAAATTGAAAAAGGGACACAGCAGGGGTGCCCCCTATCCCCCCTATTGTTTATTTCAGTTCTGGAGGTGCTATTGAACATGATTAGAAAGGACCGGTTGGTACAGGGAATTGAGGTCGGAGTGAAACAATATAAATTGAAAGCATTTGCAGATGACCTGGTATTAACATTGCAGGAGCCTGTCTCTAGTACTAAAAGAGTGTTAGAATTAATTTCGGACTTTGGTCGGGTGGCGGGATTTAAGCTGAACAAGCAAAAAACTAAGGTTATAGCAAAAAATTTGACAAGTACAGAAACAGATGAGTTTGTGAAAGAAACAGAATTAAATGTGGTTAAAAAAGTAAAATACCTAGGGGTGTATCTGACCTCCAAAAATTTGAATCTGTTCAAGGACAACTACGAGAAATGTTGGTTAGAAATCAAAAGAGATTTGGAAACATGGTCAAGACTGAAACTTTCCTTGTTGGGCCGAATAGCAGCTATAAAGATGAATGTATTGCCAAAAATGCTATTTTTGTTTCAGACCCTACAGGTCGTGGACAAGGTGGAATGCTTTGGAAAGTGGCAGAGGGATATTTCTAAGTTTGTTTGGCAGGGCAAAAAGCCCCGAATAAAGTTTAAGATACTAACTGATGCGAAAGAAAGAGGGGGATTTGCCCTGCCAGACTTGAGGTTATATTACGAAGCTGCAGCCTTCTGCTGGTTGAAAGATTGGATTTTACTGGAAAACACTGATGTCCTAGATCTGGAAGCGTTTGACAATGCCTTTGGGTGGCATGCATATTTGTGGTATGACAAGGTTAAAGTGCACAAATTGTTCAAAAACCACGTTGTCAGGAGAGCAATTTTAATGGTCTGGACAAAATATAAAGACTTATTGGAGAGCAAGACTCCGAGGTGGCTCTCACCGGTGGAGGCCAAGGCACGTAAGAGACCTAATATGGAAGCCAATTGGCCTAAATATGGGGAAATTATTGAAAAGATTGGAGACAATTGGAGGTTGCAGAGCTTGGAAAAACTAAAAAACAAGGTGCGAGATTGGTTGCACTATGCACAAATTCAAGAGGTCTTTAAAGTAGATAAGAAGGTTGGATTCCAGGTGGAAAAATCAAAACTAGAGACAGAATTGTTAGAACCAAAAAGTAAACTACTTTCGAGAATGTATAACCTGCTGCTTAAATGGAATACTCAGGATGAGACAGTCAAATCCGCCATGATAAAGTGGGCGCAGGACTTGGGGCATAACATTATGTTTGAAGACTGGGAAAGGTTATGGAACACTGGAATGAAATTTACGGCATGTAGTGCCTTGAAGGAAAACATTATGAAAATGATATACCGGTGGTACATGACCCCAGTCAAGCTTGCTAAGATATATCACCTGTCTGATAATAAATGCTGGAAATGTAAAGAGGCGGAAGGGACATTCTTTCACCTCTGGTGGACCTGCCCGAAAGTGAAGGCCTTCTGGGAAATGATTCATAATGAACTAAAAAAGGTACTGAGATTTACCTTACCTAAGAAACCAGAGGCCTTCCTTCTGGGCATGGTGGACCGGAGAGTGTTTAAGAAGGACAGAACCTTTTTTATGTATGCTACTACAGCAGCAAGGATTCTGATTGCAAAATATTGGAAGACACAAGATTTACCCACACTGGAGGAATGGCACACGCAGTTGATGGACTATATGGAACTGGCCGAAATGACTGGCAGAATCCGAGACTTGGGAGAAGAAACATTCGAGGAGGATTGGAGAAAATTTAAAGACTATTTGGAAAAACATTATAAGTTGTATGAATGTTAAAAAACGCACCTTTTAGGAAATCCTAGCTTCAGTAATGTTAAATTAAAGAAATGGAAATTAAGGTACAAGGAGTCAGAGATAGAATAATGAAACAACTTTATTGTGTTAAAATGAAAATGTACATGATTTGGGTTATAATACATTTGAAATTGGGTAACATGATAAAAAGGAAGATACAATAAGTATTGAAATAAGTTAACAAATTGCAGACGTTATGTATCACAGAGAATGCAGGGCTGGGAGGACGTGGGGAAGTCCAATAGATTTGGAAAAAAGAGTAAGAAAAATTTGTAACCTTTCTTTTTTACTTTTATAATACGTTCTCTATTCTTTTTTCTGTATTTTATAAAACTAATAAAAAATATTATAAAAAAAAAATGAAATCAACAGACCTAAGTGGTCCACATTCACTAATTTCAATGGGTCTCCTCTTAGGATGACTTAACTCTGGGTGCAGCAACCCACTGTTTGTTGTGGGTTTTATTTGGTGTTTTTTAAAAAAACTGAACGAATAATAATATCAATTAATTTTATTTCTATTCCATTGGCTCATGGGGGGCTGTAGTCAGGGCCGGATTTTGGTTTGATGAGGCCCTCAGCTACTGAAGGTAATGGGGCCCTTTATATGTCCAGCTGTCCTTTGTCAACAAGAAATTGTCACTGTTTTTTGTGTCAAATAGATGCTATATGGTAATTTATAGACCTAATAGGCATCTAAAGCCATTTGCACATTTTGTACATGCAATCAGTCCATGCAGAATGTAGGCACCCTATATATAAAAAGGAGCAAACCAGGGATATTTTAGGGAGCAGGCGAGCAGGCGGGGGCCATTCCTTACATCATAGCAGCCTGCACAACACAAAATACTGTTGCTGTACGTAGCTTTTATTTTATTGGTTTTTCATCTTCTATTTTGGAAATGTACATCCAATTTTTTCCCCTTTAATTTTTTTGGGGCCCCCCAAGAGAGTGGGGCCCTAAACTATATCTTGTTGAGTTTATACGTAAATCCGGCACTGGCTGTAATCCATAACTTTTAGAAGGCACCCGGTTGGCACCGGCTGCCTCGGATAACCCAGCCTTGCTCCTTAAAATCTGCGCTGCCCTCCCCCCAGATCCGTCGCTCGGTCACGCTAGACAGTGACCGATGGACACGTAACTTTTTTTTCCTCCCAGGGCGCGTCAGTAGGAGGCGGAAAGTTTTGGGTTTTCCTGTGTTTTGGGGGGAGGGGGAGCGAGTCACCCACGGGACTCCCTGGTTTTTTGTCTCTGGGCTCCCCAAGTTTTTTTGTGGGGGGGTCTGATCTCTCTCCCTCCCTCTCCCTCTCCTCGGTCTTCTTCGCTCGCTCGCTTTCTCTCGGCGTCTCCTTCCCCCGCTGCGCTTCCATCGCGGAGGCAGAAGGGGGAGGCGGCGAGCCCGGGCTCCTCTCCCTCTTTTGGGCTCCCTCCCCCGGCCCCGCATTCTTGAGAAAAGAGCAAAAGCAACAAAGAAGCCCGAGGAGGAGGAGCAGGAGGAGCGGGCGGCGGCGGCGGCGGCGGGAGGAACTGCCGCAAGAGGCGGCCAAAACTTTGCAACGCTTTTCTTCTACTTGGGAACTTTTGGCCAAAGTCCGCGCCAAGTTTTTTTCCCCTCCCGCTCCTTCCTGACTTTTTTGGGGGACGGAAAAAGCATCCCGGGGGCTGCCTCGGCCGAGGGGGCGGCTCTCTGGATCATGGCCTTCGGTGGGGCCCAGGCCCAGGCCGAGGCGACGCCGCTGCTGCCCGGCCCGCGACTCCCGGGACGAGGCGCCTTGCGCGCGGAGCCCGGTGCGCCCTAGGCGCACGGCCGGGGAAACCCGAAGAGGCGCAGGCGGCGCGGGCGCCCCGATGGCCCGTTTAGGGCTGGTCCGGTGGCTGCTTTGGGGGCTGCTGGGCGTGGGGCTGGGCGCCCCGGACGGCGGGGCGGCGGCGGCGGCCTCGAGGCTCAACGGGAGCGCGGCGGCGGCGCCGTCGGGCCGGGGCGAGGAGCGGTGCAAGCGCGCGGCGCAATGCGAGGCGCTCCAGCAAAGCGTGTGCCTGGGCTCGCCGCTGCCCTACGCCGCCACTTCCACCCTCCTGGCCGGGGACTCCAGCTCGCAGGAGGAGGCGCACGACAAGCTGCTCCTGTGGTCCGGTAAGGGGGCTGCTGGACGGGGGTGGGGGAGCCCCGCGACTGTGGGTGCCATGCAGCGTGCCGAAATGTGTGGGTGCCTGGCCCTCCATCATCATCATCCTAATTTTAATTTATACCCCGCCCTCCCCAGCCAAGGCCAGGCTCAGGGCGGCTAACAAGCAATAATAAAAACAAGCTGAATGAATACAACTTAAAAACAAGATTAAAATACAACATTAAACTATTGAAATGTAGCCTCATCACAGGAGGCGAAAGGAGAAAGAAAGAGGGGGAGGGAATCAAATTGGCTCCAAGCCAAAGGCCAGGGGGAACAACTCTGTCTTACAGGCCCTGCAGAAAGAAATCAGATCCTGCAGGGCCCTGGTCTCATGAGGCAGAGCGTTCCACCAAGTCGGGGCCAGTGCTGAAAAGGCCCTGTCTCTGATTGAGGCTAATCTGACTTCCTTAGGGCTCAGGACCTCCAGGGTGTTGCTATTTATGGACCTTAAGGTCCTCCGTGGGGCAGACTGGGAGAGGCGGAGCCGTAGGTAAGGGTTCTAAGCTGTGAGGTACCATGGGGGATTTTGTGCATGCTCTTGCACCCAGGGCCCCAGGGAATTGGCACTCAAGACGCCGGGATGTAGGGTTGCCACCTTGGTTCTGGCAAAATACAGGACGGGGCGGTTGGAGGACGATTCCCTCACCCCCCAAAATCTGGTGTTGTAGTGACTTCAGAGCAATGCATTGCGATCTTTTGCAGCCTGCCCAGGTGGCCCCTCTGGAATCGGCCACACACACATGAATTGGTACATCTGCCTGTGTTTGGCAACCCATAGCTGGAAGACCTCTATGGAAGACCTTCCACACATCGTTTAAGCACATGCATTTGGAGGGTCCCTAACTTGTCAGGGAGGAAGGTGGAGGGCACCTGAAAGAATAATAATTGTTTATAATAATAATTTAGTATTTGTACCCCGCCCATCTGACTGGGTTTCCCCAGCCACTCCGGGCAGCTTCCAACAAAGACCAAAAATACACTAAGATGTCACACATTAAAAACTTCCCTGAACAGGGCTGCCTTCAGATGTCTTCTGAATGTCAGGTAGTTGTTTTTCTGTTTGACATCTGGTGGGAGGGCGTTCCACAGGGCGGGTGCCACCACCGAGAAGGCCCTCTGCCTGGTTCCCTGTAGCTTTGCTTCTCGCAGTGAGGGAACTGCCAGAAGACCCTCAGAGCTGGACCTCAGTGGCTGAACGATGGGGGTGGAGACGCTCCTTCAGGGATACAGGGCCGTTTAGGGCTTTAAAGGTCAGCACCAACACTTTGAATTGTGCTCGGAAATAAAGGGCAAAACTGTGTCAATGCAGGACGTAGCCGTGGACATTGGAATACGGGACAATCCTGCATTATGCAGGACAGGTGGCAAGAAAGAGCACTCTGTGGGTGCTGGGAAGGGGTGGGGGGCGTGGAAGGAGAGGCAGAGTCTGGGGAGCAGGTACCCATGCAGGAGATGGAGGTAAATAAATCTTGCTTTCCCAAGCAGCAAGAGGGCCTCCGAGCATGTGCAGAGTGCATGTCCCAAGGCCCCACGCATAGTAGGGTCTGCAAGGGGTGATTCAGGCCTGTGCAGGGATTTGTAGGGCACACATATTGCTCTGTATTTAATTTACACAAGGGTAAATTAAATACACCTGATGCGGGTGGCGCTGTGGGCTAAACCACAGAGCCTAGTACTTGCCGATCAGAAGGTCGGCGGTTTGAATCCCCGCAACGGGGTGAGCTCCTGTTGCTCGGTCCCTGCTCCTGCCAACCTAGCAGTTCGAAAGCAGGTCAAAGTGCAAGTAGATAAATAGGTACCACTCCGGTGGGAAGGTAAATGGTGTTTCTGTGCGCTGCTCTGGTTCGCCAGAAGCGGCTTAGTCATGCTGGCCACATGACCCGGAAGCTGTACGCCGGCTCCCTCGGCCAGTAAAGTGAGATGAGCGCTGCAACCCCAGAGTGGGTCACGACTGGACCTAATGGTCAGGGGTCCCTTTACCTTTTAAAGATTAAGGGGAAATACAAAACAATCATTCACGCAAAAATAGGATATGTTCAAGAAATACCTACAAAAATACAACAACATAACATCTATTGAAGCGGTTGAATGACCCTTGAGAAAAGGTACTCAGCCTCTCTCCCTGCGCTAGAACCCATGGAAAGCTAAACATTGGAAGATTCACGATGGATAAAAAGAAAGTCCTTCTTCAAATGGCGCATGGTCAAACTATGGAACTCAACACATGCATAGAGGAGAGGGCTATCGATGAGCACTAACCATAACGGCTGCGCTCTGCCTCCATGGTCAGAGGCAGCAGTGCTTCTGAATGCCAGTTTCTGGAAACCCCAGGAGAGGAGAGTGGTCTTGTGTTTGAATCCTGATGTCGTTTTCCTACAGGCCTCTGAGCGGCTGGACTAGATGGGCCATTGGCCCGATCTAGGAGGCTCTTACATTCTTATGAGTTGGCGTCCAAAATACAGTGGACCCTCTGGATACGAATTTAATTCATTCCGGGGGTTCATGCACACCCTGGGAAAAAACTCTTGTATCTAGAGGTGTTGCTTCTGTACATGTGTGAGCAGCGAAACCCGGAAGAATATGTAACGTAAGAGTAACGTAACCCGAGGGTCTATTGTACCTAGAGCAGGCGTGTCCAACACATGGATCGCAGGATAGGTTTTGGGAGAGAGAGAGAAAGAGAGAGAGAAGAGGGAATGAGAATCACGGAGCAAGGAAGGAAGCAACCTGGTTTTTTCAGGATCAGCTCACAGTTGTGCAGCTTCTTTTGCAAAGGGGAAAAGCCCCAGTTTTTTGAGGATCAGCACATCACCTTGCCAACAAAGGTCCGTCTAGTAAAACTTATGGTTTTCCCAGTAGTGATGTATGGAAGTGAGAGCTGGACCATCAAGAAGGCTGATCGCTGAAGAATGGATGCTTTTGAATTCTGGTGCTGGAGGAGACTCTGGAGAGTCCCATGGACTGCAAGAAGATCAAACCTCTCCATTCTGAAGGAAATCAGCCCTGAGTGCTCACTGGAAGGACAGATCCTGAAGCTGAGGCTCCAATACTTTGGCCACCTCATGAGAGGAGAAGACTCCCTGGAAAAGACCCTGATGTTGGGAAAGATGGAGGGCACAAGGCGAAGGGGACGACAGGGGACGAGATGGTTGGACAGTGTTCTTGAAGAGACCAACATGAGTCTGACCAAACTGCGGGAGGCACTGGAAGACAGAAGTGCCAGGCGTGCTCTGGTCCAGGGGGTCACGAAGAGGCGGACGCGACTAAACGACTAAACAACAACAGCAAAGTTGTGCAGCTTCTTTTGCAAAAGTAGTTTGGAGCCTCTCTGATTTGTCGACATCCTTCTCAAATGTTCAGCATCCAGGACTGCGCACGGGGATTACATAAGAAGGAGCAGCTGGATTCCAGTGTGGAATACAAGTCAAACTGCTGCTTGGAAATGAGGCTTTTGTTAATGCAGCCTAAAAGCACACCAGCCTTGTGTGCAGTTGTCTGCAATCTCTATTTCCTTTTTGCGTGCCAAGCCTGGTTCCTTACATCCTGTACAGTCAGACCTCGGGTTACAGCCGCTTCAGGCTGCATTTTTTCGGGTTGTGGACTGCCGAAACCCGGAAGTACCGGAACGGGTTACTTCCGGGTTTCGGCTGGGGCACATGCGCAGAAGTGCTAAATTGCGCTTTGCGCATGCATAGAAGCACCGAATCGCAACCCGCGTTTGCACAGATACGGGTTGCGGATGCTGCAGGTTGTGAACGTGCATCCTGCACGGATCATGCTCATAACCCGAGTGTCCACTGTACCTGTGAATTAAAAAAAATAAATTCTGGCTGCATGCAGAACTATAATTTATTTATTTATTTATTTATTTATTTATTTATTTATTTATTTATTTATTTATACATACGCCGCCCATCTGGCTGGGCTTCCCCAGCCACTCTAGGCAGCTTCCAAAAAAATATTAAAATACTGTAATACATCAAACATTAAAAACTTCCCTAAGCAGGGCTGCCTTCAGATGTCTTCTAAAAGTCTGGTAGTTATTTTTCTCTTTGACATCTGGTGGGAGGGCGTTCCACAGGGCGGGCGCCACCACCAAGAAGGCCCTCTGCCTGGTTCCCTGTAACTTGGCTTCTCGCAATGAGGGAACCGCCAGAAGGCCCTCGGCGCTGGACCTCAAATGTCTGGGTAGAACGATGGGGGTGGAGACGCTCCTTCAGATATACTGGACCTAGGCTTTGGTTTCCCTTCAATTTCAAGACTTCTGTTTCCCAGACATATTTGCATAATTCCAGGCCCTTTCCCCTCCTTCCAAAATATACCAGTCCCTCCTCCTAGGAGTCAAAAAGTCCCAGACACAACTTGTGGATGTAGTAATGTCTCTTCACAGGCTCAGCTCCTGGCACAAACAGATCAGCTGTGTTCAGTTTCTGCCCTTAGACACCTCAAAGTGAGATGCTTTGAACATTCCTGCTTCAAAATAGGCCTTGAAATGATGGTTCAACTGTAGTATTTATGGAACAGAACAGGGAACATCCAAAGTCTCTCCAAATGACTTTTGAAAGGGCATGTATAGCAAAAGTTTCAATAAACACTTAAGCTGTTTCCTCTTACGCGGAGGATCTCTGCAAATGGCTTGCGTTTTGCTGTTTGTTTTCAGCTTCTATTGATCTTTTTTCTCAAGAGCTAGAAAAAGGATCCGGTCATAGAAGGGGCACAAAATAAGTCAATAATTTCCCACACAGATAAATCTTCTGTCTCTCCCTCTGCAAGTACTTGGGCAGCTGTTATACTGGTCATGACCCCTGTGTTTGAAAACTTCCAGTGTTTGAAAACTTCCTGTGAAGGGAAGATTACCACCTTCCGAGGTCATGTTTAATGTTTAATAGATTATTGTATTTTAATATTCTGTTGGAAGCCACCCAGAGTGGCTTGGGAAACCCATCATCATCATTATCATCATTTTTAATTTGTATACCGCCTTTCTATCTTATAATACTCAAGGCGGTTGAAGCTGAAGAAACAAAAAATGTACATCTTACAACAATCTAATGCAATACAAAAATGTGATAATAAAACATAACTTTAAAATAGGCAACCTCCATCAAAAAGCAACATTCAACAATTATTAGAATAGCATAAAATAATAATATCAACATATAAAAGTTAAACAGAAATCCACTCAACAGTTACAATAATATATAAACTATAATCAATAAAACAACGGCAAGCCACAGTACATAAAACAATATACCATATTTTTCGTCCTATAGGGCGCACCGGCCCATAGGACGCACCTCGGGGGTTTTTTTTTGGGGGGGGATGAATAAAAAAATATTATTCCCCCCCCCAGCCGCAGCTGCAGCCCCAAGCCTTGCGCACACCTGCCCGAAGCACGGGGCGCCCTCCAGAGGCTTGCGGACACCCACCCGAAGCACGGCGAGCCCTCCGGAGGGCTCCCCGTGCTTCGGGCAGCAGGCTGCCGCCCCAGACTCGCGCGCCCAGCGGGACCTCCCTCCGGGCGCGCAAGGCTTGCGGAGAGCTTCCTGAAGCCTGGAGAGCTAGAGGCATCGGTGCGCACCAACCCCTCTCTCCAGGCTTCAGCGAAAGCCTGCATTCGCCCCATAGGACACACACACATTTCCCCTTCATTTTTGGAGGGGAAATAGTGCATCCTATAGAGCGAAAAATACAGTAATACACATTGAGAAACAGAGGGTAGAGCAAGGAGGCCTTGCCTGATGGAATCTCTCCCCTCACAGTTCTTCCTCCAGGAACAGCTCCCTTATGATGGGCGGGGTATAAATAATAAATTATCATTGTTGTTATTATTATCATCCATTCCACTGTTGAACAGCTCCTTTCTCGTAACTTGAAGCCATTGGTCCTACTCTCTGGAGCAGGAGAAAACTAGCTTGCTCCATCTTCCAAGGGACAGCCCTTAAGATACTGGAAGATGGCTAAAGTATCTCCTCCCGGTCTCCTCTTTTCCAGGCTAAATTTACCCCACTCCTTCAACTGTTCCTCATCAGACTTGGTTTCCAGACCCTTGAACATCTGGGTCGCCCTCCTCTGCATACCTCCCACTTTGTCAATATCCTTCTTGGACTGAGGTGCCTCTTAAGTTACACTCTTGCCCAACAGCTCACAGCCTCAGCTACCTTGGATCTTGGCCATCGGCGGGCCTGCAACTTTTCTGTGTTCAAATGCTCACCGTGTTTTGAGTAGCCGGTCAGCTAGCTTGCCAACTCTGTTACTTTTATAACTTTTAAAGCACGTGCATTTTAGCAAGTTACAGGGAACCAGGCAGAGAGCCTTCTCGGTGGTGGCACCCGCCCTGTGGAACGTCCTCCCACCAGATGTCAAAGAGAAGAAAAATTACCTGACTTTTAGAAGACATCTGAAGGCAGCCCTCTTCAGGGAAGCTTTTAAT
Source organism: Podarcis gaigeae (assembly GCF_964106915.1). Lineage (NCBI taxonomy): Eukaryota > Metazoa > Chordata > Lepidosauria > Squamata > Lacertidae > Podarcis > Podarcis gaigeae. The sequence goes on from NC_139686.1 coordinate 4,852,983, forward strand.
GTTTAATAGATTACAGTGGTACCTCGGATTAAGTACTTAATTCATTCCGGAGGTCCGTTCTTAACCTGAAACTGTTCTGAACCTGAAGCACCACTTTAGCTAATGGGGCCTTCTGCTGCTGTGCCACCGCTGCAGCATGATTTCTGTTCTCATCCTGAAGCAAAGTTCTTAACCTGAAGCACTATTTCTGGGTCAGCGGAGTCTGTAACCTGAAGCGTATGTAACCTGAAGTGTATGTAACCCAAGGTACCACTGTATTGTATTTTAATCTGTTGAAAGCCACCCAGAGTGGCTGGGTATAAATAAATTATTATTATTATTATTATTATTATTATTATTATTATTATTATTATTATTACTGTTATTATTACAGTCATACCATGGGTTGAATGTGCTTCGGGATGAGCGCGTTCGAGTTGTGCTCCTCAGCAGCCCGGAAGTAACGGAGTGCGTTACATCCAGGTTTTGCCACTTGCACATGCGCAGATGCTCAAAATGATGTCACGCTCATGCGCAGAAGCGCCGAAACATGACACGCGCAGACGCGCAGACATGGGTTATGTTTGCTGCTAGATGCGAACGGGGCTCTGGAACGGATCCTGTTCGCATCTAGAGGTAGCACTGTATAGCAGGTTCCAGGCCCCCATGGGCTCTGGAGAAAGAAGCTTTTATATATTTGTTAAGGGGACAGGGATTGCCAATAACAGATGTCGAGGGATCATTGACTCCTGTCTCTCTCTCTTTTTATTTCAAGGTTTACGAAATGCCCCCCGCTGCTGGGACGTGATCCAGCCCCTCCTCTGCGCCGTATACATGCCCAAGTGTGAGGATGGCCAAGTTGAGCTGCCCAGCCAGACCCTCTGCCAAGCCACCCGGGGACCTTGCACCATCGTGGAACGAGAACGAGGCTGGCCGGACTTCCTCAAGTGCACCACGGACCGCTTTCCTGAAGGCTGTCCGGTACGAGAGCAGGGGGCGGTGGGGGCTGGCACCGGGACGTCCTGTAGGGGGAGCTGCAGTGGGGGGAGGAGTTGGGATAGTGCCAGGAAGACGGGGGCATCAAGCAAAGCCCCCAGCTGGCTTTAGCCACCGGCCGGCAGCCAGTCTGCCTTGGAACAGCATCAAACAACGACACGAGCCTATAATAATAATAATAATAATAATTTTTATTTATACCCCACCCTTCCCAGCCAAGACCGGGCTCAGGGCAGCTAACAACCAATAATAAAACCATGTTGATTAAAATACCATTTAAAAGATTAAGATCCAACATTAAAACAATTAGGGAGCAATCTCTTCAAAGGAGGAGAAAGGAAGAAGAAAGAGGGGAAGGGAATCAAACTGATTCTAAGCCAAAGGCCAGGCGGAACAACTCTGTCTTACAGGCCCTGCGGAAAGAGATCAGATCCCGCAGGGCCCTGGTCTCATGAGACAGAGTGTTCCACCAAGTCGGGGCCAGTGTTGAAAAGGCCCTGGCTCTGGTTGAGGCTAATCTGACTTCCTTAGGGCCCAGGACCTCTAGGGTGTTGCTATATATGGACCTTAAGGTCCTCCGTGGGGCATACCAGGAGAGGCGGTCCCGTAGGTACGAGGGTCTTAGGCCATGAAGGGCGTTAAAAGTCAAAACCAGCACCTTAAATCTGACCCTGTACTCCACCGGGAGCCAGTGCAGCTTGAAAAGCACTGGGTGAATATGCTCCCATGGCAGGGACCCCGTGAGGAGCCTCGCTGCAGCATTCTGCACCCGCTGGAGTTTTTGGGACAGCTTCAAGGGCAGCCCCGCGTAGAGCGAATTACAGTAGTCAAGCCTGGAGGTGACCGTTGCATAGATCACTGTGGCCAGGTTGGGGAACAGAGGAAAACATGTCTGCTTCCCTTCTCCAGCAAAACAGCAGTAACCCAAAAGATATATACAAGCGGAAGTTCCCAGCAAGTGCTGGAAGTAAACAGGCATGTGACACACACAGTCCTGCCTGTACCCTTTTAAGGTGGAATGGAACTATATCCTAATAGGGAGATCAGCTGAGACGGAAAGCCCCTGTTCTGCAGTGTGAGGGGAGTCGGGAAGCCCATTCATTTCTCAGTGGAAAATGTGCTCCAGAACATCTGGGGTGATTGAGGTCAGAGTTTTGCTACTGGCGATTGCAACCACATGGAGATTCCTGGGCCGCCACAGTTTAAAAACCTCTGCCGTAGTCCACAGTTTTGTTTTATTTTGTTTTAAAAATTTTATTTTTACCAACAACCAAAACTCAAACATTGAAAACAGTGAAACCCCCCCCCAAGCAGCTGATACATTGGGGGGGGGGAAATCAATCAAATCAACCATATGTACAACTCTATATGCCTTAACACTCCTCCCTCCACAAGGTTTGTTTAACTTTCAACGTTTTAATTCCCCCAAGTTGTTCAAACCTGCCGAAATAATTCAATATTTTCTCAAATCAATTCTCCTTCTCACTGACCTTAAACCCTTTCATTTTATCTATCTTCACAGTTAGATATTCTAAGATTATAATATTTTTCAATTTTTCCCTCCATTGGTTCACCCCTAGCTCTTTTGCATTTCCCCAATTGCTCGCTATAATCTGTCTGGCTGCAATTACCATCAATTTTACTCATTTACATTCCTCTTTTGTTTCTAACTCGGTGCTACTCAGGCTAATAAGAACCATTAATTTAGATATTTCCACCTTCCTACCCACATTTCCCGATATTTCTATACCAGTCTGTTTCCAGAATTCATTAACTAACGGACAGTCCCACCACATATGACTGTATGTTCCCATCACTCCACATTTCCTAATTCCAGATTATGTAATATGATATAACCTTACAGGTAATACCACTTTTGTACCACAAAATTGTAGTCCACAGTTAATCCCATTTCCGTTTCCACTGCACAGAATGAGGTCCAGAACATCAAATTCAACAGCTCAGGGCAGTGTGAGGCCCCCCTGGTCCGGACGGACAACCCCAAGAGTTGGTATGAGGACGTCGAAGGCTGCGGCATCCAGTGCCAGAACCCCCTTTTCACTGAGAAGGAGCACCGTGAAATGCACGTCTACATCGCCTCCTTCAGCTCCGTCACCATTTTCTGCACCTTCTTCACCTTGGTGAGCAGGATTAGACTACTGCAGTGCACTGTCCCTGGGGCTGCCCTTGGAGACGGTACAGACACTGTGGCTTGCGCAGAACGCAGCCGCAATAACATTGACGGGACTTCTGTCATGTAGCAGGAATGATTGCGAGATCTGCACTGGCCAATAATAATAATAATAATAATAATAATAATTACTTATACCCCGCCCATCTGGCTGGATTTCCCCAGCCACTCTGGGCGGCTTCCAACAGAATATTAAAATACAATACAGTGGTACCTCGGGTTACATACGCTTCAGGTTACATACGCTTCAAGTTACACACTCCGCTAACACAGAAATAGTGCTTCAGGTTAAGAACTTTGCTTCAGGTTAAGAACAGTTTCAGGTCAAGAACGGACCTCTGGAACGAATTAAGTACTTAACCCGAGGTGCCGCTGTAATCTATTAAACATTAAAAGCTTCCCTAAAGAGGGCTGCCTTCAGATGTCTTCTAAAAGTCTGGTAGTTGTTTTTCTCTTTGACATCTGGTGGAAGGGCGTTCCGCAGGGTGGGTGCCACCACAGAGAAGGCCCTTGGTAAGTTACCGAGCTCCTTTTAAGGTCCTGACATCAACCTGTAAAGCCCTTAACACCTTGCAAGCTAGGTGTTTGCCCTCGGAGCTGGACCTCCATGTCCGGGCTGAACGATGGTGGTGGAGATGCTCTTTCAGGTAAATGTGGCAGCTTAGGGCAGGCGTAGGCAAGCTCAGCCCACCTGGCGTTTTGGGACTACAATTCCCATCATCCCTGTTAGCTAGGGATGATGGGAGTTGTAGTCCCAAAACTTCTGGAGGGCCAAGTTTGCCTAGGCAAACTTTCAAGGTCAGCGCCGATACTTTGAATTGTGCCCAGAAATGTACTGGGAGCCTGTGTAGATCATAAAATGGATTCTACATTGGCTGGGTGATCCCGTCTCCAGCGGGGAGCAGATGTGTGCAGGCAGACTGATCAGGATTGAACTCCCTGCTGTCCGCAGGCCACTTTCCTCGCTGACTGGAAGAATTCGAACCGGTACCCGGCGGTCATCCTCTTCTACGTCAACGCCTGCTTCTTCATGGGGAGCATCGGCTGGCTGGCGCAGTTCATGGACGGAGCCCGCAGTGAAATCGTGTGCCGTGCCGACGGGACCATGCGATTGGGGGAACCCACGTAAGTGCCAGTTTGCATCTTTCAGTACAGAAAGTCTTGATCTGATGTGTTAAGAGATCTTTCCTCTTCTAACTAATTCGAGAGGGTTCTGGAAGCTTTTCTGCGTGAAAGAAACAGGCAGAAGGTTTGTGGTGTTTGGGTTATTCCTTCTGAGAAGCTGAGTGTTGTTGTTTAGTCGTGTCCACCTCTTCGTGACCCCCTGGACCAGAGCACGCCAGGCCCTCCTGTCTTCCACTACCTCCCGCAGTTTGGTCAAACTCATGCTGGTAGCTTCGAGAACACTGTCCCACCATCTCGTCCTCCGTCGTCCCCTTCTCCTTGTGCCCTCCATCTTTCCCAACATCAGGGTCTTTTCCAGGGAGTCTTCTCTTCTCATGAGGTGGCCAAAATCTTGGAGCCTCAGCTTCAGGATCTGTCCTTCCAGTGAGCACTCAGGGCTGATTTCCTTCAGAATGGAGAGGTTTGATCTTCTTGCAGTCCATGGGACTCTCAAGAGTCTCCTCTGGCACCAGAATTCAAAAGCATCCATTCTTCGGCGATCAGCCTTATTTATGGTCCAGCTCTCACTTCCATACATTACTACTGGGGAAACCAGAGCTTGAACTATACAGACCTTTGTTGGCAAGGTGATGTCTCTGCTTTTTAGGATGCTGGAGAAGCTGAGTACAGCTGGCTTAAACTGGTTCTGTTATCTCTTTCTGTCTAGGTCAGGGGTAGGCAACCTAAGGCCTGGGGGCCGGATGCGGCCCAATCGCCTTCTAAATGTTTATTGGATGGATTTCCCCCCCTAAATTGATTTTTGAATTCTGAATTTATTGTTATTCACATTTTATACTGTATTTTATGCTGCTTTTTGTTGCATCAATTAAATGTTTTAAATTTTTTGTTAGCCGCCCTGAGCCCAATTTTCTGAACCGGGAAGGGCGGGGTATAAATTTAAATATTTTATTATTATTATTATTATTATTATTATTATTATTATTATTAATCTGGCCTGCAGGCAGACCAGGAATCAGTGTGTTTTTACATGAATGGCATGTGTCCTTTTATTTAAAATGCACCTCTGGGTTATTTGTGGGGCATAGGAATTTGTTCATTATTATTTTTTCAAAATATAGTCCGGCCCTCCACAAGGTCTGAGGGACAGCGGACCGGCCCCCTGCTGAAAAAGGTTCCTGATCCCTGGTCTAGGTCATACTGACTATAAAAGGAGGGTCCGAAGGAACCTGGGTTTCACTTTCTCTTTCTATCTCTTTTCCTTCTGGTGTGGTGTTCTGTATATAGTAGGCTTAGTGTAAAGGTTTAGTCTTATTATATTTGTAAGAAGCTGAATAAGTGTCCATGCACACAAAAGCTTATACCCAGAACAAACTTAGTTGGTCTCTAAGGTGCTTTCTGGACATTTTTTAAATTTTTTAATTTATTTAGAGTTTTATTAGAAGTTATTGTAAGTTACGTCTGCTGCATCTGGACTTTTTATTTATGGATTTCTTACATACAGTGCCAATCCTGAACGTATTGGATTTGTGACCGTTATGTTCATTTGCCGCAAAGTAAAGCTCTGCTGGGTGAAATATAATTGCCTCGGCTGGTCTATTTTTGGGGGAATCCTGCAACCTGTTTAAAAATAAACAATCATTATCTGAGGATCCATGTGGATCCGTGCTTTGTAACCACGTTTTTGCGCCATCCACGCAACAGTGGATGCGTGATTTTTTTGGTGCAGGCTATGTGATCTGATGGTGAATTTGGGGTGACCCAATGCAGAAATCCTGAGGATCCATGTGCTTTTACCTCCCCTCTCCCAGGCAGCCTCCTTTATCGCTAGAGTCCCTTATCTCCCTCCTGATCGCTTGTCAATCAGCTGTTTCCTTTCAACACTCCCTTCCCTCTTACAGATAGGTAGCCGTGTTGGTCTGCCATAGTCAAAAAAAAAAAATTCTTCCAGTAGCACCTTAAAGACCAACTATGTTAGTTCTTGGTATGAGCTTTCGTGTGCATGCACACTTCTTCAGATCCCTTCCCTCTTGTTTGCCTTAGTGTCTTTTCCTTAGCTGGAGCAGTTTTTTTGCTCCTCCTTTTCTTCTAATTTTTCTCCTTATTGCTTTAGTCTTCCTGTCTCCTCTCCTTGCAAGTTTGCTGTCTTTACCTCTCCCCTCCCTTTATTGCTAGCGTCCCTTATCTTCCTCCCGATCGCTTGCCGATCAGCGGCTTTCTTTCAACACCCCCTTCCCTCTTTCAAAAAAAAAAGAAAAAAGCACGATCTGCTTTTTGCCCCTGGGCAATTTGGCTCCAGGGACCACGCATTCGCTCCGTAAGACGCACAGACATTGCCCCTTACTTTTTAGGAAGAAAAAAGTGCGTCTTATGGAGCGGAAAATAGCGTACTTCCTTAATTGAGACTTGCTTTGTACACCATTCTGTTCTCAAAATAAATCCCTTGAATACGCGCTTAACTTTATTTTCTCCCTGTCGTTTAACTTACTTTAAATTTTGTAAAACGATCCTGGTTTTACACTCCCTGATCAATTTCTCACCTGTAACATCTCATAGCCTTGCTGATAGTCTCGTCAGTTCAGCATACTCTCTTAATTTATTTCGCCAGTCTGATTTGGACGGGATAGCCTCTCCCTTCCAAAATTTTGCAGTTAAAATTCCAGCGGCACCTGTGGCGTACATAAAAACTCTCCTGGACTTTTTTGGGAATTTAATTACCCATAATTCCTAGCAGGAAGGATTCAGGCTTTTGGGGGAAAGAATATTTAAACATTTTTTAAAGAAAATGCCCTTTACCCGCAGCTCCAACGAGACCCTTTCCTGCGTGATTATCTTCGTCATCGTCTACTATTCCTTGATGTCGGGTGTAATCTGGTTCGTCATGCTCACCTATGCCTGGCACACATCCTTCAAGGCGCTGGGTACCACCTACCAGCCGCTGGTGGGGAAAACCTCCTACTTCCACCTGATTACCTGGTCCATTCCCTTCGTCCTCACCGTTGCCATTTTGGCCGTTGCCCAGGTAAATTTACTTTTATTTTATTCATTTATTATTTTTTGTATCCCACCTTTCCCCCCTAACAGAGACTCAAAGTGGTTTACATAGTAAATCTGGTTTCTTTTGAAAGTTGCATGAAGTTTTGCCTTAAATGTTCAGTGTCTGACAGAATGGACCACATAATTTCACCGCTTTCTGCTGTGTGCTTTTCATATTTTTAGAACAAAAATGCAACCGACGACAGTTTGGGAAAGTCACATAAAATCCACCAAGGTCAGAGTAGCTATGCTCCAGACATTCACTGATGATTTACTGGCAATCGCTTTTCTACATAAAAATGGCAACCATAATTTTAAGTGATAAGACGTTAGGCTAGTTGAAAAAGATTGAAACAAACTCCATCTCAGTTAAAAGAGTATGCGGAGAATATACCGTATTTTTCGCCCTATAAGACGCACTTTTCCCCCTCCAAAAATGAAGGGGAAATCTGGGTGCGTCCTATGGGGCGAATGCAGGCTTTCGCTGAAGCGTGGAGAGCGAGAGGGGTCGGTGCGCACCGACCCCTCTCGCTCTCCAGGCTTCAGGAACACATCCGCAGCCTAGGCAGCCCTGCGGGAGATCCCGCAGGAATGTCTAGGCTGCGGATAGCAGCCTGCTTCCCGGAGCATCGGGCGCCCTGAAAGCAGAGCGCCAGCGCTTCGGGAACACATCCGCAGCCTAGGAAGCCCTGCGGGAGTTCCCCGCAGGGCTCCCCACGCTGCGGATAGCAGCCAGCCGCCCGGTGCGCAGGACACCCTGAAGCACAGGGCCCGCGCACCGGACAGACATCCGCAGCATGGGGAGCCCTGCAGGAGCTCCCCGCAGGGCTCTCCACTCTGCGGATAGCAGCCAGCCGCCCGGCGGGCAGGGGGCCCTGAAGCAGAGCACCCCTCGCGCCGGGCAGACATCAGCCAGCCCCACAAGCTCGGGGGACAGCAGGGAGGTGCAGCGCCGCCATCCCGCTGTTCCTCGACCTGGTTCAGTTTCCCCAACCTGCTTTTGGGGGGGAAATAAAGGAAATTTTTTCCCCTTTATTTCCCCCCCAAAAAACTAGGTGCGTCCTATGGGACGGAGCGTCCTATGGGACGAAAAATACAGTAGCTCACATTTGTCCCAATCAGGCTGCTTGGAATTATCAAAAGTTTTTGTTTCTGGCAACGACCTATTTGGCTTCCCCATTAAAAAGCCTGCTGATCAAAGTTCTTAGAAATGCCCTCCTCCTCCAAAATTCAAGGCATGATAGTGCCACGAGGTAAGCTTTGATTTTAGATCATTGGGGTGTGCTTAGTTGCTAAATTCCATTTTTTATGGAGAATATGGCAACAGAAGCCACAGGATTCCCCCCCCCACACACACACACTCAAAAATGGCCTTTTTGCACAGGTGTGCTGGGTGGCTTGGATTTTCCCCAGGGAAAGCGTTCTCCTTCTCATCCCGGGGAAGTGATTGTGTTGGACGCAGCGGTGCTTTATAATTGTCATTGGCTGGAAACTGCAGGAGGAGAGGGAGAGATTTGGTGTTTCACAACTTTCTGACTAGTTGCGCGACCTTAGCCAGGCCTAGCAGGGTAAACGCAGAATCCACGGAAGCAATTGGCGACTTGGCTGCAGACAGGATAGACGACGCAGGAATCAGGAACTTGTAGTTAGGTGTTTATTATATACAGTGGACTATTTACAGGAACAGAACACGGATCCTTAGCTAGCTCTCTCTGACACGACTCTCAACTCCTACATTGACACACTGAACTACTGAACACAAACACTGAACTAACAGTTAGTAGGCCATTACAGTGCTGCCTCGCAAGCAAGCCCATTAGCGGATTAGCGCTCTTAGCGGATCAGCTGATAAGCGGCTTAGCGGATCAGCTGATAAGCGGCTTAGCGGATCAGCTGTTAAGCGGCTTAGCGGCTTGGGAAAAAGGGGGGGGAGAGGAAAAAACCCCCGCAGGAACTCGCAAGACATTTTCGTCTTGTGAAGCAAGCCCATAGGAAATTCGTTTTGCGAAGCACCTCCAAAACGGAAAACCCTTTCGTCTAGCGGGTTTTCCGTCTTGCGAGGCATTCATCTTGCGGGGCACCACTGTAATTATCACTCCCTTGAGAGAGCTTGACCAATCAGGGAGCTGTCTCCATGCCTCTGTTATCACCAGGCAGACTTACTCCTTCAGATTGCCTTCTGGCTGTGTGCCAAACCTTAATTGACTCTGTGTGAGTAGCTGCACGTACACAGTTTCCCAACAGTATGGACCCTTGGCCTCATCCAACAGGTGTTTCTTAAATTCCTACCTTGTTGTCAAATGAGCCTTGAGAGCTTGCAGAATAGTCCAGCAATTGAGCTGGGATATGGTGGTTCAGGCGACCCCAGAACTCCCTAAGTTGTTCATGTGGGAATGTTCAGGGAGGCAGGAGAGGATATATTGTTTATTAATATCCTTCCTAACTTGTGCTAGCAAGTTTTATAACTTAGCAGAGTTTTAACATTCCCCTTTTAAAAGCACAGCGCTTAGCTTGTTTAAGCTTCTCAATATCTAATTCTTGGTGATTTCCCTTATATCCCTCTTAAAAAGAATAGACACGACACAATCTTGTGTACAGTATATATAAAAGAGGTTTACTCACACATTCATGAATTGACTTCCCACTCACACCTGCACAATGCTTTTGTTCAAACCCTTTCCTCTTGTGTAGAAACTCTTTATCTATTACAGAAACCCCTCTAATATAATTACTTTATCATTTTTCTGCTGCTGTTCCTATCTCGAATCCTCCCTGTGCTTGACTATAATACTTTTTTCTTTTTTATCATAACTTTTTTGGTTTTTACACATATTTTTAAATGTAACATCTGACATATACCGTATTTTTCGCCCTATAGGACGCACCGGCCAATAGGACGCACCTAGTTTTCAGGGGGGGAAATCAAGTAAAAAAAATATGATCCCCCCCCCCCCCCCGCAGCTCTGGGAGCAGAGGACAGGCTGCACGCAGCCTGTGCACTACTCAAAGACCTTCTCCCTGCTTTTGCGGGAAGCGGCGGAATTCCCCCACCTCCCGCGAAAGCCCACAGGAGCCGTGTGCAACTCCTACCAGCTTTTTGACCAGGAGGGAAAAGGGACTGAAACGGCCAGTCTGTCCCTTCTCCCTCCTCGGGGAAAAGCCCCCAAGAGCAGCGCGCTCTTTAAAGGCTGTGCGGCTCCTATGGGCTTTTCTACGAGGTGGGGAAATTCCCCACATCCTAGAAAAGCCAGCAGAAGCCGCGGAGCCCCTTTAAAGAGCGTGCAGCTTTTGCCTGCTTTTGCGGGAGGTGGGGGAATTCCCCCATCTCCCGCAAAAGCCCACAGGAGGCATGGAGAGTAGCGGGAAGGCGTTTCATTTTCTCTTTTTCCTCTGGGGCTGGCGATGGAGGAGGCGCTGCTTTCCCCCACTGCCAGCCTCAAAAAGCAGACTCTCCTGGCTTCAGCGGAAGCAACGCAAAGCCTCCGGAGCGCAGGCTTCGGAGGCTTCGCGTTGCTATCACTGAAGCCAAGGAGCCTGCATTCGCCCCATAAGACACACACACATTTCCCCTTCATTTTTGGAGGGGGAAAGGTGCGTCTTATAGGGCGAAAAATACGGTATATATAGCATAGCAAACACCTGGCCATAACAGGCTAAGACTTCCAACCTCTTGGACTGATGCTTTTCCAACTTCCTCTCTGATATTGCATTTTGTTATTGTAATTACTACTATTAAATCCTTTTCATAAATAAACAAATTATAAATCATACTTAGCAATAAATAATGAAGTTACTTTATTATTTTATAATTTTTATTATGACTATACTTCCCCCCCAATAATATTCTTTGTTGATTTTCATTTACATACTCCACATAGACATACTGTATTACATTTTACATTTTTATTTGCTCCCCAGAGCTGACTTCCTTCCTTCCTTCTTCTGGCTTTTTATATCACATCTAATTTTTTTGCATTGTCTTCATCCGTTTTGTATATTATTGTTCTTCTTTTGTATTTCGCCATAGTCTATAGTCAAATAAATCCTCCTGTATATACAATTCTTATTGTCTGTCTGTATTCATTTACAACTAACATTGGTTAGATTAATCACATTATACATTTTACTTTTTATTATTTTCTTTATCCTGAAATTTTCTTTGTATTTCACATTATGAGGTTTATTTCAATTCTACTGGTTTCACTATTTCACCTTATCCTTCCTATGTATGACATAAATTTTCCCCATTCTTTTCGAAGTGTTTCATCGCCCTGTTGTCGAATTTCCCCCGTTAATTTAGCTATTTCTGCATATTCCATTACCTTCTGTCGCCATTCTTCTACTGTTGTTAATTGCTGTTGTTTCCAATCCTGGACTAACAATAACCTCGCCGCTGTTGTTGCATATAAGAACAATTTCTGGTCATTCTTGATATTTTTTCAAATACAGTGGTGCCCCGCAAGACAAATGCCTCGCAAGACGGAAAACTCGCTAGACGAAAGAGTTTTCCGTTTTGGAGGTGCTTCGCAAAACGAATTTCCTATGGGCTTGCTTCGCAAGACGAAAATGTCTTGCGAGTTCCTGCGGGTTTTTTCCCCTTCCCCCCCCCTTTTTCTAAGCCGCTAATAGCGCTAATCCGCTAATCCGTCAATGGGCTTGCTTCGCAAAACGAAAAAAACGCTAGACGAAGAGACTCGCAGAACGGATTCTTTTCGTCTTGCGAGGCACCACTGTAGTTCTTTTATGTGTCCCGAATCTCTGACCAGTCATCTTCATTTAATCGCCACGAGTTCCGGTGTCACAGGAGAGAGGAAAAGACTTAATACTTTGTAGGGAGGAGGGGACAGAAAGCTGTTTCGGAGATGTTGTTGTGTTTTAGGTACAGTGGACACTCAGGTTGTGAACGTGGTCTGTGTGGGATGTACGTTCGCAACCTGCAGTGTTCACAACCCGCAGTGGCGTGCCTGCCCACGTGCAGATTGCGATTCAGCACTTCTGCGCATGTGCAAAGCGCAATTTAGCGCTTCTGCTCATGCACAACTGCCGAAACCCGGCAGTAACCCGTTCTAGTACTTCCGGGTTTCGGCGGTCTGTAAACCCGAAAAAAACGCAACCTGAAGCATCTAACCTGAGGTATGACTGTGCTTGTTTCCAGTTTTTTTAAGCTGTCTGGCTTCTCTCCCTGTCTTTCCTCCCTCCCTATTGCTTTCCCAGGTTGACGGGGACTCTGTGAGTGGCATTTGCTTTGTGGGCTACAAGAACTACCGCTACCGAGCCGGTTTTGTCCTGGCCCCCATCGGCCTAGTCCTGATCATCGGTGGCTATTTCCTGATCAGAGGTGGGCTTTTACTCAATTTGTTCTCTCTGGCGCTTTTTAATATTTAATGCTGTACCGTTTTTAACACTTGATTGGGAGCCGCCCAGAGTGGCTGGGGAAACTCAGCCAGATGGGCGGGGTATAAATTATTATTATTATTATTAAATAATATTTATTGAAGTTTCAAAAAATTACAAAAAATAAAGGAAAATAAAACAAAAAATACAGAAAAATAAAAACAATTAAAAACAAGTCAATTTTTCCATATCTTATCTTTCATTTGCTTGTTTCCTTGACCTCCTCACACCTCCCTTTTTTGTATTCTAGTTCAGTTAGTTAATTCAGCAAACCCTTTCCATCTTTATTTTTATCTTAATAATTTATCTTAATATATTGTAACTTTACATTCTCACCTCTCAACATTCCATTTCTACATACTCCTTTGTAACATTACTGCTAAAACCACATAACTTCATTCCAGCATCCTTCTAACATTCCTTAATTTTACAATGTTTCTGTAGATAGTCTTTAAACTTCTTCCAATCTTCTTCTACCGACTCTTCTCCCTGGTCACGGATTCTGCCTTATTATTATTATTATTATTATTATTATTATTATTAATTCTGCCGCTTCCCTCCTAGGTGTGATGACTTTGTTTTCCATCAAAAGCAACCACCCAGGTCTCTTGAGCGAAAAAGCCGCTAGTAAGATCAATGAGACGATGTTGCGCCTTGGTGAGTAGGCTGGACTTGCGTGGCGGGATCTGTAGGTTGTGGGGGGGGGGGTTGGGGAGGGGGGCAGTTCCTGCAGAGAAAAAGGAAGTTGAGACAACATTAATTGATTGTGATTTTATGTAAACTGTGTTATTTTTACTGTTGTTAGCCGCTCTGAGCCCAGCTTCGGCTGGGGACGGTGGATATAAATAAAATTTTATTATTTATTACTCCTGAAGGACCAGCTGCCCTGGACACAGAATTGACTTGCGCCTCCATGGACAGCTGTGAGTCCAAAATGACTCCCAGGCTGTGCACCTGGTCCTTCAGGGGCACAGCTACCCCATTCAGGACCAGGGAGTCCCCCACACCTGCCCGCCTCCTGTCCCCCAAAACAGTACTTCTGTCTTGTCAGGATTCAGCCTCAATCTGTTAGCCGCCAATCTGTTAGAAAGCAAATGGCAGAGGTCAGAGCAGGGGGGGTGCGGGGGGGCCGGCCGCACCGGGCGCAACATCTGGGGCGGGCGGGCGCTCGCCGCCTCCGGAGTCGCCAAAGAGCCTCGGGCGCAGGCTGTAGCAGAGCCCCATGTCTTGCGGAACCGACGAGCTGTGCGCGCGTCCGGGCTGAAGGCGTCCGGCAGGCAGCGGCTCTCAGCGCTCGCCGCGGTCCCCACGCGTCAGGGCCGCGTAGGGCGCGCCAGGCAGCCCCTCCTCACAGCCCCGCTGCTGCTGCTGCAGCTGCTGGGCCATGTTGCATTTTCCTCGCCTCTCTGCCCTCCTCCGGGCAAGCGGCGTCGTTTGGGCGGCAGCGCCAGCGGCAACTCGCCTCAGATCACCTGACACGGACTTGCCGGCGCCGCCATGGCTACCTTACCGTGAATACCCCAGCCCAGGCAGCAGCAAGAAGAAGCTGGCAGCAGCGGCAGGTTAGGGGTTAAAAGGTAAAGGTAAAGGTACCCCTGCCCGTACGGGCCAGTCTTGACAGACTCTGGGGTTGTGCGCCCATCTCACTCAAGAGGCCAGGGGCCAGCGCTGTCCGGAGACACTTCCGGGTCACGTGGCCAGCGTGACATCGCTGCTCTGGCGAGCCAGAGCTGCACACGGAAACGCCGTTTACCTTCCCGCTGGTAAGCGGTCCCTATTTATCTACTTGCACCCGGAGGTGCTTTCGAACTGCTAGGTTGGCAGGCGCTGGGACCGAGCAGCGGGAGCGCACCCCGCCGCAGGGATTCGAACCGCCGACCTTTCGATCGGCAAGTCCTAGGCGCTGAGGCTTTAACCCACAGCGCCACCTGCGTCCCTTGGTTAGGGGTTAGGGGGTGCAAATTACTTGCCTTGCCCCAGGTGCTGACAACCCACGCTACGCCCCTGGGTCAGAGGCCTGTGGGATTCGATCAGTAACTATTGTCAGTGACTCAAACCCAGTCAACGCAAAGCTTTCATAGGAGACACAGTGGCTTGCTCCATATTTCGTAATTCCTCATAGCAAACCCGCCTGACCCCCATGCTCTGGATATCTGCCCCCCTCCATGCCCTGAAGTAGCTGGACGTGTGACGGACTCGAGTTCTTTCTCCCTCCATGGCAGGAATCTTTGGCTTCCTGGCGTTCGGCTTTGTGTTCATCACCTTCGGGTGCCACTTCTACGATTTCTTCAACCAGGCAGAGTGGGAGAGGAGCTTCCGGGAGTACGTCTTGTGAGTAGCGGGTGCCCACCCACGTTCCCCTCTTGTTCCAGGCAGGGGGCCATGGACTGTCTTCATGGGGGGCTCTTTTCGTGGGTGTTCTCCTTTGGGTGCCATTCTGCGTAGCTCAAGATCTGAGGCAGCTGGGTGGCAAAGGCTGGGACTGAGCAACAGTCCAGGGGCATTGTGGGAAATCAAGATGGCGCCTCACGCTCCCAGTCATTGAGCGCTGGGAGTATCGGAGTGGAGGGATTTATAAGGGATTTAAGGGGGCCCTGAAGACCCCTGGAATATGCAAGCCTGGGAAATCCAAACAAACGTCCAACGAAACGCCCAGTTTGAATTGGACACCAGGAAATACAGAATCACAGTATATATATTTTTATTATTTTTTAAATTTATATACCGCCTTTCATTGCAACATCTCAGGGCAGTCCACAGAATAAAATACACAGGCTAAAACACAAGCCAATATTTAAACCAAAACAACAAAACAATAACAAACCCCCCTTGCAGTGAAACTCAGTTTCTTACACACAAATCTTTGTCTGGAACAGCGGTTCTCCACCTGCGGGTCCCCAGATGTTGTTGGACTGCAACTCCCATCATCCGTGAGCTCTGGTCTTGCTAGCTAGGGGTGATGGGAGTTGTAGTTCAACAACATCTGGGGACCCACAGGTTGAGAAAGGCTGGTCTGGAAGAAAGCATCCAAAATACAACAGCGTCAGGGTAAAGGACGCTTTATTTTTAGGCTATGAGTAGTACTTTTTGATACCTTAGCATCTTTCAGCTGGTACTGTTTGGTTTTATTCTCATAGTTGCATGCACCGAAAGTTTAAAACTTCCCTAGGGAACATAGAGCCCCATTACATGCTGACAACTTTTTCAGGTTGTTTCAGTGGAAGGTTATTTAAGCGCTAGCGCTGGAATCGGCTGCAATATGAGTGGGGTCTACCCAAACTGATAATTGCTGCAGATTTAAAGAAATCTCTGTTGGATCATATGAGTTTTAGCCGATGTGTTGGTTAAACAATGAATTGAATTTGAAATTGAAAGGGTGGGGGGAAATAGTTCTAAAAGAAAAAGGCAAACTCTCATTGTTTTTATCAGAAGGATGGGGAATCTGTGCCCCTCCGGGTGCTGTCAGACTACAACTCCCATCATCCTTGACCATAGGGAGTTGTAGTTCACCATCTGGAGTGTCGCAGGTTCCCAACTCTTGTCTAATAGGATTCACACATAATCCCAGAATTCCGACTCCGCTCGCACAAGAGAAAATGTGTCTACTAAGGGGGCGAGCCTTACCATGTCTACTCAGAAGTAAGTCCTATTGAATCGAAGTAGGGCTTCCTCCCAGGTCTGTGTGGTTAGGAGTGCAACCTTAACTTTGCAGCTGCAATCTCTTGAATTTCAAGATAGCTGTTTGGAGGTCTGAGATTTATTCCCCCTCTGCTTTTTACATTTGAGGTATGTGTTTTACAACCGCCTTATTTTTATCATTGTCTGTTGTTTTGAACGGTTTTGAACGCTGCTTTTAGTGCGGTAAACCCTCTCTGGGACCTTAGGGGAAAGGGAGGGCAACAAACAAATTAATGGTAATCATAAGAATCGTAATACAGTCGTATCTTGGATCTCAAACGCCTTGGCTCCCAAACAAATCAGCTTCCGAACGATCGAAACCCAGAAGTGACTGTTCCGGTTTTCGAAAGATTTTCGGAAGCTGAACGTCTGGCGCGGTTTCCGATTGACTGCAAGGACGCTCCTGCAGCCAATCGTAAGCCGCGCCTCTTGGTTTTTGAATGGTTCCAGGAGTCGAACGCATTCTGGAAAGCATTCTGTTCGAAAACCCAAGGTACGACTGTAATGTTCTGCCCCGCCCAGCAAGATTAATCTCTGCTCTTGCCCCCGCGGACGCGGGTGGCGCTGTGGGTTAAACCACAGAGCGTAGGACTTGCTGATCAGAAGGTCGTCGGTTCGAATCCCCACCATGGGGTGAGTTCCCGTTGCTCAGTCCCTGCTCCTGCCAACCTAGCAGTTTGAAAGCACAAAAGTTCAAGTAGATAAATAGGTACTGCTCTGGCGGGAAGGTTAACGTCGTTTCTGTGCGCTGCTCTGGTTCGCCAGAAGTGGCTTAGTCATGCTGGCCACATGACCCAGAAGCTGTACGCCGGCTCCTTCGGCCAGTAAAGCGAGAGGAGCGCTGCAACCCCAGAGTCGGCCACGACTGGACCTAATGGTCAGGGGTCCCTTTACCTTTACCTTGTCCCCCACAGGTGTGAGGCCAACGTGACAATCGCCACGCAGACCAACAAACCCATCCCTGACTGCGAGATCAAGAACCGCCCCAGCCTGTTGGTGGAGAAGATCAATCTTTTTGCCATGTTTGGGACGGGGATTTCCATGAGCACCTGGGTGTGGACCAAAGCTACCCTCCTCATCTGGAAGCGCACCTGGGGCAGGTAAGAGCTGGGCCCAACCAGCCTTGGAAGAAGCCAGGATTTTAATTTTGAGCCCATCCTGCAACTTCCAGGCGCCAGAACCCCAGCTGCTCTACATGGGGCTTCCGGCCGACCTGACCACCCTGACCATTACATAATGCCATTTATAAGACCTCGATATTTTAGTGTGTCAGCAGCTAAACTTTGGAACTCCCTGCCAATTGGCACTCTTTTCGCGGCACTCTTTTCAGCATCTGCTGAAACTATTTTTGTGGTTCTCAACCTGTGCGTCCCCAGATGTTGTTGGACTACAACTCCCATCATCCCTGAGCTCTGGCCTTGCTAGCTAGGGGTGATGGGAGTTGTAGTTCAACAACATCTGGGGACCCACAGGTTGAGAAAGGCTGGGTTAGACAAAAATTACCTGCCCAGCAGTTTAGAAATTTGAGATGCATTTCAATCTTTTTTTTTTAAGTCTGGTTTTTTAAATTTTAAATTCTTTATTGAAAAATATAAAGGACAAAAATACAAGTGCACAAAAACTAAGAAACAAGAAATAGTACGTATGTAGAAAACAAAATTAAAAAAAGAGACTGTGTACGTTACAAAAAAGGGGGACGACGACTTGATATTTGATTTGAACTGATTTTATAATGAATTGATTTTAGATTGCTGTATTATTTTACTGTTGTTAGCCGCTCTGAGACCGGCTTCGGCTGGGGAGGGCGGGGATATAAATATTATTATTATTATTGTTGTTGTTGTTGTTGTTGTTGTTAACCAGACCTTAATCTAATATGGTATCTATAAAAATGAATACCAAATATTGTTAAATTTCACCATGGCAAGTCTACATTTGTGCACAACTTGTTCGTGTGTAGCAAATTTGCACATATCTTCAATCCAATCATTAAAGGGAGCTGCGTTTTTATTTCCCCAGTTTTTAACTTTCGAATGTTTTAGATGACCGTTGCTGCTTTTTCTTAGGGGTGATTTCATTCCTCTTTTTTATTTTTGGTAAACTGCTTCGAGGGTTTTTTGGTATGTTTTCCCCCCGATCAAGCGGCATTTAAATTGCATGAAATAAATAAATTCCCTCCCCGCAGGCTGACTGGCCAGAGCAGCAACGAGCCCAAGAGGCTGAAGAAGAGCAAGATGATTGCCAAGGCCTTTTCCCGGCGCAAAGAGCTTCAGCACAACCCCAACCAAGAGCTCTCCTTCAGCTTGCGGACTGTCTCGCACGAGGGGCCGGTTGGTACGTATGTCCACAGGGAAGGGGGTGCTTTGGGGCTCCATGCCAGTCCGATGGAGGGCAGCCTCCCACAGCCGGGCGCAGGGCCGGATTTCGGTTTGATGAGGCCCTTAGCTACTGAAGGTTATGGGGCCCTTGATAGGTCCACAAAAAATTGGCGTTGTTTTTTGTGTTGAATAGATGCTATACAGTGGTACCTCTGGTTGCGAACGGGATCTGTTCACTTGAACATGATGTTGGTATTGCATATGTCGGGGAACTGCCATCGGAGCCAGAGGGAGAGGGAGGGCTCCAGAGGGGTTCCGGAGAGCGTCCCGGGAGGGAGAGAAGCAGCCCATCTTCTGGGGAAGGAATTCAGCATAGCACCAGTGGAGAAGGGGGACAGATGGGGGAATTGGCGAGGGGGCTCCATGACTCCTTGCCGGAGACCAGCGGGGAGAGCGCGGGTCCTCCGCTGCCCACACCCTCCCGCCGCAGAAGGCTTCCGCGCAGGGAGAGTAGGAGGAGACTAGGCGTCAAAGAGCTTCTTTGCTGGAAGAAGTTCAAGAAACGCCCACCGACGGATTCTGCCAGCGATTGAGACAGCCACAGGTGAGTGGCTGTCCAGACAGAAAGGGTTCACCCAGGTAACCCAGCCAGGTGTGGTGTCGATTTACGCATGAGCAACCCCTAGAACCATTACAGCATACATTTATTTTATTTTAAATAATTTTTTATTCAATTTTACACTATACATTTGAATTCACACATTAATCATCATCATCAACATTTAGGATTCGCTGAATCCTTAGACTTCCCTCTATCCCTCCATGGTTTCCGTTATCAAACTTTTTCTACTGCATCATATTTTTTCTCTATTTTTCTTAAGGTAGTCCATTTTTACCTTAGTTTTTAATACATTACAAGCGTTACTCAAATCCTGCCCAAAGTTTTTAGCTGTTTACAGTGTTCTCTTAAGTAAATTGTAATTTTTCCTCATTCCTTGTTAAAGTTTTGATCTTCCTGGTTTCTGATTTTCTGATTTTCCCAGTCATTTTTGCCATTTCGGCAAATAATAATAATAATAATAATAATAATAATAATAATAATAATATTTCTATCCCGCCCTTCTGGCTGGATTTCCCCAGCCACTCTGGGCAGCTTCCAACAAAAGATTAAAAATACATTAAAACATCTGTCATTAAAGTCATCTTCATCAACCATTTATCTCTTGTCGAGAGTTTTATCTTCTTTCCATCTCTGGGGGTATTGCATAGATTTAAGTTATGTCATATTTAAAGAAACGGACACTTGGTGGAATATAGATGTCTTATTTTTACGTTTTGTCGTGGGGAAATTCTGCATAATTACATACAGAATTGTTTGAGCTGGGTTACAATTCCTGACCCCCCTGAATGTTCCTACATGACTATTTCTTTGCTTTTTTAAAAAAAATCGTTTATTTTTATCATTCTCCCACAAAATTGTGCCCAGTGTGGTTCGCCACAGTATGTATTAACAATTCAAACACAGATTAGAAGAAATATCATAATTGAATGCAACCCAGCCGTCCCACCACAGTGGGCAAACGTTGGCCAAGCTGAGATAATTCTGAGGGGATGCAGGCTTTGAAAAACTCATTGTTTGAAATGTTCTCCCATTCCCCCTTTTATTTATATACATCATTATAATTTTCCCCCCCAGCTGGTTTGGTTTTCGATATCAATGAGCCATCGGGAGATGTGTCCTCTGCTTGGGCCCAGCATGTGACCAAGATGGTAGCCAGAAGAGGAGCCATTTTGTCTCAGGATGTCTCGGTCACTCCGGTAGCGACGCCAGGTAATTCTGCTTATTTTCTTCTTTCTTTCAATAATATTCTGTTCAGCGTATAGACAGAGCAAGGGAAGCAACGATAACAGTACAAAAATAATAATAATACAGGGTGTCTATGGCTGCATTTCACATGGTAGTTTATGACATTTCCCTGATGTTTCCCGGCCTAAACTGTTATTTTTGATCTGAGTGGTTTCACAACCAAATCCTATTCTTCACAGGGAGCTCTGGGAATTGTAGTTCAGTGAGGGGAGCTTACAACTCTCAGTGCCCTTCACCCAGCTCCCAGAATCCTTTGGGGGTGAAGCCATGACGGTTTCAAGCGGTATCCCAGCCCTCAAAATGTATGCTTTGAATGTGGCCTTCCCTGTGATTCCCAGAGTTGTTCAACAACCAATCCCTCTTCTCCGGGAATTGTAGCTCCGTAAGGAGAACGGTAGGGACACATGTGGCGCTGTGGGTTAAACCACAGAGCCTAGAGCTTGCCGATCAGAAGGTTGGCGGTTCGAATCCCCACAATGGGGTGAGCTCCCGTTGCTCGGTCCCTTCTCTTGCCCACCTAGCAGTTCGAAAGCACGTCAAAGTTTAAATAGATAAATAGGTGGGAAGGTAAACGGCGTTTCCATGCGCTGCTCTGGTTCGCCAGAAGCGGCTTAGTCCTGCTGGCCACAGGACCCGGAAGCTGCACGCCGGCTCCCTCGGCCAGTAAAGCGAGATGAGCACCGCAACCCCAGAGTCGTTTGCAACTGGACATAACTGTCTGGGGTGCTTCACCTTTACCTTTTTAATATTTTAGAAATGTACATCCAGGTTTTTTTCCTTTAATTTTTTTTGGGGGCCCCAAGAGAGTGGGGCCCTAAGCTATAGCTTGTTTAGCTCATACGTAAATCTGGCACTGGGACGCTGGTGGCGCTGTGCGTTAAATCACAGAGCCAAGGACTTGCCAATCAGAAAGTCGGCGGTTCGAATCCCCGTGACGGGGTGAGCTCCTGTTGCTCGGTCCGTGCTCCTGCCAAACTAGCAGTTCGAAAGCACGTCAAAGTGCAAGTAGATAAATAGGTACCACTCCGGTGGGAAGGTAAGCGGCATTTCTGTGCGCTGTTCTGGTTCGCCAGAAGCGGCTTAGTCATGCTGGCCACATGACCTGGAAGCTGTACACCGGCTCCCTCGGCCAATAAAGCGAGATGAGCGCCGCAAGTCCAGAGTCGTCCGCGACTGGGCCTAATGGTCAGGGGTCCCTTTACCCTTTTTACCTTTAAGGAGAACGGTGGGGCGGGGAGTTTCCTCATAACTTCCAGCGCCCTTAGCAAACCCCCAGCTCCCAGAATCCTTTGCAGGGGGAAGCCATGATGGTTTCATGTGCCTCCACAGCGCTTTGAATGTTTGGTTCGGCCTGGGAGTGCCGTGAAACGAATCAGCCATCTCGAAGCAAGCAGCGATTTGGAGTTTTGGGGGGGTGTGCACTGGGGTGGGGGGTTTCTGACGGAGGTCCCGTACCCCCCCTAACCATCGCCTCTGCCCTTCCTTTGCCTACCCACACAGTGCCCCCCGAGGAGCGAGCCAACTTGTGGCTGGTGGAAACCGAGCTGTCCGCTCGGCGGGAGAAGAAGCTGAGCCGCAAGAAGAAGAAGCGGCGGAAGAAGAAGGAGGTCTGCCCCATGGGGCCCGCCTATGACCTGGACCCCTTCGCCCCACAGCGCCTCAGCTCCGTCCCCCGCCTCCCCCAGCTCCCCAAGACCAAGTGCTTCGTCGCCAGCGCCAGGGAGGCTCAGGCCCTGAATGACGTCCTTGCGCCCAGGGCCTACCCGGCCTGGCGCCCCGCGGCCCTGCCCCAGGAGGACCCTTTTTCCAGGGGGCCGCCCCCAGAGCACCCGCCGGCCCTCGGCTGCCGGCGGAACAGCACCGCCCTGCCTCCCGTCACCCACCCCTTCTGCCCGGATAACAGCCCCGAGGAGGAGGCAGGACCCGGAAGCGGCGCCTGGTTCTTCCCGGGACGCCGGCAGCCTCTGCCTCGCGGCAGCTTCCCCCAGCCGCCACCCCGGAGCGTGGCCCCGGGGCCTGGCTTTCTGAGCGGCACCCCGCGCAGGGCTCCGCAGGCCCAGGGACGGCGAGGGGAGCTGCCAGCCCCTATGCACTCCCGGACAAACCTCATGGATGCGGAATTGCTGGACCTCGATTCGGATTTCTAGGACCCCCTTTCCAGAGGACTTTGGGGGGACGAGGGATAAGAGGTTTATTTGGTTGTAGAGCAGCCATGATGGGAGAAGCGGACGTTCCCAACTTCTGCCCCCACCAAAAACGGTCTCCTGGGTTTTTGCCCTGCTAGGAGAAGCTATATTTTCCCTGCTGAGATAGCAAGACGGTTTTCTTTGAGCTCTCGTTTCTGACTTTGGTGCAAAAGCTTCCCTTTCTTTCCTTCCCTCCCTCCCTCCCTCCAGGCGAAATCTTGCACGTCCCAACGCGTCTGCCGTTGCCTCGCCGTTTGCTTAGGAAAACAGACGGATCTCCTGAGATGGAGATCGCTGAATGCTTCTTCCGCAGCATGGATCCTGCAGCAGCCACGTGGATCTTGCGGGATATTTATCGAGGGCAAGGGAGGGTTTTTGAGCAGCGACGGGCGCAGTTCCTGTCGGGCAAGATGTTAGAGAGGGTCCTCAAATCTTCTCCCTGCACTTCCAAACAGAACCTCTTCAGGGCTTGCCAATTGGCGCTGACCTGAAGTAGATCCAGGGCCTCTTCCCCGTCGGCGGTGTGTGTGTGAACGCTCCCTCCCTCCTCTTAGTGGGCGCACTGGTTTTTTTGTGAGGTGGGTGCAGAGCGGGGAGGGCCATGTGGTTTATTGCGGGGCCAGAAGGAAGGGCGGTTGGGATCCGTTCTGATCTTGTAGGTGAAGCACCTTTCCCACCTCGTTCTTTCCCGGGGGTCACATGGCAGCGGTGGGTGGAGCCAGTGGCAAAAATGGGCGCAGCAACAAATTTCGCCTTTATACAGTAGGCCGAGCATCATCGTTAGAGTTCAGTGACATGTTTTGGCCGCCCATAAACACGCCAGGAGTGGGGCTGGCCTTGAGGCCTGGGGACAGATCTGAGGGTCAGATGTAGAGGTCT
Organism: Podarcis gaigeae; assembly: GCF_964106915.1. Classification (NCBI taxonomy): domain Eukaryota; kingdom Metazoa; phylum Chordata; class Lepidosauria; order Squamata; family Lacertidae; genus Podarcis; species Podarcis gaigeae. The sequence continues at coordinate 4,876,629 of NC_139686.1, forward strand.
TCAGGGCCAGATTCAGACCCCAGGCCTGAGTTCCTCCACCCTGGTGTAGGATCCATGCTTTGGAGAACCAGCTCTTGCCTTGCACATTTGATGTTTGGCAAATAGGTGTCACAAGGGAGAAGAATATTGATTGGACAAGAAGGAGCACAGCTTGCTGCATGGATGGGTTTGGGTATATTTGCGCCTTGTTGACGGATTCATGCATAAGGCAGGGCTGCAAATCTGTGCCAGAGCCCTTGGATATCGGCTATTGAAGGTTGAATCCCTGGAGAGTCTCCAGTCTGGAGGTTGCAGGCCTGGACCAACTCCTTTCAGCAGGGCTGGGGGAAAGCTGTAGCTTTCTGGAGGTTCCTGGACTCCAATTCCCATCATCCCCTGCAGCACAGGGATGATGGGAGTTGTAGTGCAGCAGTATCTGGGGGGCGCGGGAACAGGAACCCCAGCTCTCCTCTGTAGGACCACTTTGTGTGATCCTTCCAATGGGATTCACCCTACTCTGAGAACATTCCCCATAGAAAGGAGAAATCAGAAGTCTAGGGCTGCTTGGGAAGACTAAAAATCCCAGCATGCAGTGCGTGCCACCTCCGCATTGCCTGTTGGGAGTTGTAGTCTTGATTCTCGTCATTTGTATCGAAGGCCCACTTTGGTCTCGCAACAAGGATGGGGGAAAAGCAACTGTTGTATTAAGTAAACACAAACATCCCGTTGGATGAGAAGAGTTTGGGGGAGCAACGCCGCTCTGGTAACACATTGAAATATTTCTGTTGCTCTTTTTTTAATTCCATGCCGTTCGTTAACATATTGACCTATAAAGCGCAGAGGTGAGTTTTTGTTTAATAGTGTCAGAGCTTAGACTTCGTAGCCTTTTCATAGGAAATGAATTTTAAAAGAGAAAAACGCTACCCAGCAGTCCCTAGTTGGAGGAATAATGCCTTCTGTCTCCTAGTCCCAGGGTGCGTGGCCTGAGGGTCCCCCCCCCCAATGTTGAAGCTAAGCAGGTGTGGGGCTGGTCAGTGTCTGGATGGGAGACTGCCTGGGAATCACCTGTGAGGGAAGAAAAGGTTGACTGGGGGGGGATACAAATTTAAAATATAAATAGCAATTGGAGCAGTCCCTGAAGGACTAACTGCTAAGGGTTTTTGAGGGGGGAAGGTTGAGCTACAAGGGGGGAAATTACCTCTGTTGAAGGCCACAGTCCTGTCCGTATATATCTGGAAGTACAGTCATACCTCGGGTTGTGTTTTTTTGGGTTGCAGACCGCCGAAACCCGGAAGTACCGGAAGGGTTTACTTCCGGGTTTCGGCAGTCGCACATGCGCAGAAGCGCTAAATCGCGCTTTGCACATGCGCAGAGGTGCCGAATTGCAACCCGCGCATGCACGCGCACGGCGCTGTGGGTTGCGAATGTGCTTCCCACACAGATCACATTCGCAACCCGAGCGTCCACGGTAATCCCCATTGATCTAAGAGAGACTCGGTACGCAACCAAGCCCTAGATCTTGTTAAAAAGATCAACCAGTGCAATCTTAGGCATGGTTACTCAGAAGTAAGCCCCATTGAGTTGAATGGGATTTATTCCTAGGAAAATGTGTATAGAATTCACAGCCTTGGTATCTTAATTCCTTACAGAATCAAAGAATTGTAGCGTTGGCAGGGGCCATCTAGTCCAAGCCCCCCGACGGTGCAGGATCCTAACCGAATGCATTTTAATTCAGTGATCTAATTCACTGGCATTGGCTTGCTGTCTTCCTCTTGCCCCCCCCCACTCCCCCCAGTTTCCTTGAAATGCAGCAAACTCTGGTTTGTGCAAACCATGGTTCTGAAAGCAAGGATTGAAATACGATTTCAGATCCCGGTTGGAGAGGAAATGTAATGGTTGTAAGGGGTTACTTGTGCGTAAGTTGCCTGCTAGTTGTGTCAGATTGCCTGGTTCACCATGCCTTGGCTGACAGCCCACACTCCGTGGCCGGTCAGTCGCTTGCAGAATCTGTCAGTGGGCGTTTCTTGAACCTTTTCCAGCATAAGAGCTGTTTGACGCCAAGTCTCCTCCTATTTTCCCTGCGCGGAACTCGTCTGCGCAAGTAAGGGGAAGGCAGGGGTGTGCCAACGCTCTCTCCACTAGTCTCTGATGCAGGGTCTTGGAGACCAGTCTCCAATTCCTCCATCTCCCTCCCTTCTCTACTGGTGTTGCGCTGAATTCCTTCCCCCCTGCTGGTCCCCTCTCCGGCATCGCTCTGGAGCCCTGCCTCCGCCTCTTGCTCTGATGTCAGTTCCCTGACAGGAAACAATGGCTTGCCCAAGCCATGTTTGGTCACTGTTGGTAAGCTGGTTAGCTGCAAACCAGAGGTGCAAGTTTTCCTTCTGCCTCTGATGTGGAGTGGGGAAGAGGGGAATCAGTGAATTATGGTCACTGTGGCTTATTCTTACCACTATGAGCCTTGATTTCTTAACTGGCCCATCTTTATTCTAGTAATTCTAAATCAGGGGTGAGCAAATTTTTCAGCAGGGGGCCGGTCCACTGTCCCTCAGACCTTGTGGGGGGCCAGACTATATTTTTGAAAAAAAGTATGAATGAATTCCTATGCCCCACAAATAACCCAGAGGTGCATTTTAAATAAAAGGACGCATTCTACTCATGTAAAAACACGCTGATTCCCGGACCGCCCGCGGGCCGGATTGAGAAGGCGATTGGGCCAAATCCGGCCCCCAGGCCTTAGTTTGCCTACCCATGATCTAAGTTCAGGGTACCTATACTTAACACGGAATTTGGGAGAAAATTAATTGTGCTTTGGCGGTTCAGCTGCGATCGTTGCATTGCAAGCAGTTAGACTAGCTCTACAATTCTGTGACACCCTTCCTCAGAAAACCAGGCCATTTGTTAAACAGTGTGAAGCTGCCAGCTCTTTCAAACAAAGAAATTTAAAAGTTCTGGGGTACAGTATTTCGAGTGGGTGGGATTTGAACCAGCACAAAAAGAGTTTTGTTCACCCGAGATGCACAACTGAAAAAAAGAGGAGTGTGTTTCATCTTGCTTTTGTGGCAGTTGACGGACGGAGGGGGAGGACCAAAAGGTATTGATTGTGACATGTACAGCAAAGAATGGAGAAGAAAACTGGTCTCTGCCCCCAAGGACCTTACAGTCAAGAACGAACTGCTGTTGGGGCATCACAGCTTGCTTTATAAATGTCATTCCCACCAATATGGCTGATGTTTTGATGGGGTGGGCTTGGGGTGGTGTTTGTAACCAGAAGGCTGATCTGTGCTGTATTTTTTTAAGTCCTAGTCTAGGCTACTGAACTTGGGTAGGGTTAAGACAAGACCCGTACATTGTAAGCGAGTAAGCAACCAAGTATCTGGCGGAGAAAAGGAAGAAATCGTATATTTTCAATACGCAGCTGTCAAATAAATATTTACTGTTTTATATTCCAGTTGATTTCTGTATGCTTGCACGAAAGTGGGAATGGGGTTGGGGCTGCTCCGATGGGAAGGGAGGCATTGCGCTGCCCGAGCCTCGCCACAGCCGCCGCTCTCGGCCCTCCTCCTCCACCTTCCATGCCTGACCCACTGCGCACTGCTTCCCCACCACCACCGCCGAAGAACCCACAACTCAGGGGCTGCCCAGGCTCAGGGAGAAAGGAGATAGAAGCCTTGGAGGAAGGGGGAACGTGGCGGTTGAGGTCAAGGCAGCAAATCGCCATCGCTGCAGCATTCAACATCCTGAACATGTCGTATTTATTTATTTATTTGAAGTGTCCCCGGATTCATTGGAAAAAAACCGATAGCCTTACGATCTCAAGAGCTTTTCTTTCCACAATGGAAGAATTCTAGAAAAGGACATAGCTCAGTATTAGAGGTCCCAGGTTCAGTCCCCAGTGTAGACATCATTGGGCAGGGTGGAGCGGTGGTCGAGATTCTTAGACTTGTAAGGCTGGGAAGAGAGAGACAAAGGGGAGATCTTCCTTGTGAGGTTTCTGCCAGCAGGTGGCAGCGCGGAGCTGGATTTAGCTGCCTTGCTCCTTCGAGAGCGAGGAACTGGATGTGTCTTCAAAGCAGTTCCACCCTTTTAACAGAGGGCAATTAGTTGTCTTCAGACTACATGGACCGTTTGTGAGCTGCATTCATGGCCACTCTGCAGATCTGGCAGTTATCGGCGCAGAAATCTGAGGCAGAAGGTTTGCAGTGGCACAGACAAGCAGCTGACGGGGGCTTAAGACAGGGGCCTTGTGGGGTGGCCAACATGCTGCGGTCCGCAGATGTGGCTGGCCTGCAGCTCCAATCAGCCGCAGCCAATGAGACCGATGGCAATAACAACAACAACAACAATTTATTATTTATACCACACCCATCTGGCTGGGTTTCCCCAACCACTCTGGGTGGCTTCCAACAGAATTTGTTGTTGTTTAGTCGTTTAGTTGTGTCCTCCTCTTCGTGACCCCCTAGACCAGAGCACGCCAGGCACTCCTGTCTTCCACTGCCTCCCGCACTTTGGTCAAACTCATGCTGGTAGCTTCGAGAACACTGTCCAACCATCTCGTCCTCTGTCGTCCCCTTCTCCTTGCGCCCTCCATCTTTCCCAACATCAGGGTCTTTTCCAGGGAGTCTTCTCTTCTCAGGAGGTGGCCAAAGTCTTGGAGCCTCAGCTTCAGGATCTGTCCTTCCAGTGAGCACTCAGGGCTGATTTCCTTCAGAATGGAGAGGTCTGATCTTCTTGCAGTCCATGGGACTCTCAAGAGTCTCCTCCAGCACCAGAATTCAAAAGCATCCATTCTTCGGCGATCAGCCTTTATGGTCCAGCTCTCACTTCCATACATCACTACTGGGAAAACCATAGCTTGAACTATACAGTCTATTAAACATTAAAAACTTCCCTAAACAGGGCTGCCTTCCGATGTCTTCTAAAAGTCTAGTAATTGTTTTTCTCTTTGACATCTGGTGGGAGGGCATTCCACAGGGCAGGCGCCACAACCGAGAAGGCCCTCTGCCTGGTTCCCTGTAACCTCACTTCTCGCAGGGAGGGAACTGCCAGAAGGCCCTCGGAGCTGGACCTCAGTGTCCAGGCTGAGCAATGGGGGTGGAGACGCTCCTTCAGGTATACTGGACTGAGGCCATTTAGGGCTTTAAAGATCAGCACCAACACTGAATGGATGATGTTAGCAGCCTGGATAGCTCGGCTGGTTAGAGCGTGGTTCTGATGAACGCCAAGGTTGCAGTTGTGTTATAAGAAAAGACTGCTCCTTTTCCCTTATGGGGTACCCAAGAGCCCATATAGAGTCCTTATGTAGGTTCTCTATCGGTAGGAGAAAATAACAAGAAGCCAACCAGAGAATATTGAGAAGCAAAGCAGCTAGTAAGCCTGATCTGTATTTAACTGTTGCAACAGGGTCCTCACTCACCACACGCAGGAGGGAGGAGGAACCCAGAACAGTGGTGTGCAAGCCCTTAAATAGACTTTTGAAATTGCCCACCCTGTAGCCCAAGACCAACCCCCAAAACATCATACATACATCACAGAAGGGGCGGTCTACAGCAGAATCCTGTCTGCTAGGGCACCTAATAATGGTCACTGATTGCTTTTACCCGGGCATTCTGGCCATCCTTTTGTGATGGTAAATACTCAGTTCCTGACTCCAGGTCACAGGCTTACCCTATTCATACACAGGTACGCCCTTAAGACAGGATTTGTGAGCAAAGACACAATGGGGAGGTTTCCCCATTTCCTTCCTCCTTGCAGAGAAACAGTGGAGTTCAATTTGGGAGAGTCAATATGGTTTCAGGATTGCTCTCCTGTACGATTTCAGACACGTGGTTTATATACTTATGTATGTGTGTGTTTGGGACGCAGGTGGAGCTGTGGGTTAAAGCCTCAGCGCCTAGGACTTGCCGATCGAAAGGTCGGCGGTTCGAATCCCTGCGGCAGGGTGCGCTCCCGCTGCTCGGTCCCAGCGCCTGCCAACCTAGCAGTTCGAAAGCACCTCCGGGTGCAAGTAGATAAATAGGGACCGCTTACCAGCAGGAAGGTAAACGGCGTTTCCGTGTGCAGCTCTGGCTCGCCAGAGCAGCGATGTCACGCTGGCCACGTGACCCGGAAGTGTCTCCGGACAGCGCTGGCCCCTGGCCTCTTAAGTGAGATGGGCGCACAACCCCAGAGTCTGTCAAAAATGGCCCGTACGGGCAGGGGTACCTTTACCTTTACCTATGTGTTTGCCTTGTAAATTTATGAACATATGAGACCTTAGATGCTGCTCCAGAGAAGCGGACACGGAGCAATGGATCCAAACTACAAGAAATAAGATTCCACCTAAACATTAGGAAGAACTTCCTGACAATAAGAGCTGTTTGACAGTAGAATTTGCTGCCAAGGAGTGTGGTGGAGTCTCCTTCTTTGGAGGTCTTTAAGCAGAGGCTTGACAACCATATGTCAGGAGTGCTCTGAGGGTGTTTCCTGCTTGGCAGGGGGTTGGACTCGATGGCCCTTGGGGTCTCTTCCAACTCTATGATTCTATGATTCTATTCTATGATTCTAGAATTCCTATTCACAATCCCCCCCTCTGGGGCTATCATTTTTCCTGAAAAAATAATAATTGCCCTATAAATAATAATCTGAGTTGTTTTGTAGAGGGTTGGACGGGTTTATCCTCGGGGTCTATGATTCCAACTCTACCAATCTCTGATTCTGTGTGTGTTGTGATCTGACAATAGCTGGAGCTCAGCACATTGGCTAACGCTAAGGCGTACTAACAAGCTGTAGGTGCAGAGGCAGCCGACAGGAGTTCTCATGAGAATTTGTGCCCCCAGGCCAAATGCAGGAAGAGTCACGCCTTGACATTGCCGTTGTGAAGGGAAGCAAAGAACATGGGAAGGACTCAGTGCTGACAACACTGCACTAGATGGACAAGTAACCCAACTAATTACAAGGCACCTTTTGCCTCCTTGAGGTGCTGTTTGTTATGTACTGAAGTTCTCACCCTGGGCCAGCAGGGGGAATACCGCAGATAGTTTTCACTCAGGTCCACATATGCAAATAAGGGATTGAAAGTGACGTTCAGTGATTGGATAGTTACAGAAAGTTGTTACAGTTGCGTTGTAGTTGAGCTCTATATAAGCAGGTTGGCTGAACCCTTCAGTTCAGTTCAGTTCTGGCCTGTGAATAAACAAGAGCTGTTTGAAGAATCGCTGTATCGTCTGATATGTTCACCCACAACTTAACACTGTTAGCCCAACTTTGCAAGGGTATTGCTAAGTACAGTGGTACCTCAGGTTAAGTACTTAATTCGTTCTGGAGATCCGTACTTAACCTGAAACTGTTCTTAACCTGAAGCACCACTTTAGCTGATGGGGCCTCCTGCTGCCACCGCGCCGCCGGAGCCCTATTTCTGTTCTCACCCTGAAGCAAAGTTCTTAACCTGAAGCACTATTTCTGGGTTAGCGGAGTCTGTAACCTGAAGCGTATGTAACCTGAAGCGTGTGTAACCTGAGGTACCACTGTACTGAAGGCCGAGGTCCAGTAGTTGTAAGTTTCATACAGTGTGGACACACTAATTTATTTATTTGCACAAATACGTATGTACTGCCCACTCACATAAGATAGGAAGGCAGACCGCAAAAATGCAAAAAAAGTTAGAGACTGCAGAAGCAATACGGAATAATAAGGACACAAAAAGAGGCCATCTAGTAAAGCATTTTGTTCTCTGGATGCCTGCAGAACTTGCAAGCAAAACCTGAGTATGACAATCCTCTTTTAAAGCTGTCCAAGTTAGTGGCCATCCCTGTCTCCAGTGGGAGGGAGTTCCATAGTTTCAACACTGCACCTGTGTGAAGGACTTTCTTTTCTCTGCCCTGAGAATCTCCCAACATCCCACTTCCTTGGAAGTCCATGTTCTTGCCTTGGCAGCACGTATACTAAAATTTGATGGATGTTCATGCAAAGCTTCTCTCTCTGCTGCCTCCATGCAGTGCACCATGTTGCAGACTTCTCTTTTGTCTAAGCCCGTGATGGCCAAACTTGGCCCTCCAGCTGTTTTGGGACTACAACTCCCATCATCCCTAGCTAACAGGACCAGGGATGATAGGAATTGTAGTCCCAAAACAGCTGGAGGGCCAAGTTTGGCCATCAGTGGTCTAAGCGAAAAGCCCCCCAAGTGCTGTGCCCTTTCCTCATAACCAAGTCGCTCCATCCCCTCGACCACTCCTGTTTCCCTTGCCTGACCCTGTGATCGAAATTTTTAGGTCTTCTTGTTGTTTAGTTGTTTCGTCGTTTCCGACTCTTCGTGACCCCCTGGACCAGAGCACGCCAGGCACTCCTGTCTTCCACTGCCTCCCGCAGTTTGGTCAAACTCATGCTGGTCGCTTCGAGAACACTGTCCCACCATCTTGTCCTCTGTCGTCCCCTTCTCCATCTTTCCCAACATCAGGGTCTTTTCCAGGGAGTCTTCTCTTCTCCTGAGGTGACCAAAGTCTTGGAGCCTCAGCTTCAGGATCTGTCCGTCCAGTGAGCACTCAGGGCTGATTTCCTTCCGAATGGAGAGGTTGGATCTTCTTGCAGTCCATGGGACTCTCCAGAGTCTCCTCCAGCACCAGAATTCAAAAGCATCCATTCTTCGGCGATCAGCCTTTATGGTCCAGCTCTCACTTCCATACATCACTACTGGGAAAACCATAGCTTTAACTATACAGTCTATTAAACATTAAAAACTTCCCTAAACAGGGCTGCCTTCCGATGTCTTCTAAAAGTCTAGTAATTGTTTTTCTCTTTGACATCTGGTGGGAGGGCATTCCACAGGGCGGGCACCACCAGTGAGCACTCAGGGCTGATTTCCTTCAGAATGGATCGGTTGGATCTTCTTGCAGTCCATGGGACTCTCAAGAGTCTCCTCCAGCACCAGAATTCAAAAGCATCAATTTTTCAGCGATCAGCCTTCTTTATGGTCCAGCTCTCACTTCCATACATCACTACTGGGAAAACCATAGCTTGAACTATACGGACCTTTGTTGGCAAGGTGATGTCTCTGCTTTTTATTATTATTTTAGGTCTTAGATATATGTTAAATGTTCATAAGTGTACCAACCAAGCACGTACATAGATCAGCACAGGAAGACCGACCTGAAACCATTTTTGATTCCCAAACTGACCAAATGCAAGGTCAAAGGAAAATGGAAAAGACTGAAGCTGACAGACTATGCAGAACTGGACAGACTAACTGGGGAAATCAGATATCTTCGAGACCAAAAGTTCATCGAGGACTGGGGGAAATTTGTTGAATATCTGAAAAGAATCTGTGATGTGCGAACAACGCTAGTGGGGTTTCAAGAAGCACTGTAAAAGCTGAGATATATTGTTAAAAAGAAATAGAAGTGGGAGAGAAGTTTAATGGCAATATAAACAGAAGAAATGCGTAATTGAGAGATAAATATGGATGATTGTCAGAGAAGCCGAAGGAAGTCCAAACAGAACTAAAACTGTGGAAATTTTGATAAGATTGTATATTTGTGTTGAAAAAATAATAAAAATTATTTTTTAAAAAACAAAGGAAAATGGAAAAGCCTCCCCATTGTCTTTTCCTTCACAAATCCTGTCTTAAGGGCACATTTAAGATACGAATAGGGTCTGAGCTTGTGACCTGGCTCAGGAACTACGTAAGTATTTATCATTACAAAAGACTGGCCAGGCTCCTCAGGCAATCCAATCAAGTGACCATTAAATGGGTAATCTGTCAGACGAGATAAAAACGCACTCAGATTTCTGCTGTAGACCGCCTTTTCTGCGATGTAGGTATGATGTATCTGGGGGGTGGTCTTAGGTTACACCCCTTCTGTGATGTATGTATGATGTATGGAGGGATGGTCTTGAGCTCCAGGGCAGGGAATTTAAAATGTCTACATAAGGCCTTGCGCGCCATTGTTCTGGGTTCCTCCTCCCTCGTGCGTGTGGTGAGCGAGGACCCTCTTGCAACAGATCAGTAAAGATCCAGCTTACTAGCTGCTTTGCTTCTCAATATTCTCTGGTTGGCCTCTGTTATTTTCTCCTACCAATAGGGAACCTACGTTAGGACTCTATATGGGCTCTTGGGTACCCCATAAGGGGGAAAGGGGCAGATTTTTGTTTACAACAACCCTTTCCCTTGGCACATTGTGGCCGTGCAAAGGGAGGCCTCGGTTTCTCCTAGGCCACTGGGCTTGCCCACATGCCACAAGCCTCTCTCCACCTGCGCATGTTTTTCTCCACTGATGTCTGAACTTTCCTTCCCGCGCCCTCGCTTGGCAGAGCTGCCTGTGTGTTAGAGAGAGATGTGGGTGTGAAGGAACGGACGCATTGCTAGACAATATCTGTGAAGCAGAAGCCACGGGGAGGGTTTTCCACTAAAGATGCTGCTCCTCTGCTGCCACGGAACTGCGCCATAAGCCCTTGTGAGTCATCTGCCTGGGACGTTGTGTGCCTGCGGTTCTGCTTCTAGGAACGCTGGCAAAAAAATAATCCACAGATTTCCCCTCACTTTCCAGAATCTCTGGTGCGATTGGATTCTTATGGAGGCTGTGGGTTGTTGTGGTGGTGGAGTCTGTCTGAATAATAAGAATAAGAATAAGAATATTTATTTATACCCCACCCTCCCCGGCCAGAGCCGGGCTCAGGGTGGCTAACACCAATAAAATCACAGTAAAACCATAATAGGAGTTAAAGGGGGGGGGGGCAAATTAAAATACAGTGGTACCTCGGGTTAAGTACTTAATTCATTCTGGAGGTCCGTTCCTAACCTGAAACTGTTCTTAACCTGAAGCACAACTTTAGCTAATGGGGCCTCCCGCTGCCGCTGCGCCGCCGGAGCATAATTTCTGTTCTCATCCGGAAGCAAAGTTCTTAACCCGAGGTAATATTTCTGGGTTAGCGGAGTCTGTAACCTGAAGCGTATGTAACCTGAAGCGTATGTAACCCGAGGTACCACTGTACAGGTTAAAATGCAATTTAAAATGCAGCCTCATTTTAAAGTAGCTGATAAATAAGGCCTTAAGGGGAGGGAAACATAAGGGTCAGACTGAGTCCAAACCAAAGGCCAGGCGGAACAGCTCTGTCTTGCAATCCCTGCGGAAAGATGTCAAGTCCCGCAGGGTCCTAGTCTCTTGTGACAGAGCGTTCCACCAAGTCGGGGCCAGCACTGAAAAGGCCCTGGCCCTCGTTGAGACCAATCTAACCTCCTTGAGGCTCGGGACCTTCAAAGTGTTGTTATTTGTGGACCTTAAGGGCCTCCGTGGGGCATACCGGGAGAGGCGGTCCCGTAGGTACGTGGGTCCTAGGCCACATAGGGCTTTAAAGGTCAAAACCAGCACCTAATCCTGACCCTGTACTACACCGGGAGCCAGTGCAGTGGATGATGCCAAGGATGGAATATGAGAGAGAGAGAGAGAGAGAGAGAGAGACAGACAGACAGACAGACAGACAGACAGACAGACAGACAGACAAAACAAAGAAAAATTTCCTTCCAGTAGCACCTTAAAGACCAACTAAGTTAGTTCTTGGTATGAGCTTTCGTGTGCATGCACACTTCTTCAGATACAGACAGACAGACATTGATAGAGATATAGCTAGAGGTATTTGTTGTTTAGTCGTCTTAATCGTGTTTGACTCTCCATGATACCATGAATCAGAGCATGCCTTGGAAACACTTTATTCTCAAAGCTTCTCCTTTTTTATCTCCACGGAGTTTTCTTGGCAGAATACTGGAGTGGATTGCCAGTTCCTTCTCCAGGAGCTGGTGTCAGCAACCTTTTTCAGCCGTGGGCCGGTCCACCGTCCCTCAGACCATGTGGAGGGCCGGACTATATTTTGAAAAAAAGAAATAAAAATGAACAAATTCCTATGCCCCACAAATAACCCAGAGATGCATTTTAAATAAAAGGGCACATTCTACTCATGTAAAAACACGCTGATTCCCGGACCATCTGTGGGCCGGATTGAGAAGGCGATTGGGCCGGATCCGGCCCCCAGGCCTTAGTTTGCCTACCCCTGAGATAGAGGTATAAAGGTAAGGTAAAGGGACCACTGAGCATTAGGTCCAGTTATGGCCGCCTCTTGGGTTGCGGCGCTCATCTCACTTTATTGGCCGAGGGAGCCGGCGTACAGCTTCCAGGTCATGTGGCCAGCATGACTAAGCTGCTTCTGGCGAACCAGAGCAGCACACGGAAACGCTGTTTACCTTCCCACAGGAGTGGTACCTATTTATCTACTTACACTTTGATGTGCTTTCGAACTGCTAGGTTGGCAGGAGCAGGGACTGAGCAATGGGAGCTCACTCTGTCGCGGGGATTTGAACCGCCGACCTTCTGATCAGCAAGCCCTAGGCTCTGTGGTTTAATCCACAGCGACACCCGCATCCCTAGCTAGAAGTATAGATATAAATAGCTATACAGAGGTTTAATTATTTACCATTTTATTTATTGAATTTGTATACAGTGGTACCTCGGGTTACATACGCTTCAGGTTACATACAGTTCATGTTACAGACTCTGCTAGCCCAGAAATAGTGCTTCAGGTTAAGAACTTTGTTTCAGGATGAGAACAGAAATCGTGCTCCGGTGGCACAGCGGCAGCAGGAGGCCCCATTAGCTAAAGTGGTGCTTCAGGTTAAGAACAGTTTCAGGTTAAGAACGGACCTCCAGAACGAATTAAGTACTTAACCCGAGGTACCACTGCACTGCCGCCCATCTATAGATCTCAGGGAGCTCCACAGCATAAAAATACAAGGCGAGGCGGAAAAAGCTTCCTCAAGCTTCAGCTTTGAATTCTGTTCAAGGTGTGCAAGAGAAACGAAGATGGAGAAATTGCTTGGGAAATTGATAGGACTTTGGGAGGCCATGTCAATGGGCCAGGGGCCAGGCTGGGTATAAGGAAGGGACCCACATTCTGGCCAAAAGACTCTGGGCTTAATGGTCAGTTGAAAAGGTATTTTACAGGAGGATTCGGGAAGACCACGTTGTAAATGTGTGGGGCAGAGAAGAGGGGCAAGGCCATCTCCCTGCCTGCACCCCGCTTTTGGCCTTTTATTGGGAGCTGAAGTGAGAGCCAAAGACACAAAATGCATAATAAAAACAACAGATAATAACAATACAAAGAAGATACATAATAAAAAATCAGGAGCAATAATGAAACAGTAACCCCCTCCCAGAGCTACCAGACCCTCCAAGTGTCCCTAATTTCCAGGCACAGTCCCAGATATACAGAAGACCTCTTAGTTCCTGATTTTTTTCTAGAGACAATTTTTATTAAAGAGTTTATTGGTTTTCAAAAGTACATGCATTGTCTCTTTTTTCCAGGTCGTTGTCTTTTCTACAGAGGTCCCTATTTTCATCAGAGGAATGTTGGGGGGAGTATGAGATATATTAAGAGCTCTAGGCAGAGAGAGAGAGAGATGTTATTTTTTTAATTGGGTTTTATGAACAAGAATGTTATACAAATATGTATACCAAGTTTTCCAATGTCATCTGCATATCACAAAACAGCATAATAAATGTGGATAAAAATATCTACAATATTACGCATAGGTAAACTCGGCCCTCCGGATGTTTTGGAACTACAACTCCCATCATCCCTAGCTAACAGGGTCAGGGATGGTGGGTGGTGTTGTTTAGTTGTTTAGTCGTGTCCTACTCTTTGTTACCCCCTGGACCAGAGCATGGACCAGAGCATGGACCCCCTGGACCAGAGCATGCCAGGCACTCCTGTCTTCCACTGCCTCCCGCAGTTTGGTCAGACTCATGCTGGTAGCTTCGAGAACACTGTCCAACCATCTCGTCCTCTGTCGTCCCCTTCTCCTTGTGCCCTCCATCTTTCCCAACATCAGGGTCTTTTCCAGGGAGTCTTCTCTTCTCATGAGGTGGCCAAAGCATTGGAGCCTCAGCTTCAGGATCTGTCCTTCCAGTGAGCACTCAGGGCTGATTTCCTTCAGAATGGAGAGGTTTGGTCTTCTTAAAATGGAGTTGTAGTCCCAAAACATCTTGAGGGCCGAGTTTGCCTATGCCTGTAACAACATGTTCCATTATTAGTGGTCAACGTATAAGTTCTTGATTCATGAATTGGTCTAAGTTCCACCTTTCTCAACCTTTGGGTTCCCCAGATGTTGTTGAACTACAACTCCCATCTCCCCTAGCTAGCAAGGCCAGAGCTCAGGCATGATGGGAGTTGTAGTCCAACAACATCTGGCGGACCCACAGGTTGAGACCCGCGACTCTAAACAATTAGGAAGCAAAAGCGGGGGCGGGAGAGAAAGAGACGTTAAGAACTCCAACCCCCAGCGTCCTCTGCGCGCCCCCTCCCCGCCCCGCGATTGGATCCCGTGCTTGGCCCGCGGCGCCTGCCGGGAGCGGTAGTCCTCCTCCCCGCAGCCTCCCCCCCTCCGCCGCGGACTGCATGTCCCGTGAGCCCCCGCGCGGCGAGGCGGCCGCGAGTGGGCGGGGCTTCGCCTGAGGGAGCGAGGGCGCGCGTGTCCGCCCGGCCGCCAGTGTGTGAGGCGAGAGCCGGCGGCGTCGTCGTCGTCGTCTTCCTCCTCCTCCTCCTCCTCCTCCTCGGGCCCCGCTGAGGCGGCGATGATGTCGGTGCGCGTGGCGGCGCCTCCGGCCGTGGAGCTGAAGGAGCTGGGCGGCGGGCCGCTGGACAAGGCCGGAGGCGGCGGCGGCGGCGGAGGGGGGTCCGGGGCCTGCGCTCAGGCCGCCTCCGCGCCGCCCAACCCGGCGCCTCAGCCGCCCGCCGAGTCCGGCTCCGGAGGGGGAGGCGCGCCGGCCCCCGCCAAGGCGCCTCAGGCTTCGGCCATGAAGCGCAGCGAGCCCGCGCCGGCTGCCTCTCGGGCCCAGCAGCAGCAGCAGCAGCAGCCTCGGCTGGCCGGCGACGGGGGCGACAGCAGCGGCGGCGGCGCGGGCGGGCAGCTGGGCGAGGCCCTGGTCAGCCCCGACGGGACCGTCACGGAGGCGCCGCGCACCGTCAAGAAGGTACCTCGCTCTGAACCCCTTGCAGCGGGTTGGGCTAGATGAGCCCTGGGGGACCCTTTCCACCCCGCCCTCTCCTACCCCCGGGTGCGCGTGTGTGAACGCAATCCGGAGGCAGAGGACTGGATAGAGCGTGGTGCTGATAACGCCGAGGTTGCAGGTTCGGTCCCCGCAGGTGGGGTTGTCATATGTCCCTTTTTTCCCCCAGGACACGCCCTCTTTTTAATGGGTAGAGTCGCCATAGAGACCCATAGTTAAAAGTAGAAGTTGGCAAATGTGTCCTCTCTCTATATATATATCTCTGGTGACAGAGCGTTCTGCCACGTCGGAGCCAGTGCTGAAAAGGCACTGAACTGTAGAGTCGGAAGGGACCGAAAGGATCATCCAGCCGAAATCCCTGGAATGCTGGAATATATATATATATATATATATTGCTGGAATATATATATATTGCTGGAAAATATATATATTGCTGGAATATTGCAGGGGGTTCGGCTGGATGATCCTTCCTATCCCTTCTAACTCTACAGTTCAGTGCCTTTTCAGTACTGGCCCCGACTTGGTGGAACGCTCTGTCCCAAGAGACTAGGGCCCTTCGGGACTTGACATCTTTCTGCAGGGCCTGCAAGACAGAGCTGTTCTGCCTGGCCTTTGGTTTGGACTGGGTCTGACCCTTATGTTTCCCTCCCCTTATGGTTTTGATCTATGGGCTACTTTAAAATGAGGCTGCATTTTAAACTGTATTTTAAATTGGTTCCCCCCTATTATGTTTTTACTGTGATTTTATTGGTGTTAGCCGCCCTGAGTCTGGCTCTGGCCAGGGAGGGCAGGGTATAAATAAAAATTATTATTATTATTATTATTATTATTATTATTATTATTATTATATGATTCTAAGAGCCTGGCTGCGGGATCAAGTCCCAGTGGGCCTCACCTTAAGTCCAGCACACTCTCCTCACCGTGGCAAGACAGATTTCCTGCATTGCAAGGGGTGGGCTGGACTAGATGGCCGTTTGTGATCCCCTACGCACCCTGCAGCTGATTCTATGACGAAAATCCCTCTTTTGCGTGTGGGTGGGCACAGCCCTGTCCTGTTAGGTTCAGGTGCTCAAAAGTTCCAATTCTTCCTTTTTCTTCACCCTTCCTTCAGCAGGGCTTTTGTTCTCCTGGCTTGAGAGTTGTAGGAGGGAAGGCCAGCCCCCTGGGTCCCTGCAAGCGCAATAATAGTAAAATTAATTTAAAATTATTATTATTTATGTGCCACCCAGCTGACTCTGTTGCCGCATCTGCTCTGGGTGGCTGGCAACAAATGAAGTGCAGGCTGCTCTGCCAGGCGGCCCTCTCCCCATCAGTGGCAAAGCACCTGCAGAAGCCCCAGGCTCAGTCCTCAGTGGCATCTCCAGGTAGGGCAAGGAAACACTGTTCTGTCCTAAAACCTTCCAGAGCTGCTGCCGGTCAGTGTAGGCCGTACTGAGGTAGACAGAGCAATGTATCTGCCTCAATAGGCTCCTTCCTGTGTTTCTGCTTTGGAAGGGCTGTGGCTCACAGGCCGAGCATCTTCTTTGCATCCAGAAGGGCCTTGGTTCTGTCCCCCATGGCATCTCCAGATCACGCTGGGAAGGAAACCTCGGGGGACAGCTAGATGGATCAATGTCTTTAAGCTTCCCATGTTCCTGTTTGCGAAGGTTTGTGGCTAGATGGCAGAGCTCCTGCTTTGCGTCCAGAAAGTCTAGGCAGAGGACCTTCTTGGCATTGGTGCCCTCCCTGTGGAACGCCCTCCCATCAGATGTCAGGGAGATAAAGAATCACACAACTTTCAAAAAACATTTGAAGCCCTGTTCAGGGGACATTTTACAGTATTATTTTGTATATTTTGCTGGAAGCCACCCAGACAGGCTGGGGAAACCCAGCTAGATGGGCAGGGTATAAACAATAAAATTATTACTATTATTATTATTATTAAGGTTCCCAGGTTCAGCTTTGAATGTCGGTGTCAACACTTCAGAGTTGGTGGGCTTGATATAAGATAGGCTGTGACTGCTGGACTCCATGTTAGCTGGGGTGTGGTAATAATTAAATAATTATTTATACCCCGCCCATCTGGCTAGGTTTCCCCAGCCATTCTGGGCAGCTCCCAAAAGAATATTAAAAACATGATAAATACATCAAACTTTAAAAGCCTCCCTAAACAGAGAGTCCTGGATGGAGGGCACCAGGTCAGGAAAGGCTGTGCTAGTTCTTCCACTCATAGTTCCTTTAAATGAAATACATTCTTTGTAGTTTCTTCACCCCCTGGTCTCCTAACCCAGAAATTCCTGAGGAATTAGCCTAAGTGCAGGAGAAAGGCATTCTGTGAAGAGTCCCCATTCCTCCCTTTAATAATTGGAGCAATGTAAAGAATGGGGCCCCCTGATCCACCTTCTCACCCTCCCAACTCATGAAGCTCTTAACCACATTTGACAGAACGGTTCTAGAGAATATAATCACCATTCCCTTTTATTGGGAACTGAGTGATGTTAGAAAGACACTCTCTCTCTCTCTCTCTCTCTCTCTCTCTGTGTGTGTGTGTGTGTGTGTGTGTGTGTTTGTTTGTGTGTGTGTGTGTGTGTGTGTGTGTGTGCTATACAAATGCACACATATGTTGGTACCTTTTCCTTAGGTACCAGCTAAGGTCCAAGGAGGAGTAAGACTTGCTGTCCTCAAAAGTACATTAGAAAGGGTTATTTCTCCTCCCTTCCCATTGGATTTTTTGATCCAATCTTGCTTCTCTCAACAGGAACCTCCTTGCCAGATACTCTCAGAGCATTTGAGGGCTACTTTATTTACCCTCCTTTTTCAGGACCTGCCTGTTTCTGAAATATCTGGTGGTTCTTGTACAGAGATGGTTTCCTTGTCTATTTGCTGATAGGGAGTAACAGACTTTATTTGAGTATGGTCGCACAGCCTCTCCCCTCCTGCCTCTTTTTTTCCTAGTGGGAGATTCCAAGGCAGGTGGTGTTAGATCTCTATTTGCTGGGATCATTAACAATTTTTCTCTCCTTACATTTCCTTAGATGTGTTTTAGTCTACAATTTCAGTTACTCTCTACAGCAGACAAAAATAATAATAATAATAATAATAATATAGGAAGCGGTATGAGTTCATCAGAGAAAATTCCCAGCAGCAGCAGCAGCAGCAGCAATAAAATACCTTTATTCGAACCAACAGAAAGTAATGTAAAAAAACAACAAAGCTAGCTAGCTTTTGAGTTTCACAGAATTCTTCCAGTTCATCATTTACTGACTTTTAGTCCAAATAAAAGGTATTATGCAACTGCTGCTGTTGGCATTTCAATTATGCATGCTTCAGGTCAAAAGGTGCAAGAAGTACAGATCCTTGAGATGGGGAAAAATGAATTGAATCCTTGCCATTACTGTAGCAGCGAAGTGAATATCCAAGGAGGATATTGTACCCTTACTTCTCTCCAGTTCCTAGTTCTTTAATGTGGTGAAACTGTGCCCTTTCATCCTGAACGAGACATAACAGATTCTGTTAATTTAGTGATCAGTGTGCAGGTAGAGATTTGTGACTTTGTAGTAGGAGGTGAGATGCACTGAACCAGGAGTGAATGCTGTACATTCTTTCTTATCCACAGTTTCATTGTGGGGCTTGTTGTAGTGATTGGAAGTGGGTGCACAGTTCTCAAATCCAGGCCCTACTCTCCAAGGCACTATGAAGGTGACAGTAGCATAAATGCACTTTTACCAGCTTCACCTTGAACAATCAAAGGGCTTGTGTAACTGCCAGTCTAACACATCATTTGCAGGTAAAGCTATCTTAAGCACCAAACTGCTGTTTATTAGAAAGCAAGTCTGTTAAGCTCTAAGCCAGTTTTTCGGGCCCCTTCCTAAAGATAGGAAGAATCCAGCTGGCCTTTGGAAGGAAAAATTGAGACACGCTGTTTCTACAGAAGGTAATGTGAACATGAAGAACTGCTTTGCTGAGATTCCTAGGGGGATAGGTCTGGCCACTGTATGTGAGAGAGAATGCTGGGCTATAGATGGGCATATGGATCTTAGCATATGAAATCCGTGTTCCTGCTAAACAGTTCTTAGTATTAAATGCTTCAGGTTTGGTAACTCATACTTTCTGCTGTTTGTTGGCAAATGTGTTTTGATATTTATTTTTAAAGGAATACTAATGACACAGTATATAAAACGGTAAAAGAAGTATTTTTTCCCTAAAGCTTAAAGCACCGGAGATATATTTTGATTAGCTAAATGAAAATCATTCTGTTAAAAATCTGGTAATTCCATTCAAACAGTGTTGGATAACATTTCTTCTTGCTTGACATGTTGCTCCCTTTAATTCCAATGTTCTGAGGTAAGTGATGATTCTTCTGCAGCCAAAATGACACCACCCACCCACAAGCTGGAGGTGTTGGCAACCTTTGGGAACTCCATGCTTTGCAGAAGTACATACAATTTTGAGAAGAAACCCTAAGTGGTTTGTGTGTGTGTGTGTACACACATACACATATATGTAAGGTAAAAGGTAAATGTCCCCTAGATGGGGTGTGACACTCATCTCGCTTCAGGCTGAGAGAGCCGGCATTTGCCCATAGACAGTTTTCTCGGTCATGCGGCCAGCATGACTAAACGGCTTCTGGTGCACAGAAACTGCGTTTACCTTCCCGCTGCAGCGGTACCTATTTATCTCCTTGCACTGGTGTGCTTTCAAACTCCTAAGTTGGCAGAAGCTAGGTTCGCATATCTATATCTATATCTATATCACCTATATCTATATCTGGGAGCACAGGGAGGATTGAATATTTCCACAGAATAGTGACAATGTGTGGGGAAGAATGGAATGGAGTTATCTAGTGGAAGACATGCCTGGCTGGAACCCTGAGCAGGGAGCAGTCCATAGTGCAACATTTTGTTGTATATCTCACTTATTAGCAATCTAGACATACCTAATCTAAATGTAGTCTAAATATAGATGAATAAAATATATTTCTTGCATATATAACAAGCAAATCTGATATCTGGGTTAGTATTGGTTTTGAGTCAAGCTGTTCAGTGGCGAAAGTACCTTTGTATCTCATCGCCTGCCTAAGATGTGGATAGTTAGCTACAGTTAACCTGTTGATGCACCTCCCAGTGATGACGTGTCTGCAAATGAGCAAATTCTGGTAGCCCAGGCACCTACAGATTAGATCAGAGCTTTCCAAACTTTTCAAGTTGGTGAGACACTTTTTGGACATGCATCATTTCGCGACATGGTAATTCAATTTTCGATCATTTCATGACGCAGTAGTTCAGTTTTACTAGCAAACTGGAAGTTAAACGAACCCTTTCCAGCGCCAGGAGAAGTGTGGGGAGCATACATGCGACACACCTACACACTGCAGCTGACACATTAACGTGTCATGACACACAGTTTGAAAAGCTTTGGATTAGATGTTGCTCACTTGCCACTAACTACCCCACTCTAGCCTGCCTCCTTACCACTTGCCTCCTTCCTTCCCAGGCTGTGCTCCCTATGCCTTCACCGTCATAAAGTACAGTAATAGACTAGCAGGAGAAAAATAATGAGGGTAATGAACTAACACATGTGGCTTTCACCCTGTATCGAAAATTTGATGAGTGACGGAAGTTGCAAGCAGGCAAAGCAAGCTGGAGGCCTTGCTTTCGCAAAACGACATTAGCAGGGGAACAGTAAAAGTGGTGAAATTTTGTGATGTATTGGTTGCAATGTAGGAAGTGGAACAAAGTTTATTGTGGACAGAGATGGAAAGATCATATAGCAGGAAGGATAAAAGGTCCATTTGATGTGAAAAGGTAATAGAGGGAAGATCATAAGCCTGGAGGCTTCCTTTTGTCTGGAAGACACCCAATGAAATGAAAGGGTGTCATTGGTTGTGCCAAAAGATATGAGGAAGAATGAATCAATGCTGATGCTGCACGAAGTTGCTATAAGTCATGGGTGACTAACTGGTGGCTCACAGATGTTGTGGGGCTCCAACTCCCATCAGCCCCAACCAGCAAGGCCAGGGATTCGTTTATTTATAAGATTTTGTACCTACCCTTCCCTATAATGTCCCAGGGTGGGTTGCGTCAATATAATAAACAATTATAAAAGAGATGAAACCATTGAAAAATAAAGCCATTCCAAATGGAGCAGAACAGTATAAATTCAATGGAAGAGATGTGTTCAATGAAATGGTGGGTCCCACAAAACAAAATACCTTCATTATGAGAACTATAGTCTGTCAACATCTGGGGGACCACATGTTAGCCCTCCCTTCTATAAGTGGTAGAGAGAGAGGTATGAATTTGGGGAGAGGTAAAGAGGTAAAGAGGCAGGCGGGCATGCTGACAACAGAGGGTGGCAGTGGACTGTCCTAGCTAGATAGTCCTTGATGAATTGGATCTGAAAGTGCTTAGTGGAACAACTGATGCTTGAACATTTAGAAGACAGAACTGTTTGTGATGTCTTCACTTCTCCATATGTGCAATGAAACCTGAAATGAGCATTGCCTTCCCCCCACTGTTCAAATGAGACATTCCTGGATTGAGTGGAACTTCCCAGTATTAAAGCAAGCTTAAAAATGTCCTCCTAGCTGCCCATATGTATGTTCTTTTCGGCTCTCATTGGTTTCATTTTGTAACGTTTTTCCTGCCCGGTAGCCAAGAGACAACTTTTACTTGCCACAGGTGGCAGAGCAATTGCCTCTTCACAAGCCTGTACAGTAGCCATGCCAATCTTGTATACCAAGTGGCCAGGAAGACAACTTACAGTGGTACCTCGGGTTACAAACACCTCAGGTTACAGACACTTCAGGTTATAGACTGATGAGAACAGAAATCGTGCGCTGGCAGCAGCGGGAGGCCCCATCAGCTAAAGTGGTACCTGAGGTTAAGAACGGTTTCAGGTTAAGAACGGAGCTCTGGAATGAATTACCGTATTTTTCGCACCATAGGACACACTTTTCCCCTCCTAAAAAGCAAGGGAAAATGTGTGTGCGTCCTATGGAGCGAATGCAGGGGGGAGGCAGGTGGGAAAAGCCCCCAAGAGCCGCACACAAGCTCTGTGCGCTCTTGCGGGCTTTTCCACAGGAGGGAGAAGGGACTGACTGGCCGCATCAGTCCCTTCTCCCACCTCCCAGAAAAGCAGGAGAAGCCGCGATCTCTTTAAAGGAGTTGCACGGCTTCTGCCGGTTTTGCGGGAGGTGGGTGAATCCCCCCACCTCCCAGGAAAGCCCTGCGCAGCGTCTCCCGGCAAGGAGAGGCTGCATGGGGCTATGGATCCCGCTCGCTGCTTTGGCTTGCTCCATAGCTGTGCGCAACCCCTCCGGCGAGGAGAGGCTGCACGGGGCTATGGAGTCTTTAGCCCCACACAGCCTCTCCCGGGAGGGAAAGGCTGCACGGGGCTAAAGGGGAAGCCAAAACAGCGAGCGGGATCCATCCTGCTTGCTGCTTTGGCTTGCTCAATAGCTGCGTGCAACCCCTCCGGCAAGGAGAGGCTGCACGGGGCCAAAGGGGAAGCCAAAACAGCGAGCGGGATCCATCCTGCTCGCTGTCTTGGATTGTGCCATAGCCGTGCGCAACCCCTCCGGCAGGGAGAGGTTGTGCGCAGCCTGTACGCTGCTCTTTGGGGCTGGGGGGGATTTTTTTTTCTTGATTTCCCCCCCCTAAAAACTGGGTGCGCCCTATGGTCCGGTGCGTCCTATGGTGCAAAAAATACGGTAAGTTCGTAACCAGAGGTACCACTGTATTTTGAAAGATTATGGGGAAGATAATGTCATTATATAGCTTTGGTTCCAAGCAGGCTTGGGCAGTCCATCTGTAAAATGGACTGTTAAGAGAGATGGGGGAGTCATTAGATACTAATCCACCCCAAAATACTGTGCAGTCAAATGATGGATGACTCTGCTTTTGGCGAAGTCGTGCTGCCAGTTCCTGTTCTGCATTTCATTTTACTGTCCTTTTGAGATAAAGGTTGTGAATCTATTATTAATAGCTTTGTTCCTAAGTTTAGGAACCACCTTCTGCCTCTTTCCATTAAGATTCTACTGGGAGCTTATAAGAAGAGCTTGCTGGATCAGGCCAGTGGCCAGCATCCTGCTCTCACAGTGGCCAACCACAAGCCAGCAACCAGGATCGGAGCACAAGAGCAATTTCCCTTCCTGTGGTTTCCAGAAACTGGTATTGAGACGCATTGCTGTTTTCACCTGTGGAGGCAAAGTACAGCCTTCTCCTTCATGAATTTGTCTAATCCAGGGGTTGGCAAGGTTTACCTCACTTGAGCCGGTTCACTCCAGTGGAGATCCCTCTGAGGCCGGATTGCGCGTGTGTGTGTGAGAGTGCGTGCCCGCGATTTCCGTAGTCTGTGTCTGCACAGATGCAATTTTCAGCGTCTGCATAGATGCAATTTTCGGCGCCACAGAAGCAAGTCCCCGCGTCACGCTGCGCCATTTTAAAGCAGCGTGCAGGGACTCGCCAAGCGGGCGGCTCAGTCCGCGGGCGGCTCATGGGCCAGTTAAACGACCCCCGTGGGCCGCTTGTTGCCCCACGCGTGTTGCCCCATGCTTAGGTTGCCTACCCCTGGTCTAATCCACTTTTAAAAGTCACTGCCACCCGTGGGACGTCCATATCTTGACTTAGAATCACAAAATTGTAGCATTGGAAGGGAACATGAGGGTAATCTAGCCCAACCCCCTGCAATGCAGGAATCTTTTTGTCCAACACGGGTCTTGAACCCATGACACTGAGATTATGAGTCTCTTTCAGTTGGGGAAGCACAGGGATTGAACGCCAGAGATTGAGCTGACAGTGCTGCTGCTTCCATTTTCATGCACACTCACAGTAAAACACTTCCTTCTATGGAATTGTGATAGTCTGTTTTCTAGCTTAGGCTAGCAGAGGTAGAAACCTGCTGCCAGGATGGAGGAGCAGTGATTTACTCAGTTTTTCACTTACCTAAGTGACAAAGGAGTTGCATTTTTATTTAATAGGGTTGAAATTGTGCTCTTGGCCTTCCAGTAGAAAGTTCAACCAAAATAATAGAACTGTTTGTTTGTGTTGCCTTGGAGGGAATGCTGAACGTACTTACAGCAAGTACAGTGGTACCTTGGTTTACGAACTTAATCCGTTCCGGAAGTCCGTTCCTAAACCAAAGCATTCTTAAACCAAGATGTGCTTTCCCATAGCTACGGGGGACTCAATTTACAAATGGAACACACTCAACAGGAAGCGAAACATGTTCTTATTCCAAGGCAAAGTTCACAAACTAAAACACCTACTTCCGGGTTTGCAGCGTTCTTAAAGTAAGTCATAAACTAAGCTGTTCTTAAACCAAGGTACCATTGTACCCTGTAAACCAGAGGTGGTGAATCCCTGGTCTGATCTGAACTGCATCCCCCCAGCAGTTAATTTTGGTACCCTAACACCCTACAGCTGGCACATTTTTTTTAATAAAAAAAGGAGATGTAGCATTGGATTGGGCAGAGTAGTTTAGACTTCTCTGCAGCGCTGCAATGAGTCTGTGTGCCTCTGTGGCTGTCCTTTGTGTGTCTGTGTGCAAGCATGTCAGGTGTTGACACCAACTGTTGACATACAGTCCCTGATGAGTTTGTTGAAAGTGAATTTAGCCAATGAGCCAAAAATGATTTGCCAGTCTGGCTCCCAAACCTTACAATTTCCCTCATATTGCAGGTTAAAGCTGAGGCTAAAAGATAGTGGTTGGGTTGTGGTTGTAGAGTCAATGCATGGTTGAACTGAGATTTGAGCTGGGGACGTGCACTTAGCTACTGTGCTACAGCAGCTAGTTGGCTGCTGTGCAAACTTACTGTGCCTAATATACCGTAGCTCGAAGGTAGATTGCTGGGGCATTAAAAAAGGAGAAAAAAACTTTCAAGTAGCTTATACACCCACAGCTTTTCCTGATGTGATAGCAATCTGCTAACTGTTGTAGAAATCACCCCATGTTGGCTATTTCCGTGATTGACTCTTTTTTAATGCCTGCCTGTTCTGATTCGTTGGCCATGTGAATAGATGATCCAAGGGCCTTGCAAATCCACCTTTGGCAAATGTTTAGCGCTTCTGCCCTAAGCAGCCAGGGTCGCGTATGCATAGCATGAGATTTCATATGGCAGTCTAAAATGTGCCTGTATAGGGTCGGACAAAAAAAACCTCACATGATTACAGTTGCCCCAAGAATTGCCACGAGGCACAATTAAAATAAGTTTAAACGATGTCCAGGAGCTTATATAGTAACATTTGTGTCGTGTAAAGAAGTTTCTACCCCTTTGGGGAGCACCTTTTTCCAGCAAGATAACTTACTAGTCACAGCTTAGTTAGATAAGCTATTACTTGATCTCCTTGTAACAGATAGTGTGATCTGGTTGGAACAGATAGTGTGGGAACATCCTTGAGGAAATAAGAAATGTAGGACTGACCAAAGCAGGTATCTGATTCGATTAAAATTTAATATGCCATTTGAAACTGACAATTTGTACACTGCAGAAAACGTTTATTTCCTAGGATGTTAAGTATGCAGATGCACATAGCTCAACATGTGGCGGATCAGAAATGATGCTGGTGGGTAATCCATGTGGTATGCAGATATCTTGGGAATTGCACTGTGAGGTCTTTCCCTAGCAGGTGCTAATCTCTGCTGACTGCAGTATAAATTGGGTCTCAATGCCATTCACTGCATAACTTGAAAGTGTTTGCTTACCTCAAGCCCACTGGCAAGTCCTGCCGCCCCCATAAACAAATTATAGTTTCTGCGGCTCTGAACAGTTTTTTTAAAAAACGTAAACCATGCTCAGGAAATCAGAAGCAGCTTTTCACTTTTGTGCAAATTGATTGTGATATGAACAGTGTATTACCCACTCCACCTGTGCTTAGAGGAGTCTGCCACCCATTTTTATTTAGCCATGTTCTACAAGAACAGCTCATGGCTGTCACACGAGGCTCCCGTGAGATCTCAAATGGCCCTGCAAGATCTCGTGAGAGCTTCCAGAGACTGGTAAGCAAGGGTGTTTCTATTTATTTGGGGATTTTTTGGCAACCCATGCATAGCTATGATTGTGTAAGCAATATCGGCGCACTTTGTGGTTCTATTGTATTGCAGTGAATGAGCTGCAATTCTGCATGATGTTGTATCCACTGTTGAGCTTCACACGCCCCTTTGTTTGCCTTAAGATAACTGTGTTCAAGAGAAGGATGTGGGTTTTAGCTTTGGTACTCGGAAGCTACAGGAGATTCAGTCTGTACTCTAAGCCATAGGAGCCCTTCAAGAACTGGACTAGGAAGGTGAGAGGAATGAATCACTTGCATAAGCTGCTCATTTGGACAAATGGGTCACATTGTGAAACTTGGGTATCTTTGGTAGCTGATTGAGCTTCAGGAAGGCCATTGTGGGATACTAGAGTACAGATTTTGGTATGAAGAAGAACTGAAGACTGAGAAATAAATGGTTAACTTTGAGATGAATCCTGAAGAGGGTAGAGGGAATCTTAAGGGGATGGGGAATGAGGTTCTAATACTGTATTTTATAAGCATTGTGTTTTTCTGCTGCAGTGCAAGCACACAAAAGGAAGGTGTAGGACCTTTGCTTTTCTTCGGTAGAGCTGTATTTGGCAAATACTGTAGATTATTAAAGCTTCAAACCCATGAGAACTTTTTTTACGTCTGCAAGTGCTTTTTTTAAAAAAAACAACACCACACCAAAGAGTAATGTGCCTTGATAGTTGGTGACTCTGGCTAATGATAAATGGGTTGAACTAGTAGCAATCAGGGGATGAAGAAAACGCCATAGTATATTGTGCATTGATGGTTCATCTTGTATTCTTGTTTTATGCTGTCCAATTGCCTGACATTTGCAATGTGTTTGGCTACCTAATTATGAATATTTGCCAATCAGATATTCATTCTGCCAGTCAAATGGTATAGCCCAAACTATTTTGTCCACTAATCACCAGCTTTTGCTTCTGGAAAGTTCTGGGCATGTGCAGTTCAGTCACCTGCAGCTTCACTCAGATGCTCAGTGGGGTTTAACTCCGAATCGAGTGTGTGCAGGACTGTGGCTTAACCTCCAGATAAGTGATTTTGCTTAACAACCATGCAGAAATGTTCCTTTTGTCTCTAAGCAGCTACGCTTTTGCAGTGCAAATGGTGTGTGTGGGCTGCATGACCCACAAGCTTTGGATTATGCTGCTAGGTTGCATAAACCCTCTGTTTCGTTGTAAGCCAGTATGTCTCATTTGTGATGGTGTGCATGGGACTCCTGGTTCAACCAAGAAAAAATACAAATGTGAATAACTGTTGTGCAAATGAACTTGTCTTAAATCATTCCCTTTTCCCCAGCAGTGGTGGGGTGTGTGTCTGTGTGCTCTAACTGGTGGTTAATGTTTCTACTGGTGAAGTGTTCCACAGCTTCTGAAAGCATGCTGGGGAAAGACCGTAGCTCTGGGGTAGAGTATTTGCTTCGCATGCATGAGGTGCCAAGTTCAATCCTCGACATCACCAGGTGGGCTGGTAGAGGCTCCTGTCTGAAACCCTAGATAAAGGTAAAGGGACCCCTGACCATTAGCTCCAGTCATGGCCAACTCTGGGGTTGCGGAGCTCATCTCACTGGCCAAGGGAGCCAGCGTACAGCTTCCGGGTCATGTGGCCAGCATGACTAAGCCGCTTCTGGCGAACCAGAGCAGTGCATGGAAATGCTGTTTACCTTCCCGCTGGAGTGGTACCTATTTATCTACTTGCACTTGATGTGCTTTCAAACTGCTAGGTGGGCAGGAGCTGGGACCGAGCAACGGGAGTGCACCCTGTCGTGGGGATTCGAACCGCCGACCTTCTGATCGGCAAGTCCTAGGCTCTGTGGTTTAACCCACAGCGCCATCCACATCCCATTGATATACTAAAAGGCAGCAAACCAAGCATCATAATACGATAAACAAATTACAACACCTAAGCCTATCTTAAAAATCTGAAGAACAATCAGTCTTTGCCCTACACCTGGCTGAGGAAGTGCCAAGCAGATTGGAGGAGGGGTCCCCATAGTAGGGGCGCCACACTGCCTCTGGTAACATCCTGCCTCATTTCAATTGGGAGGGACATCTGGTGAAGGTCCTCTGCTGGCAAGATATGGGTAGGCATGTGCTGAGACAGGTTGTTCATGAAGCCTGGTCGCAAGCCATGAAGGGTTTTAAAGGTCAGAACCATGTGACTCATATCTCATAGTCACTGTCAGTATTCTGGCAGAGACATTCTGCACTAACTGGAGTTTCTGAACCATCTTTAAGGGCAACACCACTTACAGGGGCAATCTAATCAGGAGGTTATCGGGTTGTGGTGTCCTCTTCCATTTTGCAGATCTGCTGCAAGCTTGGGTCACTGAGACAAGGCCAACTATCTCCAGATAAGGGCATGGTTGGCTTGTAGTGTGTGAACACTCAAGACGACGACCCCCAAACCATCCCAAATACCTTCGCAGAAGCTTATGGAAAGCTTGGCCTATCACTCAATATCCAAAAAAACCCAAGTGCTGCACCATCAAGCACAAAACAACCCCTATGCAGCGCCACAAATCCAAGTCAAGACCCTTCCAGTGTCCTGGTTCACCGGATAAATTATTCCTTTTGCTCATTCTAGTTTAATAAAAATTTCATGGCCCTGACAGTAATTATGGCTGCACACACAGATCAGTGGTAAGCGCAACTTAACACCCTGGCTTTCTGTCTAGCAGTTGTGTGTGCAGCAATGAAACTATCAAAGAAGACAATTAAGATCTGGCAGCCACAAAAACGATGCTTAAAAGGGAACATAAAACACTATTGTCAGAAGAGATTGTTACTAGCTTGGAATTCCAACTCCCAATTTGGATTTTGATAGGCGAACAAACTGGTTGAACAGGTTTCAAGAGAGTGGCCGAAGTGCTCCGGATTCATTGAACCTGAAAGGTTTGTTGAACATTTTTATATGGTCATTTGCTGTTGGGAGGAGAACTGAAGTTCTTAAGTTACAGGTCTTTTTCTTAAACGTATGAAAAATACAAAAACATAAGGGCTCGGGAGATGTTTTATATAACACAGACCTACCAACAAAGGTTGACAATGAAAATATTCATGGGTCTCAACCTAGTGGTTTTTTCAGAAGTATGCCAGGGACCCTATTGTGAAAAGGACATTAGCCCAGATACCATGTGCAAACAAAATGTTCTAAATAGTCTACAGCAGTGTGGAACAAGACATTTTCCCCCTTAAAACAATGACCACCAGAGTCTGATGTGGCATATTATACTACTATAAATCTTTCTGCACCACATGAATACTGGTAGCACAGGCTGCTGGAGGTTTCAATTTTAGACCTTACATTTCCTTTTTGTTTGTATTTAATATCATTTCTGTTAATCTTCAGCAACAAATTCAATCCCAAGCTTTAACCACTGAAGAAATATAAAGCTAAATATCATAAATTAGCACCACAGGGGGTTGGATTAGATGACCCTTAGGGTCTATTCCAACTCTGCAATTCTATGATATATACTGATGTCATCCTACCCCAAATCTCAAGATTATCTCTTCCAGAAGCTTCAAAATGCTACTGATTGCTGGCAATAAATGTGGACTCCTGTGAAATTCCACCTATAAAGCTCAAAAGGCTCAGAGCAATATTTCCAAACACCATCCTCCAAGTCTGCTCAGGTAGAATCAAGACAGAAAAGACAGGGGGAAAGGGAAGTCCAATTTTTTAAAAGCAAAGTATTGTGTTGGAGGCAAGAAATTATGGACCAGTGTTTATTACAATACAGTATCAACATTAAAACCTATTGCAAGTCACTTTTGTGAATAAAGCTACTAAATAATGATAATAAAAACAAGAATAGTCATCAAGAAGTTTAGCAAAATCACCAAAGGAGAATCCCAGTACCAACTTACAGAGAATATCTTCTGTGCCTTTTCAAAGGTAACCCAAGAACTAACTGCCTCACAAGGAGCCAGGGTGTCAGCTTGTTGACATGCAAAATTTGATGAGACATCCATCTCTAAACATGTAGCAGTGGCTTCCTAATGAATGTGTTTGGAAATTGTCAATTTCTTCCAAGGGCATGTCTCACTGTGAACAAAACAGCTGTACAATGTTTATTAGATGACGGCCAGAAATGCCACTTTCCTTTCTGTCAAGCAATGAGGTGAGAGAGGCTGAGTTTTTGGCTCAGTACTAATTATTGCCACAACTCTATTTGTGAGGAGGAGTTGCAAATCGAGGAATCTGCATTTGGCTCTATCAAATGGCTGCTTTCTTAACCTGAGACTACTGGACAATAGAAGCTGCCTTGATAACCTCGCTGACATTGATCAATAATTCACAACAGGTCTATTATTATGGGTGGAATAGGCAGAGAAAGGGGCATGTAGACCTTTGAGGAAGTCAACATTGATAAGACAAATAAAACGCACACAAAGGACCATCAGTTCTCTTCTGTATGACTCATCAGCACTGTGCTCTGACTGCACTGAGAGAACAAAAAGCCATTAGGCCTAGACTAGAGTAAGACAACAGTAATGGGGTGAACTCCCGTTGTTCGGTCCCTGCTCCTGCCAACCTAGCAGTTCGAAAGCACGTCAAAGTACAAGTAGATAAATAGGTACCGCTCTGGCGGGAAGGTAAACAGCGTTTCTGTGCCCTGCTCTGGTTCACCAGAAGAGGCTTAGTCATGCTGGCCACATGACCAAGAAGCTGTACGCCGGCTCCCTCGGCCAGTAAAGCGAGATGAACGCCGCAACCCCAGAGTCGGTCGCGACTGGACCTAATGGTCAGGGGTCCCTTTACCTTTTTAGTATATCAATTTTATTATTTTTACCTTATACTTGCCACTTAAAACAGGCCTGAATTTGATTGGCAGGTGGTATGTAAATACCCTAATAAAGAAGTAATTGGCCATTTCATGCTTCTGAAAAAGGGACTTGGCTACAAAAGCTTCAACTTTTAAGGTGCAACACTGTTTTTATTCCACCACAAGTTAATAAGGTTACCGTAGTCCCCCCCCCCCCCCCGAATTTGTACCACATAGCTTTTGAGAATTGTGGAAGTTTCTATTGTTTTTATACCCCACCCTTTCTCTGAACAGGAGCCTGGGGTGGTTTTATATAGAAAATTACATAAAACAATACAATGAAAACATGTCTTAAAATTGCATCACAGTCAGTTAACTCAAGAGCAGCATACATTTATAGCACCATAACACTTGAGACCACTCCTTCTTGGAACCGGAGTGGCTGGGGCAACTCAGTCAGATGGGCAGGGTATTACTCTAGGGCCAAAGATTTAGCATGTCCAAGCTACGTGCACCTTTTATGTGGTGTGCTATCCAATCCCAAAGCAAGCTGTCTCCCTTCAACCCCATTCATTGATTTGGGACCCACAGAATCTTTTTAAAGGATTCCAGCCTATCACTGCCTCGAGACATTGGCCCTGGACGTCCTCATTCAGATGGTTTTGAGAGCTCAGGGTGTCATCGGCATATAGATGGCACCCCTCAAAACTCAAGATGATATTTTCCATAAGGATTTTAAACAGAGAGGGTGTAACCCTGCAGGACCTGGGGTAAAGCAACGTTCTGCCAATTTTATTTTCTGGTAGGGACCCAACCCTCAAAGTCACTTCAGGAGGGTAACATGGTCAATGGTATCGAAAGCTGCTTAGAGGTTGGGAAGAATTTAACAGGTATGTCTTTTCTGTCCTGATAAAAGTCATCAGCCATGGTGACCAAGGCTTTCCCCCCATATATCCAGGCCTGAAGCCAGACTGAAATGAATCTAGATAAATTGATGCCTTGTGTTTGGAAAAATATTTTAGGTTTATAGCCCTTGAAGTCTCTTCCCGCTGGGCACTCTTCCCTTTGGTATACAATTGCTGTGCTTGGGCAAAGGGGAAAGAGACAACTCTTATCAGTCCATTCTGCCTCTAGCGACATTAAAAAGTGCTAGTGGCATAGATGGTTTTTTTTTTGTGACAGCACAAATTGGAGATTAGATGGGAATTAAAACAATTGATTGCTGCAGGTGTGGCCTCTCCAGCGTGTATTTCAGAGGCATTATGATGTGACTTAATGGTGTCTGCATCTTTGATTGCATTTGTCAGCATTTCCAGGGTAATAAAGAGCTCTTCACAAGTTCAGACCTTGGTGTATAAACATTGTCTCTAAACTAGGAGATCTTAAAGACAGAAATGGTTTCTCACACACTTTTCTTCTGCAAGTGCTGCTTGGACCACCTTAAAATTGGTATTTTCAGATATTTGTGCACTTTTACATTCTGCTGTATTTGATCTATTGTGTTTAAAATATCCCAATAAAAAGCCACATGTGGGATTTTTATGGCTTGTGAGCATCCTGTCCCCACTTTTTTCTCCCTTGTCTCCTTTCAAGAAGTCAGGCTCCCTGCTGGCAGACTTTTCTTTCTTGTGTTTAATGACTAAATGCATTCCTTTTGCATTTAGTTGTGAGCATGTAGGATCTGTCTGGCACTGAAGCTGCAGCTGTCATGTTTCGTCTGGATTGGCTGATAGGAAGTGCTGGGGAGGAGTAGGCGGTCAAAGTGCTCACCAGCAAACAAAACTATAATGGTGTATTCCTGGAAACAAAACCTAGATAGGAAGCTGAAATTCAGGACCTTCAGGGCAGGCTTTTCAGAAATGCCACCTGTTTGCATGCAGGGCCTGTTAGACAGGAGAGTTGAGCAGGGAAGATTTTG
This sequence comes from Podarcis gaigeae, assembly GCF_964106915.1. Taxonomy (NCBI): domain Eukaryota; kingdom Metazoa; phylum Chordata; class Lepidosauria; order Squamata; family Lacertidae; genus Podarcis; species Podarcis gaigeae. Next base: position 4,909,341 of record NC_139686.1, read on the forward strand.
GTACGAGATTTGGAACAAGTCAACCCATACAGCAAATCACTTGAACTGAAAATTCTAGGTTGCTAGTACTTAATATCAAAAAAGTGGCGGAACGGCTCTCTGTGGAAAAGCTGACAGAAGCTGCAGAGCAGCTGGTTTGTCATTTCAAGGGTATGAGGTATAAATATGTTGGATCTTCGAACAGGGTAGAACTAAGCAATGTGCACTCAGTAGGATGCAATAGTTAAAGAAGCCAAAGCACCATTGGGCAAATTGCACATGCCAGAGAGGAACACAGTGTCTAGGTTTCATGATTAATTCTAGAAGTCTCTGAGCCAAGATGGGGACCAGAAGGAGGCGATGTCACGCTTCATCGTAAATGGCATCCAGAGCCTGGTTTCAGGCACGACTGTTGTTTGAACAAATGGGAAACAGTTACAAGCGTACAGTCAAATTTACAGTGATTTATATGTAAGTGGGAAATTACCAAGGAAGTTGAACACAGTCACAATTTACTCCAAAGGGGAAACATCTAAAAATAACACAAAAAAGAGGAGGGTACTTGTAAAAAGGAAGTTGGGCTGGAAAATGAAGACAGTTAGTTCCTTCCAGAAGACAATTATTCAAAACCACAATAATATTGTGGCTTGGGCAGGGGGAGATATTTTGTTACATGTTAGTGATGATTGCTCTTAGTTTGCTCTGACTGATTTCAATGTTCTGTTTACTCGAATTGTAGTATAACATTTTCTCCCATGTGGGTCCCGTTGAGATTTTTCTGAAAAAGCAACCCATAAGTGAAATAGCTAATAAAATGTACTATGGCATATATTTTTTGTGTTTTCATATTGTAAATGGCCCCGTGAGCCTCAAATGAAGGGCGGTATTTTATTATCTATTTCACTTACTGGTTTTTTATTGTTATGAGTAAAAGTCTCAAAGGGACTCACGTGGGAGAAAAAATTATAATACAATTGAAATCCGTCAAAGCGAACTAAAAGCAGTCATCATTGAAAACTAGCTGCTGGAGGTTCTACCAGATATGCAGAAGAGTGTGCTCAAGATTCAAACTTTCAAGCGCAGGGCAGAAGGCAGCACTAAACTCTGGCCAGCATTACACAACCTTCAGGGATTTAGAGCCGCTTATGAGAGTCTCACACAGTTGCAGTTTGTGGGTTACCTCCTTACTGCAGCTTTCCGGCCACTGCTATTTTAATGTGCAAAAAATGCCAATTTTATACGATGTGTTAATGCACTAAGAGCATTAAATCCTGGCCTAGTATCCTGGTATTCTAGGCATATAAAATAAATATAGGGGCATTCAATGACAGGCAGGCATGCTTTCTGTCTGAAATGTAATCACCTACAGAAGTCTTAGCTGTTGAGGTCTGCAGCGTTGCTGATGACTCCATGTGCATTCAGAAATATGTGTGGGAAGTTAAGTGTAGCATCACGTTGCTTAGCAACCAGATCCTTGGTCTAGCATTTCTGGATGCACAGCCTTTTAGAGCAGCTAGTGCTTGTGTTCCCATTGCCCAAACATAGCAATATAATTGGCATGCCCAGCTATTATGCTGCTGCTAAATATATATATATATTTAGTACTTGAGGACATGTTGTGGTGTGTCACAAATTGCTTTTATGGGTAATGTTGGGGTTTCAGAACTTGTATTGGGACAAAGTCATGCCATATGAACATGCCAGCTCTTGTGATCATCTACTGAAGCCTTTTTCCTGCGCCTTCTGAGGTGTGTGCCTGGTGGTGCGCAAGACATCCTTTTCCATAGTGGTGTCTAGTATGTTGAACTCCCGGCCATGAGTGGTTTTCTCCCCCTCTCTGTGTTTTGTTGTTGTGCGAAACCTTTTCTTTTCCAGCAAGCTTTTAACTTCTATTGCTGCTGAGCCCTGCCCCCTTGTGCCCTCTTATGAGTAAAAGAGCAGACGTATCATTTCATTTATTCATTTATTGCAGGCTAGTGATGTTTGGGGGTTTAGTAACATGGTTGTGCATCTATATGGGAATGGACTGCACATTCCAGTGCTTCACAAGAGTGAAAGGTGTCAACAAGTTCCCATCCACCATACTGTTTTTCATTCACACTTTAAAAATAGGGTCTACCTTGTCCTGAAGGAAAGTTCTTTTTAAAAGCTGTGTGATGAATTGCTGAGCAATCTAGTCAAAACGGGAATATCTGGCACCTGTAATGCTACACCAGTTCAAAATCACAGTGCTCTAATTGTGTAACACAGTCCCACAGGTTGTCCTTAAGGTATTGGTCACCAGAAAGGATCAGTTGCTATCTTAGACTGAGAAAGTAAAGGCTAAGTGGTTTATTTTATCAATCTCCCTTAAGCCAATTAGTGGTCTTGCTTTACTCTGAGCAATGCAATGCTGCTAGCCTTAGAAAATGCTTAAGGTTTGCCACTTAACAACCTCATGGGCCTTAGGTGATATATGTACAGTTTATCTTCTGCTCTCCTTATGGGATTTGCTTGCCGCATTTCAAGACACCTGCATTATATACATTGAAGGGTATATAATGACCTGGTCTCCTTGGCAGCAGACTATTTAGAAATGTAAGATTTATTTGTTATGCCTAGAATACCAAGATACTAACCTAGGATTTAATGCTCTTAGTGCATTAACACATCATGTAAAATTGACATTTTTTTGCACATTAAAATAGCAGTTGCCAGTTCATGGAAAGCTGCAGTAAGGAAGTAACCCACAAGCTGTGTGAGACTCTCATAAGCGGCTCTAAATCCCTGATGGTTGTGTAATGCTGGCCAGAGTTTAGTGCCGCCTTCTGCCTTGGGCTTGAAATTGTGAGCGCGCTCTTCTGCATATCTGGTAGAACCTCCAGCATTTAGCTTTTTACTGTTACTAGAGGGCTTCCCGAAACAACTAGCCCAGAATAACCAGAACATAGGCATTAAAGGCATTTCTGGCTGTGATGGATTAGACAACTCCTTCATTGCAATTAGAAATGTGAAGCTCACTGCCTGTGTTGAGAATGGATCTAGACCTGCCATTCCATGAACAACAGGGCACTTGTCTGTAGAATGGACTCTAACCCTGTGGTTAAGTCTGACTTTAATGTTTGATGTTTTACTGTGCTTAATGTGTTTAATTTGTTGGAAGCCACCCAGAGTGATTGGGGCAACCCAGTCAGATAGGTGGCATATAGATAAATTATTATTATTATTGGTTGCTATTAAGAGGGATGGAGGTGCGAGTACATGAAGAGAGGTGGTTTTAACCAGTTACCTTTTCCTCCTTCAGCTCCCATCACTGCTTCCTCCACCCCAACTTTCTGGAGCAGATTTTCAGGAAATTGAAGTCTGGCTGCAACCCTGGGAACTTAGTTTACACCAGGATCTTAGAACTTTGAAAGTTCTTCATGTAGAACTGAGCTAGAATGTTGAGGTGAATAAATCTGGACATTCTCTGATATGGATGCTTGCCTGTTCTACCAGATAATATTTATGCAGTAAACAAATTTTTAGCTGGAAGTATTCTGTTCCCATCATAACCTCAAGAGAGTGTCAGTATTTTTAGTAGCTTTTTCTGCTCCAGAATTATGTACAGGATAGAAAAATCTAGGAACATGTTCTATATTGAATTAGCCGCCTGAAGTTCCAGAGTTCTGTAGGATGTTTTCCATTTTGCTATCTTAGTTTTCTTGTACATTTTGTTAACATGTCTACAGATGGTCAAAAATAGACTTCTGGGATTTTGAGAGATCCTGCAGTCAAACTGGAATTAATAGTATGTAACCCTCAGCAGTAGCTGTTACTGATTTGTATACTATTAGTAATAATGCAAAGAAACAGCGTTACTAATGCAATTGCCTCTTTAGATTGTGTTCACACAAGGTACACACTTGAATTTTTAACCCATGCTCCGGCATATCAATCTGGGGCTATAAGATTTTGTTGTTTCAATTTCCCATTTTTAACCCAGTTGCCGTCAACTGCTGTCATTATGTGAAAGTAGTTGCCAAGGACATTTTTCCTAATAAACTGTGCATCAGTAGAATTACATAGTTCCTTTTGTTGTTTAATCGTGTCCAACTCTTCGTGACCCCATGGACCAGAGCATGCCAGGCACACCCGTCTTCATAGTTCCTTTACTCCCACTTATGATCTGCTTCATTCAGACAACCTAGCAGTTCTCCCTTCCTTGTGTGGGGAGGCTAGCTAATACCAACCATTATGATGATGAGAACCCACGTAATCATAGTAATAATTGTGTGTGCGCTTTTGTGTGCATGTGCGAGCGTGTCCTGGCAATTCAGTGGAGGGCTGATGGGGGAGGCATGCTGTTCTTGATTTTGAATCAAGTTTGTGTGCTGTATTGTTGGTCTTCAGAGCTTCCCAAGCAGCACCACATTTTTGCTCGACGGTATGTGATGATAATCATGTAATAAGCTTGGATTTAAAAATACCTCTTCAGCGGAAATGTAAAGAAAATGAAGGAACATTCTTTCACCTCTGGTGGACTTGCCCTAAAGTGAAGGCCTTCTGGGAAATGATATATAATGAGTTGAAAAAGGTATTTAAGTATACCTTCACTAAGAAACCAGAGGCCTTCCTCCTGGGTATTGTCGGCCAGAAGGTGTTAAAGAAGGACCGAACATTTTTTATGTACGCAACAACAGCAGCAAGGATACTCATTGCTAAGAATTGGAAGACTCAAGATCTACCCACACTGGAAGAATGGCAGATGCAGCTGATAGACTATATGCAACTGGCAGAGATGACCGGCAGAATCCGAGACCTGGGAGAAGAAAGGATTGAAGAAGATTGGAAGAAATTTAAAATTTATTTACAAAAATATTGTAACTTGATTGAATGTTAAGAAGGATGCTTGATCATAAATAATTGGCCACCACTAAACTAGATTGGAATTTGATGATAAGTGAGATTAAGGAAAAGACAAACTCTTCGGGAGAACTATTAGATTATATTTAAACGAGTGGATATAAGATTGCAAACAAGATGATAATTTGCTTGAAAAAACTTTTTAACAATGTAAGTGGGAGCAGGAGACATGAGGAAGTCTAAACAAGTTATGAAATTTTGTTATGATATAAGCAATGTTGTTTGTTACTTATGCTTTTCTTTTACAAAAATCTTAATAAATATTTATATATATATAAAAAATACCTCTTCAGCATATTGGAGTGAGCTATGAGCCTAGCAAGTTCACGTACCATGTGTGGCTGACTAGCTGAAAGTCTGATACAGTGGTACCTTGGTACCTGAGCGGCTTGGATCCCGAACAAATTGGCTCCTGAACGCCGCAAACCCAGAAGTAAGTGTTCCGGTTTGCGAACGTTTTTCGGAAGCCAAACGTCTGACACGGCTTCTGCTTGAGTGCAGGAAGCTCCTTCAGCCAATTGGAAGCCACGTCTTGGTTTTCGAACGGTTTTGGGAGTCGAATTGACTCCCGGAACAGATTAAGTTCGAGAACCAAGGTACCACTGTATAAGCCATGGGTAGGCAAACTAAGCCCCGGGGGCCGGATCCGGCCCAATTGCCTTCTAAATCCAGTCTGCGGACGGTCAGTGTGTTGTTACATGAGTAGAATGTGTCCTTTTATTTCAAATGCATCTCTGGGTTATTTGTGGGGCATAGGAATTCGTTGTTCTTTTTTTCCAAAATATAGTCTGGCCCCCCCACAAGGTCTGAGGGACAGTGGACAGGCTCATGGCTGAAAACATTTGCTGACCTCTGGTATAAACTTTCTTGTTCTTTCCTTCTGAATCTCTGTGAAGTAGTTTTTCTCTGCTGTGGACTCTCATTCTAGACAGCTCACAGTATCCTGTGCATGTGCGGAATGCCAATCACCCCATTTCCTTTCCCAAGTGTGGGAGTAAATATTCACCAATCGTGCAAGTGGCATAATAAAACAGTTGCCTCTTCAGCTGTCAGAATGTTCTCCTTTGCTGAGAATGGAAATGTTAAGTAACTTTCCATTTCATTTTATTTTCAAGTGCACACATCATTGAATCAGTGTTCTCAATCCCATAAAATGCCAAGTACTTGATGGACTTAGTTTTTCCTAATACTTGTAATGCATGATTTGTCAGTATTTCACATTTCTCTTATCTTCACACATGTAATCTAAAAGTTTTACTTTCTTTTCCTGCCGGTGTGAAATTTCCGTGAGAATATTCATGGAGCCTTGGCAAATGTTTTCATGTAAGCCCCTTAACCTCAAGTGAAGCTAATGGAGCTGTCAGAACAAATCTGCATCTAACCCAAAAAATGTTAGTAACAAAACAGAAAATGTTGACAAATGTTTAAATCAAGTGTTCCCAAAGAGTACACACATTCCAAACATTTATAACAGTCTGTGTGTGTGTGTGTGTGTGTGTGTGTGTGTGTGTTTGTGTATATATATATATGTACAAACACTCATAGTAATAAAAACAACCATTGTGAGTTATCTCAATGTACATCTTATCTTGACTGCCACTAACTTAGCTTAATGTTCCCATGTTGCAGAAGAGAAAAAGATACAAGATTGTTTAGAAAACACACATTTCTTTGTTTCCTGTCCCTACTTTGGGGTTGAATGTGTCTGGAGGTACCAGTGAGCAAAATTTGCAGATTTTTTTTGGCAGGGATCTAAAGAATTTCTTGAACCACACATCTCTCTTGCCATTTCACAAAATACTTTAGACAAGTTACTGTAGTGATATGTTCTTGTATTTACATGAACAGCAATAAAAATTATTTGGACAAACGTATTTGGTGATCAGTTTCTTGGTGAGCACAGAAATGCAACACATAGGAAATGGATAATGCCTCTTCTAGAGGTGAGGGCCAAAACTGAATACATCGCCACAGACCCCTAGGTAAGCTTTGCTAAGGTTTCTTTCCTCCTTCCCTAGTGTAGAGCTTTCTTTCTTTTTACTGTCCCCTTCATCAGGTATTTAGCTAGAAGGGGTAGCCAGCCACAGGTAAATTCAGGGCTCAGCGACCTTTTAAAGTAGAGGGCCGGATCACTGTCCCTCAAATCTTTTTTTTTACGCCTGACCCCCGTTTTGTACCCATGGTCAACTCCACCTTGCCTTGGGCCCAGGAGATTGCCAGGTTTCTGTTTGTATCTTGTCTATTGTAGGGAGGAAATGTGGCACAAACGATGTAAAAACACAAAAACACATAGCAAGAAGCAAAACAATAACTGCTCCCACAGTTTAAAAGGTCATAGGTTGTTTAATTAGCCAAAGGCCTGGGAGAAGAGAAATGTTTTTGTTTGGCACCTAAATATATGTAATCAAGGCGCCAGGTAAACCTCCCTGGGGGGAGTATTCCACGAACAGGGAGCCACTACAGAGATGGCCCGTTCTCATGTTACCACCTTCTGGACCTCACTTGGAGGAGGCACATGAAGAAGGGCCTCAGCTGATGAGTGCAGGGTCCAGGACAGTTCATATGGGAAGGGGCGGTCCTTGAGGTATTGTGGTCTTGAGCATATCACATGGACACCCTATTCTCCTGTTTACCAGCTTGCTTTAATGGATGACCAGCTTGAAATGGAAGGGTATGCTGGTGAGAAGCACTGGACTCCCACCTCTAATGTAATATACAAGCAGCTTCTGTTGCTTCAGAAACCATACTCTGTTTTGCGTCTGGAATGGGTATCTGGGTATAAGACGAGAGTAGCACGAGCCAGTTGCATAGCAGTCAAATGTGTTAAAACAGGAAACTGCTTTCTTGTTTATTTCAACCAACAACCTAGGTAGTTAAAACCACCAGCTATGCACAAAGACCTCTGGACATTTTTGGATGACGCCAGCTACAAAATTTGTAAGACAAGATATACATTTTTCTATAAATATATGTCCAGAACTCAACAATACAAGCCTTCTATATTGTATTATTTGTTGTCAGATATTTTCATGTAAGCATATGGCACAGTGCCGCTTAGTGTTTATAGTGCCACAAGACCCTCTCTTTTTCCGCCATTAAGAGACTTAACGTGGAATTTGAAATGCTGACTTAATCTCAGCTAAGTTCCCATGAGAAAAATGGGTTGGGCGTGATTCCGCTCTTTAGAGAGCTGTTTCTGTGACTGGAACAAGGTCTCCTGATTAATGCCGTGCTCATTAACTTCATTTTCCATAGCCCATTGACAGCTCTGTCATTTATCGCGATGGGAAGGAGAGCAGCACTAATTTCTGGCTGAGTGTTTCGCGCCACTTTCAAGCTGCCCAGGGTTAGGCCCCAGAGTGCTGGAGCTTCTCGCAAATGGCACGCTCTGCCTAGTGATGTCATCCAATTACATGTGATTCCTTGCCAGCGTTGCTTATGTGGCTCATTGGAACAAATTCTCTGCGGGAAGCAAGATGTGTGTGTGTGTGCATGTTCTGCGTGGTTTGCTGAGAGAAGCAACAGTTTGTGACAGGCTGATGATGCATATGGGAAAGGCTGGCTTTTGTGAGCACGAAGGAACTTGTATCTAGCAACTCATATCTCCCTTTGGAGAGGTCTGAGCTTGGGATCCTGGCAAGGCAATTCTTGTTGGGATGTGAACACTTCTTTATTTTTACCTAGACTGCCAGTGGCAGTAACAGTTTACCCCCTCAGTGCATTTTAAAGTATGCACCTAGAAAAGCAGTGTGTGAAGCATTAATTCCTGGGTTGGACTTGATGACCCTTAGGGTACCTTCCAGCTCTGTGATTCTTTGAAGCAGGTATGTTTTGGAAATGCATATCTATCACGTAGACACCCTTCTCAGAACCACGATTGGTGCCAGCTTCCTGCTGAGGGAATTTTTAATGGAAAACTCTGATCTGCTGCCAAAGAACGTGTTGGATTGCCTTGAGCTCATCTCTTGTGAGGCTTAATCCTTGGTATTCATAGGTAATTGCTTAGGTGGGTAAGCCTTGAGGCAGACTAGTGCAATATAATACAGGTGCAAGAGTAAATGTGGTGGAAGAAGGTAGCTTGAAGGCTGCCCCTAGGTCATCTCCTTCAGGGAAACAGGCGGCTTAAAGGACAGCTACTCCCAAATTGATGTGTCCCAGACAAATATGTACTGCAATGCCCATCAGCCCCAGCCAGCATGGCTAATGGTCAGGGATGATGGGAGTTGTGGTCCAAAACATCTGGAGGGTATCAGGTTGGGGAAGGCTGGTGTAGCTGCTGGCAGTAGGAGCTGGGGATAGAAATAACTGCGTAGTGAGTTTGAGAGTGGGAATGAGAAGGGGGGGTGCTGGTAGAAGGTGGAAATTTGAGAGAGACTGGAAATGTGTTTAAGCTGGTTGGAGGGAGGCATTAACTGTGGAGGTTGTATTATAAAGTACGCCCTTGCGGTCGAGCCAAGGGTGTAGGTGGAGCTGTGTTTAATTCAGGTGGTGTACCTTTGGGCCAGGGAAGCCCTATCATTGTGTGGATGCTATAATCCACCTGTAGCCCTCAGGCTAGGGTGTGGCGTGATTCCTTTAAAATATCCTTGTTTTTCCTCTTTTAATATCGAAGGACTTTAATCCTGTCACTCATTTCTTTTCAAAACAACCCAGTGAACAAGTTTACTGTTCCCATTTTACAGGTGGGGTGTTAACTGATAGAATTGCTTGCCTGAAGGTAATCTAGTGAGCTCATGCTACCTGAACCCAGGTGTTTCAGACTAAAGCTCTTCATCTGTTTTTTGGATTTATATTTTGTCTTTCATTTCATAAAGATTGCAAGGCACTTGACTACAAAGTAAAACAGTTTATTCAGTCTGCATAACAGTGGCTGAGTTTGGATGTAATCCTGGCCTTGAAGCATAGGATGCACAAACCGTGAGCCCTCCCAATCCATTCTGCCGTTCTTGGCGAAACAAACCACGAAGCAGATGACTTTGTGTTGCATTTAAACCAGTGATTATGGTTGCTTTAGATGCAACTCTATAGTTTGTTTCCCTGCTCCATATAAGGAGAAGTGAATGGTAAACTAGCGTGCAAACTGGTTTGCTTAACCATACTTTATGACCAGCATTGTAACCCAGCCCAGCCAGTGTGTTAAAAGTGCAATAAAAACACAGTATTAAAACACTGAACCATTATGAAAAACAACACAGCCAGCAGCTAAAACTGTTGGAGGACTGAAGATGTTAATTGAAAATCCGGGGAAACATGCCTAAAAAATAATGTTAGACAAACTTGTCTAAGGGGAGAGTTATATAATGTAGGGTGCTATGACAAAAAAGGCCACTTCTGTGCCTAAAAGCACCCAGAGAGGAACTAGAAGATCTTGATGGGCAGCTTTATATGGAAAAAGGCAGTATTTTACATACTTGGGCACCAGGCTATTTACAGCTTCAAAAAGTAGTGCTGAGACACAAGTTTTTCTGTGATGAAAACTTGGGCAGAAATGGCTTGCTTTTACCCTCTTTCCACCATGTGTTTTGCTGCTGCACTCCTCCCACCCACAGACAGTTATTTTTCTATTTCTCAGAATCCTTCCTGAGCAGCGAGTGCTTCATTATGACAAAACATCAGTTGGATGGGGGAAATAAAAATTGCTACTGCCGCCATGAACATCCTACCATGGCTATCAGATGTATGTTTTGTAGCCTCCGGCTAATTTCACACCCCTGGAAGAATTGTCAAGATGCTTCCCCTACTTTTGGCACCTGCAGATGGAGCCTATTTTTGAACCGGGGCCCATTTGAAAAGGCTAATACCAAAATGGAAGCCAAGACAGTTCTTTCAATGATATTAATAGGTACATACCACTCAAATCTTGCCAGTGCATTCACTTACTGACCTGGTTTGCACATAACACTGACTCTTGATTTATTAAACTATGGTTCATTAAATCTTGGCTTGTTTGATTTTCTGATACCTGCCCAGTGGGCTAGGTTTCTTATTTATTTGTATGTTTTTAAGGGGGGGAAACAACAGGTTAGGCGCATCCATTAATTTCTGTGAGTCTGCTCTGAATATGATTAGTATTGAAGACAACCCATAAAGTTCTGTGGCTTTCAGGGCTAGTTGGCTTGCTTTGCCTGCCTGCTCAGCCAGTAGGATCTCCGACTTGGAATCAATTCTTTCGATAAAAAGAAGCCATGCAATACTTCTGAATGAGAAGCGTTCCTGATGCCTGCATTACTGAGTTCTGCAATCAGGACAGCTAGCTGAGTTTCAGAGCCTCACTGATTAATGCATCTTGTTGGCTGGCCTTTGGCAATTTCCTTTCTCTCCTTGCCTAATGTAACTCACTGAGTAGAGAGAGATGTTTGGAATGAGGGGTGGGAAAGGAAATCTGAAATGGTTTTCCTCACTCAGCCCCCCCTCCCCATTTTTAAGTCACTTCATCAAATTTCAAATCCAGGCAAGCTCCAGAAGCAATACTGTTCTGTCAGGAAGCAATCTCACATGTTTTAGGGCGCTGCAGTCTTGCATGAGAGCACGGCCCCCAAGAACAGGATCTACCAGACAGCAGGGTGGGTTACATGGACTCCCTGAGGTCCATGGAACACCAGTTGGGACCCACTGTTTAATGGTGATATTGCTTACAGTGGCTTTTTTTTTGCATTTAAATTGTAAACTCCCTTTGATCCAATATACATTAAAAGAGGATAATCATCAAATAAGCTTGCTATGAATCCCTCCCCCAGTATGGCATGTTAATGCCCCGAGTCTTTTGAAGAAGGGCTTTTGGCTTACAGGACTGAGAACTGCAGTTAGGAGCTACCATTTTATTCTGGAAAACACCAGGTAGGCTGCATTCAGGTGAGCTAGTTGCATTCATGTTTCTGATAATGAACCTTATTGGCTTTTTGACCTTGAATGCAGTAAAGCTCCTTCGCATGATAGGGAACTCTTCTGAGAAGAAAAGGGATTCAGCCTCTTCAGATCTAAAGCAGGATGTAGCCCCTCTGGGAAAACTAGGAGCTCTACAAGCTCTGACCCCTGGAAGCAGCAGCAGCCTGGGCAGATGTCAGTGGGTGTTCTTGGGGTGGGATAATGAGAAATCAAGCTTTCACTAACTTCAGTGTACCATTTTGGTGTAAATTCTTCCCTTCAGGCATACCAGCCCCAGCAGATCCTGCTCTCGTACCCCTGTTCCATTCCCACATGAGGGCAGTGGCTGCTCTTGATTTGGGGGCATTTCCCATTAGGCTAATATGTGCATCTTGTAATCTGGACTTTCTGACCACTGTTGGCAGCTCTATTTATCACAGAGGAGACAGCTTACTCGAAATAAACCCGGTTAAGCTCACAGTGCTAAGAATAGTAAAAAGACCCCAATTGCACAGCCAAGAGGGCCCTCTTCTCATCTTAACACATAAGCATGGTGATAAACTCTCCTTTATTGGTGCTAATCTGACTATTTGCATGAAAGCAACGTGTGAGCAATCATACCAGTTTACATTCCCTCCGTTTACATTCCCTCAGTGCCTGCTCAGTACCTCATGCAAATCCCCACTGCTATATTCATCTCCTTGAGGTTATTACCCAGTGTGTTCTTGAATGCCCCTCCCTCCACCCCTCTGTGAGTCAGACTTCGACAAATTTTGCTTGCGGAGCTGTTTTTGCATGTCTGAGCTTGGTATTCTTGTACCAAAAAGAGCTTTCTGACATGTTACAACTGTTGTATTTTTGTTTCCTTCCTACTGCCTGCTCACTCTTTATTTATCCCCCCACCCTCAGCCTCCCTCCTCCTTGTCGAGACTGACAATTTTGATTATGGCCTCTTGACATCACCTTGTAATATTTTCAGAGATTTTGTTTACCATGAACTCTGAGGACTTTGCATGCACAAGGCTAGAGCGTTCTTTAGACGGGCCATTTCTAAAGGATACAGTTGATACAGTGGGGAAGGATATGTGGTTTGTTCAGGGATGCTTAATTATTCTAGAAAAACAGTGTTGGGTACTTAATCAGAGAGGACCTACAGAGGCCCTCCACTCTCAACATCTTTCTTAAACTGTCCTGGAATCTTTGCAGTGAAGATTGGCCTAGATATCATTATACATAAATACCGTATTTTTCAGCGTGTAAGACTAGGTTTCCCCCCTAAAAAATAATGCCAAAATTAGGGGCGTCTTATTCACGGATACATCTCCCCCATTTTCTTAAATCTTAGTTCCCCCAAATAGGGGGCGTCTTATAGATGGAAAAATAAAGTAAATCACTCACCAGCGACACAAGACTCAGTGGGTTTCCTTTGATGGCAGAGGCCTAGTGCTGATGAATAGATTCAATATACCGTATTTTTTGCTCTATAAGACTCACTTTTTCCCTCCTAAAAAGTGAGGGGAAATGTGTGTGCTTCTTATGGAGCGAATTCAGGCTGCGCAGGTATCCCAGAAGCCAGAACAGCAGGAGGGATTGCTGCTTTCACTGCACAGCGATCCCTCTTGCTGTTCTGGCATCTGAGATTCAGATTCCCCCCCCCCCTTGTTTTCCTCCTCCAAAAACTAGGTGCGTCTTGTGGTCTGGTGCGTCTTATAGAGCGAAAAATACGGTATATATTTCCTTCATATAAAATACAGTGTTTAAAATGTTGCTGCTGGAAGGTTTGCATGCACATTGTTAGAGCATGTGCTTTGCATGTACAAGTTCTCACATTCAATCCCTGGCATTTTTACTGACAGAAGGCATGGCGAGCTTGTGATCCTTCACATGGTGTTGGTTTCATAATTCCCACCATCCCAGACAAACTGGCCATGCTGGCTGGTGCTAACGGGAGTTGGAATCAAACAGCAATCTGGAGGGACACAGGTTTCCAAACTGAAAGGCTCATAGCAGCAGGGCTGGGATGGAATTGAGATCACAATAAGAGGAGACTAATCTAGGCTGGGTAGGGACCAATTGTCTAATGTAGCATGTTCATAAGAAGCTATAAGGAGACTTCCCCTGGATTACCTGCTTTCTCAGTTGGCAATAAATTAGAAGTGTGCAGAACGCTCCTCTTTAATTCTAGAACACCTTTTACTCAAATAGATGGCATGGCTTGCATGGGTGTTCTGTCTGTCTGAATTGTGTGGAAAGACCAGATGCAAACTCCCCTCGTATGTCAACATCATGTGATTCCCTTTAAAAGTTGCTTTGCAGATGCCCCTTAAGGTTCCCTTTCTGTATTTTAAAAGAAAGGCTTTTTTAAGCTATGGATATTGGGGGAGGGATCTCTGTGGATAGAACACCTGCTTCTCAGGTCCAGTCTCTGATGTCATCTCCAGCTAGGGCTGGGAGAGACTCTGGTGTGAAAGAGATCTCTGGAGATCTTCCAGTCAGTGTAGACAATACTGAACTCAGTGGACTAATGGACTGGTTCTGTATAAGGCAGCTTCCTATATTCCTAAACTCATGGTTTGAATAATGCTGATATTTCTGATGATCCTCCACCCAGAAGGGAAGGGGGCGCTAATTGGAATGAAACCAGAAGTAATGTGTCCCTGTCAGCTGTCTCCAGTGAAAAACAAGCACAAAACCATCACATAGTACTAAAGATTAGAAAATAGTTTACTGGTGGTAGGTTGTCAACTAAGGCTTTCCTCTACTGTTTCTTTGCATTTGATTCACACACACACACCCCTTTGGTGGGGGGAGTGGAGATAGTGGGCTGGTGGTTGCTCTGATTGTACTCCATTCCAGCCGCACTTGGTTAGTCTTTCAAACTTGACCACTTGCCTCATAAAATTAGAAACTCATTATCAAAGGTAAGTTGGACGAGTGTCCTGGTGAACTTTGCCCTCTTAAGCTGCCCAGTTTTGTAATGTCGGGCAACTCCAGCGCGCTGACCTGGCCTTCTCCAGTTTCTCACTGGCAAGGTCTTTCGGAACAAGATGTGGTTACAGACAGCCCTAAGCCTGCAAGCTGCTTTTCCTTTCAGCATAATCTAGGCAAAGGCTTTCCCTTTAGGGATGCGTGGAACATCCCCGGTTTAGTTATGCAGAAATAGTCCCCTCGCTGAAAAGCGGCGTCACCTGTTCGGGAGCGACACTTATCTGCAAGAATCCTCCTTGCAAGAGGAGGATTTTCTACATGGTAAGTTTGCCGCTATGGATCCCATCTGGTGTGCAAGGCGCCGGACTGCTGCTCACCATCATCCTTCATTCAAATAGCCGGCTTCCTTCATTTGCTTAGCTAAATTGCTAGTCATGCCGTGGAGAGAGGTGCAGGATGCTGAAGTCCCTTGTGATTGCTGAACTCCTAGCCGTCGGGGGAAAAAACGGAGTAGAAATGGCAAAAGGTTGTCAGTTTGATCAAACATATGGCACGGGGGTGGCTTGGGCTTTTATATGAGAAAAAGGCATGAGTAAGAGCTTTAATGAGTCACGCCTGAAGAAGGCTTCGTGTATGCCAGCTACACGCTCTAAGTACTTGACTGCCCCTCCTGATCATCTTTCAATCTGGCGTGACAATTCAAAGAGTATTGTTTGATATTCCCTGCCGCTTCCCTGCTGAAGGAACGCTCTTGTGCAGTAATGTTTCCTGCTTCCCTGGATGGAGGCTAGAGAGAGACAGGGGTGTGTGAGTGTAGGTAGAAACTAGCACACCGTAGAAAGGTAAAACTCGCATTTGTTGCACTGCTCACTTTTGCCTTTGGCCCCAGAGGTGAATGCAGTCCTTGGATGTTGGATGAAGAGGGTTTTCCACCCTCCCCTGTTCCACTGTCTCACTTGTCCTTGCAGTGTTTTGAAATGGGTCACTTTTTATTATTAAAAATGAAATGGGTCACTTTTTATTATTAAAAAAGGTAAAGGACCCCTGGACGGTTAAGTCCAGTCAAAGGCGACTATGGGGTTGCGGCCCTCATCTCGCTTTCAGGCTGAGGGATCCAGCGTTTGTCCACAGACAGTTTTCTGGGTCATGTGGCCCGCAGGACTAAACCGCTACTGGCGCACAGAGGACCGTGATGATTGCCAGAGCTCACAGAAACGCTGTTTGCCTTCCCGCCGCAGCGGTACCTATTTATCTACTTGCACTGGCATGCTTTTGAACTGCTAGGTTGGCAGGAGCTGGGACAGAGCAACGGGAGCTCACCCCGTCGTGGTGATTCGAACCACCAACCTTCCGAAAAGCAAGCCCAAGAGGCTCAGTGGTTTAGACCGCAGCGCCACCTGCATCCATGGTCACTTTTTATAGATGGGAACTGAACCTCTGAGGGTTGGATGGGAAGTTCTTCATACCTGAGGAGCAAAACACACATAGAGAAAATGGAAGTGAGAATTCATGCGGGTGTTATTGTTGTTTTGTAAGACAGGTCTACTTTAAACAGGAGCCTGCAGGAATGTGGCATCCCAATTACAGATACTTCCTATTCCAGCCTTACCACCTCAATTTGTGCTCTTTTGTGGGAATAATTTCAGTTCACTCGTGAGAAAGATTAAAAACGTGCAGAAATTTGCGCGAGAGGCCAGTGACACCTGTGAGATTTTAAACTGGTGTATTCTGAATCTTGGACAGCACTGGCTACTTAACGTGGCGCCTCACTTGCCATGTGCCTCCCATGCTTTGAACGTCTCTTAATATTTGTTCTCAGCTCTCATTAAGGCATACCTGCTTGCGATAAATCTCTTCCTGACCACAGCTATGCTCATAAAAGCCTTGACTCAGACTGATTAAGCACACTAAAACTAATAAAGCTTGTAGCGATCCATCTCAGCAATTGCTGGCTGTTCTAAGCCCTCACCAAGAGGTGTTGATTTATGTTCCATCGCTTTGCCCTCTTCCACTTCCATTCTTAATTTTTTTCACAGTCATCTGGATTTGAGCCTGCAAGGTGGTTTTTGGATTCACATCTCCCTCTAGTGTCAACGCTGAGCATTACAGTGCCTAAAGACCCAATAAATCAAATCCTCTTTTGTAACTCCCCTCTTGACCAGTATGGGCTATTTGAAACCTAATTAGCAGC
The DNA here is from genome assembly GCF_964106915.1 of Podarcis gaigeae. Classification (NCBI taxonomy): domain Eukaryota; kingdom Metazoa; phylum Chordata; class Lepidosauria; order Squamata; family Lacertidae; genus Podarcis; species Podarcis gaigeae. The sequence goes on from NC_139686.1 coordinate 4,926,187, forward strand.
GTCTGCATTACATAATTATCACTGTCAGTCGTTCTTTGCACTTCTTTCCCACTCTGACCTCACTCTGACCCCAGAAAGGCATCCTTGTACACCTGACAGCTGAGAATCTCACTGCACATCTGTTGAAGTGGGACTGTAGTCATCAAGGGCTTACATCAAGATTACACGCAAATGAACTTTGACCTTCAGCATGTGATACAGACTCTTGGAGCTGCTCTGATTCCCCTGCCAGCCCACACCAGAGGGCATTGGCTGCAGTTGTCAGCGTATTTTTTATCCATTTTCCATTTCTGAAAGAAAACCTGCCCCTCCTTCCTACAACCTCTGCCTTAACACCCGCCCAGCTTAAGACAGGGCCTGATCCTCCTGTTTCTTACTAGGTGACCTTTTTCTGGATTGCCGAGAGCTTTGCAAGCCTGCTGTCTTTTTAAGGTTCTTCAGTGAATGTTTTGTTTTATGGTGAAACTTTGACACCCAATGACTTTCAGGATCTACTTTTTCAGGAGTCTTATAATATGGGCCATAGGAAGCAGAGAATATTCTGATAGTTTTCAAGAAGTGATGGCTGGATAGTTATTTTCATCTAAGGGTCATGTGGCTCGTGTCAGACAGGCAGAATTAATGGTGACATTTTCTTACCCGAATTGAGCACAGATAATATTTCTGGCCTTCGTCACTTGTTTTAGTTGACAAATAAGATAGTACATTTTAGACAGGACTTGCTATCATGTACATGAGAATAAAATGAGTTGAGGAAGCAAAACTGCTCCTTTATGTATGTGAAGCATTTCTGTCTCTTCTTTCCTTCACCAGAGCTCAAAGTGGTTTTTAAAAGGTGCGGGACCTAATCTTTGACTACAGTTTTGACAAGCAATTATAAAAATATTGGTTTGTCTAAACTGCTGTTGGGTGTGTGTCTCCTGGGGGCTTAACACTACACCTCCAAATCACTCCTCCACAGTCTGTGTGATGTCAGGATCATGCATGCACCCTTCCTCTTTAATCAAATCTTCCATATTTTAATGCCAGAGACAAGTGTAATGCATGGCCTTGCGAGCTGAGTGCTTAGATTTTTAAAAGTGAAAGCCGTTAGGTTTGGAAATGGTTGCTAATAAAAGTAATAAGCCTGTCAAAACTGAAATGGAAATTAATCTGCAACTGAAATAATATGTGAGTTAAAGCTCTTTGTTGCAAACTCAAGTTTAAGCCCAAGTGCCACTTAAGGAAATTTACTCCTGTCCACTTAATACTGACAATGTGTACATTTTTTTTGCATGCATAATTTTTATTGGTTTACGTAATACAAAAGTAAAATATACAAATTCGATTATCGCTTTCACAGATTTTTAAATAAGACTTCCTTCCGCCCTTCCACAAATCATCCATATTAAACTCTTTAAGGTTTCGCAGTTCATAGTTTGTAGTGTCATTATTCATTCTCGGTCTCACGTTTCTGTTTAGACAGTACTCTTTACTTTTTACAGAGCTCCTTTAAAGCCCGCTAGTGTTATTTGTCCATCGCTTAGGTTCTCCAGATAATTCGTAAAGTTTTCCCAGTCTTTAGTAAACCTCTGGTCCTTTAAATACCTGATCTTCCCTGTCATCCTGTCCAACTCCGCATATTCTAATAGTTTAGATCTCCATTCTTCGACTGTCGGTAAGCACTCTAATTTCCAATTTTTGGCTAGTAGCACTCTTGCTGCCGTTGTTGCATAGTGGAACAGCTTATGATCTTCCCTCCTTATCTCCCTTCCTACCAGTCCCAACAAGAAGGCCTCTGGTCTTTTAACGAAAGTATATCTTAAGATTTTCTTCATTTCACTGTATATACTCTCCCAGAACCCTTTAACCTTCTGACAGTCCCACCACATATGGTAGAAGGTCCCTTCCGTTTTCCTACACTTCCAACACTTATTACAGGATCCATACATCTTAGCTAATTTTACAGGGGTCAAATACCAGCGGTAGAACATTTTCATAAGATTTTCCTTCAGTGTCACACAGGCCGTAAATTTGAGATGGTGTTTCCAAAGTTTTTCCCATTCTTCAAAATAAATATTACGGCCTAGATCCTTTGCCCAGTATATCATCACTGACTTGACTTCTTCGTCGATTAAGTTCCAATCCAATAATTGCTTATACATTTTAGACAGAATTTTTGTGTTATTATTTAATATCTCACTTTGAAATCTAGAAATTTTGTCTGCATATCCTTTGTCTTTAATATCCTTCCTAAACATATCACTGGTCTGGAAATAATGCAGCCAGTCATATACTTGGTCCTTGAGCAGTTCGTACTGCTTCATTTTCCACTTTCCTTCTTCTTTCGTTAATAGTTGTTCGTAGGTTGCCCAGTTAGTCCTCATGTTGATCTTTTTAACACTCATGACTTCTAGTGGCGACAGCCAGTGAGGAGTTTTGGGTTCTAGCATGTCTTTGTACCTCTCCCATACTTCGATCAGTGGGCCCCTAAAGATATGATTTCCGAAATCTTTATGTACCTTCCTCCGCCCATGCCATAAATAGGCATGCCACCCAAAACAATTGTTATGTCCCTCTAAATCTAACACTTCTTTATCTTGCAGTTGTATCCAAGTTTTTAGCCAACATAGGCATGACGCCTCATAATATAACTTCATATCTGGCAGGGCGAAACCTCCCCTTTCCTTCACATCAGTCAACAATTTGAATTTTATTCTTGGTTTCTTGCCCTGCCAGATAAATTTAGAGATCTCCCTGTGCCAGTCTTTAAATAACTTTGTACCTTTAACCACGGGTAGGTTCTGAAATAGAAACAATAGTCTAGGAAGTACAGACATTTTTATCGTAGCTATTCTGCCCCAGAAAGACAGTTTAAGTCTGCCCCATGTTTCAATGTCTTTCTTAACTCCTTTCCATGCTGTTTCATAGTTGTTTTTAAATAAGTCTATATTTTTTGGTGTTACCCATACTCCTAAGTATTTCACCTTCCTGGTCACCTCTATTTCCGTTTCTCTTTGTAACTCTTCAACTGTATCTGTTTGCATATTTTTAACTAATATTTTTGTTTTCCTTTTATTTAATTTAAAGCCTGCCACTTTTCCAAATTGGTCAAATTCTTCGAGTACCTCTTTAGTTGAATCTATTGGGTCTTCCATTGTTACGACCAAATCGTCTGCAAATGCCCTAATTTTATATTCGTTCTGCCCGACCATTATTCCTTTTATGCTTTTGTTTGCCCTTATTGAGTTTAGGAGGACTTCTAACACCATTATAAACAACAGTGGGGACAAGGGGCATCCCTGTCTGGTTCCCTTTGTTATTATTATTTCCGCAGTCTCAACATTGTTTATTATCAGCCTTGCCTTTTGTTCGGTGTAGATTGCCTTTATCCCATTATAAAATTCGGTGCCCACTTCCATATGTTCCAGTTGCCTCAGCAGAAAATCCCAAATCACATTATCGAACGCTTTTTCAGCGTCCACAAACAGCAACAGACCTTGTTTATCACACCTATCTGATAGGTATTCTATGATGTTAACTATATTCCTTATGTTGTCTTTCATAAGCCTCCCCGGCAGGAAGCCCGCTTGGTCCTTGTGTATGCTTTTTATCAGGATGTCCTTTAATCTTCTTGCCAGGATTCCCGCAAAGATCTTGTAGTCTATATTTAATAAAGAGATCGGTCTAAAATTTTTAATCTGTTGTAGATCTGAGTCCTGTTTGGGAATTAGTATGATTAGCGCCTCCTTCCATGTCTCAGGTATTTCTCTTTCTTTAAGGATGTTGTTCATTACTTCTTGTAGTGGGGTCAGCAGGACTGATTCCATCTCTTTATAATACCTGCCGGTAAACCCGTCTGGGCCCGGGGCTTTCCCTTTTTTTAGATCTTTTATAGTTGCTTTGATTTCTTCTATCTCAATTAAGGCACTCAATTTCCCTTTCTCCATTGGAGAAATCTTATTTATATTCTTGCATTTTAAATATCTTTCTATTTTTCTCAAATTATTCTTTTCAGTGTTTCTGAAAAGTCCTTTGTAAAAATCTAAAAAGGCTTTCCTTATTTCTTTGGGTTTATTTATCTCTTCTCCTTCCACCACAATTTTATTTATTGTATTTTGTTCCTTCCTTTTTTTTAGTTGCCAAGCCAGTAACTTCCCTGACTTGTTGGCATATTCGAAGCTCCTCTGTCTTAATTTCTTAACATTCCATTCTATCTCCCTGTTTAACAGCATTGCATATTGAGATTGTAGAATTTTAATGTTCTCTTTTGTTCTCTTATTTTTGGGGTTTTTGGTTAATTTTTGTTCGTTATCCCATATTTGTTGTAAAATCTCTCTTCTCCCTTTCTCACGTTTTTTATTCTTAATTGCACTTTGTTGAATGAAAAAGCCCCGCATCACCGCCTTGCCTGCATCCCATACAACTTTAGGTTTTGTATCATTGCCTAAGTTATCCTCAAAGTATTCCTTTAACCTTTTTTGGGCTTTCTCTACTATCTCTTGATCGTCTAGCAAGTAGTCTTTCATTCTCCATCGATATGATCTTCTTTCCATACCTTTCAACTCCATTTTTACTGGATTATGGTCCGAGATTGTTTTAGCCTGAATCCCTACCCGTACTGATCTTGGGACTAGTTCTGTCGAAATCCAAATCTGATCTAATCTTGAGAATGAATCTTTAGAGTCTGAGTGAAATGTATATTGTTTTTCCAGGGGGTATTTGAATCTCCAAATATCTACCAAATTGCAGTTTTGAACCAATGAAAAAAAGGTTCTCGGTAGCTTTCCTTCTTTGCCCTTTCCGTCCCTTAACCTATCCATCTCTAACGACGCCACACCATTCGTATCTCCTAGTAATATAATTTTCTGGTCGGCATACTCAAACAATTTCTCTTCTAACCTCCTATAAAACTCCGATTTATTCTCATTAGGCGCGTATATCCCCACTATTATTACCTTTTCTCCTTGCCAATTAATTTGAACCACTACTATCCTCCCATCCTCGTCTTTATAAATTTGTTGTGCTGCAATTTGCTTATTGATATAAATAACTACCCCCCTTTTTTTACTTCGATCAGATGATACAAACTCATTCCCTAGTCTTTTATTGATCAGAACTTTTTTGTGTTTCCTTGCTATATGGGTTTCCTGCAGGCAGACGATATCTAAACGTTCTTTCTTTAGGATGTGTTCAATTTTATTCCTCTTTCCCTTATCATTCATCCCATTGACATTCCAGCTCCATATTTTTAGTGCCATGGTAAATTACCTTAGTAATGAAAGAGAAGAAGAAAAAAAAAAAAAAAAAAAAAAGAGAGAAAGAAAAAACAAAAAGAAAAAAAAGAAAACAAAAAACGGGATGAAGAAAGAAGAGAGGAAAAAAGGAAAAAAAAAAAAAAAAAAAAAAAAGAAGACAAAAGAGAAGGAAAGGGAGAGCTGCTTTCTCCTTTTAAACTCCTCTCGCTACCTCCTCCTCCTCCTCCTCCTCCCCCTCCTCCTCCTCCTCCCCCCCCGTCCTCACCGCCTCTTCCTCTGAAACCTTCCCCGCCTCTGCCTCTTCACTCCTCTCCTCTTCCTTTTGTGTTTTTAGTTCTTTATATTTCCTGAGAAATTTGCCTGTTTCTTCCGGATTTATCAGTTTTTGTCTCTTGCTCCTATAGATGAAGGAAATTCCTTCAGGGAACTCCCATTTGAACTCAATGTTGTTCCTTTTCAGTATCTGTACCAATTCTTTATATGAGTCTCTACGTTTTAATAGCCTGGCTGGGATGTCTTTGAAAATTATTATGTAATTTCCGCCGATATTCAACCTTTTTTCTCTGTTTTTTTGTAGGATTTTATTCCTCATTTCCCTTTCTTTAAATGTAACTAAGCAATCTCCTACAAGTTTTTTGTTTCTGACTGGTTTAGCTTTTAGTCTGAATGCAGATTGTACTGCATTCTCTATCTCATCTAATGGAATTTCTAGCCAGGAGGCAATTTCTGTTATCAGTATCTCTTTTATATTTTCACCTGGTACTTCGGGCACGGCTCTCAGCCTCAGATTGGATTCCCTCTGTCTTAGTTCATTCATTGCAATTAAATCTTTCATATCCTCTTGGCTTTTGTTCAGCTCCAATATCTCTGCCTTTATCCTATCCTCCTCACGCCTCACATCTTTCATTTCTGACCTTGTCTTCTTTAAACCTTCCTCCACTGCCTGAGTCCTCCTGAAGACCTCTTTTAGTTGGCCTTTCAATTCATTCACTGTTTCATCCATCTTTTTGTCCATTTTCTCAATTCTATGTTCTACCTGCTCTAACTTAAGTTCTACATTTCTCTCACTTTGTTTTATCTCCGCAAACATTCTTAGGATCTCTGCTTTAAAGTCCCCCTCTTGTTTAGACCCCTTTCTTTCCGTTGGTGTTCCCCCCTCATGTCTTTTCCCAGTATTTGACATTCTTACTGCAATGTTAACACCCACAGTTTCTAACAGTTATTAGCCGATACCAGTTTAACCTTATTCTCCCCAGTCCAAGAGATTAGACAGTCCTTAAACAGTCCTTGAACAGTTCGCTTGGATCAGCTTGCTTCCTCTCGCAGTAAGCCTTCTTAAAAATGACAATGTGTACATTTTATTGCACTCTGCTTTTGGGTGCTCTGAAAGCCTTACAGAACGACTTCTCTTTTGGTGAGGAGCACTTACATGACTGGGACTTAAGACTTGTGCTGTTAATCTTACACAGTGTTGACTTGGGAAGCCTGGAAAGAGGTGTTCTGCAGTGTTTGTGATTCTTGGGGAACAGCAGAAGGCTAACAGATGCATAGAATCATAGAGTTGGAAGAGACCACAAGGGCCATCGAGTCCAACCCCCTGCCAAGCAGGAAACACCATCAGAGCACTCCTGACATATGGTTGTCAAGCCTCTTCTTAAAGACCTCCAAAGTAGGAGACTCCACCACACTCCTTGGCAGCAAATTCCACTGTCGAACAGCTCTTACTGTCAGGAAGTTCTTCCTAATGTTTAGGTGGAATCATCTTTCTTGTAGTTTGGATCCATTGCTCTGTGTCCGCTTCTCTGGAGCAGCAGAAAACAACCTTTCTCCCTCCTCTATGTGACATCCTTTTATATATTTGAACATGGCTATCATATCACCCCTTAACCTCCTCTTCTCCAGGCTAAACATGCCCAGCTCCCTTAGCCGTTCCTCATAAGGCATCGTTTCCAGGCCTTTGACCATTTTGGTTGCCCTCCTCTGGACACGTTCCAGTTTGTTAGTGTCCTTCTTGAACTGTGGTGCCCAGATGCAGATCCCCCAGTCTGTTCCTGGGCACACTCACTTTGTGACTTTGGATAAGTGTGTGTGTGCATGCATGATTTTGCATGCCCTTCCACTGTCCAACAGAGGGAGTTGCAGGCAAGCGGATGGCTGTGCAAATAATTGCTGAGAACAATAGCCTTGCAGTTCTCCCAAAAGTCAAAGCTTTCAGAAGTTAATTTTAAATGCTGCCTCGCTGGTCTTTTGCCAGGTGCACTTGCTTGGCAGCTGGAAATCCTACTGGGCCCTTTTGCCTCAGTTCCATGAACTTTTAATGCTATCAAGTACCAAAGCTACATGTGAGAAGACGTTTATTTTGCAGCGCATGTAAAAGAGGGCCTCCTTGACCTTGAGCTTTATTGATCCCCGCTATCGTCTGTCTGGGTGACGTCATCTGTTGGATATACATAGGCAGGTGGTAGATGGCCGCATTCACACAACACTGAGGCTGCCTGTCTCACAGTCTGACCTAAGAGTCGGCGCTGAGAGTGGCGTCTTGGAAGCGTCTGCTGGAAAGCCTAAACATGAGACAGGATTTAGAGTCCTTTGCCTGACCAGGACTTGTGGCAAAATCCAATTTCTTGAGGAACCAGATGTTCTGTTGACTGCTTGAAAGAGACAGCACTGTCTTGGGAAGGAGTTGCAGCACTTGCAGATTATTGCATAACCCTTCGCACAACCGGGAGCCTCGTAGAACCAAATCAAAGTCCCCTTCCTGTGGCAGCCGCAAATCCAAGCCTGTGATGGAGAAGTGGGACAACCATGCAGGTGCCTCAGCTTTCCATATGCCAGACTGGATGGTGAGTGAACTGCTGTTCAGCTCTCTGTACCAAGCAGAACTGTCTTGATTGGAGCCATACCATGCTGGACGGGCTTGTCTTTGGCTAGAGTTCTGCCAGATCCGAGGTGTGCTCTTGTTCTTGACAGGGTCTAACAGCCCAAACTATGTTATAAACGAGCAAGTGTCACGACTGCCTGTAGAATGGAGCATTTCTACCCCAAGAGTTCCTTCTCAGTTTTACTTGGATAAAAAGTGGAATTTCTGATTTTTTATTTAGTCCGTTTAACAAAAAATGTACTTGATTGTAGTAAAACCTCCAAGCAGTTTACAGTAAATATTAAAATAGAAGCAGTTTGAAAACAATTGTAACAGATAATTAACAGCAGAGTAGTTTAATGATTCACGTACTGGAAGTAGAAAAATGAGGCAGACACCTTGGGCAACAAATCTTTGGGTACCGTTAAAGGTGATGGAATCGGGGAATGGGTTGATCTGGCCCAAACAGCGCAATCCACCACAAATAAGCAACTTTGCATGAGCATTATTCTGTCCCCGTGTGATCCTCCTGTTCCTTTCCATGAGGCTTGCAAAGGAGAGCATCCTGGTGGATTGGGTCCAGTGGCAATTAGGAGCAGAGTGCTGTTTGGGTTTTCCATTTGAAGAATTGCAGGTTTTTAGGTTGGCCTTGGGATTTGAAAATGTTTCTACCAATTTACCTGCTTGTGTCTACCTTTTGAAGCACAGGACGGCTTTACGTGGTTGGTGTGGGTATTATAGTTGCTTTGCACCATACACAATGCCTTACTCTGTCAGCGGGCAAGTGGCTTCCTTCAATGCTGTCATAAAGAACCATTTCTCTGAAAGCAAAAGAGTGCTCATGCCTGATAATTTTTTCTTGGGGTACTCGAATCTGATCTGATTTCTGTATAATAACTTTGCTTCCGTGTTAAGCCTTTCTTGCAATTATTCCACGTGCACTCACTTCTTTCTCTAAAGATAGCTCCAGATGGCTATCCTGTACATCTTTTGAGTGTGGGATAAGGGTAAGAAACAGAGAGCTTTATTTGATAAGGATTCCATACATAGCCTTCCGTAACCTAGTATGGAACTGGCTGGGGCTGATGGGAATTGTAGGCCAAAACATCTGGAACATACCAGCTTGAGGAAGGGTGATCTACACACCTAAGCTCTGTCCTGGGGTGCTCAGAATTACTACCATTCTTTCTTTAAATACTGCTTAGTATTCAGCTGCTATAGCAGACGTACAAACCCATCCATCATAAGAGCAGATCCTGTAGTACACCTAGCTGTGGTGAAGAGGGAATGCGACCTAAAATCTAAGACACAATGCATTTATTGGGCTCTGGAAGTTTACCTTTGAGTTATTGCCTGTAAGCGATATGGCTGTCTTTACTGATGCATATTTGAAAGCACATTAGGAAATCAAGAAAAATTGATTAGTGGTATCCAGTTATGTTGTTATACTCAGAGTAGATGCATTGAAATTGAAATCAAATCAATCAATACCAATTTAACCCAATTTATCAAAGGCTAAAAGCTTGTTTAGTTTTGTACGGAGTGCCTTTATTGAGTATCTCTTAATCCATCTCATTTTAGCTTTTGTATACCTCTAGGAAAATACATGAGGTGTGTTAATAGTGTAGACATAAGGCCTTCTTTGCAGTTAACAGGTTTCTACAGTAGTCAGGTTTGTAAGATTTCTGAGTTTCACTGTTACTACAGATCTTTCGGCTGGGGGAAGTCACCATTGTTGGAGTCACTCGCCGCTCTGTCTGAATTTAGTGTTAGAGACATAGGACAAAGGTTGCAGTTGTGCTGAAGTCTTGGTTCATGCTAGGAATAGAGCTGTGAACTCTGCTTTTAATTTGGTATGAGCCAGTGACAATGTGTATCATGATTTAAAGGTTAAACTTTAATCCCAATCAAAGGCAACCTCAAGACCATTTATAGGAAAGAAAAATAAGAGTACTATTAGATTTACAGTATTATGTACAGAAGTGAAGGTATGGTTAGCTAGCTATAAAAAAAGCTTTTAAAAAGTTATATCCTTCCCTTCAGTAGCATTATCTTTATGAATAACTATTAGAACAAATGAAGCAGCAGTATAGCTTATCAAAATAATGAATCAAACCTATTCAAACAGCAGAGGCCATAAAACAAGAGCATCACAATGGCAGAATAAAATAAAATCAGATTACATTCTCAGACTTTTAAAAATGTAAGGTTATTTGCCTGTCACTGAAAAGACTACTTGGGGAGAGCTTTCCAAAGATGGGGGCACCCCACCGGAGAACGGTCCCTCCGCTGTGCCATCCAGCTAACATCAGAGGTTGGAACATCCAGAGAATGGCTATCAACGATCTCAGTCCGCAGGCAGGCTTGTGTTGGAGAAGATAGGCCTTGATGTATTGAGGGTATAGTCAAAGAACCAGAACTCTGAATTGCACTCAGATGGGTCAACAGCCGTTGTAGGTTGAAAACTACTGAAGCCTCAAATCTGGTATGTCACACACTTAACATCCTCTAAATTTCCAGAAATTCTGTGATACCAGCAATTCAAATACAGTCTGCTGTGGTTATTTTTGTTTTAAACTTGGTTCCTTTTGCGTTGTTCTGCCATAGCACAGCTGAAGAGCTGCTCTAACCAAAATAAATTTGGTTAATTGGTCAAGTACTAATAAGTAATGTTCAAGCATTTTTGCTCTTTACTTTATATTTATGTTAATTACAAAAACTATTAATGTCATTGCTTTGTAATGGTTAGCTTTTTAAAGATGGTATTGAAATATTGCAGCATTAATGATGTTAGACAAGTTTCTATTAATGTGAAAAATTTTGTTCTCCTTGGCTTATATTTCTGGAACACTAAAGTTGGTCTACAGTTTTTTAAAAAATGAAACTAAAACAGGAATAAAGTGAAGTAACAGCAGTTGTTCAAAAATAAGCCACATTTTTAAATGCAAGTGTGCTAAGGTAGGCATCAGCCTAATTCTTCAGGCATCATTACCATAATGATTTCATGGAGTATTTGCAATCAAATTAGGTCAACAGTTAATTGCTGCTCCAAGCCTAAGAGATGTCCATGCTTTTGAACGATAGTCAGACATTAAGGAATTAAGTAATGGAGTTGTTACTATGAATCAGTGGAAATTTGGACCAATTTCAGTTACCTGACATTTTCGTTTGTGTGTTTCGTATATTTATATCCCATCTTCCTTTGCTCATGGGATTCAGCCATCAGGTACTGAGCGGACTCTGACCTGTTCCACAATGTGGCTGTCTCATGTGTCCTCAGACCGTACCCTGCATCTTGTTTCTCTCGCATCCACCCCCACCACTTTCTTGGTTCAGCCCATCCAATCGCCTTCAAGTGGCATTCTTGCCAGCTGCTTGGTAATCAATATGGCCGATCAGTGAGATCAGGAATGGTCTGTGCAGTGGAATAGATGCACAAATCTGCCTTGTGTGAGGGGAAATGAGGCTGAACTTAAGAACAGTGAAGAGTTAAGTTGTTTGTGTTAATCCTCCTGAGGTTTTAACTCATGTGACATTCTAGCTGCAGGCTGGAATCTTAACCACTCTGAGGATTTAGCAAAGGCCTTGGCATCGAACCTCTAGTTAAGGTATGAGAGTTTGGCATAAGCAGCCACCTCTTTGAAAGTAGAAGTGATCTTTAGAACTTTTGGCTGAAACTTTAAGCATTGCAGGTTTGCAGTGTGATAAAAAGGACCCCTGACCATTAGGTCCAGTCGTGGCCGACTCTGGGGTTGCGGCGCTCATCTCGCTTTATTGGCCGAGGGAGCCGGCGTACAGCTTCCAGGTCATGTGCACCTTCCCGCTGCTGTGGTACCTATTTATCTACTTGCACTTTGACGTGCTTTCGAACTGCTAGGTTGGCAGGAGCAGGGACCGAGCAACGGGAGCTCACCCCGTCGTGGGGATTCGAACCGCCGACCTTCTGATCGGCAAGTCCTAAGCTCTGTAGTTTAACCCACAGCGCCACCCGCGTCCCATGATGTTTCCTCTAAATTTCCCTAACCCCCGTTTTCTGAAAGCCAGCTGTTCTCTGCAAGAGAGAAGGTATGTGTGTCAGCAGCAGAGCCAAGTCTGCCTCTGCAAACTGCGTCTGTGTGCCTTGGTCTCACTCTCAGGTGTTAACCCATAAGCATCCAGAGGCACACTTCTGGTTTCATTTGAGAAAGTAGGACAGCTGATAAGCATCTTGCCTGTAAGCAAGGCATTCCTTTTTTGTTGCTGCCTGTCATCTGGCTTTTCTTTTCTGACTAACGAAGAGATCTTAGACAGTTGGCAGGTTTCCCCCCAGTCCGCTCCTTAATGCACAGCGCAGTTCTGAGAGCCAGAAGTTCTGGGCGCCAGTCTCCTACTGAAGCCCACTAGCCCTTGCCCTCCAGCACTGCAAACAATACCTCGGTGGGGACAGAACGAGGGCACCCAAGATAGAGGAGATATTATCGGAGAGGAAACGGTTCTGTCTGTGCAGTCTGTATAAGCTAAGGTTTCTGAGAGCTTCTACCCTTGTACGACTTCATTTTCCAGGACATTTGTTGTCTGGAATGAAAAGTTGCTGATTAGCATTACCTAGCCTTGGCTGTGCTCAAATCGCTTGAGGTTTTCTTCTTGATTGTGAACTTACTTCGGCGGTGAGAGAGTTCCAGGAAGTGGGGGGTTCTTTTTTGAAACGGTACACATTGCAGAATCACTAAAAGCACCATTGAGGTCTGTTAATGAACAAATCAATGGCTGGACTTTGGAACAAGGTGTATAATAGATAGCAATGGAGGACTCTGGGGGAAGATCCTGTCGCTGCTGAGAGGTGTGTGTATTCACTCTGCAAGACCTAGTTATGTAATTAATATCTGATGCCAACTGTGCTACAACATGCGGGTTTGCTTTTTTTAAAGAAATATTTGCCTTGTCAGATGCCTTTTGTCCAGCCTGTATCCTTCTGAAGTGGCAGGCTGCCTGTGAACATTCGTGCCAGAGTAAACTGGTTCAGTTGCAGTCTTTCCTTGCTCAAGGCTTGCAGCATCCAGCAAAGATCTGCATGTGTGACTGAGTTGTCACACATGGTGCTCTTGTATTTCCTTAAGCAGAATTGCTTCCATTAGCGTCCCCCCCCCCCCCCGGTGGAATGCCCTCCCATCACATGTCAAGGAGATAAAAGAACCACACAACTTTCTGAAGACATCTGAAGGCATTTCTGTTTCGGGAAGTTTTTAATGTTTGACATTTTACTATGTTTTTATATGTGCTGTGAGCCACCCAGAGTGGCTGGGGGGAAACCCAGCCAGATGAGCGGGGTATAAATAATAAAATTATAACTATTAGAGGTGTTGCTACTAATTGGCCATTAGTGTGAGGTGCTATAGCACGTTTGAGGTCCATTGGAAAGGTGTGTATATTTTGATCTTTAAACAGACCCCTGTGCAGAATCTCTAAGGAACCTCTCCTCCAGAAGGCCATTGATATGAGGAGAATCATAGATCAGCAGGTTTCTCCAGGCATAAAGAGGAACTTTGCTTAACATTGATTTTATAATTTGTTACAGTTGTAAGCCACTTTCATTATTTCATGGTTACAGGCAACCAATTACTTTATCTAGTTGGCATTATGCAGTAGACCTTTTATATCATATCATATATATTGCATAATCATGATAAAAATCATAGTGGATAAAATCAATTAAAATTACTCTCGTATAGCGTTGAATAAAAGTATATGTCTTTGGTTCCAAAATGCTTTAAAATACTTGACTAATATTTGACTATGTTTGATCAGTTAGTTGACCAGCCCTTTTTTGAAAGGTCAAATGCCCAACCCTGAATGAGGATCAAATTAGAAAGAATCAAAACCTGATGTTTTTTTAAAAAGAAATTGTGGCATTGGGAGGCTGTGATGTGATGCAGAGCTTTGTTACCTGTAGAAAACGTTCTGTTCCAGAAGTACTAACAAATGGATGCCAAATTTATTTTAATAATGTAAGGAAAGCACATACTATCCTCCTCAAATTTTTACCTGTATTCTAATACAAAATTCTACATAATATAACATTTAAACCACACTAAATGTGCTTTATTTTTTCTCCTCAAATATTTCAGGTCAAATACTAATGGTGTGCTGGGTGGGGGGCATTAGCATGATGGACTTTTTTTTGCTTTGTTTACTAATCACAAATAAAATTAAGATGCTAAGATCACCCTCTAGGGCCTCATATAGCCAAAAACTATGCACAAGAGCAGGAAATATCAGCTGGTTTGGGAGAAACCTCAAGTAATAGAACAGGCATCCCCAACCTTCGGCCCTCCAGATGTTTTGGACTACAGTTCCCATCATCCCTGACCACTGGTCCTGTTAGCTAGGGATCATGGGAGTTGTAGGCCGAAACATCAGGTTGGGGGTGCCTGTTATAGAAAATCTTCAAAAAGTATTCAGGAAGAAACACTGGTGAGGGAAGGCCATCCCATCTGAATGGGGAACACACTGATATTTTCATGCAGGCCCCACTTCTTAAATGATGAATTACAGCTATGGTACAAACCCTCAGTGGGTGCTTTGATATTAGTGTATTGGAGTGCTTGAGTCGTGGCCAGTGTGGACTTTGCCTTGGACACAGATCCTCAACCTCTTGGTTGTTCGACAAGCTGTGATCTTCCAAAAATGAGCCATATTCAAGGTTTCTAGTTACAAGCAAGCCTGAATAACCGGATTACAATTGGGGGTCGGCCCCTGCAACTTTCCATTTGCTGTTTGCTTGACTAATTCTAAAAGCTGCTTCCGTCGTCTCTCTCTCTCTTTCTTTTGGTATACCAACCTCCCTTCATAATACAACTTGAACCTCAGTGGAGTCACTTTGTTATGAGTAACTGAGACAAGAGGCCTAAAATAACCTCCAAATCCTGTACAACATAGAATTCTGACATGGAAATTGAACCTTCATCAACTGTATGGCTTGAGACAGCTGCTTAAACTGTTGGGGACCAGCTTCTCTGCCTCACCAAGGATGTTGAAGAGAATAGCCAAAAGGAGGATAGCTTTCCATTTTGTGTGAGCCATTCTTTTCTCCTCTTTGTGAGACGCCTTGTTGTTTCTTCGAGGGATCTGGAAATTTATTTTATTTAACAAAATTTATATATGGCTTGATCCTCTTGGCGTGTTACAAGAAATATTAAAATGATCTGGCACAGAACTGCCATCAGCTCAGGGGGGAGAGGGAAAAAGCTGGATGGATTACAGAGAGCCCCCAAAGATTGTGGGAAGCAGCTCCTCCTCAGCGGAGGAGAGGAACCACGCCTCCAGTGGAGAGGAGCTTCAGGGCTCGGAGGAGGCGAGGCGGTGCCAGGGCACCTTGCCTGGGCAAAGCGGGGAGGAGAGAGGTCCTCCATTACCCACGCCCTCCTTGTGCAGTAAGCTTTCGCGCCGGGAGGGGAGGCGCAGACTGGGCATCAAGAAACTGCTTTGCTGGGGAAGGTTTAAGGACCGTCCACTCACGGATTCTGCCAGTGAATGAGCCAGCCATGGGAGAGTGGCGCTCTGCACAGATAAAGTTTATTTTGGCATCAAAAGCAAGGCTTCACAGCCGAGCAGGGAGGCATTTGCTTGCTTGCTCTCGAGCAACCCCTTGGAACCCTAACATGATCAATAAAAAACCGTTGCAAACAATTAAAAAAATTTAAAGATAATTAAAATTAACACTTAAAAAGACTGAAACATGTCAGCATCTTTACATGTCTGGATAAGCTTGCCTAAATGAAAAGGTTTTAAGCAGGTGCCGGAAAGTATGCAGCAAAGGTGGCTGCCCGATGTCAATAGGCAGAGAGTTCCAAAGTTACACTAGAAGATCAATTTCCTCCCTATACGGAATGAGCATTATGTGGCAGCTGTAACAGGGCTAGTTCCACAGATTGAAGTGGTCAAACGGGCATGATCTTGCAGGTAAACTGGTCCCAAGTTAACAGTTGCTCCCAGCTGAAGTAATCCTTATATTCTTCCTGCAGTTTCATTTGTCAGTTTTACTATCTCCCAACCGGCTCCATATTTTCCTAATCAACTCTGTTGTCTTCCTGGTGTTTAACATATAGCATCCATGGTATCTTTATTTATTTATTAACCAATTCCTAGACTGTTTCATAGCATAACATGTTTAAGAGAAAATCCTGAGATATATACGTTATCTATACAGTGGTACCTCGCAAGACGAATGCCTCGTAAGACGAAAAACTCGCAAGACGAAAGAGTTTTTCGGTTTTTGAGTTGCTTCGCAAGACGAAAACGTCTTGTGAGTTTGTTTCCTTTTTCTTAAAACCGTTAATACCCAGGGAATCCGTGCTTCGCAAGACGAAAAAATCGCAAGACAAAGAAACTCGCAGAACGAATTAATTTCGTCTTGCGAGGTACCACTGTATTTGATTTGATATACCTCACATAAGTAAGTATGTTAATGAGTTCATTATTACTTGAAGCTGAAAAGATTCATTGCTCACTTCAGTCACAATGCTCCAAATGCTTTCTGTTTTGAGACATTTCTTTCAAATATGGTGCCAGTGCCCCCCATTTTCTTTGCAGAACCAGCAATGGCCATCTTTCATTTTACTCACAGAATAAATCTAGGGTTTTCTCCCTGTATCCGCCTTTAAAAGGGAATAAGTATGAGGTTTAATAGTGTGTGTGTGTGTGTATTCAAGACTGAAATTGCCCTACATGCTTTTGAATTTACAGTCTGAAGAGGGCTATACCACATTATTCTTCAATGAAACCCTGATTTCAGCAGAGTCTTTGGAAATAATGGACCTGTTGAATTCTGCTATCCACCCCAGTTGCTACATTCCATTCTGTTAGAGCAGCAGTCCCCATCCTTCTGACCTTCTAGAGTTTTGTACAGTTCTCAAGATCTTCAGGCGGATTCTTTCCCATTTTTAAGTGATTGAATTCCATCTGGATGTCCATGAGTGACCTGCCTTCTGTCTCTGGAAGGAACCGGAAGAGGATAACCCATGAGATTGTCATGATGCCCATGAAAACAAGAAAGCAGAAGTTGCCCAGATGACTCACTAAATAAGGGAACAGCATCCCAATCAAGTACAATTCCACCCAGTGCAGTGTTGTGCCAATGACCAATGCAGCTGGTCTGGATGACTGTGTGAAGAGTTCTGCTATGACGGGGAACGTTGTTCCTGAAGGCCCCACGCTATAGAGAACAATGTAGAGGAAGATGAGAGCAACATTGCAATATGGTATCCAGAAGGTTCTGTCTTGCAGGGAGAGAGCAGTTGTGAGGAGTGCCAAGGCCACTATCATGAGACCGTATCCCCACAGCATCAGTGTCCGTCTGCCTGCACGCTCAATGATGAAGCAGCACACAAAGGTTGAGCTGAGCTCACAGGCCCCGATCCCTAGAGTGACGTAGGGGCTGAGTTCTTCACTAAACCCGGCTGTACGGAACACGTCAAAAGAGTAGAAGTAGATGGCACTGACTCCACTGACTGGTAGCGTACCTGCCACTATGATCAACAGGTATATCTGGCATCGCATGGAGCGATCTCTGAAGAGCTCCAGCACGCTCATAATTTTTGCTTCTTTTGTGGCTGCCTGCTCCTTCAACAGATCATTCACCTCTGCTCTGTGGTCCCCTTCACCCCAGAGCTGCTTCAGAGATTTCAAGCAGCCTTCCATATCTCCCTTCTGGATTAAAAGATACGACGGTGATTCAGGGAAGAACGGGACTGTGATGAGCAACAGCAGCGCTAGGACTCCGCTGCTGGCCAACAGGAGAGGCCACAGGGACTCTGTTCCTAAAAGTTCGTGGAGTCCCATCAGTTGGCCAAGAAATTTCCCCAGGTTTGCTAGAACTGCGATAGTGACATTGGTCAAGCCGCGGAGGTGCTTAGGAGAAATTTCTGCTAGGTACTGACCTTGGATACAGATGCCCAAACCTGCATTAAAACCATACAGGAGTCGTCCAAGGAGAATCATTTCGAAGGACTTTGCTATTCGGCTGGTTCCCATGATCACTGCAGCTACTAACATGAAGAGGCTGTTAAATATCATGCAGTTCTTTTTTCCACATTTTGCAGACAGATACCCTGAGAGGCAGGCTCCCGTCAGTCCTCCAATGCTGAAGATAGACACAGTGAATGACCATAGGGGCATGAGGGTCTGGTCATTAATGGGAGCGTTGTATCTCTCCAGCCAGGTATCGTTGATGAACTTCTTGATGAACGGTGAAGTAAAATTGATCATAGAGACTTGGAATCCGAAATGGAAGGTTCCGCCCAAGCCCAGAACAATGGCCATCAGAAACATTTTTCGATACAAAACCAGGTTTGAGCAAAGGCTGGCCATCTTTCTGTCTTACGGATGTTAATAGTGTTCTGTGGGAACTTTCCCTTCGCGATAGCTGCCCAGTCTCCTTTCACTGAGCCTTGTTGCTCAGGGACAGAGAATCATTTGCTGCGGGCAGCCAAAATTAAACGTGACTTTGTACTGTTTGCTGTACATGAACTTTTGCTGACTTTAGTGGGTAAAGTTCACCCTAGCAAAATATGCCACCCAAAATCTCCTGCTTAGCTCAGCCCATCCCTTTATATTCTGATATAGGTCCCTTATACATCCCACTCCGGGCCATGAGAGCACTAGATGCTTTCTCTGTACTCCCATAGTATGGCACTTTGTTACAACCACCTACTTAAAAAAAAAAGGGGGGGGGAGAATGGCCACTTTTAATAACATAATTATGTCTGTATTTCCTATGCCCCCCCCCCGACATTACTGTTTATATTTTCCTATCTCGCCCTTGCAAATATATATTACTTGTAACCTAGGATGGCATCCATCAGTTGAGGTAAAAGTGCAGTCCACAAATGCCATTACTAAAATGATTTTTTTGTTCGTATTTAAAATGTTACAAAACTGTTTCGTGTTTGCAATTTGTTTGAATCTAATTTAGTACACCAATTTGGCACCCCCTAGAGTTAAGACGCGGGTGGCGCTGTGGTCTAAACCACTGAGCCTAGGGCTTGCCGATCAGAAGGTCGGTGGTTCGAATCCCTGCGACGGTGTGAGCTCCCGTTGCTCGGTCCCTGCTCCTGCCAACGTAGCAGTCTGAAAGCATGTCAAAGTGCAAGTAGATAAATAGGTACCGCTCTGGCAGGAAGGTAAACGGTGTTTCCGGCGCTGCTCTGGTTTTGCCAGAAGTGGCTTAATCATGCTGGCCGCATGACCTGGAAAAACTGTCTGCGGACAAACGTCAGCTTCCTCGGCCTGTGAGATGAGCGAGATGAGCGCTGCAACCCCAGAGTCGTTTGCAACTGGACTTAACTGTCAGGGGTCCTTTACCTTTTAGAGTTAATTGACTTTAGAGTGATTGACTTGAGGTGAAGGCAACTGGGAAACCGAACATGGTTCCTGCAAGGTTTGCTACCTCAGGAGACAGGTGGCTCTTTGCCTTACCAGAATGCACCTGAGATAATACCATGAAGTGTATCCAGTATACACATGGATTCATTGTTGCTTTTCTGAACAGTTGAAATAGTTGGCTTTTTTCTTCTTCTGTGTCTTCATTGGGGCCCCATGTGTCAGAATAGCTGTGGGGGTTTTTTTGGTGCCTCCGGCAGACCACCAATCACCTGTCTCTGTTAAGTAGTACTTTGTGTGCAAAATTCTTAGTTCATGGTCTTGCTGTATTTAACCTTGGACCTATCTAGTCCAGTGGGTAACAGATCTATTTTTAGAGATGGAGAATGGAGGCTGAGGGAGAGAACTGACTGAAAGATGATTTGAACCTGACTCCTCCATATCTCACTCTTTTCCTAAGCAGCTGTGTGCCAGAGATGCTTTCCTGTGCATGATAGCTGGGAGTAGAAGATCAGGCTTCCCACATGCAGCATTTTTTATTTTTTAAAAAATGCTTGGTTCTTATTTGCAGATCACAACTTGAGGGTCTTTCTCTGGTGAATTTCTCAAGCATCCTTGGCTCCAGATTTGGCAGAGTCATTAGTTAGCAGCCTCAAGAAGAAATGTCTGCACCACTTTTTCTTTTTTTGGAATAAGAGTTTTGTGGGGTTTTTGCGCTCTTTGCCTTGCACAGGTTATGAGATTGAGCGTGTTCATGGTGGTATGGCTGTAGGCTGTGGCACATGCAGAGTTCTGCACCTGTGCCAGAAGTATTCTGAGTACAGTGGTGCCTCGCAAGACGAAATTAATCCGTTCCGTGAGGCTCTTCGTATAGCGGTTTTTTCGTCTTGCGAAGCAAGCCCATTGACAGCTTAGCAGATTAGCGCTACAGCTGTCAAGCGGCTTCCAGCGATCAGCTGTTAAGCGGCTTATCAGCGGTACAGCTGATAAGCGGCTTAGCGGCTTAAGAAAAGGGCGAAAAAAACGAAAAAACCTGCGGGGGGATGCAAGATTTTTTTCGTCTTGTGAAGCAACCCCATAGGGGAATTCGTTTTGCGAAGCGCCTCCAAAACGCAAAACCCTTTCGTCTAGCGGGTTTTTCGTCTTGCGAGGCGTTCGTCTTGCGGGGCACCACTGTACACCATCGTGCAGACTTCCTCAACCTGGTGTCATTCACATGTTTCGTTGTGCAGGCTGGGGCTGTAGTGAGGAAGGACAGTAGCATAATGATAGAGCACCTGCTTTGCAAGCAAAATGTCCCAGGTTCAGGCCTCAGCATCTCACAATATGACTGGGAAAGACTCCATGAGAGCTGCTGCCAGTCTGTGTGGACCATACTGAGCTAGATGGACCAAGGGACAGACTGATAATAAGATAGCTTTCGACGTTCCTATGACACCACCGGGTTCAGTCCCTGGACTGAAGCCCACATCCAGGCACTATCACAGGTGATGCTGTCTTTTCTTGGAAAGTACTTTTTTTTTTTTGGTAATAGTTGTTTTTTTAATTATTATTAAAGATTTTCTTGTTTTACAGAAGTATGTGTAATGTGTCTCGTATTTTTTCCATGTAACATTTTTACAGATTAGTTTCATTTGTTGAGACATTAGTGGGGGGGAAGGGGGGAAGATGGATGGGGGTGGGGTCGGGTGGCCATGTTTCTATTTTGCTTAATGTATGTAGGGTTTGGTGTCAGCGTTGCTCGTGCCGGTTCTCTGCTGTTCATTTGTGTTCCTTTGGTGGTGAGAGAGATTGGGGTTGGCCTATGGTGTGATTGTTTGTTTGTGATTGGCTGTGGTGATCTTTGTTTTCGTGTGTGAGGGGGGTGGGTGGGTGTTTTGGATCAGGTTAGCCATATTGATTTGTATGCTGTTGGTGGATTATTGTCATTGTCTTGTTGGGCTGTGTATGTGATAAAGGGGAGCCATACTGGGGTGAAGGTGTCTTCTTCTGTTTGTCCCCGTGTCAGTTTCAGTTTATTGGTTAATTTTTCTAGTAAGGCTGTTTCCCATACTATCTGGTACCATTGGTCCATGCTTACTCCTGGCAGGTCTCTCCAGTGTCTGGTTATGGTGTTTCTGGCTGCTGAAAGTAGGTGGGTTATGAGTTCTTTGTGGTGTAAATGAGCATTGCTGTCTTGGAAGATGTTTAGTAGGGCCAATTCTGGGGTGGTGTCTAATACTTGCTTAGTTATTTTACATATTTCTCGTATGGCTGTTGTCCAGAATAGTTGGATTTTGGGGCACTCTTGGTCTTCCTCTTTCCCTTCTCTTTTCAAGGAGGTGTCAGACCTGGGAAGAAAAACAGCCGTGTGCTTATTTTAGTCTCATGTGGCTTCCTTGCATTACGCTTGTGCGTCTCTGAAGGACACAATTTTCTTGCAACTGCAATAAGGGCAAGCGACCTTTTCGACCGTTGCATAAAACCCCAACAACCCTCAACCAACATTTTGGCCGGTAAATGCCTTCATTGTTTTAGTTGCTCATTAGTTAACTTGGTTCTAATGTGTCTCTGTTTAAACTTAATCTGAGGCTGAGGAAAGGGAGGTTGTGGAAACAGGGGTGGGTGGAGAGAGCCTCAAATTTAAAGGTACCTAATTAGCAAGTTAATTATAGCAGGCGAGGAAATATTCTGGTTACATAAATGAGCCATTGTTGTGCGCGCACAAGCCAGGCCATGTTAGAAACCGCAGCTTAATGGTTCTGAGGTGAGGGGAACACGATAAAACAACAATTAAAGGAGAAGGGAAAATGGGGTGAGGGAGAGAGAGCGAGAGCAGCAAAGCTTTCCTCCGCCAGGCGCAAGCAGCAGAAATTCATTAAAGCTGCGGTTTCTTTCCCTGCCAAATGGAGCCCTGGAAGAGAGAGTTGAGGCCACCAGGCAAGAGGAAGGAGCCCTCTTTACCTCTCACAACCTCCCTCCCGCCTCTACCCTATCTTCCCTCCCCGAGCAAGAGAGTTGAAACCAGAGCGGACAGGGTCACTGGTGCAGGGAAAGGAGGTATAAAGGGGATGGCCAGCCGCCTCTCTCGGGAGGACTGCGCAGGGCTGGCGAGAGAGCTCCAGGTAGCAACGCCATGCCGAAGCACAAGAAGTACAATGTCAACGGCGACTCGGGGATGAAAGCCCAGGTGAGGGGAAGCCTTTCCGTTTCTTCCTGGAGCGGAGGCTGCAGCTCTGCCTGCCTTCCCCATTACTTTGGGAGGCAGCTAGAGCTCCAGCCCTAGTCTTCAGCTCTCTTTTCCTCAAGGCCAGAAGCATAAAGCTGAGAATAGCGGTGGTGGTTAGAACTACCCTCCTGCATCCCCACAGCATGCCGCGAGGGGAAAGGTGGACGAGACCCCTTGGTTGGAACAGTATCCTCTCAGAACAAGGTGCATTCCTAAGCACCGTGCATTGGCGGAGAGCTGATAGCATAGTGTAGGGCCTGCTGGTTGCGGAGGAGGAAGAGGAGGGTCCACCCTGGAATATGGAAATCATTGTCACCCCCTGGTAAATTTGGCATCCAGCTTCAAATGTTCACGGCTGTCCGATTTGCAGAGTTGTATAAGCAGAGCTTACCTGATCGCAGTGGGTCAGGCTCACGAGTTGCACTTTGTGTGCCCGTTTAAGAATTTGCCCTGCAGAAAATTAACTCGCCTGCGAAATAGGTTTGCGTCTTTCAAGGGATGAAACTGGCCCGCTTTGGCCAACAGGTGTCTCTACTCCAACAGGTGTTGGATGGCTGGAGGAGATCTGGTCATTGAAACTGAGGCCACTCATTTATATTACCATGAGGGAGTGCTGTTTCTTCTTGAGGTCAGGTTCTCTTTTGGGGGGCCGGGGGGGGGGGGCTAAAGTTTCCATGAGCCGAATGACGCTGCTAAAGTGCAACTGAAACTTGCATAGTAATTAAAAATTGCTGCATTTTTTTTAATACCATCACAAATAAAGTCCACCAGATTAAAAAGGAAAGCTTCGTATTTTAAAGGTCTAGTTCTGTCTTAGGCCAATTAGAACAGAACTTGTTCTATCCAACTTAGAATAGTATACACCAGGCATGGCCAAACTTGGCCCTCCAGCTGTTTTAGGACTACAGTTCCCATCACCACTGACCACTGGTCCTGTTAGCTACGGATGATGGGAGTTGTAGTTCCAAAACAGCTGGAGGGCCAAGTTTGGCCATGCCTGGTATACACTGAATGACTGCAGAGGTCAACAGCTGGAGGCAGTTGAACAGGATTCTGTTCTGGATTGGACCCCTTTGGCTGGATCTAGCAGGCTTTGCTTGTTCCCACAGGATTAATTGTTCTCGAAGGGTGTGGCAGGAGAGGATGGCAAAGGTGGAGGAAAGATTCAAGGGCAACAAAAGAAACATTTAAACATTTCAGTGTAGTTTAGTATCAAAATATTTTTGTTTTATTTGCAGAGCATGAGAGCAAGAGACACACCAAGTTATACTGAGTTTGTATACACACATAAGGTACATATGTAAGAGGTGTGTTTATAGCAATATCTTGGGAATGATTTGTGTTCTTTTGTAGTTGCATTGTTTTATACTTTCTGGGTTGCCGACAATCATATTGTGAAGTAGTTGTTTTCTATGTTATAAATCAGGCATAGACAAACTCAGCCCTCCAGATGTTTTGGGACTACAAATCCCATCACCCCTAGCTAACAGGACCAGTGGTCAGGGATGATGGGAGTTGTAGTCTCAAAACATCTGGAGGACCGAGTTTGCCTGTGCCTGTTATAAATCAAGCTCTGGTCTGAGTTGTTTCCTTTTGTTTTCTAATGTATCTCTTAATCAGTAAAAAAAAAATAGGCCTGCTGTGAGCAAATTTTTATTCTGATAGTGTGGCCCAGAGAAAAAAGTTTGAGAATCTCTGCCCTTGACACTCTGGCTCCGGACAGCATTATTCCCTCACAAATACCTGACCCTACTCCTGTAAGCCCCTCAGGAGTCAAGGCCTCCCTAGGGGACAGTTTGGTTCTTGGGAACCCCTCCCTTTCGCAGCCCTTGTCTCCATCACTTCTGGAAGACTTTCTGGTGCCAATCCAGGAGATGAGGCCTGGGGGCCGGATCCAGCCCAATTCGTCTTCTAAATCCGGCCCGTGATCGGTCCGGGAATCAGCATGTTTTTACATGAGTAGAATGTGTGCTTTTATTTAGAATGCATCTCTGGGTTATTTGTTGGGCCTGCCTGGTCTTTTTACATGAGTAGAATGTGTGCTTTTATTTAAAATGAATCTCTGGATTATTTGTGGGGCATAGGAATTCGTTCATCCCTCCCCCCAAAAATATAGTCTGATCCCCCACAAGGTCTGAGGGACAGTGGACCGGCCCCCTGCTGAAAAAGTTTGCTGACCCCTGGTTTCGCTGCTTGGGCTGGTTCTGTGACATTCCAGCTTCTTTGTATTATTTTTAAAGACTACTTTACATGACCAAATTTGACCCTGGGTGGGCAGCCCAGACAAAACCTTTGACATAGGATTCTCCATCTAGCTCAGTGTTGTCCAGGCTGACTGGTTTCAGGTAGCAGGCATTCCCAGCCCTACCAGGTGGTGCTGAGGATTGAACCTGGCACCACCTGTGTGCAAAGCAGGGGCCCTGTTGCTAAGCTTCCGCCCTTCCCATCTTCATTTGAACCAACACCAGTACATATGGACCATGACACTGTGGCACTTGGTCCTGTACATAGCTAGAGAAAATCCCAGATGCCCAGTGACCCAGGACCTTTAAATCATGATGCATCTGGTTTTGCCCACATATTCTGCTTCTCTTTTTAAAAGGAGGGAAATAATAAAAAAGGTAAAGGTAGCCCTGCCCGTACGGGCCAGTCTTGACAGACTCTGGGGTTGTGCGCCCATCTCACTTAAGAGGCCAGGGGCCAGCGCTGTCCGGAGACACTTCCGGGTCACGTGGCCAGCGTGACATCGCTGCTCTGGCGAGCCAGAGCCGCACACGGAAACGCCGTTTACCTTCCCGCTGGTAAGCGGTCCCTATTTATCTACTTGCACCCGGAGGTGCTTTCGAACTGCTAGGTTGGCAGGCGCTGGGACCGAGCAGCGGGAGCGCACCCTGCCGCAGGGATTCGAACCGCCGACCTTTCGATCGGCAAGTCCTAGGCGCTGAGGCTTTAACCCACAGCGCCACCTGCGTCCCCAGGGAAATAATACAGGTATCCTAAAATGATGAATTATATGGCAGCCTTAAAATAAAAATGCAATCAGATTAAAAATCCAGTAGCAGGAGTCTCATCAAATGATGATTATCTCAGAGGCTGTTGTGGTTGCCTGACTGGTTCCCGTTCCCCCCCACACATCCACCCTCTCCTCAACTGGCCTTGCTAACACTCTTTTTTGAGCGGGTGAATGTAGAGTGGAGGGTTTGTGTGGCTGTGTGCACCGGGAGGTGGTTTTATTTGGTACTGCTTCCAGCCACCTGCCAGATTGCTCACCTATAGTGGTAAATGACTGAGTTGTAGCCACTGCTAGTCCTACTTAGAGTAGATCTATTGAAATTAATGGACCTAAGTTAGTCCTGGGCATTAATCTTGATGGCAAAGCCATTTGGAGTCTCAGCCCTAAGATGTTCTTCAGATGACGGTTGAATCTTTAGGGCCACGTATTTTCCCTTCCCCACAGAGATTCTGCTTTCAGAATACTGAATGCCACTGGAGGTGCAGACGTAGCTACAACTGTTCCCGCATCTGGACAGCTTGACTGTAGTTTCCACACCTTGGTAACCTCGAGGCTGGATTACTGCAATGCGCTCTATGTGACGCTACCCTTGAGGGCAGTTCAGAGGCTACGGCCAGTGCAGTAGATCTGGGCTGCTTTTGGGAGCAAGCGAGTTCCAACATGCAACGTGTTTGTGGGATTTCCACTGGCTGCCAATCAGCTGTCGGTCCAAGTCCAAAGTTTTGATACTAAGACGTAAGGTCTTGCACAGTTTGGGATCAGGCTGCTAGAGAGATTGTCTCATCCCTTATATACCCAGTATGTCGCTGCATTTTGCAGAAGAGCTTCCAAAGATCTCAGAAACAGCATCACTGTTGAGATGTGGCATGGCAGGTGCCCAAGTCTCTGCTTCTTCTTCTAATTGCCAGTCGAAGGGCATGGGGAAAGTGGCATCTGGGGGGACAGAATTTTGTTTGACCTCTGGAAGTAAAGGAGGCACCAGTGCAAAGGTGGTGTTAAAATGGGCAACCAGCTGCGTTTGAAAAGCCAGAAAGGGCACAGGAGTGTCCTGGACCCTTCTGTGCACATGCTGCCACGGAATCGTTTTCAGTGGCTTTCAACAGCTGTTGGAAGACTTGCTTTCTGTTGATGGTGGATTAATGCTGTGATTTCTCATGAATGGGGCTTTTGCACAAGGAGCACGTACTGTAAATGTCTTTCGCGAAAGAGGGATTTAAGGGAAATGAGATGCTATAGAGTGCGAATATAACTGCTACTTTTCACCCATCTGAAACGTCTTGTTTTGTAAATAAAAATACTTCTTTATATTGAACTACCATTCATTATTAGTGGCCCTAACCAAAGGAATTAGTGGCTCTAAAAGAAAGGTAATGTTGGCATTTATTTTTTTCAGCAGTAGTTAGGATTGTTAAGGATTATTAGAGGCCTGACCCCTTGTGGTCAAGGGAATAAGTCTGATTTTAAACTGTTCCTTCTAAAACTATTGCTGGGTTGATTCCATTGACTCAGGCTTCCTCAGCCTTGGCACTCCAGATGTTTTGAGACTACAATTCCCCTCATCCCTGACCACTGGTCCTGCTAGCTAGGGATCATGGGAGTTGTAGGCCAAAAACATCTGGTTGAGGAAGCCTGCATTGACTGATACGTGAATTTCAGGAGACATACTTTTATTTTCAGAAAAAGTAGACAATGTGAACTTTGCAAGGTTACTGCAAGAAAAGCCTTTAGCTGCCGGAATAGAACCATTATTGTGACTTCGACAGGAAGGAGGTTTTCCTTTGGTCAAAAGGGCGCAGGAGTGAGCAGAGTGGTATAAATGCTTGCTTTTGTGTGTGTTTTGCCACTCTTTTACTCATTTGATAGAAATCTGCTTGATTTCTAAAAACTGAATTTACTTAGCCCATCCTGCTCTATTCCCCCCTTCAGTCTCAAGCAGCCTACTTGATTGTAACAGGTGGCATTCAATTTCCTGTCGAGGAATCCCATTTCACGTGGGTGTCAAATGTGCGCTCTCCGTTGCCTATGTTGAATGAGGGCCTTACTTTCCTACATTTGCATGAGATTTGCCCTGCCTTCTGTGATTACACTAGTTTTTTCAGTCCTTGTGTGTCATTGGCACAACCATTTTGTAGATTATATACATAAGGGTTTAAAAAGACACTTAATGGGTGCTTAGTTCAGTTGTTGGTTCTTGGGCATGCCTGCAACTTTCTTCGGACACCAATGGTAATGTATCGCCTGCCTCCTTGCGCCTGCTCAGAGCCTAAGTAATGTATGACTGTCCCCCGTTCTCTCCTGTTGTTCGAACCCCCAGAGGTCCCCGACAGCTAACAATTCATAACAAATTAAAACCAAGTAAAAACTAAACAAAACAACAACATTAAAAAGGCAGGAATATGCTTTAAAACCAAAGCCAAGCAAGATTTAAAACAGTGGTAAAAACATAATTAAAAAAGCTTGTGCCACCAAAACAATCCTGGAAAGGACGTTCCAAATTTGGGGTGCCACCACCTCGGTTCTGAAGCCAAAGAAGGTCTTGTACCATCTTTATAGGCAGTGAAAGAAAGGACTTTTTATCTGGGGCGTATATTTTGCTATATTGCATGATTTTTGCCATTTTCAGTTCTCCCTCCTTTTAAACAACTTTATTTCTAAATTGGACCCATTGTTAATGTTTTTAAAACTGACGTCCAGCCTTGTCACCACTGGGTCATGTCATGTTTTGTTCCGTGATAATATTGGAGGTTCTCCTCAGATAATTTTCAGGTGTTGGCGTGGCAGCAGTCTACTGGAAAGTGTGTGTGTGTGTGTGTGTGTGTGCTTCTGACCCTTCGGAAATCATTTGTGGTTTGGAAGCTTAGGTTTAACCAAAACAGCCTTGTTTTCTGAAAATACTTGATTTTGGTGCCTTTGCTGTCTTCATAGTGAGTACCGATAGCACAAAATAATAATAATAAATTTTATTTATATCCCGCCCTCCCCAGCCGAAGCCGGGCTCAGGGCGGCTAACAATAATCAAATAATCAAACAATCAAATAATCACACATTCAAAATATTCATTATAAAAATTAATTAAAATCAAATTAATGGCAACCAATTAAGCAATATTCTATGCAGGTTGCCAGAGGAGGGAGTCAGGCTGCGCCCTGACCAAAGGCCTGGTGGAACAACTTTGTCTTGCAGGCCCTGCAGAAAGATGTCAGGTCCCGCAGGGCCCTAGTCTCATGGGACAGAGCGTTCCACCAGATTGGAGCCGCGGCCGAGAAAGCCCTGGATCTAGTTGAGGCCAGCCTAACCTCTCTGAGGCCTGGGGCCTGTTTTGAGTCCTCACCATGTAGCTTCTTACCACCTGGCACGGAGAGAGGGGTTTGATTTAGAGTGCCAGGAACACTTTGAACAGAACAGTAGTTTCTGTCCGCTGTGAGTGGACTCCACACCTCCAAGGCCCCTCATCTCCAGCCACTTGTCTCCTGGCCATTTTCTTTTACTCCCACCCTGCAACTAAATACCATACTTTTGGGCCATACTAATGTCACACAGGTCCTAACACCCTGTCCATCTGTAGAGGACGCCCCTGGACACAGTCTTTGCTCCAGTCCTCAGCATGTCTGGAACTGTGGTTAACTTTTTTAAAAAATCCCTTCCCAAGTTCCCTGCAGGCAAAGCTTGAAAAGTATTTTGAATTCCTAAGCATAAGAAACCCTGCTAATTGCCACCTTTTTAAGATAGCAGACCTGTGCAGGAATGGAGAGAAATGTCAACACAGTTTGGTGCAAGTATCAGACTTCTGGCATGACTGGGATCATAGCAAATGTCTGTGATGGCAAGAAACTCTTAACAAGAGTTTTAATGGAAGGAGAAACATTTGGATTAGAATGAGACTCCTGTGTGCCTGTGTGTTGAAAATGGAAGGCAGTTGTGATTGGAAGGGAAGTAATAGGTTAAAACGCTGTGTGTTGCCTGGGGCTGAAGCACCCACACCAACCACTAAAGAAGGTTAATGCTGAAGAAATTGCAACCCAGTCTAACTACTGATACAGGCAACTATTTCTTAACTTCAGGAGAATGATTGCATTTGTTGGCCTTTGAAATTTACCTCCCTTTGCTCAACCTGGGCTTCTCTCTTGACAGATCCAGTTTGCGGACCAAAAGCAAGAATTCAACAAGCGCCCCACAAAGATTGGCCGCCGTTCCTTGTCCCGATCCATCTCTCAGTCGTCAACGGATAGCTACAGCTCTGGTATGTACTGTTTCTCCTAAGCTCTTCTTGGAGGCAGTTTCAGATTTTGAGTGGGCATCTGCATGTCTCTGTTCCCTCCGCTTCAGCAAAACAGCTCCTGTGTAGCCAAAGCCAAATGTTCTAACATCCTCAAAAACAGAAGATGAAGACAGGGATTAATACAAGACACTGGCGTCCTGACTTTGTTCTGGTCAGCGTAGGCTTTCGGAATGAATTACCGGCAGCCTGCTCTTCCATTTTTACTTGGTTTTCATTTGTTATGAATTGTTTAGCTCTTCCAGGAAAGACACCACATTCACAACTAGTGCTTAAGAACGAGTAATATTCAGAAAAGTATAAACAACTCATTTATTAACTATTCCAAAACAAATCAGCACTTGCTGATTCTCCAGCAAACTAATCAAAGCAGCTCAAACCAATAAATTCCAGATTAGCCAGCCCACTAACATGTTCACATTTCGCATATACACCTGCTATTTCAGAGACACTGTGACCCGTATGGGGCAGGTCATACATCAGTTTCCTGGATACACGAACCGCCCTCCTACCAAGACTCCCACCTTGCTAGGATTCAGACAGTATTTATTTATTTAACAAAATGTGCATGCCGCCTGATTGTAATAAAACCTCTAAATGGTTTACATGAAATATTCAAACTATCAGAAAAAACAGTTAAAAGCAATCAACCATTTAAGAAAAATTAACTGTAGAAAAGAAAAACATGTCAACAGCTTTGTGTATTTTGGGACCAGTGGTCAGGGATGATGGGAGTTGTAGTCCAACAACAGCTGGGGACCCAAATTTGAGAAATGCTGCTGTATAAGCTTGCCTAAACAAAAATGTTTTAAGTGGATGCCAGAAAACGTACAGTGAATGCATCTGCCGGCCTAATGTCAACAGCAGGGTGTTCTAATGTGTAGGTGCTAGCATAGAAAAGTTCAGTTTTTTACAACTGCAAAATGAAAATTACAAGTAAGTTTCACACATCCATCAAGTGGGCACATGTGGGGTAAGGTGACCCTGCAGATCAACTGATCCAAAGCAGTTAAGGGCTTTGCCTTCCAGTAGCAATGCCTTGAACTTGACCCAGTAACAAATTGGCAACCCTCTTAGTTCTCTGAGCAGAGGGTGTGTTGTGCTGACACTAACTGCAGTTTCTGGGGTCAAGGGACCCCACATTGAGTGCATTGTAATAATCAAGACTTGTACTGGTCCGATTGCACTGGCTACTGATTAGTTTCCGGGCCCAATTCAAAGTGTTAGTTTTGACCCATGAAGCCTTAAATGGCTCAGGACCAGAATACCTCAAGGACTGCCTCTTTCCACATGAACCTACCCAGACCCTGATATCTCCTTTGTGTGCCTCCTCCGCGAGAGGTCGGGATAGTGGCAACATGAGAACGGGTCTTCTCTGCAGTGGCTCCCTGTCTGTGGAATGCCCAGCAAAGCTTGCCTGGCGCCTTCATTATATACCTTTAAGCACCAGGCAGAAACGTTTCTTTTTAACCAGGCCTTTGGTTGACCTGATCAACAACCCATATCTTTTTAAAATGTGGCTCTTTTGGGGGAAGGGAGGTATTATTGGGTTATTGCTTTTATTTTTATTTTATATATTGTAATCTTTTTATGTGAACCGCCCTGAGACCTCCACGTATAGGGCAGTATATAAATACAATAAATAATGATGATGATGATGATGATGATGACGATGACGACGACACCAAGTACAGCTAATAAAATGTGTTTCTAGCCACTGAGGCTAACTGGGCTTCCAGGCTTCATGCCGGTTCCTTCAGGTGGAGAGCAATCACATCCATGGCACGCAATCAATCAATTTCTTGTGGTTCTGAGTTGCTTAAGGCTTATAGCACTTTGAATTGGGCCTGGAAACGAATTGGCAGTCAGTGTGGTAAGGGCACCATCTTAGAAAGCTTTGCAGAGGATTCAGCAAATGCATGGAACGAGGATAGGCCTGCCCGTGCAGATTAATCATGTTGGTGAGATGTAACCTCTGTGTTAAGAGGCACTCTGCCAGGGAACTCCAGGTGCTGTCATGACCTGAATGTGAGTGTCCCTAGTTGTTGCAGCAAACAGGATGCTCATCTAGACACACCTTTGGTCTGATCCAGCAAGTCTTCTGTAACTTTCATTAGTTTTTAAGGATGCATATGCCCATTAGCATCTGCACCATTTGGTCTCATTGCAGATTTGAGAATATATGTGTGCCAGGAGTTGCTTTGCAGGGTTCAAATGAGAAAACTACTAGGGTGGGACAATCTTGAAACTAGGGAACTAGAGAGAGAGAGAGGCAGGGTGATATCTCCAGACATTGCAGATATCTGCTGACAGGGTGGTGTCTGCCTTGAGAGCTTTTTCCAAAGCCGCCTTGACTACTTGACCTATATTCCATTGGTTTGCAACTGTGATACAGCAGTAGTGCAGGGAACCAATGGGTCTGGCCATGAGAGCCAATATGATTCCATCCTGCCTTTGGAACCTGAGGTCACAATGACCACTTATGACTCATCTCCAGCCCCTGAGCACGAGTTTGCCCTAGCTACAAAGAGATCCAGGAGGCTGAGTCTCAGATATGACCCTGTACATTCACATACATGCCCATGTATGACCCTTTTCTGCTGAGAGGAGAGGTTACGTGCTGCTACGATGGATGTCCCAAGGGTCTTCTCATGTGACTCTTACAATGATGAAATACCTGAGGTGTCCAAGTTGCCAACATTTTCAATACCAAGGAGGCCAAGTCGGTGTCGGTCCAAGCAGAAGCCGTTGGAGCATTGTGAGTGAGAAAGTGGGCATCAGAGCACACAAGGGCTGTGAAAGGAACCATGCAGAGATTTTGCAGTGAGGCTCTTAGGCATGGATAACCTCGGATACACAGGCCGTAATCACTGACCTGCAGAAATGGTGGTCAAATCCTTGTAATGGAAGGATCCTGATACATCTTGAACCCTTTCTACAATCTGGCTTAAATGTTTTCATACAGTGCTGTAGGATCCAAAATTGTCACCAAAGGGAAAGAAGCACATGTACTCACTTACTTGAGGTCTGAGACAAATGCATGTTCAACTTTGATTGTGATCTTGTGAATGTTGCTCTTCTCTGAGAGTCTCCACCCCCATCGTTCAGCCCGGAGACTGAGGTCCAGCTCCGAGGGCCTTCTGGTGGTTCCCTCCCTGCAAGAAGTGAGGTTACAGGGAAGCAGGCAGAGGGCCTTCTTGGTAGTGGCGCCCTCCCTGTGGAACGTCCTCCTGTCAGATGTCAAGGAAATAAACAGCTATCCAACTTTGAGAAGACATCTGAAGGGAGCCCTGTTTAGGGAAGTTTTTAATGTTTGAAGTTTTATTTTGTTTTTAATGTTCTGTTGAAAGCCACCCAGAGTGGCTGGGGAAACCCAGCCAGATGTGCGGGGTAGAAAATAATAATAATAATAATAATAATAATAATAATAATAATAATAATAATAATAATAAATGTCCGCATCTTCTTCCAGCTGCCTCCTACACAGACAGCTCTGATGATGAGACCTCCCCCCGGGACAAGCAGCAGAAGAACACCAAAGGCAGCAGTGACTTCTGCGTGAAAAATATCAAGCAGGCTGAATTTGGGCGCCGGGAAATAGAAATTGCCGAGCAAGGTAAGAGAGATGTGCCGTTCTGGGTAACTTCATTAGATCAAGAGATCTTGGTCTTGCTGCCATTTGGGTAGACACCTTTTCTGGCACAACTATGTGGCAGTAAGATCTGACTCTTCGAATCTCCCCAGAATCCCCACCCGCCCCCAAATTACTCCTGTTCCATATAGATCATTGAATATAGATGAAATCAGAAGAATGACAAATTGCTATTGTTGTCTCAAAAAACAGTACAGGCATTTGACTTCAATATCATTTTAATGGAACTCTGTAAATTAGAATTAGGTGTTACAAAGCAAATATAGTCCTAACATTGGGGAGGACCAATGAACTGGAAGGCTTAACCATTCCCAGCAAATGCCCCTGCCTTCTTCAGCCTGTTTTATTCCAGCCAAATCCAGAGACTGTAAATAATCCACCGGGTTAGGAGGAATGAAGGAGGCATTAGCAGGGGAGAAAAGGCATGGAGAGGATACATACACAGTGGGCGTTGTGCTGTATTAGCAAATGAATGTCATGAAATTTGGCAGTGCAATGTGTTGTTTGCCCTTAAATCTTGACTCGATAAGTAAGGCTGTTTCAAATGCTCTTGATCATTTGGAATTCATAGCTCTTGCTTGCATGGGCCACTAAGCAAATCTCATAGTATCACTTCCGGTCACTGTAGATGTGGAAGGCCTCTTATCTGAACACTCTGTCATCCAACCTAATAACCAGTGCCATTGTTTCTTTCTGAGATGAAACAAAACTCAAGAAAGCTTTCATTGGTTTGCCATCATTTTAAGTTCCATCTCTTCAAACAGCTCAGCTGTTTGGTGATGGAAGACCCATTTAGGGTTACAAAACAGCCAAACCAAGTCACCTTTTAAGTTTTAATTCCAAGGTTCTCACCACAGTGCAAGCAAAACAAAGCTGTGGTTCTACAGATCCAAGTGAACCCTATTGTTGCCTGACAGTCTCTTTTCCCACATCGAGGTGGAAGTTAGCATGGCTGCATTCTAAGAATGAGCTTAACCTTGGAAGAAGTTGCCTGGGGAGATGGTGAAATCTCCTTTGTTGGAGAACCATTTCTTGGGGAAGCTTTTAGGCCACACGTGCCCTGCTTCAGGGCAGGGTGTTGAACCAGGAAAATTTATTGGGCTTCTTCCAGACCTGGGATTCCACTGTTTCTTGCCTAATTATCTGTGTAACGTGGGAAGCGGGCGAGTCCTTGAACGTTCACACCATTTCTGGGACTTGTCCTTGCAGATTATTCCCCACCCCACCCCTGGGTTACTTTGCAGTGCTTTGTTTTAAAGCGATAATCTTTTTGATGCTGAAGGCGATATGGGGAAATGTTTGCTGTCACCTGCTTGACATTTTCTTGGCTTTTGGGTTTTGAGCATCTGTGCCCATTTTCGTGTGTGTCATTTCTTTTCCTCTTCCTTCCTAGAAATGCCTGCGCTCATGGCCTTGAGGAAACGAGCTCAGGGAGAGAAGCCGCTGGCTGGAGCCAAGATTGTGGGCTGCACGCACATCACAGCCCAGACTGCTGTAAGCTCTTCCGTCCAACCCGTGGTTGGCATCCAGCACATGTGACAAGCCTACTATGACACCTTGGCTCAAATATCTGATATCCCACATGGTGGCATTGAGGGAAGAATAGACAGCTCAAATGCCACGATTTCTCCAGGAAGTTTTTGGATGCCTTCTGAAACCCAGCCTTCAGAGGCTATGGAAATTCACACTGTTCTATTCAGGAAACTGGCACCTCTTACTTGGTTGATTTTATCCCCTGCCTCTCAGTTTCTAAGGGGGGCTTACATTTCTCTGGTAACTGAGCTTTCAGACCTTTTTCTTCACCCCAGGCCAGCACTGGCACATGGTACCTTTTGGCAACTACTTTGATACCCAGTGCCCAGCCCCATTGGTGCCTGCTCTGGGCATCCCGTGCCATGCAGATGAGCCTGTGCGAAATGCTGTTTTAATTTCCCATGGTGCCCCAGGGGACTGACAGTACATGCGGGAAGTTGAAATGGCCACCTGTTGCTGCTGCTTCCAGGTAAGCCTACAGGTGGAGTTTGCTGAAACCTGAAGCCAGCCTTGTGCATGGGCACGTACTCACATGTGCTCCCCCCCCCCACGTTAAAAAGTCCATGCTTGAGGGAATGTGGAGGTTAGCTTGTAATAATAATAATAATAATAATAATAATAATAATAATAATAATAATAATAAATAATTTATTATTTATACCTCGCCCATCTGCCTGGGTTTCCCCAGCCACTCTGGGCAGCTTCCAACAAAACACTACAATACAATAACCTATTAAACATTAAAAGCTTCCCTAAACAGGGCTGCCTTCAGATGTCTTCTAAAAGTTTGGTAGTTATTTTTCTCTTTGACATCTGCTGGGAGGGCGTTCCACAGGGCGGGTGCCACTACCGAGAAGGCCCTCTGCCTGGTTCCCTGTATCTTGGCTTCTCGGAGTGAGGGAACTGCCAGAAGACCCTCGGAGCTGGACCTCAGTGTCCGGGCTGAACGATGGGGTTGGAGACGCTCCTTCAGGTATACTGGGCTGAGGCCGTTTAGGGCTTTTAAGGTCAGCACCAACACTTTGAATTGTGCTCGGAAATATACTGGGAGCCATTGTAGGTCTTTCAAGACTGGTGTTATGTGGTCTCGGCGGCTGCTCCCAGTCACCAGTCTAGCTGCCGCATTCTGGATTAGTTGTAGTTTCCGGGTCACCTTCAAAGGTAGCCCCACGTAGAGCGCATTGCAGTAGTTCCAAGCAAGAGATAACCAGAGCATGCACCACTCTGGCAAGACAGTCCGCGGGTAGGTAGGGTCTCATCCTGCGTACCAGATGGAGCTGGTAGACAGCTGCCCTGGACACAGAATTAACCTGTGCCTCCATGGACAGCTGTGAGTCCAGAATGACTCCCAGGCTGCGCACCTGGTCCTTCAGGGGCACAGTTACCCCATTCAGGACCAGGGAGTCCCCCACACTGCCAACCTCCTGTCCCCCAAAAACACTACTTCTGTTTTGTCAGGATTCAGCCTCAATCTGTTAGCTGCCATCCATCCTCCAACTGCTTCCAGATTGTTAGGGAGCATTTGGGATGAAGAATGCTGCTGAGAGTTCAAATCTTCCTCCCCACCGCCCCAATTATCCTCTGGGGCTGGTAATTGTCTTCACTCGTGGCTCGTTGCTCTAGCTGCTTCAGCCAAGTTATCCAACCCCTGGTTGTTAAGGCTGTTTCTTGGACTTCCTCTCTGCCATTCTCCCCTGCTGATTTCATCGCCTGCTCTTCCAGCCAGAATTTTGGACATGTGATGGGGCATGGAGGGCTTATGGGGGTGTTGCTTCAGTACCTGGCCAAGTGCTGTAGTATGTGTAATGAGAAGAGGGGGTTAGACTTTTTCTTTTTCTTTTTTCTTTTATATAAATTTTTATTACAGTGATACCTCGGGTTAAGTACTTAATTCGTTCCGGAGGTCCGTACTTAACCTAAAACTGTTCTTAACCTGAAGCACCACTTTAGCTAATGGGGCCTCCTGCTATTGCCGCGCCGCCCAAGCACGATTTCTGTTCTCATCCTGAAGCAAAGTTCTTCACCTAAAGCACTATTTCTGGGTTAGCAGAGTCTGTAACCTGAAGCGTATGTAACCCGAGGTACCACTGTAGTTTTTTAACATACCATTTCCCACAGTGATTAAACATACTTTTACATCTTATTCAGTTTTTTTGACTTCCATCAATCCTGTCTGAAAATTTTCCAACCTAATCTCTTAGTATGCATTTCTTATTTTCCCTATTACATTTCAAACTCATAACCAATATCTCTAGCTTTTTCTACTTTGTAACACTCCGTATATTTCTGCTTACAAAACGTCTTGTAATCCTACTAGCGTAATTTGTTGATTACAGTTGCTCAACAAATAAATTCAAATAATTCACATGAAGTATATGAGTGGTTAGACTTTTTCGACAGAAAAGTAAGGAGCTGAAGCAAAACCGGGGTCGGGATTCTAAACTTTTGGAGAGAATTGCATTACTGGCTAGAAGTTATCAAAGTATGGCTTTCTGTGTGTTGTTTTTTGTACTTTCAGGTTGAGGAAGTAAAAACCGTACTAATGATACTTTAAATATATCCAGGGGTGTGCATGTAGTTTGCTGCTTTTAAAAGGGAACATACAGTGGTGCCTCGCAAGACAAAACTAATTCGTTCCGCGAGTCTCTTTGTCTTGCGGTTTTTTCGTCTTGCGAAGCACCCCTATTAGCGGATTAGCGCAATTAGCGGATTAGCGGCTCTTAGCGGCTTAGCAGCTTAGAAAAAGGGGGGAGGGGAAAAACTCGCAAGGCGAGTTAGAAGACGAAAACGTCTTGCGAAGCAAGCCCATAGGGAAATTCGTCTTGCGAAGCGCCTGAAAAGACGGAAAACTCTTTCATCTAGCGAGTTTTTCGTCTTGCGAGGCATTCGTCTTGCGGGGCAGCACTGTAATAGGTAGAAATTCTCTGTGTTACTGAATATTACTGGATGTGGCATTTACTTTTTGCGTGAAGATTTGTGCAGGCATGGCAAATCCCAGACCCACCCACCGCCGATTCTGCTCGTTACAGGTTCTCATGGAAACCCTTGGTGCCTTGGGTGCTCAGTGCCGGTGGGCTGCCTGCAACATCTACTCCACCCTCAATGAAGTAGCTGCTGCCCTGGCTGAGAGTGGTAGGTATTTGGCTGCGTCAGAGTTCTAGCCGGGATCTCTAAAAAACACAGTATTTTGCGCTCTATAGGACGCACCAGACCATAGGACACACCGGACCATAGGAGGGGGAGAACAGGGAGAAAAAAAATCTCCCCCTCTCTGCTCAGCACCCCTTCAGCAAAGCAGCAGGAGAAACGGAGCCCCTTCCATTTCTCCTCCCGCTTGGCTGAAGGGGCGCTGCACAGCTCTCCCTCTCTGCTGAAGCCGGGAGAGTCTTGCTCTCCTGGCTTCAGCAAAAGGAACCCGAAGCCTTCGGAGCGCAGCACGAGTTCCCGCTGCGCTCCGGAGGCTTCAGGCAGCTATCCCTGAAGCCTGGAGAGCGAGAGGGGTCGGTATGCACCGACCCCTCTCGCTCTCCAGGCCTCAGTGAAAGCAACGCGAAGCCTCCGGAGCACGGAGGGAGCACGCCCTCTGCGCTTCGGAGGCTTCGCGTTGCTTTCACTGAAGCCAAGGAGCCTGCATTTACTCCATAGGACGCACGCACATTTCCCCTTAATTTTTGGAGGGGAAAAAGTGCGTCCTATAGAGTGAAAAATACAGCATTAAAGGTATGGCTGGAAGTGATTTCGGGGGTGGGGGATTTTAAGAAGCACTTCCAACTTCCGGTAAAAACATACAAAAGATTAAAACAAGAGCCATACCTTGGTGCTAAGGGTGGCATTCCACTAAGTTTTACTCAGAGTAGACCCATTGAAATAAATGGACACAACCAGGGTAGGTCCCTTAATTTCACTGCTCTACTCTGAGTAACATTTAGTGGACTACTACTCTAAGGTGATCTTTCTTCATGTGTAGCCTCCCATGCTATGAGCTGCCTGCTGCCATCTGAAGTGCGTACCCTCTTTATCTCTCGTGCAGGATTCTCCGTTTTTGCCTGGAAGGGAGAATCTGAGGATGACTTCTGGTGGTGCATTGATCGCTGCGTCAATGTTGAAGGGTGGCAACCAAATATGGTGAGTCCTAGAACCATCGGCAGAGTTCATGAAATCCGATTCTGGTCCCTAGAACAGCATTTGGGCAATTAGCAACAAAGGGAGCTCCATTGTGTCAATCTTTT
This sequence comes from Podarcis gaigeae, assembly GCF_964106915.1. NCBI lineage: Eukaryota > Metazoa > Chordata > Lepidosauria > Squamata > Lacertidae > Podarcis > Podarcis gaigeae. The sequence goes on from NC_139686.1 coordinate 4,965,550, forward strand.
ATTATTAGCCTTTGACTCTTGGTCCATCTACCTGGGGACTTCCCTGGCTTTTTTCTGGGTAGGACTAGTCTGGATAGTTGGCCTTGGTGAAGATTTGACGTTTTCATCCCCAAAAAGTTTTTGATTTGCATTTCTATTGAGGCTGCATTTTAATGTTGTCTTTTAATCTTGTTTTTAAGTTGTATTTTAATCAGTTGTTTTTATACCTGGTGTTAGCCGCCCTGAGCCTGGTCTTGGCTGGGGAGGGCGGGGTATAAATAAATTTTTATTTTTATTTTTATTATATACAGTTTTCATGCACTGCTGAAAACTCAGGACAGAGATAGTTGGTGTATCACATTCATGCTGGTGCATGAGCCAGGCATGTTTCAACTCCCTCAGGATCGGTCAAAGTTTATTTCTCTGGTTTCTGTTGGTGCTGGAAGGTATAATGCTCCTTCTCTCACCTTCTGAGTTTGCCTTCATTCCATAGGCAAACAATAAATAAGGGTACAGTGGTACCTCGGGTTAACTACTTAATTCGTTCCGGAGGTCCGTTCTTAACCTGAAACTGTTCTTAACCTGAAGCACCACTTTAGCTAATGGGGCCTCCTGCTGCTGCCGCGCTGCCGGAGCACAATTTCTGTTCTCACCCTGAAGCAAAGTTCTTAACCCGAGGTAATATTTCTGGGTTAGCGGAGTCTGTAACCTGAATCATATGTAACTTGAAGCGTATGTAACCCGAGGTGCCACTGTGTATGCTTTGGGTTGCCTGCCTGTGTCCCCACACTGTTTGCAGAACTGGTGAAAGCATCACAGCTTGTGGCTGGTTTCCGTTCTTGTGTTTCACTCCAAACTGTGACGGAGGAATGTGTGTGTTTTGAACCAGAAGATGGCAGCAGCGCAGAGCTTACCTTGCCTGCCTTTGTGAGGGATGGCAGATAGCTGTAGTGCTGGGAGGTTGCAACTTGACGCCAGATGCATGAAGTGTGTCCGGGCGGACCAGTGCCCAAAACATGGTGGGTGATTCTGCAAACCATTTGCTGCTTCTAAAGAAGCTTTGAAACTCCATCTGGGTTCTGAGCGTTGGTCTGGCCGCTGAGCCAGAGAGCGGGCGTTACCTGTGAAGGGAAGGTGCAGGGATGACACGAAAAGGATGTTGATCTGGAAAATGTGCCAGGTTGTGTAGCTATAATTGGTGCAAAGGGAACCAAGGGTGTATTTTCCCCAAAGGGGCAGTCTTCAAGGAGAAAAGCCCCAGTTTGAGGAACTTCAGTCATAGTTGCAAGGCAGATGTAAGAATTAAGATATATTAAGGAAAAAGTTTAATTATGATAAAAGTGTGTATTGGCAATAAGTTATATAAAATCGAAATATGGAATAGACGGGAGGTTGGATCTTTAGTGTTAAGACCAATTTATGTCTTACTGTTTGTTAAGAAAATTCTGTGTCTATTGTTATCCCTGTGTATAATTTGGTATTTGTGTTTTCTCTTTTTTCTTTTCTTGCTGTATCAATAAAAAAACCAAATTAATAAATAAAAAAGAGAAAAGCCCCCAGTTCAGAGTTACTCTTCTCCACCACTGCTCTCTTCACATAAGTGTTCTTAGGCAGGGCGATTCCTCGGGGTAGAAGAGTTGGGGTTCTCCCAGTCCCAGTGCTGCTGGGTGAGAACCAGTTGTTATTGGGGTAACTGTGATTCTGGGGGAGAGTTAGGATGGTGGGTGGAGGGGGGGAGTAGGGGAATAGTGTCATAATACTATTGTCTCCTGCTTGCTTGCTTGCTTGCTTGCTTGCTTGCTTTTGGGGTTGCTGAATATTTTGTTCTTAACGCCTTCCCCTTCATTGGGTTATTTCAGAATGTGTGTGCATTTCTAGACTATTCTGGTGCGACAGTAAAAGTCCTGTGGCATTGTTTTAACTTGCTGCTGCTTTCAGGTTCAAGATGATTTGATGGTTTGGAGTAAATTTATTGAACATTTAAAGGACAGTTGTAAAAACTTAAAAACACTAGCAGGACTGAAATAACTCCTATAATGTAGATAAGAGGTGAAAAGATAAAATACGCAAGTGGATTAAATAAAGGATACCATCTGAAGGGAGGAGGGAGGGAAGTCACAAGCTCGGCAGAGCAAAAAGGTGTATATGTTGTTTAAAGTATGATAAGAAAGAATATGTAAAGAAAATAATAAAGATTTATGAGAAGGGGGAAAAAGACAATTTGATGGTTTTATCTGGTTAGGCACCTGACAATTTGGTTTGTGAACTGCTCTGCGTTTTCCCAACTTCAGAGTGGTATGTAAGTCAACCGAACCAATAAATATTGGAAGGATCAGTTGGAATTGCAGGGAAAGAGGCAACCAGAATGGGGCCCAGTTGGTGCTTTGTGTAGGCAAAAGGGCACCCCGTTCTTCTCCACAGGAACCAGGCATGTTTTGGCAGCAGTCCTTGTTCTTTCTCTTCATAAGGGTGCGAGGGAAGCTTGCCAATTTTTGCAGTTCTGGCATATTTGTGCACATAAAGGAGGAGGGAGAGAAAAAAAGATTATGCAAGCTTCTTAATTAAGTGAAGATTAACAAGCACAACCCCTGATTGGGAAGGAGGAATGAGCATTGTATTGCAAAAGTCTCCCCAGGCCACTAATCGGATGATTTTGAAGGGGGTGTGCTTTGAGCAAAGGACTGGGAACCAGCGGCTGCTGCTCTCTCCCTTGCCTGGTTTTCAACATCGTGATATATCACCAACTAAACATACTGATATATCACGATGTCTGAAATAAGGATGGAGCTATGTAGAGGCATTGGCTAGCTTCACAGTTTTCCCGACATCGTGATTTTTGCCAGTGCCTCTTCTTGTGGTTTGCTGCCCCATGCATGAGGCAGGAGAAAGCTGAGCCAGCAGTGTTAACAGGGGCTGTAGAATCAAGAGAAACATTGGCTGGCTTCATGGTTTTTCTCACACACACACACCATGTTTCATGATATATTGCCAGGTCAAAAATTCTGAAACTGATATCACAGTGTTGTTGTTGTTGTTTAGTCGTGTCCGACTCTTCGTGACCCCCTGGACCAGAGCACGCCAGGCACTCCTGTCTTCCACTGCCTCCCGTAGTTTGGTCAAACTCATGCTGGTCACTTCGAGACCACTGTCCAACCATCTCGTCCTCTGTCGTCCCCTTCTCCTTGTGCCCTCCATCTTTCCCAACTTCAGGGTCTTTTCTAGGGAGTCTTCTCTTCTCATGAGATGGCCAAAGTATTGGAGCCTCAGCTTCAGGATCTGTCCTTCCAGTGAGCCCTCAGGGCTGATTTCCTTCAGAATGGAGAGGTTTGATCTTCTTGCAGTCCATGGGACTCTCAAGAGTCTCCTCCAGCACCAGAATTAAAAAGCATCCATTCTTTGGCAATCAGCCTTCTTTATGGTCCAACTTTCACTTCAATACATCACTACTGGGAAAACCAGAGCTTTTACTATATGGACCTTTGTTGGCAAGGTGATGTCTCTACTCCCCCCCCCCCCCCATAAGGACTTCAAATTGGTTTTGGATGATATATTGCTAAATTACCCAGCCACCTGCGATTCCCAGCTCAGTGCCTTGACAGTGGAGAACATAGCCTTCATGGTTAGTAACCATTGATAGCCTCTGGCTTCATTCTATGACCAGCAGTTCCAAGGTACATGTCATTTGAGGTACTTAGAATTTCTGTCTCTTTTGACATAATCTGGATGTCAACATGTCAAAATAATTTTTATTGAACTTTTCAGGTTTTACATTTCCACATTAACATCTTTCATTATACCCATCCATTCAACGACTTCCCTCCTTCCCCTTCCAAGGTGCTTTTAATATACCCATAATTCCTGCATATTCTTGTATATCCATCTAAATCAGTCTCCCCCCCCCCCCATTTTGCACCCTTTTAAATATGTTTTACTGTTGAATTTACCTTAATGCTGCCAGCATTGTCAATGTGTACAATTATTTTCCATACTCAGCAAAAAATTCCCCACTCCTCTTTAAATACCTGTTCTTCTTGCTCTATTATTCCACTTCTTAGACCTGCTAACTCTGCATATTCTATCATCTCCCAGACTCTATACAAATTCTTCCTGATCACGATTCAAAAAGCTCTTCTACATTTTAGCTTTCCCCTTACCAAAGATATGCATGCCAGCCGAATCCTGCTGGCAGATCCCTGTCGGATTCTCAGATGTACAGAGCAATGTCGCCTTCGATAATATGCCTTTCCTTACTCTCTCCAAAGAATATCTACATCCACAAGTGGGGAAAACCTTTTAACCCCCACATGTGCAGAATGCCAACCGCTGGGTCTGTAGCAAAGGAATGTGGCAGTAATAACACGTTTGGTGTTTCAGATCTTAGACGATGGTGGGGATCTCACACACTGGATCTACAAGAAGTACCCCAACATGTTTAAGAAGATCAAGGGGATTGTAGAGGAGAGTGTCACTGGGGTCCACAGGTAAGAACTCTCGCGTGTTTTGGGTTAGGTGGGAGCTGTATCCTACTCCACCGGTGCCCCTGTTTGGAGAGAAACAGCTTCGTTAATTTTATTACTCTTCAGTCTGTCCTCCAAAGGAATTCAGAGCAGCACCTTGACATGCCAGTAACCCATGGCAATACAGTGGTACCTCGGGTAAAGTACTTAATTCATTTCTTAACCTGAAGCACCACTTTAGCTAATGGGGCCTCCTGCTGCCGCCGCACCACTGGAGCACGATTTCTGTTCTCATCCTGAAGCAAAGTTCTTAACCCGAGGTACTACTTCCGGGTTAGCGGAGTCTGTAACCTGAAGCGTATGTAACCTGAAGCATATGTAACCCGAGGCACCACTATAATAGCTTGTGGTCACCTTGTACGTTTCATACCTGAAAGAGAATTTGGACCCGACTTCCCCATCTTTAAAAATGCAACAGCAGTTTGAATCACATCCACTGCCTCCCAAACAAAACTCAGAAAGTGTTGCGAGGGCAGATGCATTAAAAAGTAACTTTTACTTATCAGACTTTCCACATCAAGGGGAAATCTGGATTAAGTGTAAAAAACGGATGGGCTGGCATTTTAATGATAGCGTCATGTGGACCTTGCAAAAAACAAAAAACCCTTGCAGGCATGAGCAGTGCTGATTTCACAATAAACCCTTAACTAGGTTCACCCGGTGCTGGTCAGTCAATTGTGTAGGTCAACAGAAGGCAGGAGAGCATCTGGGGATATTGGAGGAAACCTTGGCCTTTATCCTTTCATTCTTTTCCCTCCCCTCTCACCCTAGATTATATCAGCTATCAAAGGCAGGCAAGCTGTGCGTCCCAGCTATGAATGTCAACGACTCTGTCACCAAGCAGAAGTTTGACAACCTCTATTGCTGCCGGGAATCCATTTTAGATGGGTACGTATCTTTCTGTTTAAATGAACACAGAGAGGAGAACGAGGTCTTCTCACAACGGTCTGCAGAGAAGCAACTGCAAAGGTGTAACTATGCCCAAACAGCTGCCGCAGAGCTGACACAGGCAATTAAGAAAATATATTTCTGCAATAGTTAATCTCTGGTTTTTACATGGCTTTCTATTGTGGATCTGTATGGTTGCTGTGATACTGTTTATGAACAGCAGTACACAAATATTTTTATAAATAGATAAAACACCTCACTTTTATGGCAGGAAAAAAGCTGGGGTGGTAACTCCCTTTCTCCTATGCTGAAGCTTTCCAGTGAATGTGATTTCCATGTTTCCAAACCGCATAGTCTTGCCAGGAGACGGGTGCAGTTTGTTTATTCCAGATATAGTGCGTTGTTTTGTTTTTTTAAAAAGGCCTCTCTCGATGTCCGGTACAAATCCCGTCACAAGAACGCTTCACTGTGGGAGAAAGGAGCAGACACCACGCGGCGGAGCTTTCCCGCCCTAAATGTCACAGAGGCACCAAACTCCTCAGTAGCTTCAGGAATAAGCTGGCCGCTAGCGCCTAAACCCAGAAGACTAAGAGGGAATTAAGAGCAGGATGTTGCTGACGTGGTAATTGCAGTTCTCATTCCGTAGCCTGGTGGGTTGAAGCTTTTATTACAAGACAACTCGACCCGGCATGTTCTTTTCCATCTCTTACGTTGCTACGTTCATCCAAGTTGATAACTACAAGAAGAAAAGTGGGGGGGTGGTGGATGTTATCCCTTTCTCCCTCACCCCCCGCCCACTGCCCTACCATGAAACAAAGGCATCTAGCTTGTTGTCCTGTTCTGTTCCTCTTGCTAGAGGAACACTATAGGCAATTCATCCCATGAGCTACATTTAGCACTGTTTCCCCAAACCCATATTTTCACTTCCCAGAGGCATTAGATGTCCGTGGCAAGGAAGCTCTTGCACAATCAGGTGCATACAAAATGGAAGTGGGATTTAGAGCGTCTTTTGGGCTCTCCTACAATCCTACTTGACATGGGCTTAGAGGCCCGTGGAGTCGATGCCCATAGGCCCTGTGACTGGCTGTGAATTCTATCTGCCTTCTTGAGGCCTGTCTCTCTGTTTCAGGGCTGCTTTGCATTGTGCACAACAGGCACGGCCGTCTCAATGTTTGAGGTGGATTTGCAGCCAGCTGCCGTTTCTCAGTGCATACCCCAGTCTGTTTGAACACATCTCTCCCTGCTGGTAACATTGATGTTCACTGCGAGACATGGGTGGGCCTGACTCTCACAGAGGATGGTCGCCTTTGCCAAAGATTTTACCGTTTCAGAGTGCCAGGTGGGGGAACACATGACTGAACATAACAGCTCCCTGCACATGGAAAATCAGCTTGTGAGGGAGAAGGGTTCTAATCTGGCTTTCTCCCTGCGCTGGCTTTCCCTGTGTGGTGAATCGGGTTTTTGCTGGCGTTCAGTCATGTGATACACCTCAGGCACAGCTTGACCTCCCTCAGTGAGAACAAGGCTATAGTGGGCATGCTGCGGAAAGTTGCTCTTAAAGCCCCGACCCCAAATTTGTGCATTGGCTTCTCCATTTGTTGAAATGCAGGCAAATTGCTGCTTCCTAATTCTACTAATATGCTTTCATGCAAATTTGATACCAGCAGAGGAAATTATCATCGGCTCACCCTGTTTCTGCTTCTTGGCAGAATCGTATGGAAGCAGTTGAAATATTTAAATCAGCTAGGCAGCTAGCTTGGGCCTTGTAAAATGGGGCACGAGAAACAGGAGCAGAACTGCACTCCAATCCCTCGAGACTGCCGTCTATATTCAGTGGAAAATTGAAGTTCCACACTCCCTACACCGCTAACCTATTTTACTTATCTGCTAAAAATAGACTACAATGTAGGGCACAGTTGCAGAGATGCCAAGTAGGGAAGAAGATATGCTAAGAGGGAGAGTTTCCATGTGCAGAACGGCATGGCTTCCTTCACCTGGAAACCACCGCTTTGTGCTTCCCAACAGAGCCCCCGGCAAAAGCTGGGATATCGCAAGGGCCAGCGGTTCTCAGCATCTAAGGGGTATCCGTTTGGAGGCTGGAAAGGGACACGCAGAAGCAAAGCATTATAAACTAAAGAAAAAGCAGCATTAAAAGAATAGGAAGGAATTAAAATCTTCCTACAGGCGGTTGGTTGCTGTTGATGTGCTTAGTTACGCAGGGTCTGCAGTTACATTGAGCCCCCACATTTAGCTGCTTTGCGAGAGACAGCCTGGCTTTTACTGTTTTGCTTCTTGTTACCTTTATCACTGCTCCCTGTCATTCATTGATAATTTCCAATCTTTCATCTGTTGCTGGCTTCCTTTTCAAACCACAGGATCACTTTGCAGATTACCAGATACCTGTGAAATAGGCTTTGTGTGTAAGAATTTGCAGGAAATCCCCATAAGGTACAGTGATTACATATCCAAGGCTTCCAAAGGATGTGGTGCAGCCTCTTCGCATGTGTACAAAGTGTCTTCGCACATGATTGCAATAGCCTACACATGTGGTCCCTACGTTGCAAGTCCCCTTGGCAAGAGTGGTACTGCTCTGTAATTTGTACAGCTCCTAGTTCATTTCACTGATGTTGCGTCACTGTTGAGCAACGCACACAAGGGCCATTATTCACAAATCCAAAACCGCTGTGCCCTTGAGCCTGAAATCCTGTACATAACAGAATTTCTCAAGATTAACTTTGCAACCCTTTCGTTTTTCCTCAGCCTTAAAAGGACAACCGATATGATGTTTGGAGGAAAGCAAGTCGTAGTCTGTGGCTATGGAGAGGTAAGACTCGGATGTTTCCCCCTTGGAGCAAGCTGTGCTTGTGCTCTAGGTGAAGGTTGTGGGTGGCAGCATAGTTCCTTCTCCAGTTCTAGGGATGATTTCTCCAAGACTTCCCTCTGGATATCTAAAGGCACCTCTAGATAATGGTTTGCGAAAGGACTTGGAGAAGCATTTGTGCCTTGGACTTCTGAACTCCACAGAGTTCAGCTAGTGCTGTATTGATCTCCATCTTTCCACCCCCAACTTCCTATTGGACCCCCTGGAAACTTGCAGCACACAAGAGTTTTAGCCCAATGTCAAGACAAGCTTTGCACTCTGCATTATTTTTACACTCCAGCCGGGTCGGGTGTCAGGTTATCTTGTGGGTTCTTCCTGCAGGCTTCCTGTGGCTTTTTGCATGACTCTATGTGATACAGAAAGCTGTCATGGAAGTTGCTTTCTTCCCTCAGTCATTTTTTTATCTCTTTCAAGATGAATGAAGGGCCTTTCTGGAGAGAGAGTCTCCATGCTGACAGGCATTCTGAGTGGCTGAACCCAGAACTGTGGGGTTCCCTTCCACTGGAGATGCACTAGAGTCCTTGTACTTCCCAGAAGCATTTTTTAAACACACATGGTGTTGTTGTTTTATATGCCACCTGGTGCCAAAATAGGCTTCTAAACGGTTTACAAGAATAGAAACCAATTAAGGTAAAGGTAAAGGGACCCCTGACCATTAGGTCCAGTCGTGGCTGACTCTGGGGTTGCGGCGCTCATCTCGCTTTATTGGCCGAGGGAGCTGGCGTACAGCTTCCGGCTCATGTGGCCGTTCCGGAGACCCGTTTGCAACCAGAGGTACCACTGTATACAACTGGACATGCTTTTATTGTACCTAGACACTCCTGGGCTTTCCTCTCTTTTGGGCAGAAGCATTTTTCCATCGTTGCATGCGGATGCCCACTTTGGCGTAGTGTCTAGTTACCATGTGCTTAAGCTCCCCACCCACAAATGCTTGGTGCCGTTGGGTTAATTGCACTGAAAGTACATCTTCCGACCCTCCTCCCTTGGGCTTCTCCCGCCACAGGACCCAGAAATGTAGAGCTGCATTGTTGTTTTTCCCCAGCTCTTGCAGCGTTGAGTCCTCTGTGCCTCTTTCCTGACGTTCTGCTCTCCCGCTGCAGGTGGGCAAGGGCTGCTGTGCCGCACTGAAGGCCATGGGCTCCATTGTGTACGTGACAGAGATCGACCCCATTTGTGCCCTGCAAGCCTGGTAAGAGCTGAAGCTGCGGAGGAATGTGGGCAGGGTCTTCAGCCAGCCTGTGGTGTGGGCTTGACACGGGATTTGATCCCTTGCTTTACGGAATCCCGCTGGCCCTTCCTATTGCCATCCATGCAACAGCGGCCAACTTTGGAAGGGTGTGGCAGTGAGGAGGAGTTAAGAGAGCCACATGGATCAGAGCAAAGCTGTTAGGAGGCACCCAAAGTTTCCAGTTTTTGAAGGAGTTTGTAACTCTAAAGCAATGGTGGCGAACCTTTTAGAGACCGAGTGCCCAAACTGCAAACCAAAACCCACTTACCATATTTTTCGCTCTATAAGACGCACTTTTCCCCCTTCAAAAATTAAGGGGAAATGTGTGTGTGTGTGTGTGTGTGTGTGTGTGTGTGTGTGTGTTATGGAGCGAATGCAGGCTCCTTGGCTTCAGCGATAGCAATGCGAAGCCTCCAAAGCGCAGAGGGAGAGCTCCCCCCGTGCTCTGGAGGCTTTGCATTGCTTTCACTGAAGCCCCCGGAGCGCAGCGGAACTCCTGCTGTGCTCTGGAGGCTTCAGGCACTATCCGCAAGCCTTCAGAGCACAGCAGGAGTTCCCGCTGCGCTCGGAAGGCTTGTGGATAGCCGCCTAAAGCCTGGAGAGCGAGAGGGGTCTGTGCACACCGATCCCTCTTGCTCTCCAGGCTTCGCTTCGCTGGAGAGGCGCTGCACAGTTTTCCCTCTCTGCGCAGCGCCCCTTCAGCGAAGCGGGAGGAGAAATGGAAGGGGCTCCGTTTCTCCTGCTGCTTTGCTGAAGGGGTGCTGAGCAGAGAGGGGGAGAATTCCCCCCTCCCCCATTCTCCCCCTCCTATGGTCCGGTGTGTCCTATAGAGCGAAAAATACGGTATTTATTGCAAAGTGCCGAGAGTTGAGCTTTTTTTGGTGTGGTTGGAGCTGCTGTCCAAAGTTTTGGGGGTAGCAAAAGTTGCTTTTTTGGGGGGACGCCTCAAAGCTGCTGAGCGTTTTTTTTTGGGGGGGGGGAGAACAGAAATAAATGACCAATAATACCTTCGCTGGAAATAACACGCAGCACTGACTTCATCATCCGCATTTGGAATAAAAGGACACATTCTACTCATGTAAAAACATGCTGATTCCCGGACCGTCCACGGGCCGGATTGAGGAGGCGATTGGACTACATCTGGCCCCCGGGCCTTAGGTTGCCTACCCCTTCTCTAAAGGGAATTGCCACTCTCTCCCTGCCACCCTTATCCTGGGTGGTGCTGGAGTGCTCAACATCATCGCAGGACATCTTCTAAATATTTTCCGGAGTGAGTGCAAACAGGGCAGCAATTACAACTGACATAAAGAACCAGCCAGAGTCCTTGTTAAAATCCAGAGGGAAATGCCATTAAGTTTGTTAAGAAAATCACCTGCTGCATTTGACAGCTGTCAGAGTGCGGTGGTTTTTTGTTTTGTTTTTTGGGCAAGGTCGCCTTGTTAACTTGGTTTATCCTCCTAGCCACAGGGATTGGGAATCCCAGGCCCCACCCAGGTTGGACTGCGAGTTTCCAGGCCCCTAGTTATGCGGCCCCTGTGGCACTGACCAGGCCACACCTCCTGCAGATCCTGCTCCACATCCTCCTTAAGCACTTTTGCCTAGCTGGAACATGCTCTTGAACTGCAACCGTGCCTCTTCCTTGCCTGGATGGAAGATGGAGAAGTGTGGGGCTGGCATAGAAGCCCCTGACTGCATGCAGCCAGCTGCATACCAAGGGGCACACCAGTTGTTCTGCCCACTTTGGCCTCGTGCCCCACTTCCTCTTGCAAAGCCCCACCCACCGCTGGAACGTGACTTCTCGGAAGGCTGTCCATGATGGGATGCAGCATTTGGGCTGGAAAGGGCTCCCTAACCTCATTCTGGCACCACTCACGCCCTGCATTGGTACCCATGTAGAACTGCCATTTTGTTAGTCAATTTCACCCATCCGACCAAGTTGGCTGCTGCCTCCGAAAGCTCACACAATGGGAGTTTGGTTTCCAAAGTGTAACTGCTGTTCTGGAATAGGTTTTCTTCAGCAGATCAGGAGCTTCACAGTGACGACGACGACAACAACAACTTCTTGTTGTTGTTAGTATTACCCCACCCATTTGGTTGGGTTACCCCAGCCACTCTGTGCGGCTTCCAACAAAGATTAAAAAATACAATAAAACACCAGTCATTAAAAACTTCCCTAAACAAGGCTGCCTTCAGATGTCTTCTAAACGTCAGATAGTTGTTTTATCTCTCTGACATCTGATGGGAGGGCGTTCCACAGGCCGGTTTTCAGGTGGGGGAGTTTTCTCCTGGGCTTTGGTTTTAGGGGTCTCTCTCTGCTTATTTCTCACAGCATGGACGGCTTCCGTCTTGTGAAACTCAACGAAGTGATTCGGCAAGTCGACATTGTTATCACTTGCACAGGTACGCTTGCGTCGCAGTGGGGTTTCATTGTGGAAATGGTAGCGCGATCCCCTTCGCAGTCTTCCTAATGGAACGGTAGAAGGAAATCCATAGCCAGCCGTGTCCCAGAAGGGTGGGCTGGGCCCAGCTCCTTCCATTTCAACCAGGGTTTGTGCAACAAGATGCTCCCAGTGTGTGCTAGTCGTTCTTAGAAAGCCAGGGTGGGGTTTAGAGTAAGCACTCCATTCTGTAAATCTTGTTTCTTTGTGTGTGTTTGCAGGTAACAAAAACGTAGTGACCAGAGAACATCTTGACAGAATGAAGAACAGTTGCATCGTTTGTAACATGGGGCATTCCAACACTGAAATTGACGTGGTAAGAGCTGGGCTTTCTTTCCCCCCCAGTCTCTAGTAAAGGGCTTTAGGGATGGTTTTCCCTGCTCGACCTGCAATGCAGTGCATTATGGGAAATGAAGGAGGGTTCTGCGTCTTTGCTAGCAGAGCTGGATCCAAATTCAGGGGAGTGCTAGAGCAGCTTTTCTATAGGCAATAGAAGAAGAAGAAGGAGGAGGAGGAGGAGGAGGAGGAGGAGGAGGAGTAGGAGTAGTTTGGATTTGATATCCCGCTTTATCACTACCTGAAGGAGTCTCAAAGCGGCTCACATTCTCCTTTCCCTTCCTCCCCCACAACAAACACTCTGTGAGGTGAGTGGGGCTGAGAGACTTCAGAGAAGTGTGACTGGCCCAAGGTCACCCAGCAGCTACATGTGGACGAGCGGGGAAGCGAACCTGGTTCACCAGATTACGAGTCCACCGCTCTTAACCACTACACCACACTGGCTCTCTGAAGCCTGAAAGATTGCCATCCTGCCCGTAGATACTTCTAGATACCTTGTTCTGCTCCAAAGAAACACTTGTGTGGGGGTTATCCTCCTGAGGGCGTGTCATCTTCTGAACTAGAAAAACACATAATGCTTAATAATGAACAGAACTTTATGCTTGGTTTTATTACATTTTCATTCTGTCCAAGGAGCTCAGAGTACCAGATTTCCCCCCTTCCTCTTGGCAACCCTGTGAAGTAGGTTAGGCTTAGAGAGAGAGGCTGCACAACAGTCACCTAGGGAGTTTCATGGCTGTGTGTGGACTTGTATCCTGGGCCTGGACAGAAATAATAATAATAATAATAATAATAATAATAATAATAATAATAATTTTTATTCATACCCCGCCCTTCCTGGTTCAAAAACCGGGCTCAGGGCAGCTAACAACAAATTTAAAACACTTAATTGTAAAAGCAGCTTAAAATACAGTATAAAAACACGAATAAGAATAAAATTCAAAGTTCAGAAATCAGTTTAGGGGAAATCCATCTAATAAGCATTAGATAATCACCAGGGCTAGCTGGCTGAATTAGCCCTACTTGGGCCAGCAAGGAGGCCAGGGGAGAATTAGCAGTGGGGTCTCAGAGCAGGTGATCTTCATAAAAGGGGAGGGGGAAGGAAGAGAAAGGAAAGAGAAGATCATTTGATGCTGAATTCAAATTAAAGGCCAGGCGGAATAGCTCTGTCTTACACGCCCGACGGAAGGAGGTTAAATCCTGCAGGGCCCTAGTCTCATGGGACAGAGCATTCCACCAGGTTGGAGCCACCACTGAGAAGGCCCTGGCCCTGGTGGAGGATAGTCTGACTTCCTTAGGGACCTCTAAACTATGGTTATTCATAGACCTTAAGGTCCTCTGCGGGGCAGACCAGGAGAGACGGTCCTGTAGATACAAGGGCCCTAAGCCACGACTATTAGTTAGTCTTCCTGAAGCTGGTGCCCTCTGTAAAATCCCCACCACCCCTGACAATTGGCCGTGATGGCTGGGGCTGGTAGGAGCTGTACCACAGCAGCCTCTGGAGGGCCCACGGTTTGTGGAGGCTGCTGTGGCTGCGCTACTCAGCTGCTGTAATAAAAAGTACCGTATTTTTTGCTCTGCAAGTCTCAATTTTTCCCTCCTAAAAAGTAAGGGGAACTGTGTGTGCATCTTATGGAGCGAATGCAGGCTGTGCAGCTATCCCAAAAGCCAGAACAGCAAGAGGGATTGCTGCTTTCACTGCACAGCCATCCCTCTTGCTGTTCTGGCTTCTGAGATTCAGAATATTCTTTTTTCTTGTTTTCCTCCTCCAAAAACTAGGTGCGTCTTGTGGTCTGGTGCGTCTGATAGAGTGAAAAATACGGTAAACGCCAGCCTTTAAACCAGTGGGTTGTTCAGAATGCTCCTTGTGAAAGCACCCTTGAGAGGACCCTTGTCCGTGCTTCTTCCAGGCTCTCATTGAGTGCTTTTTCGACCCTTCGTCTCATCAGTAGGGGCAGATGGGAGTGCTGAACAGTCCCCCCCCCCCCCGGCTTTCCAAAACAGCACAATAGGGAGGGCTGACATTTGTTCTTTTGGAACCAAGCAAACACCAGCCTTGTCCAAGTCTTTCTTTGGGGGGGGGGGCAGGGAGATAAGCAGTGGAGCTCACTCACTCATCTGTCAGGACATCTGCTGGCATGCCAGCTTGTATTTAGCTGCTAAGCAACCCCTGCAGTAAACAGCTGCTAAACACTGTCGTTCCTTCAGCCCAGGCCTCTCTGTGTGTCAGTGTCAGCGGAGATGCTGGGTAATTGGAGCCCTCTGACAAATAGGCTTCCTCTGACAGGGCTCCTGGTTTTGTCATTGTCCTTTTCAGAGTCAGGATGTGCCCATGCACCTCTCTAATTTAGGGGACAGGATTGTAGGCAACATTTTCCTGCCTCACTTGCCCTTACAGCATTTCACCACACCACAGCAACTGCAATCCACTGCAACGCCTGGAATCACGGTTTGGTTTGGTTTTCTAATGGGCGCTTCCCAAAACATTGTTGCCCCAGACACACCCACTGAAGCGCTCTTTCCATCAGTCTGATCTCACTGCTGGCAGAGGACTGGCCTGCGCTTCTGGCTTGCATTCAGAAACGTTGCAGAAAAGTGGGGTGGAGTGCCCTTTTTCTGGGCTGGTTTTTCCCCACTGCCTGCCCTCCCAAAAGAAAGTCAGGTATATTTATATACCCATTTTCTGCCATTTCTGCACTCCAGGGTGCATTCATGGTGGATAGCAATGTGGCATAACAATTGGGGCTTTATAAAGATATAACAATTGGGTTTAATAATAATAATAGCAACAATAATAATAATAATAGTGATGATGAAAACAACTTCAGAGTAATTTCAGTAATCAGCACAATAGTCAGCTCCTAACAATTCGTGACAACAACAACAACAACAACAACAACAATAATAATAATAATAATAATAATAATAATAATAATAATAATAATAATAATAATAATAATTTATTACTTGGACCCTGCCCATCTGGCTGAGTTTCCCCAGCCACTCTGGGCGGCTCCCAATTGAGTGTTAAAAACAATACAGCATTAAATATTAAAAACTTCCCTGAACAGGGCTGCTTTCAGATGTCTTTTAAAGATAAGATAGCTGCTTATTTTCTTCACATCTGAAGGGAGGGTGTTCCACAGGGTGGGCGCCACCACTGAGAAGGCCCTCTGTCTGGTTCCCTGCAACCTCACTTCTC
Source organism: Podarcis gaigeae (assembly GCF_964106915.1). Classification (NCBI taxonomy): domain Eukaryota; kingdom Metazoa; phylum Chordata; class Lepidosauria; order Squamata; family Lacertidae; genus Podarcis; species Podarcis gaigeae. The sequence continues at coordinate 4,981,019 of NC_139686.1, forward strand.
GCAGGGAGGGAACTGCCAGAAGACCCTTGGCGCTGGACCTCAGTGTCCGGGCTGAACTATGGGGGTGAAGTGAGTCACAATTCATTTATGCAAAATCATTTGGATTCTCTAGAGCAAAGGTGATTAAGAGAGGGGTAATATCAGAGACTTGTAGACGTAAGTACGGGATACAGGAAGCCCAGGACTTTTTTCTATCCCCTCACAATGCTAGAACGACCCAGATCATCCCATGAAGCTCAGTGCCAGGAGTTTCAAGACAGGCAGGCTGAAGGTGGTTTTTCACTAACTGTTTTATGGGATCTGTTGCCACAAGAGCAGTTGCTTTAAAGATGAAGAAGGGGGAGGCTGCACTGGACAAATCCGTGGTCTGATTCAGCAGAGCAGTTCTTTCTTCCTGCCTCTGGCGGTGCTGAACTGGTGAATCGGGGCCGCCGAAGTGTAAGGCGTGCGTTGTCCTGCAATGCCCACCCCCTGCAGACCTTAGATCTCGCTCAGCCGACGACAAGTTACTCCGTGCAGTGAGACTTTGTGCCGTAACCATTTCTGCTGACTCCAAAGGCCCTTTCTGCTTCAGACTTTTCGAACGTTGTCTTCCAGGCCAGCTTGCGTACCCCGGAGCTGACATGGGAGCGGGTGAGGTCTCAGGTAGACCATGTGATTTGGCCTGACGGGAAGAGGATAGTGCTGCTGGCAGAGGTAAGGGAGCCGCTGTGGAACACTGGAGGGCCTTCCAAATAGGGTGGAATAGCTTTGCTGTTTACTTGTGCCCTCCAGATGTTTTGGACTGCACGTCTTGTAGTCCTAAACATCTGGAGGGCACCGTGCTGTTGAAGAAGGCTGGGTGTCATATACAAAAGCTGGGTGGGTGCTGGGAGCTCCCTGTGTGTACAGTTGTGGTTCAGAAGATGAGCTCCTCCTTCATCTTGGCCAGGTGTTCTCTAGTGCACTTCTGGAGGGGCCTCCCAGTGCTGACCCTTTAGAACAGCCTTTCTCAACCTGTGAGTCCCCAGATGTTGTTGGACTACAACTCCCATCACCCCTAGCTAGCAAGGCCAGGGCTCAGGGATGATGGGAGTTGTAGTCCAACAACATCTGGGGTACCTACAGGTTGAGAACCGCTGCTTTAGAATCTTCTCCCAAGAGCTAACAGCCTTGCTGAGTCAAAGACAGAGCCGTCCAAGTTCACTTCCTTTTGAGGGGGCTCCTGCTGCTTCCCCCTGTTGCTGTTTGGCGGTGGAGCTGAATTGCTGGCAGCCCCTGCAGGTCAGGAGCAACTTGCCTGTCAAGAACCCAGTGTTGGATGCAGGAATGATGCATTTTTTTCTTTCAGGGGCGCTTGCTGAACCTGAGCTGCTCCACAGTTCCAACCTTTGTGCTGTCAATAACAGCGACTACCCAGGTGAGTGGGATTTGTGGGGCAATTTTCAATAAACTAACATACTGGATCAGCCAAGAGGCCATTTATTTCAGTTCTTTTTCATAATGGTGACACGGGTTTCCCCCGAAAAAGGTCAGATGCCCTTCTCCGTGTGTGTTTGGCACCCGGAAAGGCAGCCCAAGCAACAGCTTTGTGTTTTGCACCCCTCAACTCCTGGAGTTCAAGGGGGGAGGGCACTGAGTGTGAGGGTGCCTTGCATGAGGGTCTCATACAGGGGTCAGCAAACTTTTTCATAAGGGGGCCGCTCCACTGTCCCTCAGACCTTGTGGGGGGCCGGACTATATATTTGGGGGGGGGGGGGGATGAACGAATTCCCATGCCCCGCAAATAACCCAGAGATGCATTTTAAATAAAAGGACACATTCTACTCAAGTAAAAACACACTGATTCCCAGACTGTCCGCAGGCCGGATTTCGAAGGCGATTGGGCCTGATCCAGCCCCCGGGCCTTAGTTTGCCTACCCATGGTCTCATAGCAAGCGTGGCCAGAGATCACGGGTGATGGGAGTTTGAGCCCCACAACATATGGAGGACCCCAGATTCCCCATCCCTGCCTCGCACCTTCAGCAGCAAGAAACTGAATTCACACATAACGGAATACCGAATGGTTTGGTTTATGTAAAATATGCAGGGATTTATAGTATGCAAAATGAAAGAAGAAGGGAAGTCATTGATACTTAAAGAATGTTCAAGTGAGTATACAGTGCTAGGTCATAGAAGATAAAAGGGTATTTCAGGAGTTCTGTTGCCATTCCTCAGTTGTGACTCATTCTAGACAAGGGGTTCTTGCTGTTCCACACACCCCGCATTTTGAAATCTCTATGCTCTGCCCCCACTCACTCTGTTCTCTTGCACTGGGCTATCAAGGACTCCCGCAGTTCAAGATGATACTGAGTGGAGCAGATCTGTGACCCAGCAAAATTCCTCAGGGTGAGAAAGCAGAGGTTGGATTCCTTTCGTATTCAGTGTGTTTAGCTGATAGCTGTGTCTGGAGCGAACAAGGGAGGCCTCATTCACCCACAGTCAGAACAGCTGCTCGTTTTAGCACTGGGCCATCCTTCCTGATTTTAACCTGTGATCTGGCTGGCTTTGTGTGAAACAGTTGAAGTGCCTTCTTCCCCTGACTCCTGTCCTTCAATGGGTCCATCTTACGGGAAGCAGGGGTGCCAATTTGAATAAAATATTGGGGGGGGGGCGCAGGTAAGCCCTACCCCACCTATTTGATCACAAGGCACAGCACATGAACACACCATTTGCATGGCAATGTTCATCAACTTGGGGGGGCAGCCCCCTCATATATTTTACTGGGGGGTGAAGAGTTGGTTCCTGTGCAGAGAAGGATCAGGAATGGAAACAGTTCGGTGCTGGTGTGTTGCCATGGAATAGAATCTTGGGCTGGTGGCGTTTCTGGTCCCTTCTAGTTCTCTCCACCAGGTGTTCCGGTCGACTTGAGCAGCCATTGTTGGGTAGATCAAATCAAATCAAATCAAATCAAATTTTATTAAACGGTCACAGACCAGATTAACTCGTACAGCTAGTCAGCGAAACATAACACCGGAAAAAACAAAGGACAATTTCAATACAGATTAGGCCATAACAGCAATTTTAAATTAGACAGCATAAATAAAATTAAGTATTTGCCTTCACCTGCATATTGACATTGGAAAGCTCTTGTTTCCTGCGCCTAATAGCGGCTACACAGAATTTGGCAACATTGATCGTAATTTCAGGAACCTTATCTTCTACCAAGGCTCTCATACGTTGGAGTTCTGGTTTAATTTTTAAGCTTTTGTAGAACTGGGGCAATAAAGGCCAGGCGTAGATCCTCGTAGTAACTACAGTGCAGCAATACATGCAGACTTGTTTCCACTTCCGATGAGCCACATGGGCAAACATGTGACTCATATGGTTTGCCCTCATATCTGCCTAGCAGCAGGGCAGAGGGCAGAACGTTAAATCTGGCCAGGGTAAAGGAGTGTCTGTACTTAGGTATTTGTAAATCAGCCAGATAATTTACGGGTGGGAACCCTCTCCCAAAGTCTCTAATTGTGGCATGTTTATCCATTTTGCCCATATGACATTGCAGCTCTATGTCCCTAATGCGTTGGAGCACTTGACTTCTGGCTCTCTCATATCCTGCTGCTATCAAGATCTGCGGGGAGAATCCCAAGCTTCTTATCTTTTCAAACAGGGAAGCTTTCAAGGTAGGTCTGTTCTGTGGCCAGAGATCCAGCTTAACCCGGTCTCTCTTCTCCTTTGTTTGTCAGGCTCTGGCCTTGATAGAGCTCTACAACGCCCCGGAAGGACGCTACAAGCAGGACGTCTACTTGCTGCCTAAAAAAATGGGTAAGCTTCAGCCATCACACTCCACCCTAAGGTACCCTCTTGTTTACCTGATTCCTGCAGGTGGAAGATTAGCATTGGGACTTGTTCCCTGCTGCTGCTGCATCCCCAAGGCTCCTGGGGAAGCAGCAATAATAATAATAATAATAATAATAATAATAATAATAATAATAATAATAATAATAATTTATTTATACCCTGCCCATCTGGCTGAGTTTCCCCAGCCACTCTGGACGGCTTCCAACAAAGATTAAAAATACATTAAAATGTCACACATTAAAAACTTTCCTGAACAGGGCTGCCTTCAGATGTCTTCAAAATGTCAGGTGGTTGTTTATCTCTTTGACATCTGATGGGAGGCTGTTCCACAGGGCGGGTGCCACCACCGAGAAGGCCCTCTGTCTGGTTCACCGGAAGCTTTGCTTCTCGCAGAGAGGGAACCGCCAGAAGGCCCTCGGCGCTGGACCTCAGTGTCCGGGCAGATTGATGGGGATGGAGGTGCTCCTTCAGGTATACTGGACCAAGGCCATTCAGGGCTTTCAAGTTCAGCACCAACACTTTGAATTGTGCTTGGAAACGGACTGGGAGCCATTTTAGGTCTTTCAAGACCAGTGTTATGTGGCAATAGAGATCACCTCGCTGTCCTCAAAAGGAAGCTGGAGGTTGGTAGCCCTTGGAGGAATGAACTGGCCACACAGTCTGATGGGAGCCAGTCCCAGCGCTAAGGGCACAGCGGACGGCAGCAGTCAGTGCCATGTCCAGCTCAGCTTCAGGGTCTCATTGCAGCTAGCCTGCCTTTTGTCACCAGGCGACAAAGGCCGCAAACCCCAGCCCCTCTGACTGACTCCACCCCCACTGGCCGGGTCTTGGGGGGCAAGAATCCTTTGAGATGAGGCTGGGGAAGGAAGTCTGCAGTCTCTGAAGAAATGAGTGGTAAAAGAAGAAGAAGAAGAGTTTAGATTTGATATCCCGCTTTATCACTACCCTAAAGTGGCTAACGATCTCCTTTCCCTTTCTTCTGAGAGACTTCAGAGAAGTGTGACTAGCCCAAGATCACCCAGCAGCTGCATGTGGAGGGGCGGGGAATCGAACCTGGTTCACCAGATTACGAGTCCACTGCTATTGGGTCAGGGATAGGGAGCCTGTGGCCTTTCAACTCCTCTGTCATTTCTGGCGTCTAAAAAGTCCCAGCAGTATCCATCATCCCAGCCATCTAGAAATGAGGGGTCTGTTTTCTCTTCGTTGCTTTTCTGATTATGGTAACTGCCGAGGCAGTCCTGGGTGTTTTGAGTTTTGTTTTGTTTTTTTTGCTGCTGAACTTCCTGTTTCCATCCCACCCACTTGCATTGTGGGGTGTTTGGGGTCTTTCTGCAGCCACACTGATTTAACCAGGGCTGCTTCTCCCTTTTCAGATGAGTACGTGGCAAGTCTTCATCTCCCAACATTTGACGCACACCTGACGGAGCTTTCGGATGAGCAAGCGAAATACTTGGGTCTAAATAAACACGGGCCTTTCAAACCAAACTACTACAGGTACTTCCCTTTTGTTAAAATAAAATAAAAATCAGGAAACCTCCCTGCTTCCCCCACGTATAATGTCGTATATTCTGGAGATCTTGGGGTTGTTTCAGAGTCTGTGCTTGTTGGGCTGTAGGGCAGGTAGTGAGGAGACCATAAAGGCACAATGAGGCCTTTATATTTCTCCAGCTCATGTCAGTGTGAGCACATACCAGATCCTCAGTTATGGCAGGCATTTTGGCTGAAGATTATAGACTCAGTCTACAGTTAAAGATTACAGTTTGCAGTCACTTAGCAGCATGAAGGAAACAGAACTAGGTCCAGCGAGCAATGTCCCCCCAGCTACAAAAGCCTAGTTTAACAGTACAGTGGTACCTCGGGTTACAAACACCTCAGGTTACAAACACTTTGGGTTACAGACTCTGCTAACCCGAAAATAGTACCTCGGGTTAAGAACTTTGCTCCAGGTTGAGAACAGAAATCGCGCCACGGCGGCAGCAGGAGGCCCCATTAGCTAAAGTGAAACCTCAGGTTAAGAACGGTTTAGGTTAAGAACGGACCTCCAGAATGAATTAAGTTTGTAACCAGAGGTACCACTGTAAAGACAACTGAGTTCCTCATTTATTGCACCCCTGATTCTGCTAGATCCAACAATTCAGTAGCTTCCAGAGCCGTCTCCTTGTTTGGGGTGAGGATAGACGCCTGTGTCCCAAGAGGAACATAATTGGAGCTTGGCGGGCTTCACTGCAACTTCCTGCTCCCAAGAACTTGCAATCGCTTTACTAGCACAGTTTAATTGAATGAAATGCATTCCCTAACAGAGAGAAACCTCCCACACTCATCCGAAAGTGTTTGTTCTGATTTAGAGTGCAGCGGGAATTAGGAGATGAGAAAAGAGCTCAGATGTTACGAGAGCAAATTATAAGCGCATTGCACAGCAGCCCTTTCTCCTCAACCCCCACCCCCCTCTCTTGAAGGAAAGAGAAAGTGAATGCTTTGGGGTTATAATCCAGTTGTTTTGTGATTTATTTTTTTAAAACAGGTATTAATTTCCTGTGGCTGTAGCTGGAAGGAAGAGGAGGAGCAAAAACCTCAAGACCTCTCTCTGCTACCGTGCAGGACAAACCATTACAAGCTTCTGAACATAGAACCAGGCTTGCTGCCGTAGTACACAGTGTGTTAGGTTATTTATTTATTAAACTAGAATACTGTAAATGCGGCCTCTGCCAATGGTGTTTTTTAAACTGCCATGGGACTGTGAGATGATGGACTTTGGGGGGTGGTTTTTTGGGGGGTGGGGAGTGGAAAGCTGTAGTTGGGGGCTGGGGCAAGGAGAGAGATTGTCTGGCCAAATGAATTTTACCGCAGATTATGTCAGCTTCAAGCAATCTTGTTATCACTGTTATGTCTAATCCAGTGTGCAAATTAACAAAGGGGGCTGGAAGAGAGCAGCCAAAGTTGGACGGGCGTGAGAGAGCGGAGAGCCATCACTCCAGGTTTCCTTCGCTTCTCTCTCCCTCTGTTTCTCTTGTGTTTTTGCCATGGCAGTTGGGAAAAGCGGCTGCAGATTTGCTTTAACGTGGAAGTCTCGCAAGTCCGCTCCACATGCTGCTAAGACACTTGCAACCTCATTGCGGGGGAAACCTTGTTTTGAATTTAGCTGCTTGTGCAAAGGGGAGGGGCAGCTTCTGGAGAGCAGGCCAGGCAAAAGTTGCCCCCTCCTCTCTCTCTCCCCCCCCCACACCTACCTTGCTGGGGTCTGTGGAGCAGGCACCCTTTTTCGCATAAGATCATTGTTGTGCTTCTGCAATAGCCTTGCAGGTTTTATATGCAAGTCGCAACGAGCTCCCTCCCTCCCTATGCCTACCAAAGCTTCATTCTTGCAGGACATGTGGTGTTGGGGCATTATGTGCTCATCCTGACGCTAAGCAGCCAAGCAACTTGTGTCGGCCCCTGCGGAACAGGGCAGCAGAATGCTGGCAGGCCTGCTAGCGAGAACCCTTCTCATCCCACGACCCTTCTCTCTGTGCCAAGGGATTGTAGTCCTTGCTGAGAATAGACTTTGAGACCCACGTGTATTTGGTTTTAGGAAACGTCCAAGTCTCCCCCCCTCCCCGGTTGGGCAGCTGTTGCTTTTTAAACAGGCGCCGTCAACATCCTGCAAATGTGACCTGGGCATTCGTTTGCACAAACTCAAATCTGATTTCCGGTTGTTCGCAGGAGCAGAGCAGGGGTGAATTTGTCGTTGATGCTGGCCCTGAGGCAGTGGGAACATTTCCTGGGCCAGGCACATTGAAATGGATGAGCCTTGAGCTGCCATGGTATTGCACGTCTCCCGCGATCCATTTTGAATGCGCCTTGTGCAGGGATTCTCCTGCTGAGTTCTTCCCGTTGTGTCCCGATTCTGCTCTAAAGGGAAACCCCACCCAAACTGATTTTGCCTTTCCATTGAACTGCCCCAGGCTTCACGGTATCCTATAAAAAGAGCGCAGTTGCTCTCAGGTCCTGCCTGGGCGCTTCTCACCGGGGCATCTGGTGGAAACAGGATACTGGCTTTGGGGTAATCCAGGAGCCAGGCACTTCTGGTGTCCTCAGATTCAGGCCAGACAACCTCAGGCTGCATCCAGACCAATATTCCTCTTGCAGTTGTTTTTCCTTTTGTGTCTCTCCATGCTGGTATTATTCTGGCACTGCAGCCATAGATATTTCTTTTTCTACGATTATTAACACTCCAAATTGGCACAGTTGCAGCCAGGGACCCGTACCCATTCGAATACATTTTATTCATTTCACCAGGAAAGAGAGAATGAATCCCACCTTCGGACGGGATCACGAAAGACCTGGATTCAGGGATTGCTTACCTTTTGCTGAAAGAACTTAGCTTGTGCATTTGATCTGCTACCTGAGTGTGTCAGAGCAACAGCAGAGCAAATTTCCTAGCTTGAAAATGGAAAAAGAAAAAGTCTTCCGGTGGAGTCAGGAGAAGGTGGGGCAGAGCAAGGAGGAAAGCTTTTGTTAATTTAAGACTTAAGCTTTTGCCGGGGGGGGGGAGTGGAGGAGAAGAAAAGAAAAGAGAAAATGGGGTGCAGAGAGTTGCAGAACTAGTTGTGGGTGCCTGTCTGGCTTTCTGTGGAAATCTGCCCAGTCTCTGTACATCCTTCATGTTTTCAGTAGCAAAGGTTAGTCCGACTGTGATGTTTCTGGAGGGCATGGCTATGTGAAGAGTCTGACTGTGTGAGTCTTCATCTCTTTAAAAATCTCTTTAAAAATCTGGTCGTGCGTTTTGTAATACCAGTGATGAGCTATATAGGAAGGGGCTGTTGGGCAGTTTTGTTGCTTTTAGTACAAACTGGGTTCGCTCTTTTTAAGAAACAAAACACTTTTTTTTTTTTTTTTTTTGCTTCTCTTGAGTATAGTTTGCACCTGCTTGACTTCAACTGTCCAGTATGTGTGGTGCCTGAGTCCTTGAGGAGGAACTGCCAGGGACATATTGCCTGCCCAGACCCCCAGGACACTTGGGCGTGGGCAGCCAAGTGACAAGGAAGTTGGGAAAGATTCAGGATTCGGGCCACCATCTCACGCTGGGGGCTGCATTCACTTCTGCATAGAGGATGGTGGAAGGGCCGATTCTTTGCCCTGCAGTGGGGGAAATGGCTGCGTGAAGTCACCGCCCTGCTTCTCCTGACTCTTGAGTTGAATGCTCTTCCACGTGGACTTTGGAATATCACGAAGCGCAAGGCCACCTTTGTTTGCTGCCCTCCCCCCCCCCCGAGGCCCAGATCCTTGACTTAGTCTGGCAAGGCCTGTTGAACCCGCTACAACAGTGTGGTGTAGTGGTTAAGAGCGGTGGACTCGTAATCTGGTGAACCGGGTTCGATTCCCTGCTCCTCCACATGCAGCTTCTGGGTGACCATGGGCCAGTCACACTTCTCTGAAGTCTCTCAGCCCCACTCACCTTACAGAGTGTTTGTTGTGGGGGAGGAAGGAAAAGGAGATTGTGAGCCGCTTTGAGACTCCTTAGAGTAGTGATAAAGCGGGACATCAAATCCAAATTCTTCTTCTTCTACAAGAAATATGGCTCCAGTCATCAGGCAGACCGATGCTGCTAGGGTCGGTCCAAGTCCCTCTCACCCACCCAGTGTCTCGCCTACCAGGCATGATATACCCTCCCACTTCTCCAGGCAAGAGACAACCGTTCTGCCAAGGGGTGAGTGCAGTCAGGTGGGAAGAAGGGGGTCACCTGTTCAGGGTCTGTCACTAGCTAGAGCGTGTGATGGTGCTGTCCTCATTTTTAAATTTGTTTGCTCTAAATCATTTTTATCTTTGATGTAGAGAATGGCGGGAGGGAACAAACAGAAATGTCCTACAGAAAGAGTTTTATCTCCTCTGATTTTCTGTTCTTAAAAAAAATAAAATCTTCCTCTGTGTTCTGCTTATTTTCGTTTTATTTTTTTATTTGTCTGTAAAGCGATTTTGCTTGCTCAGCATTTCCCAATCAGTCTGGAATCGCCATACTTCTGTGATCATCTCTAAATTTTAAGCAAGTGTAATAAATGTTTTATTTTCTAATGTAACATTTCAAAGACTATTTTAAAAAGACAGGTAGGAGACACCAGCAAAACAAAAACGCGTCATAAGGAAAAACGGCGAATTGCGATCCGAATATCTGAAACCAGGAAAACAAAAATCATGTTATAATTCTCCAATAAGGAAGTTTAAAAATAATAAAAAAAACTTATGAGATTATAATATTTTCGAAAAAGGATGTTTTAAATATTAATGTCTGAGTGATTGTATTAGATCAGCAATAAGGACTCTGTAATCTCAAAAATAAATAAAATATTGTAAAATCCAAATGAGTCTTTCAGAAGTTTTTGGCAGTGTGTCAGGTTCCCTGTGACGATTGAGACAGAAATAAGGGAGGCCTCCCAAGTCCCAAATGCAAAGGAAATTCAGGAGCCCCAGGCAGTTAGGTGAGAATGAAGGAAAAGGAAGCAGCCGTAGTTCATTTGTTGAATGTTGCAAAACAATTGCAGAATCACACCCTGTGGCCACCTTTGATCCTGAACCCACTCTGGGGTAGTGAGGGGCGGGAATAGTTTCACAGTTTCACAGACTGTCTTGCCAGAGTGGTGCATGCTCTGGTTATCTCCCGCTTGGACTACTGCAATGAACTCTGTGTGGGGCTACCTTTGAAGGTGACCCAGAAACTACAACTAATCCGGAATGCAGCAGCTAGACTGGGAACTGGGATCGGCTACTGAGACCACATAACAGCGGTCCTGAAACACCTACACTGGCTCCCAGTATGTTTCTGATTACAATTCAAAGTGTTGGTGCTGACCTTGAAAGCCCTAAACGGCCTCGTCCCAGTATACCTGAAGGAGCGTCTCGACCCCCATCGCTCAGCCCAGACACGTGAGGTCCAGCTCCAAGGGCTTTCTGGCGGTTCCCTCCCTGCGAGAAGTCAAGTTGCAGGGAACCAGGCAGAGGGCCTTCTTGGTGGCGGCGCCTGCCCTGTGGAACTCCCTCCCGTCAGATGTCAAAGAGAACAACAACTATCAGACTTTTAGAAGGCATCTTCAGGGAAGCTTTTAATGTTTGATGCATTACTGTATTTTAATATTTTGTTGGAAGCCACCCAGAGTGGCTGGGGAAGCCCAGCCAGATGGGTGGGGTATAAATAATAAATGATCATCATCATCATCATCATCATCATCATCATTGAATGTCCCTGTGTTATGAGAGATGGGAGTGGGGAATGTTTTGGCTCTTAAGCTGCGTGGGATCCCCCCCTCTTTCCAAATCCTGATTGCCGGAACCAATCTTAATTGTGCCTGTGAGCAAAGCCTTGTAGGCTTATTGCTCCTCTATGTGTGCAAATTGCCCTTAGAAAAGGTCTGCTGCAAGCTTATCACACCTGCTGCCCAGGTTCTGCACCTTAGCTAATGGGAACTTGGGGAGATAAGAGGCTTTGAAGTCTGGGGTGGGATAGGTAAGCAGTGGCCGTCCAAGGGCTGCCGGTTCCCCACCTCCGCTTAGCGGCATCACCTGAATCTGTGAAAAAGCTTGAGAAACCTGCGCAACCTTCTCCCATCTTGCAGCGCTGGAAGAGGCATCACCCGCCAAGAACAACAAAGAGGGTCAGTCTTTGCATGTCCTCGGAGTCAGCAAAGTTTTAATAAGCTGTGGCATCAGCTCATCTCTCGCTGCAGCCCACTTATCTGGGTAAGTAATGGAAGGGGTTTGAATAATTCAGCACGGGAGGCCGGCTGAGGTTTGCTCAACGCTTTGCGACTTCCCTAGTGAAGAGAGGCTGCGGGTCGATGGCGACTTGAAACGTTTTTCTATCTTGGAACTTTAGCATCTCGTCAGCTCCGCTTAAGGCTTCTGTCAAGCTTTGTGTTGGGGGTGAGAAACAGAATGGGGGCCCTGTAAGCCTATTTCAAGCTGCGGGGGCGCTCTGCTGGCCACGCCCCTTTCTCCAGGCCACGCCCCTCACAGATCCTGCACCACCTCCTCCTGTTCTTTTGCCCAAGGGGGAATTTTCCTTGAACTGTAATCATGCCTCTTGCTTCCCCCCAGATGGAGAAGCTGTACAAACAGAGCTCCGGTGTGCAGATCAAGGGAAGAGATCTACTGTATTTTTTGCTCTATAAGACTCACTTTTTCCCTCCTAAAAAGTAAGGGGAAATGTGTGTGCGTCTTATGGAGCGACTGCAGGCTGCGCAGCTATCCCAGAAGCCAGAACAGCAAGAGGGATTGCTGCTTTCACTGTGCAGCGATCCCTCTTGCTCTTCTGGCTTCTGAGATTCAGAATATTTTTCCTCTTGTTTCTTTCTCCAAGAACTAGGTGCATCTTATGGTCTGGTGCGTCTTATAGAGCGAAAAATACGGTATATTTCTGCTCCCTGGTCAGACCACACCTGGAATACGGTGTCCAGTTCTGGGCACCACAATTTAAAGAGGATATCAAGAAGCTGGAAGGCGTGCAGAGGAGGGTAGCTGAAATGATCAAGGCCTGGAAAGCTAGCCTGATGAGGAATGGTTGAAGGAGCTGGGTATGTTTAGCCTGGAAAACAGAGGAGATATGAGAGCCATTTTCAGATATCTCTTTTTTTAAAAAAAATGCATTTTTATTGAGGTTTCTTTAACATAAGTCAAACAAACAAATACAATGAGATTCCATAATCTTATACCCACTTATTTTTTCATTGCTCTGCCGAGTGCGGACTTCCCTCCCTCCCTTCAACTGGTTTTCAGTTTCCACTTTTCTTTCCGCAGTTTCTTAATAACATCCCATCCACATCGTTAGGTTTATTTTAATCCTGCTACAGTCTTTAAACTTCTGCAATTATTACTTACATATTCCACAAATTTTCTCCACTCTCTTCTGAACCTTGTTTCTCTTGGTCACGAATCCTGTAAGTCAGTTTTGCGAATTCCGCATATTCTACCATTTTTGTCTGCCACTCCTCCCACGTTTGTAATTCCTGTGTCTTCCATTTTGGGGCTACCAAAATTCTAGCAGCCTTCATGGCATACATGAATAATCTCTGGTCTACTTTTCCTGTTTCTTCACCTATCAAGCCTAGCAAAAAGGCTTCTGGTTTTTTGGGGGGAAGGTAAATTTAAATAACTTTTCCAGCTCGTTATAAATCATATCCCAAAATTGTTTCATTTTCGCACATGTCCACATGTGGAAAAAATCTCCATCTTTCAGTTCACATTTCCAACATACTTTACTGCTCATTCTATACCTCTTTGCTACCTTGACAGGTGTTAAGTACCAGCGGTACATCATTTGCATTACATTCTCCTTCAAGGTGGTGGTGGTTGTTTAGTCGTTTAGTCGTGTCTGACTCTTCGTGACCCCCTGGACCTGAGCACGCCAGACACTCCTGTCTTCCACTGCCTCCCGCAGTTTGGTCAAACTCATGCTGGTAGCTTCGAGAACACTGTCCCACCATCTTGTCCTCTGCCGTCCCCTTCTCCTTGTGCCCTCCATCTTTCCCAACATCAGGGTCTGTTCCAGGGAGTCTTCTCTTCTCATGAGGTGACCAAAGTCTTGGAGCCTCAGCTTCAGGATCTGTCCTTCCAGTGAGCACTCAGGGCTGATTTCCTTCAGAATGGAGAGGTTGGATCTTCTGGCAGTCCATGGAACTCTCAAGAGCTTCCTCCATCACCAGAATTCAAAAGCATCCATTCTTTGGCGATCAGCCTTCTTTATGGTCCAGCTCTCACTTCCATACATCACTACTGGGAAAACCAGAGCTTTAACTAGATGGACCTTTGTTGGCAAGGTGATGTCTCTGCTTTTTAAGATGCTGTCTAGGTTTGCCATCGCCTTTCTCCCAAGAAGCAGGCTTTTTTTAATTTTGTGACTGCTTTCAAGGTGGTACACGCCGTAAATTTTAGACCCTCATTCCACAATTTCTCCCAAGCCTCATATTCAATATGAATATTCAATATATTCATCTTCAGACATCTCAAGGACTGTCACATGGCGGATGGAGCAAGCTTGATTTCTTCTCTGTAGGATAGAGCTCAAACCAATGTATACAATTTGCAATCAAGGAGATTCCGACTAAACATGAAGAACTTTCTGACAGTAAGTGTTTGACGGTGGAACTGTCTCCCTCAGAAGGTGGCAGACTCTGCTTCCTTGGAGATTTTTAAGCAGATGTTGGGTGGCCATCTGTCATGGGTGCTTGAGATTCCTGCATTCCAGGGGGTTCAGCTAGATGACCCTCGGGTCCCTTCCGACTGTACAATTCTATGATTTTATGAAACAAGGCTGAGCTACACAAAGATCAGCTCTCGTTTCCGCTGCCCCACATCCCATAAGCATGTGGGCCGCAGAAGGTTTATACTTGGAAATGAGACCCTGGGACTGAACAAGGTTTCTCACTCCTGTTTTTAGGAGCTACTTGATAGATAAATTGTAAAAATAAAATATTGTTTGTTTTGTTGGCAGTATATATCTAGCCTAACGCCAAGGAGTTTTTAAAGGGGCATCCTTTCTCTTGTTCACAACAACAATCCTAAGAGGTAGGCTAGGCTGTGTGAGAGAGAATGAATGAATGAATGAATGAATGAATGAATGAATAAATAAATAAATAAATAAATAAATAAATAAATAAATAAATAAATAAAATTTTATTTATACCCCTCCCCTGGGCTCAGGGCGGCTAACACCAGATCTAAAACAATTGATTGAAATACAACTTAAAAAACAAGATTAAAATACAACATTAAAATGCAGCCTCATTTCAGCAGAAACTCAAAAACTTTTTGGGGGATGAAAACATCAAGTCTTCACCAAGGCTAACTCTCCAGACTGGGCCAGAAAAAAGCCAGGGAAGTCCCCAAATAGGAGTTCCAACACAGAAGGAAAAAAGAAAGAGGGGGAGGGGATCAAGTTGATTCCAAGCCAAAGGCCAGGTGGAATAACTCTGTCTTACAGGCCCTGCGGAAAGAAATCGGATCCTGCAGGGCCCTGGTCTCATGAGACAGAGCGTTCCACCAAGTCGGGGCCAGTGCTGAAAAGGCCCTGGCTCTGGTTGAAGTTAATCTGACTTCCTTAGGGCCCGGGACCTCGAGGGTGTTGCTATTAAGGTCCTCCGTGGGGCATAGCAGGAGAACTGGCCTGTGAGTTGTGCTACAGACAGGTATTGGGGCTGCTCCATGGGAACAAAAGAAGTGCTGCTTAGATGTGGATCCAGAGCCTAAACTGCCTCGACTCTCAAGGCCTGTGGATAAGACCCACTTACAGATTTGGTTTTAACTGCTGAAGTTGAGCAAACCACAGATGTCCTTCAGCTCCTTGCCCAAGAGAAGGGCGAGATCGCTTCCTTTGCTTTCTCTGCTTCAGTGGCCTCTTATCAAGGGCTCCAGGTTGGGCTATTATCGCTAGATCTCAAGGGCAAACTTCCAACGGATCAAGTCCTCAGGCTTGATTCTCTCAAGGACTAGGACTCCATTGCTGGAGGCTGGAGGAATCTGTTGCAAGCGGCAAGGAAAACCCACAGGGACCGATGGGCCAGGAGCTTTAGTGCAGGCACCCCCCCAAACTCGGCCCTCCCTCCAGATGTTTTGGGACTACAACTCCCATCATCCCTAGCTAACAGGACCAGTGGTCAGGGATGATGGGAATTGTAGTCCCAAAACATCTGGAGGGCCGAGTTTGGGGGTGCCTGCTTTAGTAGAAAGCTCCATGCAGCTCCCACCAGGGTCAGGTGATTCTTTAGCTGATATTCCTACACTTCAGGGGGTTGGACTAGATGCCCCTTGGGGGTCCCCTTCCAACTATGGCAGCCATCCCCAAACTTGGCCCTCCAGATGTCTTGGGACTACAATTCCCATCATCCCTGACCACTGGTCCTGTTAGCTAGGGATGATGGGAGTTATAGTCCCAAAACATGTGGAGGGAGGGCCGAGTTTGGGGGTGCCTGAGAGCCAGTGTGGTGTAGTGGTTAAGAGCGGTAGACTCGTAATCTGGTGAACCGGGTTCGAGTCTCCGCTCCTCCACATGCAGCTGCTGGGTGACCTTGGGCCAGTCACACTTCTGTGAAGTCTCTCAGCCCCACTCACCTCACAGAGTGTTTGTTGTGGGGGAGGAAGGGAAAGGAGAATGTGAGCCGCTTTGAGACTCCTGAAGGGGAGTGAAAGGCGGGATATCAAATCCAAACTACTCCTCCTCCTCCTCCTCTTCTTCTTCTTCTTCTTCTTCTTCTTCTTCTTCTTCTTCTTCTTCTTCTTCTATGGAATTCTCCGATTCTACAGTTGGGAGTTATTTAAGTTTAGAGCAAAGGCAAGGAAGAGGAGATCTGAGAGATGGGGATCTGGCGGCCACCTGCCAGGGTGTGATCTCTGCACTGCAGGGAGGATGTTGTTGTTTAGTCGTTTCGTCGTGTCCGACTCTTCGTGACCCCCTGGACCAGAGCACACCAGGCCCTCCTGTCTTCCACTGCCTCCCGCAGTTTGGTCAAACTCATGCTGGTCTCTTCGAGAACACTGTCCCACCATCTCGTCCTCTGTTGTCCCCTTCTCCTTGTGCCCTCCATCTTTCTCAACATCAGGGTCTTTTCCAGGGAGTCTTCTCTTCTCATGAGGTGGCCAAAGTCTTGGAGCCTCAGCTTCAGGATCTGTCCTTCCAGTGAGCACTCAGGGCTGATTTCCTCCAGAATGGAGAGGTTTGGTCTTCTTGCAGTCCGTGGGACTCTCAAGAGCCAGTGTGGTGTAGTGGTTAAGAGCGGTAGACTCGTAATCTGGGGAACCGGGTTCGCTTCCCCGCTCCTCCACATGCAGCTGCTGGGTGACCTTGGGCCAGTCACACTTCTCTGAAGTCTCTCAGCCCCACTCACCTCACAGAGTGTTTGTTGTGGTGGAGGAAGGGAAAGGAGATTGTGAGCTGCTTTGAGACTCCTTAGGGTAGTGATAAAGAGGGATATCAAATCCAAATTATTATTCTTCCAGCACCAGAATTCAAAAGCATCCATTCTTGGGCGATCAGCCTTCTTATGGTCCAGCTCTCACTTCCATACATCACTACTGGGAAAACCATACCTTTAACTAATTCTGCAATTCAGTGTCGTTGCAAGGCTCTGGCTCCATCCCGGCGCTGCAGGGCACTCTGGACATGCTCAGAGGTGAAACGGAACGCAAGCTGGGCGATGCCCCGCCCCCGCCCCGCCCCCTTTTCCTCCGTCTGCCCTGGTTACAGTTCTCCCAACAGGTGTCTCCCTCCTTCCCGCCGCGGCCAATCGCCGCGAGGGGGTGTGCGCGCCGGGCTCCTCCCACGGCCGGCAGCCGGCCAATGGGGCCGCGCGTGGGCGTGGCTCCGGCGCCCGGGCAGGGAAGTGCCTGTGCCAGCCCCGCACGTGTCTGTCTGCGCCGCGGCGATCGCCCTGAGATCCAGGCGGGTGGCTCTCCGGGGCGGCATGGAGGAGCCCGGCGGAGGAGGCGCCAACGGGGCGCCGGGCAAGGGCAAGGCTCAGCCCCCGGCCAAGGGCAGGGAGCTCTTCAGGAGCCAGCGGAAGGAGTCGGAGGTGGAAATTAATTAATTTATTGTGGGGGGGGGGCTCCCGGTGGATTAGGGGTGGGGTGTGCCACCCTGGAGCGCATATATAAATATATATTTATATTTAGGGGGTGAGGTAGGCAAAGCACCCCTCAAGAGGGACGGTGCCTTGGCACCCTACCCTGCGGGGACGTTGTGGGGCAATTAATTGGGTTTTTTTGGGGGGGAGACCCCCAGACCCAGTGGATTTGGGATGGGGTGTGCCGTCCTGTAGCGTATATATATAAATATCTATATATATTTAGGGGGGAGGTAGGCAGACCACCCCCCAAGAGGTACGGTGCCTTGGCAGCCTACCCTGCGGGGACGTTGTGGGGCAATTTTTTTTGGGGGGGGGGTCGAGACTCCTGCTGGATTTGGGGTGGGGTGTGCCATCCTGGAGCGCATATATATATATATATATTGGGGGGTGAGTTAAGCAGAGCACCCCCCAGGAGGGACGGTGCCTTGGCAGCCTACCCTGCGGGGACGTTGTGGGGCAGGAGGGAAAAGGGATGTGGGGTCCCTGCTGCTGTTGGAGAAAGAGAGTTGTGCCCGGGGGTGTCACGATGGGGCTGCAGAGTTATGGGGTGGCGGGGAAGAGAGAAAGAGCCGGCTTTGGGGGCAGCCAGAGGGGCCCCTGCAAAGGGGAGGGTCTGGCGGCGCAGCGGAGAGAAGCGGGTGGTTGGGGGTCTTTCTGGTCAGGAGGGTGGCGGCGGCTTCTTTGGGTTGGGGGAGAAAACCCCCCGTCGGTGGGGCTCGGGGATGCGGGGTGGGGAGCCTTGGAGTTTTGGGGTGACACTCAGGAGAGCTCGGGTGGGGGCAGTTGGAGGGGCTGGCTAAAAATGGGGGAGAGAAAAAGAGCCAAATTGGGGGGGCATTTGGAGAGAGTATGGGGCTGGTAGTGCCCGGCAGCCCCCAGATTGGAATGTGTTGCCCTTGGAAGCTGGGCAGGATTTGTCCTGAGCCTGGCGAGGTGGGGGCTTCTTGCAGAGGAATTCCCTG
This sequence comes from Podarcis gaigeae, assembly GCF_964106915.1. Classification (NCBI taxonomy): domain Eukaryota; kingdom Metazoa; phylum Chordata; class Lepidosauria; order Squamata; family Lacertidae; genus Podarcis; species Podarcis gaigeae. Next base: position 4,999,383 of record NC_139686.1, read on the forward strand.
GATTTCTGAGATGGGGGGGTTCCTTCTTTCGCTTGATTCTCCCAGGGACGGGTGAACATTCTGCTGCTTTCGTGCAACCTTAAATCGCCCTATTTTCTGCTTCTGGAAGATAATAATAAAGAATAAAATTTTATTTATATCCCGGCCTCCCCAGATACTTGGGGGGGGGGGGCAGCGGCGGCGAATTGTTCCTCTAGTTCCTTTAGGATGGAGCTCCTGTTTTGTGAATGAGTCTCTCTTCCCTGCGCCTCCGTCCACCTCCCGTTCTGATCCGAGCTTGTGCGCTTTTGCGCATCTGAAATCCTCCTTTCCCTGCGCTCATCTGTTCCCCAAACTCTCTTTCTCGCCAGGGGTTTTTACACGGAATGGTGGACGCTGCAAGGTGGAGCAGACCCCCTCCCTTAAATATTATCTGTTCCTGGTTTGCTGGCCTGGCTGGCTGGCTTCCCCCTTTACCAACGCCCTCCCCTCTCTGTGGAGAAAGGCAGGCAGATCCCTTGTGCGTAATGTACAAGAGCAGCTGGAGAATCGAGGCTTGTGTGTTGTGGATGTCAAGAGCCCAGGAGTGGGGCGGAGGAAGAGACTTCCCTCTTGCTAACGCCTATTGCTAACGGCGATTCCTCCTGCAGTTCTCCTCCAGCAAAAGACTGGCTGCTGTTTCTGCAAAACAACGACGACAACACCGCTCTCAAAACCCCACGGATGCCTTGTTTGTTTCCTCTCTGGGCTTGGGCTGTGGCGCTTTGCAAAAGTGTGAAAGCACATGTGAGTCTGATCGAAGTGGGGCAGGCAATGGGGACAAGAACGAGATGCACCTCTTTCCCAGGTGCAATCTCTTTTCTAAAATATATATATTTTTATTAAGTTTTACCTAACTAGTTTAAATTCAAATACATCATTCACCTCTTCAATTAGGATTCTCTGAATTCCTTGAGTTCCCTCCGCCCTTCCATGGTTACCGTTACCAATCTTTTCCCACCCTTCTGCTTATCTTATTTTCTTTAATTTATGGAAAAACAAATTACTACTTTTTTAACAGTTTTTTTGTACATTACAAGCATTACTCAAATCCTGCCAAAGTTGTTAGTTGTTTACAGTGTTCTCTTATGTACATTATAATTTTTTCCCATTCCTTCTTAAAATTCTTCTCTTCCTCTTTCCCAATTTCGCCATTTTGGCATAGTCCATCATCTTCATCAGTTGGAACCCGAACGTCCGACAGTGTTTCCTCGGCTTTTGATTGGCTGCAGGAGCTTTCTGCAGCCAATCAGAAGCCGCGCCTTGGTTTCGGAGCGTTTTGGAAGTCAAATGGACTTCTGGAATGGATTTCGTTCGACTTCTGAGGTATGACTGTATAAGGAAAGCACCAGACAAGCCTCCCTGGGGAAAGTATTCCACAAATGGGGAGCCACTGCAGAAAAGGCCCTCTCGTGTTGCCACCCTCTGGACCTCTTGTGGAGGAGGCCCACGAAGAAGGGCCTCAGAGGATGATTGCAGGGGCTGGGTTGGCCTCACTCCATCCTTGTTTAAGGGACACGGGTGGCGCTGTGGGTTAAACCACAGAGCCTAGGACTTGCCGATCAGAAGGTCGGCGGTTCGGATCCCTGCGACTGGGTGAGCTCCCGCTGCTCGGTCCCTGCTCCTGCCAACCTAGCAGTTCGAAAGCACGTCAAAGTGCAAGTAGATAAATAGGTACCGCTCAGGTGGGAAGGTAAATGGCATTTCTGTGCTCTGCTCTGGTTCGCCAGAAGCGGCTTAGTCATGCTGGCCACATGACCCAGAAGCTGTACGCCGGCTCCCTCGGCCAGTAAAGCGAGATGAGCGCCGCAACCCCAGAGTGGTCCGCGGCTGGACCTAATGGTCAGGGGTCCCTTTACATCCTTGTTTGCCCTTATTGACCAAATTTTGCTGGCTCCAGCTGGAATGATAGATGTTCTTTGCCCTTAGGGAAATACTCCTCCCCAGTTGCTATTGATTTTTAGAATTGATTTATTGGTTTATCGATTGCTAATGTGTTGCTTGCATACTTGTGCGCTGGGCAGAGTATTGTGGGAAAGAAACTGCTGGAGCTCGTGACCTCACCACTGCTCTCGTGAAAAGAAAACCGTCTCTGAAAACCTCCACATTTGTAGGAGCTTAAAGTGTGGGTGTTTATGTCATCTTCAGGGGCTCAGTCCAGCTCCCCATCTGGAGGAGGCTGCCGCTGGGTCCTCTCTCTTCCCAGTCTCCGGTAATCTCTCTCTAAATATATTTCCATGCTGTGTGCTTCTCCAGGAAAAATGGCAATGTTACATGCCTCTCTTTTGATAGATTCAATGTTCAACCATCTTTTGGCACCGCATGAATGAGTATATTCCTTCCTCTTTCCCCACTTCTCCCTTCTAATCAGTGTTAGAAACTCAGATATATCAGCTAGGCGCCAAATAGCTCCTTAGACCAGGGTTACAGTCGCCAAAACAGAATGCCTGGTTGCCATTTTGGGAGCCAGGCGGCTATAAAGTCTTATTTTTTAATACAACGTTTTGATTCCTGTAATTCAGTCTGATTGTGCAGGATAGAATTCTGCAGGGTGCGTTGCTAATGTGTGAAGATGGTCCAGATCCAAGAATCCCCAGGCATGCGCTGCCAGATGGTCTGGGCATCTTCGCTTGGTCGCAAGTGGCTGATGGTTGTTGTTGTTTAGTCGTTTAGTCGTGTCCGCCTCTTCGTGACCCCCTGGACCAGAGCACGCCAGGCACTCCTGTCTTCCACTGCCTCCTGCAGTCTGGTCAAACTCACGTTGGTCTCTTTGAGAACACTGTCCCACCATCTCGTCCTCTGTCGCCCCCTTCTCCTTGTGCCCTCCATCTTTCCCAACATCAGGGTCTTTTCCAGGGAGTCTTCTCTTCTCATGAGGTGGCCAAAGTCTTGGAGCCTCAGCTTCAGGATCTGTCCTTCCAGTGAGCACTCAGGGCTGATTTCCTTCCAAATGGATAGGTTTGATCTTCTTGCAGTCCATGGGACTCTCAAGAGTCTCCTCCAGCACCAGAATTCAGAAGCATCCATTCTTCGGCGATCAGCCTTCTTGATGGTCCAGCTCTCACTTCCATACATCACTACTGAGAAAACCATAGCTTGAACTAGACGGGCCTTTGTTGGCAAGGTAATGTCTCTGCTTTTTAAGATACTGTCTAGGTTTGTCATTGCTTTCCTCCCAAGAAGCAGGCGTCTTTTAATTTCGTGACTGCTGTCACCATCTGCAGTGATCATGGAGCCCAAGAAGGTAAAATCTCTCACTGCCTCCATTTCTTCCCCTTCTATTCACCAGGAGGTGATGGGCCCAGTGGCCATAATCTTGGGGTTTTTTTATGCTGAGCTTCAGACCATATTTGCGCTCTCTTCTTTCACCCAAGTGCCTGCAAAAAGCACCTGGCAAATTTCAAACCCTGATTCCAGTTAAGGGTGTTGCATCTAACTAGTGGTTTGCAAACACTGCAGCTTTTTAGCAAAGGGGAGGGCAGGAAGAGGTGCCATGCAAGGCTATGCCAAACTGCCATTGGTCATTGCATCTTAAGCAGGGGGTCAGGATCTTACCCTCCACCCCCTTTTGCTTCTTTGGTCCCATCCACCACTAGTGGCCCCCCGCTAAGGTTGACAATGTTCCCTCTGCCTGAAAAGGTCTTCCAACACCTGCTACTCAGAAGTAAGCCCCATTGAGTTCAGCACAGCTTGCTCCCATGGAATTGCATGCAGGTGGTTACTAACCTTTGACTCCTATCGTATCCAAGTTCTTTACTCCTCCAAATTTAATTACTCTGTTTCTCCTGCCCCTGCCAAGTTCCCCCCTTTTTAATCCACTAACCTTTCCTTTGTTGCTGGCTCTGTTTGGCGTGAAAGCTCCTGTAGTTTTCACAGAGCCTGGAAAACAAAGACCTCACTATTTCAGCCTGTGCCGGCTTATATTCTGGCTCTCTTCAGATCGTATAAATCTCTTATGAAAGTATGTGCCTGCTTCTGAAAATCGGACAAAGGAACTGCAGCCGTGCTTCCTCTTAGCCTCAAAAGTGCCTTTTGGTGGATCAGGCCAAAGGCCCCTCTATCCTGGAGCCGGTAGGAGCTGGACCACAAAGAAGGCTGATTGCCAAAGAATTGATGCTTTTGAATTCTGGTGCTGGAGGAGACGCTTGAGAGTCCCATGGACTGCAAGAAGATCAAACCTGTTTAGGGAAGCTTTTAATGTTTAACAGACTATTGTATTTTAATATTTTGTTGGAAGCCACCCAGAGTGGTTGGGGAAGCCCAGCCAGATGGGCGGGGTATGTATAAATAAATAAATAAATAAATAAATAAATAAATAAATAAATAAATATTACAGTGGTACCTCGGGTTAAGAACTTAATTTGTTCTGGAGGTCCATTCTTAACCTAAAACTGTTCTTAACCTGAAGCACCACTTTAGCTAATGGGGCCTCCTGCTGCCGCCACGCGATTTCTGTTCTCATCCTGAAGGAAAGTTCTTAACCTGAGGTACTATTTCTGGGTTAACGGAGTCTGTAACCTGAAGCGTATGCAACCCGAGGTACCACTGTATTATTATTATTATTATTATTATTATTATTATTATTATTATTAACCTATCCATTCTGAAGGAAATCAGCCCTGGGAGCTCACTAGAAGGACAGATTGTGAAGCTGAGGCTCCAAGACTTTGGCCACCTCCTGAGAAGAGAAGACTCCCTGGAAAAGACCCTGATGTTGGGAAAGGTGGAGGACACAAGAAGAAGGGGACGACAGAGGACGAGATGATGGGACAGTGTTCTCGAAGAGACCAGCATGAGTTTGTCCAAACTGTGGGAGGCAGTGGAAGACAGGAGTGCCTGGCGTGCTCTGGTCCAGGGGGTCACAAAGAGTCAGACATGACTAAATGACTAAACGACTAAACAACAACAATCCTGGAGCCAACCGTATTATCTTCAGATAGAAGTTCTCCCCCTGTTATCTTCTGTCTCCAGGGGAGGAGTGGTAAATCGTGAAGTTCAGGAGCTCATTGTGGCAGCCCCCCCAGTAAGAGTGCCTGGTTATGCTTGCTGTGTTGCCAGGTATAAATCCAAAATGGCAGCATATCCCATAATGCCCAGCTTAATAGGATCAGTTGACAGGCATAATATCTGGGTTCTGATCTGTGAGGAATCTCACTGGGAAATGTGTTCAAAATTAGCCAGGTGCAAGGTGTGTTTGGACCTGGCTTGTGACCAAGTAATAATAATAATAGTAGTAGTAATAATAATAATAATAATAATAATAATAATAATAATAATAGTTACAGATAGGTAGCCGTGTTGGTCTGCCATAGTCAAAACAAAAAAATTCCTTCCAGTAGCACCTTAAAGACCAACTAAGTTAGTTCTAGGTATGAGCTTTCGTGTGCATGCACACTTCTTCAGATACACTGAAACAGAAGTCTCCAGACCCTTCTATATAGTGAGAAGGTGGGGAGGGGTATTACTCAGAAGGGTGGTAGGAATGGGTGATTGGCAGATAGCTGTGATGAGCCTGTTGACGACTCATCACAGCTATGGAAAGAGAAGCTGCTGACTGGAAAGAGAAGCTGCTGAATTGCAACTTATCACCAAACTTAAAACCATGGAGAGACCTGGTCTGAACAAAGACCTTGGATTCTTATCTCATTATACATGACAAAGCCACTTTTCACCTTCTCACCCCTTGCTTTTTCCTGTAAGACCTATTGCAGTCGTTAAGAGTCGTCAAGAGGCTCATCACAGCTATCTGCCAATCACCCATTCCCACCACCCTTCTGAGTAATACCCCTCCCCACCTTCTCACTATATAGAAGGATCTGGAAACTTCTGTTTCAGAGTATCTGAAGAAGTGTGCATGCACACGAAAGCTCATACCAAGAACTGACTTAGTTGGTCTTTAAGGTGCTCCTGGAAGGAATTTTTTTGTAATAATAATAATAATAATAATAATAATAATAATAATAATAATAATAATATAATTATGCCTCGCCCATCTGGCTGGGTTTCTCCACCATCTGGAGATCATTGAATGTGGACTGTTTTCACACAATAATACCCTGCCCTGTAGAATTCTGCACAATTTGGAATGAATTTCTGGAACCAAATTCCCTTTTCTGCACAGCCTGAGCTGGAGCCGTCGCCATTAAGGAAAAGAGGTTGGAATAGGCCAATATATATGTGGATTCTCCATGGATCAAGTGACTTTCCTCCTTAAATCCTCAAAGTTCTTAACCTACCTAGTTCAAGGTTCTCTTCTGAACTATCCAGATGTTTAACTGAAAAATCAATCCGAGTCAGTCCATCATTTGAAAAAATAAACCTTAAGAAAGTGAATTTGATCAGTCACGTTCCTGAACCTAGGGATTGTGTGACAAGCTAGGTTTCTTCGCCAGATCCCAAACATACAGCATGTGGCAAATGTGAAATAATTTGAAATTTGAAATACTTTATTGTCACTTGTACAGCTTGTATGCAGTGAGAATTCACGAGCACCCCCCACTCAGCTCTCTTAGTCTTAATTCCCCTCGTTAGTAAACAACGCACACACCCCAAACCCGCAAGTCAGTTGCCCTGTTGTTATCTTTTCATTCAGCAGCCTAACAGCCCACGGATAGAAGCTGTTCTTTACCCTGTTGGTGAGACTAATCCTGCTTCTGTATCTTCTGCCCGAGGGCAGGAGACCAAGAAAGTGCCGGCCAGGGTGTGAATAATCATCCCTGAGAATTTTCCTCACTCTACTGAGGCAGCGTTCTTCCGCTATTTCACCCAGCGGATTCAGGGGACAGCCCATAATATCTTGTGCTGTATTCACCACCCTCTGTAGGCTCTTCCTATCAGATGATGTCAAACCAGCGTCCCACACCGTGATGCAGTAGGAAAGGACACTTTCTATTGTGGACCAGTAGAAGGAGATCATCAGATGTTGATTGACATTGTTATTCCGCAAGACTTTGAGGAGATGGAGTCTCTGCTGGGCTTTCTTAACCACCTGGGTTGTACTGATTTTCCAAGTAAGGTTTTCACTGAGATAAACTCCCAACAGATGACATCATTTTTCTTGCTGTGACAGGGCTATGAAGTTATTCCAAACACTCTTGTTCCATCTAGTCTGTACCTGATAACTGCTGTTGGACCTTTATATGAGCATCTAAATCTGCTTTCACCAAACTAGTGCCATCCAAAGATTTTGGAATACAGTTCCCATCAGCCCCAGTTGTAGTGCAAAACATCTGGGAGGAACCAGGTTGATGAAGGGTGATCGAAACTCTTCTTTAAATGTCACTGTTAAGTTGTGGGTGAACATATCAGACGACACAGCGATTCTTCAAACAGCTCTTGTTTATTCACAGGCCAGAACAGAACTGAACTGAAGGGTTCAGCCAGCCTGCTTATATAGAGCTCAACTACAAAGCAACAGTAACAACTTTCTCTAACTATCCAATCACTGAACGTCACTTTCAATCCCTTATTTGCATATGTGGACCTGAGTGGAAACTATCTACAGTATCCCCCTGCTGGCTCAGGGTGAGAATTTCAGTACATAACAGTCACCTAAGCTGGTGCCATGATGAAACAAAAACCGAGAAAGGCCTTTAAATATTCCTGTTTGTGTTTGCGAAGGCAGAGGGCATAATCCTCCAGGAATTTCTTCCTGCGCAAATCTCATTGAAATAAATTGGAGCTGCTGGTGCAGGAAAACTTTTTCTAGCGGATTGTTCCCCAAAACAAGAAGATGTTTTGGATGACCCTGCTTCGAGGCAGTGAAGCAGTTTATTTGAGTTTTCTGCACTGCAGATTCTGAGCTGGGGTTTTTCGAAAAGACCTTTAGCCTGAGCTGTCTCCTGGAACAACCACAGCGAACCTTAGCTGAATGAATTTGCAAAGAAGCCTTGTTGTGACTTCTGTTAGGATTTAGCAAGACGCGACCCAAAAAGTTCTACAAAGTCTGAAGTGAGCGAACAAACAAAACCCACCAGAATTTTTAGATTAAAGCAGCACACTTTGCAACAGCTCAGATCCATTGCTGATGAATTTAGCCCTTTGTAAATCACGATGCCGTACTTTGGAAAGTGTTTGCTGCTGTTGGGCGGCTGCAACTGCCAAAGTCGTTGTTTAGGAAACTTCAGTGAAGGTCAAAGTGGGAAGAATTTTACTGGATTTAGGAGATTAGTTCTCAAGTGGAAAGAAGCTGAGGTTTAAAACTGAGGCTTTCTTGTTCAATTGGTGTGTTTCTCCCTAATTGTGAGAGAGTTTGTGTGTGTTTATTTGGTGTTGCATCTATCTTGCCTGTTGCAGCACACTGCATATGCAGCCTGATGCAACCGTAATCTGTCATGGAGGTTCCAGTCAATTAACTCTCCCTTTCTCCTTGCAATTGTTAACGGAAAAATCCGAGGGCTCCCTTGGACAAAAACAAAGACACCAACCAGGATAACTTGAAGCAAAACAGCAGCCTGTAGGCTTGCCCTTTATTGGTCTGTTGCAACAGGGTGCTCCCCTCACTTGCAGGAGAGAGGAAGGACCCAGAAAAATGGCATGCAAGGCCTTATAAAGACTTTTGAAATTGCCACCCTGTAGATCAAGACCACCCCCAGGAACATCATACATGCATCACAGAAGGGGTGTAACCTAAGACCACCCCTCAGATACATCACACCTACATCACTGAAAGGGCGGTCTACAGCAGAAATCTGAGTGCGTTGTTTATCTCGTCTGACAGGTTACCTGTTTAATGGTCACTTGATTGTATTTCCTGGGGAGCCTGGCCAGTCTTTTGTAATGATAAATACTTAGTTCCTGGGCCAGGCCACAGGAAGGAAAAGACAATGGGGAGGTTTTTCCAGTTTGACCTTGCAGAGGAAACATTTGCTCAGTTTAGGAATCAAAATGGTTCCAGGTCGGTCTTCCTGTGCTGATCTATGTATGTGCTTAGTTGGTACACTTATGAACATTACCATATATCTAAGACCATAAAATTCCTATCACACAATGATTGGCCTTTGTCTGTTCAAACGGACAGGATCGGGCTGCTATAAAAAAAAAAAAAGCGCCACGGCCGACAAATCCACCTTGCCATTCCACCTTTCCCGAAATTGCCTCTGCCCTGCATTCGTTGGGGGTGAGCAAATGCCGACATGATGGGGCTTGTTAATTAATTGAGCCCTCGGTTGTCTTTAATACCCCCAAAACTCACTTTGTCAGCAAATCTGCGAGCTTCCTTCTCCCTCCCCGCCGCCTGCCTATGCCTTAAGTGTTGATTCTTTGCTGCGTGTTATGCAACCAAAGCTTTCTCGCAAAATATTTGGCTGCAGATCAAGGACCCGACTTGATCTGAAACCGTGTGTGTGAAATTCAGGGAGATGGCGGCGGCCACGATCTTTCTGCAGTAACCGGTGACCAGTGCAGATGATGGCACTGCAGCCCTTTGGATGAAGCTGCTTTCCCCCTTTTCACGGGTGGAATAAGTAACCAAACTCCTTGGCCACCTTACTTCGCACAGTGGATGGACATCTGTCCGGAGCCTGCACTCAAAGGCTGAGTTTGGATGGCGGTTCTTTGTGTACAGGCTTTGTGAAAATCCTTGGTCCTGGAGGAGGCACATAGGAAACTGCCCTATCAGAGCCGGCCCAAGACATTTTGGCGCCTGAGGCAAACCACAAAATGACATCTCCTTCCCGCCAGGGAAGAAGGGGTGAGTGAAGAGCCACATCAGCAACAAGGAGGCAATAATAATAATAATACAGTCATACCTCGGGTTGAATGAGCTTCAGCTTAAGAGCTTTCGGGTTGCATCTGTGGCAACCCGGATTGAACAGAGTGTATTACTTCTGGTTTTCGCCACTCGCACATGCGCAGACGCTCAAAATGATGTCACGCGCATGCGCGGAAGTGGTAAAACGCGACCTGCACTGTCGCGTCTTACGTTCTATTCAGGATGCGCACGAGGCTCCGGAACGGATCCCGTTCTCATCCCGAAGTACCACTGTAATAATAATTTATTATTTATACCCCACCCACTCTGGGCAGCTCCTAAAAGAATATTAAAAACACAATACAGCATCAAACTTTTTAAAATTTCCCTAAATGGGGCCATCTTCAGATGTCTTTTAAAATTAAAATAGTTGTAAATTTCCTTGACATCTGCTGGGAGGGCGCCACCACCGAGAAGGCCCTCTGCCTGGTTCCCTGTAACTTGGCTTCTCTCAGGGAGGGAACCGCCAGAGGTCCTTCGGAGCTGGACCTCAGTGTCTGGGCTAGACGATGGGGGTGGAGATGCTCCTTCAGGGATACTAGACCGAGGCCGTTTAGGGCTTTCAGGATCAGCAACAACACTTTGAATTGTGCTCAGAAACGTCAGCATTGGGATCTGCTGCCCCTGTGGATCCTGCTGCTTGAGGCACTTGCCTCATATTGCCTCATGGTTGGGTCTCCACCCCCATCATTCTGCCCGGACACTGAGGTCCAGCTCTGAGGGCCTTCTGGCGGTTCCCTCCCTGTGAGAAGCCAAGTTAGAGGGAACCAGACAGAGGGCCTTCTCGGTGGTGGCACCCACCCTGTGGAACGCCCTCCCACCAGATGTCAAAGAGAACAACAACTACCAGACTTTTAGAAGACATCTGAAGGCAGCCCTGTTTAGGGAAGCTTTTAATGTTTAATAGGTTATTGTATTTTAGTGTTTTGTTGGAAGCCGCCCAGAGTGGCTGGGGAAACCCAGCCAGGTGGGCGGGGTATAAATAATAAAATTATTATTATCAGTTACCGATAACTGCTACGATTTGTGCGATGAAAGGCACAGAACCAGCAAAGCAATTTGATGCAGCCTGGCGGGTCTTTACAGCTTACGTTTCAAACACTGAACCTGCACAACTCCTTATCTGCACCCTAGAGGAAAACCTGACTCAAGCATCCAAATTAGAATGAATAATCTGTGCACATGGTTAAAGATCTGAAGAGAGAACAAGTTTTTGGGGGGAGGGAGGAAGGGGGGGGAATTAGAAGAAATGAGTAGGGACAAAAGTATATACCGTTATGTATAACTAATAGGAGGATGAGTTTGATGCATGTTATTGTTAGATTTTCGACTGAATGATTATTATTTTTTTGGTAAGTTATTCGACATCCCTGGATGAAAGTGTGATCATAAAGAATGGGGAAATATCTATCATCTATCTATCTATCTATCTATCTATCTATCTATCTATCTATCTATCATCTATCTATCATCTATCTATCTATCTATCTATCTATCTATCTATCTATCTATCTATCATCTGCACCCTGTGGTCATCTAGTCCAACCCGCTGCAATGCAGAAATCTCAGCTAAAGCATCCATGACAGTAGGCCATCCGACCTCTGCTTAAAAACCTTTGAGGAAGGAGAGTCAACCACTTTCTGAGGGTGTTCATTCCACTCTCAAGCAGCTCTTACTGCTGAGTCCGGAATCTCCTTCAATGCAACTTGAATCCATTGGTTCTGGTCCTCCACTCTGGAACGGGAGAAAAAGCTCTCTCCCTCTTTCATATAACAGCCCTGGAGATATCTGAAGATTACGGTCATATCTTCTCCTTAGTCTCCTCTTTTCCAGGCTAAACATACCCTGCTCCTTCAACCGTTTCTCATCAGGCTTGGTTTCTAGACCCCTGATTATTATTTTTAAAATTTATTTACCGTAATCATTTTTTCAATACAAACAACAACCGCAAAAGACACATACAACAAAAACCATAATAACACTAACAACATAATTTGACAATTCAGATTTGAATACACTGATATACCTACGACTACACCTTTTTAACAATATTTCCCCCCCCTCTCTCTCCTTCCCCAACTTCCCACCACTATCCACCTTATCGCTTAAGTATTCCTTCCAGATTTCTTCATATTTATCCATTCTTAATTTGCATCGACATGCAATTCGTTCATATGTAGCTAATCTGTCCAATTTTATCAATCCATGTGCTCAATGGAATCTTTTCGCGGCTCTTCCAATTCATCAAAACAAGTTTTTTTGCTTCTAATATAGCACGGTACATCCATTTATTTATTTTTACCCCTTGTAATCTCCCACGTTTCCGGAATATAATTCAATTCCCCTAAATAACAATTTCTTTTTTCTCCCTTGCGTGTCTTCCAGCTTGTCAGTATCCTTCTTCAGTTGTGGCACCACATCTCTCTGGTGACTTTCCGTGCTGTAGTGTTAAAATTTTTAAAAGAAGGAAAGAAATGCAGTTTTATAACGCTTTCGTATCTGAGGCATTTTTATGCACCCAGGCGGTGAGGCTTCCTTCAGTAGAATCCAGTAAGAGCTACTTGGTGTGATTTATTCCGATGGCCTTCCTTTCGAAGATGCTTCCTTGCTCTCCACACCTCCAGGATTATATTAACCAGCTTTGAATCCCTTGATGTCTGCGTAATCTCACAGAATTCAGACAACGCGTGTCTGCTCCTTTCCAATTATTTTCAGGTTGTGTGTTTTGTCTCCGAAAGAGAGAACGGACAGCAGGCTTGTCCTTCAATTAATCTGGGTCTGAGAGAAAAGCAGGAGGGGATACAGAATCCGGCCCCTGGCCATAAAACAGAGCGAGGCTGCATATATCCATAGCTGTCAAGCGTCCCTTATTTGGCGGGAAAGTCCCTTATCCCAGCGCCGTGTCCCGCTGCTGTCCCTTATTGATGATGTCCCTTGAATTTCCTGGGTTTCAAAGGAAGCAGCTCCTCTCCCTCCCTCCCTGCCGGCCAGGGAGGAGGGAGGCTCCAACTGGGTTGCTCAGCCAATAAGGAGTCTAAGAACGACTGGGGGGTGGAGCTTCCATGCCTTGTGCCGATCAAATCGGCCGCGTTGCCTGGGGACTCGCCTTTGCTCAGCGCTTCCCAGCGGAGAGGTGACGGTGGTTTCCCTTGCTGCATCCCCTTTGCCGGGTTGCTGCGCTGTGGGAACCACCGCTTGAGGCTTCGTTTGGCTGCTGGTTGACTAAAATCCCTTATTTTGGCTGCTGATCCCTTATTTTCGAGGCTGCTGGTCCCTTATTTTCAAATCTGTAAGTTGACAGCTATGCCTATATCACTCATTAAGGACTAGAGACCTGCAGCCCAAGATTTGGTACTTGCCTGTGATCAGGATTGGCGACCGACTTCTAAAATTCGGGAATGTGAGAATAAAGACCTGGAGGTCAGTAATCTCAATTTTACCCTTTGAACCGGCACCTTCTGTCACTGTTATTCCTGAGTTGTGAGTTCGAGTCTTGCATCCCTGAGTGGCTTCGGGCCAATTGCTCTCTTTACTGTTTTGCTTCTGAAATGAGGATAGCAGCTTCCCTGCAAATGGTGAGGGGATACAGTCAAGGCTTGAGCAGACCTTGGAGGTGCAGTAGAAGTAAACCGTTGTTGTTTATTTTTTTAAAGGAAGGAAGTCAATAGCTAATGGTTGAAAGCCCTTCGCTGAGTGGTACTCCTTCTCCTCTCCTCTATCCCATGAATTGTTTGTGCCCCAGAAATATTCTATAGGGGAAAAGATCCCTGATAGTAGCCTAAGGGGACGCTGTCCAATGTAGGTCATAGCTTAACCAGCGGCCATCATTAAAAGGCTAATGGGTGCTATGAATGGGGTTAGAAATTTGCTCCCGCCTAGACTCAGTTCCATCCCACAAAGATCCTGACATCTCGATCCCTTTGGGACATGTCTAGCAGAAGTCAGGAAAGATCGACGTCCCGGTACCTGTTGTTGTTGTTTAGTCGTGTCCACTCTTCGTGACCCCCTGGACCAGAGCACGCCAGGCACTCCTGTCTTCCACTGCCTCCCACAGTTTGGACAAACTCATGCTGGTAGCTTCAAGGACACTGTCCAACCATCTCGTCCTCCGTCATCATGTTGGGATCTTTCCCAACATCAGGGTCTTTTCCAGGGAGTCTTCTCTTCTCATGAGGTGACCAAAGTCTTGGAGCCTCAGCTTCAGGATCTGTCCTTCCAGTGAGCACTCAGGGCTGATTTCCTTCAGAATGGAGAGGTTTGATCTTCTTGCGGTCCATGGGACTCTCAAGAGTCTCCTCCAGCACCAGAATTCAAAAGCATCCATTCTTCGGCAATCAGCCTTCTTTATGGTCCAGCTCTCACTTCCATGCATCACTACTGGGAAAACCATAGCTTTTACAATACGGACCTTTGTTGGCAAGGTGATGTCTCTACTTTTTAAGATGCTGTCTAGGTTTGCCATCGCCTTTCTCCCCAGAAGCAGGCGTCTTTTAATTTCATGGCCGCTATCACCGGTCAAACACCTGTCAAAAATGTATAGGACAAGTAGTGAAATCTGTTGGAAATGTAAAGAGAATGGAAAGTACAGGAATTACCAATGGTGGAGGAGTGGCAGACGAAGATGGTGGATTATGTGAAACTAGCAAAAGTGACCTACAGGATATGTAATCAAGAGGAAACAAAGTTTCAAAGAGAATGGAGTAAATTTGTGGACTATATAAGTAATAATTGTAGAAATTTGAAGACGTTAGCAGGTCTGAAATAAATCATGACATTGACTGGATGTTATTAAGGAACTGTGGGAAAGGGATTGAAGTAAGCAAAGAAAGTAAGGGAGGGAGGGAAGTCAGTGCTCATTAGAGCGGTGAGAAAAATAATCACAGATGGTTATGAAATGTTATTGTATTTTGTTGGTTTAAGTGAAATGGAAAACCAATGAAAATAATATGGAAAAAAATAAAAGGAAACATAGACATTCATCCCATCCTGCTCTCCCAAGCCACGATTTTCACTGGCTCGACTTTGCTGAAATAATAATATATAATAATAATTTGTTGTTTATACCCCGCCCATCTGGCAGAGTTTCCCCAGCCACTCTGGGCGGCTCCCAATCGAGTGTTAAGAACAATACAGCACTAAATATTTAAAACTTCCCTGAGCAGGGCTGCCTTCAGATGTCTTTTAAAGATAAGATGGCTGCTTATTTCCTTGACATCTGCTGGGAGGGCATTCCACAGGGCGGGTGCCACCACAGAGAAGGCCCTCTGCCTGGTTCCCTGCAACCTCACTTCTTGCAGGGAGGGAACTGCCAGAAGGCCCTCGGCGCTGGACCTCAGTATCCGGCCTGGATGATGGAGGTGGAGACGCTCCTTCAGGGATACAGGACCTGTTGGTTTCTGTGTGTTGCCACTGTGCAGTTCTTGGAGTCACAAGACTCTGTTGACATTCCAGACTGTTGGAAGTCTCACGGAAGACAGGAGACGGATGTTACTGGTTTCCTGTTCCTTTGTTGTTCAGTTGCTCTCTGCTTTCACAGAGAGAGCATGTATATTTCTTTTCTGTCTGCGTAGTTAGAAATAAAACGCTCTTTGCAATGTAGCTCGTACTATCTCGGCTCCTTCCCTGCGTGTTGGATACTCTGCGTAATGGGGGAATGTGCTTGGAGCCTCATCAAAAGCTCAGGTCGTTCATCACGTCGGAGGACTCAACCGGAAGAGTCGCTCGGTCGAATGCAAGTCCGACGGGACCGAGGTCTCTGAACTCCCTCGGTCATCCAGATGGAGAATAGAGAGGTTGTGCAGAAACTAGCCTACTGCACAAAGATTAAAATTGCCTCCATTGCTCTGCCTGTTTTTGCCTCTGGGCCCACCCACCCCGGAACAAGACCCCTCAGAAGATTCTCCATAAATGAATGTGGACTTTGTGGTGAAAAAGTTTTCCCACACCCCCGTCATGTTAGGACTGTTGTACCCAAGGCCACCGCTCTGTAGGGACTGAATCTTGTGGTTGAAAACTGTTTTTTTGAGCGTGGTGGGCGATTCTCAGCCTCCGCCAGCCATTGGTTGAGCTGCTCTGATGTCATAGAAGGCTTCAAATTGCTCCATGCTGCTGCAATGAGGGGGAAATGGGTGTCTGGTTTTTGCTAGGGGACTTTTTTTTTTTGTAACGGGGGTGGCCGTGTGTTGCAAGCAGGCGGAAAAGGAGATGGGGGGGCTGAGGGGTTTGAGGCAGGGTCCCACAAAGAACCTAGCAATGAGCAACAGAGTCTTTGTGGTGGTTGGGTCACTATCCCAGTACTAGAGAGTTGACTGATCTCTTGATTGCTCGATTCTGATCGCTGGACTTTTCCACAGTGCCCATTTCACAGAGCGGGGAAGTCGAGTCACAGGGAGAGCTATTCCACAGCTGTTGGATTGGGACCCATTTTTTCTTGTTCCAGTTACGTATCACTGGGTTACCTCAGCGTATGTGTGTCCTGCCGTCTGCTGTGCCAGCCTCAGCTAACTTGGGTCTTCTGTTTCAGGGCTCGGTGGACTGCCCCAACCTGGAGTTTGAGTACGGGGACTCCGACATCTATGCTGCCGAACTGTCAGGTAAAATAGGACATGCGGGGATGATGGCGCGCTGAGCTCCCTTTGCTGCAAGGAAGGGAAGCTCAGAAGAGCATACGGAGAGCCTCCAGCTGGATCTGGCCCATGGCCTGTCTAGTCCAGCATCCTCTTCTCACAGTGGCCAACCAGAGGCCTCAGTGGGAAACCTACAGGCAGGATTCGAGCACCAGGGCAACACTCGCCTGCACCCTGGATAGCCAAGAGCCTTCTCCACCTCCGTGAGTCTGCCTCATCCACACCCTTTGCCTGTGGCCACACCCCATCTGGACCACATCCCCTCCTCAGGCCACGCCCTCTCTGAAGCACCCCTTCCCCTGGCCACACCCGTTCTCCTAGGCCATACCCTCTGGACCACACATCTCCCCCTAGGCCACTCCCCTCTGGGCCACACCCCCTCCTCAGGCCATGCCCTCTCTGAAACATACCTTTCCTTGGCCACACCCCTTCTAGGCCACACCCTCTGGACCCCACCCCTCCTACTGGACCCCACCCCTTCCCCTAGGCCACTCCCTGTGGACCACACCCCTTTCTCCCATGCCATACCCCTCGCCTGCCCTGCTTCGCACCTTCCTTGAGCACTTTTGCCGGACTGGGATGTTTCCTTGATCCTTAACCGTTCGATGCCTCTTGTTTGTGTCGGTGGAGGTTACAATCAGTCAATATCAGTTTATTGTTCTAGCCAAAGGCCGTGACAAACCCTCAGCAACAGGAACAATAAAACAATGCGGATTGCAGCGAAGGGAGGACAGAGCGGTAGAGTCTGTCCATCTGTCTGTCTGTCCACCCATCCATGTGCAGAAACTGGCCTTCTGAATGAAAGCGTAATTCATATTTGTCGCTCCACCCACATTTATCTAGTTATTTATTTCATAATATTTATATGCACTTGACCATTATTAAAAAGCAAGAACAAAGACCTCAAAGCAGTCTCCAAAAAGATAAAACAATAAAACGTAAGAACAATCCTCAGGCCTGCTTTAAAACATAGTAAAGGTAAAGGGACCCCTGACCATTAGGTCCAGTTGTGACTGACTCGGGTTGCGGCGCTCATCTCGCTTTACTGGCCAAGGGAGCCGGCGTACAGCTTCCGGGTCATGTGGCCAGCAGGACTTCCCGCCAGAGCAGTACCTATTTATCTACTTGCACTTTGAAGTGCTTTCAAACTGCTATGTTGGCAGGAGCAGGGACCAAGCAACGGGAGCTCACCCCGGATTCGGACCACCGACCTTCTGATTGGCAAGTCCTAAGCTCTGTGGTTTAACCCACAGCGCCACCCGCGTCCAGCTTTAAAACATACAAAGGTTAAAATACGGAAGCCGGTTAAAATCAGATCAACTTTCTAAGCATCTGGCTCTGCTTGTCCAAACAGAAATGTTTTTTAGCAGCCCAGGTCGTGGGGAATATTCTGCAAAAAAATGACAACATTGCATTTGGCGTTCCAAACTGTTGATGAAAATGCAGATGGGGAAAAAAGAGAGAGGAGCGCTTCATGCTGTAAAACAGAAAACCTCCCCATGTATCGGCACGAAACTGCCCTGCTTCTCTCTGCCTATGTAGGTCAGCTGTTCCTTTCCGTGGGGCGGAATTTGCTCCCGAAAAACAAACGCCCTTCGTTGTAACACACTGTATTAGTTTATTTGACGAGGTCGTTTTCCAGGATATTGAAAGCTCGCGATTTGGGATTTGGATGTCTTCCGTCAGCTCACTGCCCACCCCGCTGTGTCGGCAGCTAGCAGAAAAAACAAACCCATCACTTCTTATCTTTCTTAAATGTGTACATGTTAGGATTTGCAGGGAGGAGAGAGACTGTGCTGCATAAGAGCTGCCCAATAAGTAATTAAGCTTAAGTTCTGCAGCAGCTGAGTAAATGCAGAAATTCCCCCCTGCACACAAACAGCTGCCTCCTTTCCTCTGCTTGCTCCCCGATTTCACTGGGCCTTATAAAAGCACCAGGCGTAGCCTGAGTCCTAGATTTATGTATAAGCTAAACAAGCTATAGCTTAGGGCCCCACTCTCTTGGGGGCCCCCCCAAAAAAAAATTATAGGAAAAAAACCTGGATGTACATTTCCAAAATATAAGATAAAAAACAAATACAACAAAGCCTACATTCAGCAACAGTGTTTTGTGTTGTGTAGGCTTCTATGATGTAAGTCATGGGCCCCACCTGCTAGCCTGCTCCCTAAAATATCCCTGGTTTGCTCATTTTTATATATAGGGTGCCTACATTCTGCATAAGGGATGTATGTGGCGCTGTGGGTTAAACCACAGAGCCTAGGACTTGCCGATCAGAAGGTCGGCGGTTCGAATCCGCGCGACGGGGTGAGCTCCCATTGCTCGGTCCCTGCTCCTGCCAACCTAGCAGTTCGAAAGCACATCAAAGTGCAAGTAGATAAATAGGTACCGCTCCGGTGGGAAGGTGAACGGCGTTTCTGTGCGCTGCTCTGGTTCGCCAGAAGCGGCTTAGTCCTGCTGGCCACATGACCCGGAAGCTGGACGCCGGCTCCCTCGGCCAATAAAGCAAGATGAGCGCCGCAAACTCAGAGTTGGTCACGACTGGACCTAATGGTCAGGGGTCCCTTTACCTTTACATTCTGCATGGACTGGTTGGATGGCCACATGTGCAAATGGCTTGAGATACCTATTAGGTCCATCAATTACCATATAGCATCTATTCAACACAAAAGACAGCGACAATTTGTTGTTGACAAAGGACAGCTGGACATAGAAAGGGCCCCGTTACCTTCAGGAGCTTAGGGCAGGCATAGGCAACCTTGACCCTCCAGCTGTTTTGGGACTACAACTCCCATCATCCCTAGCTAACAGGACCAGTGGTCAGGGATGATGGGAGTTGTAGTCCCAAAACATATGGAGGGCCGAAGTTGCCTATGCCTGGCTAACCCTAAATCCGGTCCTGGTCCCATGTTTGAATTTAGGGGAGTGATGCCTGGGAGAAGGGAGATTTGGGATGTGGTGCCACATCTGTGGGAATCTCCCCTGCCAAGGCTTGCCAGCCACCATTTTCATAGAATCACAGAATAGTAGAGGGGACCCTAAGGATCATCTAGTCCAGCCCCCCTTTAGTGTGGGAAGTTGTGGTATCTTTGATGCTGGGCAAACTCCTTGGAGATAATAATAATAATAATAATAATAATAATAATAATAATAATACTTCATTATTTGTACCCCGCCCATCTGGCTGGGTCTCCCTAGCCACTCTGGGCAGCTTCCAACAAACATTAAAAATACATTAAAATGGAGACTTCCAGAGGAACCCGCTCCGCGAAAATCGGGTCTTGCCGCCGCGGCGAAGGCGGAGACCCTTTAAAAATCCCAGGCGGAGGAAGCCTGGAAACGTGGGATTCGGCTGACACCAGGAGCCTACACTCAAGGAAACCCCTTTTTTGGGGATCCGAAGCGACGTGGGGTGAGTGGCGCGGTGTTTTGAATCGACCGCTATTTTTACGGAGTGAAGCCGCACAGCCGTTGCCGGAGAGCGCCGACTTTTTCCTGTGGACAATTGGACTCTAAACAAGTACCCGTGAGTAGAACGGAAAATTGGGCTAAGAAACACTTTAATTTGGCACTCAAGCGGGAAGGTCCTAAACAGGAAGTCCGCCTTCCGCTTTTGTAAATAGTCTGAAGCAAAAATTGTGCAAGCTAAAGTCTGGAAAGTTGTACATAAAGGTTTAAAATTCCTCCTGTTTTAATCATCTAAACCCCTCTTGGAAGCAGGAGTAAAGAGGGGGAATTTTGACTGTTCAAGCCTGCAGGAGAGAGAGTAAAGAAAGATAAATTTCCACCGTCTCAAACCTGGGAACGGGGTGTCAGAGACAAAGATTTTTGGTGAAGCTCATTGACTGTAAATGGAACATCTTTCGACAGATAGTTAAAGAAGAGAAACAAATTGATTCCAATGTTGCCTTTTGCATTTAAAAGAAACAAAAAATCCGAAAAATGAAAGTAATTTTCTTTTGTTGGACCTGCTTTTAAAAGATGGATACAAATAGAAATTGTCTCCTCTAGAGGGAGCCTGTTAAATTGTTGCTGGAGTCGATCTGGGGATTTCACAGCTGTGGAGATTAGGATCGTGGGACCAGACTGTGACCTTGAATAAAAATGTGTTTGGAAGAGGTTTTGGTGCTTGCTTTTTGCAAGACAAGCGCTTTGTTGGAGCAGATGTATGAGAAGATGGATTTGATGACTGTTGCAGTTAAAAATTTTGGACAAACAGCAAATATTTACACAGAAATCATCCAGGAGTCAACCCAAGAACCTGTTTTGATAGGGCAAGTGCAAACGCAGAAGACAATGGAGGAGGCTGCTGTTGAACCTCAAGTAACACAAATGGAGAGACACGAGGCCCTGCAGGAGCATAAGCCGTTGTTGTTGAAGGCTGAATTTGGAGTGGGCCAGGGGGGGTCTGGAGTTGTGGGGCCCCTTAAGTTTGGAGGGACTTTGAAACATGCCTTTAAATATTTTCTGGACTACACTGCTGACTGTGGGGTATGGGACTGTGGGGAATGGGCTGATCTGCTGAGGAGAGACGGAGATATTTTCGAGTTGGAACATCCCCGAGACCTACTCCTCAATGAGAAAGGAAAGAAATTAAGAAAGAGATCTACAAAAGACAAGGCAAAGTGCAGGTACAAACAAGAAGAAGACCTGCAGAAGGGACATGGAAAAGACTTAAGAGCCTCGGACATAAGATTACCAGGTTGATGGACTAGATGGAATGGACAGTAAGGACTGACATAACCCGAGACCAGGAAGAAGAGACGCTGGAGGAAGATTGGAAGAAAACTTTAAAAAAAATTATTTTGGGAATTGGTGTAAAATTAATGAGTATTAGGAAAAATGTTGGAATGAAAATATTTGGCTTTAGTAGAAATGATATTAGGAATTACGTACAAACAAATATTAAGTTTTAAGCTTTAAGGTATTTTATGGTAAGATAAGGTTAAAATAAACTAAGGTAAACTGAATGACAGAATATAGTGAAAGATGGAAAGGATTTGCTGAGTTAATTAATAGGTTAGACTGTTAAGACAAACTACTCAATAAAAATTGAGAAAGATGGAAAGAATTTGCTGAAATAAATAACTAAACTAGAATACAAAAAGGGAGGTGTGAGGAGGTCGATGAAACAAGTAAATGAAAGATAAAGATATGGAATATTGGATGTGTGTTTTTATTGTTATTGTTGCATTGGTTTTTATGGTTTTTTCTCTTTTTTAGGTATTGTTATGTATGTTTTGTTAAACTTTTTTTGTTGTTTTTTACTTTTTTTCTTTCTCTTTAATTTTTGAAACTCCTAATAAATATCATTTAAAAAAAAATACATTAAAATGTCACACATTAAAAACTTCCCTGAGCAGGGCTGCCTTCAGATGTCTTCTAAATGTCAGGTAGTTGTTTATCATCTGCTGGGAGGGTGTTCCACAGGGCGGGTGCCACTACCGAGAAGGCCCTCTGCCTGGTTCCCTGTAACTTGGCTTCTCACAGCGAGGGAACCGCCAGAAGGCCCTCGGCACTGGACCTCAATGTCCGGGCAGAACGATGGAGGTGGAGACGCTCCTTCAGATATACTGGACCGAGGCCATTTAGGGCTTTAAAGGTCAGCACCAACACTTTGAATTGTGCTCGGAAACGTACTGGGAGCCAATGTAGATCTTTCAAGACCGGTGTTATGTGGTCTCTGTGGCCGCTCCCAGTCACCAGTCCAGCTGCCGCATTCTGGATTAGTTGTAGTTTCCGGGTCACCTTCAAAGGTAGCCCCACGTAGAGCGCATTGCAGTAGTCTAAGCGGGAGATAACAAGAGCATGCACCACTCTGGCCAGACAGTCTGTGGGCAGGAAGGGTCTCATCCTGCGTACCAGATGGAGCTGGTAGACAGCTGCCCTGGACACAGAATTGACCTGCGCCTCCATGGACAGCTGTGAGTCCAAAATGACTCCCAGGCTGCGCACCTGGTCCTTCAGGGGCACAGTTACCCCATTCAGGACCAGGGAGTCTCCCACACCCGCCTGCCTCCTGTCGCCCAAAAACAGTACTTCTGTCTTGTCAGGATTCAACCTCAATCTGTTAGCCACCATCCATCCTCCAACTGCCTCCAGACACTCACACAGGACCTTCACCGCCTTCACTGGTTCTGATTTAAAGGAGAGGTAGAGCTGGGTATCATCTGCATACTGATGAACACCCAGCCCAAACCTCCTGATGATCTCTCCCAGCGGCTTCATATAGATATTAAAAAGCATGTTAGATTATCATTAAACCCTTGGATGGGATTATCCGAATTGCTGTTTCTGTTGTTTTATTTTTGTAGTGTTTTTAAATGTTCACCGTGCTTTTTCTCTGTTGCACTGAAGGGGAAACCTGGAAATTGTTGTTAAATTTATACAGTTCTTTTTCCAGGGGGTACGCAAACCCCTAAACATTTTGTGAATCTACGTTTGGCCTCATTGAAGGGCCGTATTTCAATATGAGTAAGAAAATGAGAGTACCCCGGAAAAAAGAAAAGCACTGGATTTATATACCACCCTATACCCGCAGGTCCCAGGGCAGTTCATAACATAAAATCACAATATAAAAACACAAAATGCATAATAAAAACAAGAATGGCCCAATAATTCCCTCCCTCCCCAAAATCTTCTGTAGGGAATAGACACATTAGATACCATCAAAGCATATCTGGCACTGTCTCTTATTAGACATTTTAAAATCTCTCTGATATCTGCATGTGTGTAGGGTCGCTGTTTTTAATGCATTTTTCCTTTTTTACTTGTTTATGACGTTGATTTTATCCTTTAAGCTGCCTTGTTATTTTGTATGAAAGGCACTCCATAATGGTATATTTAATAAATAAATTGGTGCTTTGATAATACTATCATTATTTTATTATAACCAAGACCCTCGGTTCAGCAATATATTTAGTTCCAGCAGTATTTCACTCTTAGTTCCGAAAGGTACACCCCGGAATTATTATTTTTTAAAAAATAATCTTTATTATACATCATTTTACATAGAACTTAACAAACACAATACATTACATATAATACATACCCAACATACCTACATATCCTGCGTGTACAGCACAAATATTAGATTTCTAACTCTTCTCTTTATACTTTCTTGCCAGTTTTAACTGTACGTATTTCCTATTAGTTATTCTACTTTTCCGTACATTTAACTGATCAGATTTTACTATGCCTTCCCTCAGTTTTCAAGATTTAATCCATATCTGCCAGGAGACTTGCATTATCCGTATAATTTTAAAGATTCTTTGAAAGTTAACCATTCTTTATTAAATTCTTGAATAATATTTCCTCTTATTCTCCCTGTTAGTTTTGCAAGTGATTCAACTGAATGATCAAACACTCCGGAATTCTTTGCTGCAGCGAGTTATACAGTTCTCCTCCCCGTTTTTTTTGCAAATAATTTAAATTCCTTCTTTATTTCAGTTGCAGTGTCATGAAAACTACTAGTTGCAAACCTCTCTCTCTCTCTTTTCGCAACTGCTTTTAAAATAGACATCTGTTGCGTGCCAGGTCACTCTTGGACCACAACATCGTCAGTAAGAGGATGTGTAATAATATCGCACTGTATTTATAGAGGACTCCTCATCTCCAAGGATTGCGGTGGCCCGAGTGTGTGCCAGTCACACTGGCAAATGAAGGCTCCGGGCAACGTTGGCGCGATGCCACCCAGGAAGTGGGAGACAGAGGGTCCTGAAGAATAGGGCGGGCATCTGCGTATGTGGGTGGCACTGTGGGTTAAACCACAGAGTCCAGGGCTTGCCAATCAGAAGGTCGGCGGTTCGAATCCCCGCGACGGGGTGAGCTCCCTTTGCTCGGTCCCTGCTCCTGCCAACCTAGCAGTTCGAAAGCACGTCAAAGTGCAAGTAGATAAATAGGAACCGCTCCGGCGGGAAGGTAAACGGCGTTTCCGTGCGCTGCTCTGGTTCGCCAGAAGCGGCTTAGTCCTGCTGGCCACATGACCCGGAAGCTGTACCAATAAAGCGAGATGAGCGCCGCAACCCCAGAGTCGGCCACAACTGGACCTAATGGTCAGGGGTCCCTTTACCTTTTACAGCGTAGCAGAGAGAGCACAGTTTGTGCAGATCCTGAAGACTTTGGCCACCTCATGAGAAGAGAAGACTCCCTGGAAAAGACCCTGATGTTGAGAAAGATGGAGGGCACAAGGAGAAGGGGATGACAGAGGACGAGATGGTGGGACAGTGTTCTCGAAGAGACCAACATGAGTCTGACCAAACTGCAGGAGGCAGTGGAAGACAGGAGTGCCTGGCGTGCTCTGGTCCATGGGGTCACGAAGAGTCGGACACAACTAAAGGACTCAACAGCAATATATTTTAAATGGCCCAACTAGTCCAGCATCCCTGCTCTCACAGTGGCTGAACACTCGCCTGTGGGAAACCCGCCAGCAGGATTCGAACGCAAGACCAACTCTCCCCTTCTAAGGTTTCCAGCAATGGGGGTTCAGAAGCGCTGCTGCCTTCAACTGTGGAAGGCAGGGCATAGCCATTGTGGCTAGGAGCCACCGATAGCCTTCCTTCTCCCCGACGAATTTGTCTAATCCATTTGCCCTCCGGCGACAGGCATTCCAGCCCCGCAGTGACAAGAGGCCCCTGAGCTAAAAATAGGAAGTCCCTCTTGCAGAGGGCTTGGCAGTCGCATGAACATGCATGCGCGTGCACCCATGTGCCAAGGCCTCTCCCCAAAGCAGCACATGAAAATAATTGAAATTTATTTATTTTTTCCAAAAAAAATTATTAGTTTTCACAATATTATAAACAAACAAACAAACGAACACACAAGACAAACAAACACAAATCATAGCCTTATTGAAAATTACACTTATTAACTTTGTTAAGTGACCTCCTCGCTTCCCCTTGGTTGAATTTCATTGCATGTCCTTTTAACGGTTTTCCAAATCCCTATTCTTACGAAATTTAACTTAAACATTAACATCCTTAAATCTTCGCCTTATGGAATTAAACATATTAATTCGTCACTTAACATAAATAAAATCCTAAGCCAACTAAGTATCTGCAAGCTGTTTTCAGTTAATTTAACTTAACAAATTTAACTAGATAATCATTAAATTTATTCCACTCTTCCTGATATTCCTCCTCCTTCTGGTCGCGGACTCTTCCGGTCAGGTCTGCTAGCTCCGAAAAATCCATCATCTTCATCTGCCATTCTTCTGTAGCGTATTTTTTGCTCTCTAAGACTCACTTTTTCCCTCCTAAAAAGTAAGGGGAAATGTGTGTGCGTCTTAGGGAGCGAATGCAGGCTGCGCAGCTATCCCAGAAGCCAGAAAGAGCAAGAGGGATTGCTGCTTTCACTGCGCAGCGATCCCTCTTCCTGTTCTGGCTTCTGAGATTCAGAATATTTTTTTCTCGTTTTCCTCCTCCAAAAACTAGGTGTGTCTTTAGCTAACAAAATACGAGCAGTGGTTGTGGCATACAAAAATAATTTAACATCTTTCTAATAATCCAAATTTAAACTAATAATCCATAATGCCACTGGGCGAGTCTACGCTGCGAAGGCATTTGGAATATTGTGTCCGGGTTCTGGTTGCCTCATTTTGGAAAGGATATCACAGACTTGGAATGGGGCAGCTAAAAGGGTCAAGGAGAGGGAGCGACTCCCCTAGGAGCAAGGGCTAAAAAAAACTGACAAAAGAAAGGACAGATAAGAGGAAATACTTCTTCATGTAGTGCATAGTTAATCTGTGGAACTCATTGCCACAGGAGGCCGTGATGTCCACTGATTTGGATGGATCTAAAAGCATCACCTGGAAAGCCATGGGTTAGAATCGTAGAATTGTAGTTCTCGCATTATAAACCAGGCACAGGCAAACTCGGCCCTCCGGATGTTTTAGGACTACAACTCCCAACATGTCTAGCTAACAGGGCCAGTGGTCAGGGATGATGGGAGTTGTAGTCCCAAAACATCTGGAGGGCCGGACCAGAAGGAGGAGGAGCACCAGGAAGAATGGAAGAATTTCAAAGCCTATTTACTCAAACATGCTAAGATAAATTAAATAGAATCACTTGCAAAAAAATAGATAGGCTAAGGATTTAAATATGTGAAGTCATAGAATAACATGTTTAAAGTTAAGATGAAAAGAGACAAAGATGTTAAGAGGATTAAGTAAATTTTATGAGATTTTATTTTGGAAAGCCGTTACAATGATATATAATGAAATTCAGTCAAGGGAATTTGAGGAAGTCATTTAACAATGTTACTAAGATTGGATCAAGTTCAGCTATGATTTTTGTTTGTTTGTTTAAAATTTTGGAAAGTCAATAAAATTTTTGAAAAGAAAATAAACATCTGGAGGGCTCAGTTTGCCTAGGCCTGTTTCAAACCTTCTTTCCTCCTCTTTCTGTGGTTTGTTAAATTTATTCTTATCATTTCCTGCACATTGAGTTAGAACTATTGTCAAACTATTGAAATGTATATAAATGGAAACTATAAATAAAATTATTATTATTATTTTTAAAAAAGAATCCTAGAATTTTAGATGTGGAAAGGACCCTGAGGGTCATCTAGCCCAGTGTTTCCCAGCCTTGGGCCTCCAGCTGTTTTTGGACTACAACTCCCATCATCCCTAGCTAGCAAGACCAGTGGTCAGGGATGATGGGAATTGTAGTTCAAAAACAGCTGGAGGCCCAAGGTTGGGAAACACTGATCTAGCCCAACCCCCCTGTAGTGCAGGAACGTCTTGTCCAACATGGGGCCCGAACCCATGGTGCTGAGATGAAGAGTCTCGTGCTCTACCCACTGAGCTACCTTGCTTGCCCTGCCCTTAGGATGGGCACGTTGTGGGTGAACATATCAGACGACACAGCGATTCTTCAAACAGCTCTTGTTTATTCACAGGCCAGGACAGAACTGAACTGAAGGGTTCAGTCAGCCTGCTTATATAGAGCTCCATTACAACGTAACTGTAACAACTTTCTAAAACTATCCAATCACTGAACGTCACTTTCGATCCTTCATTTGCATAACTATCTACAGTATCCCCCTGCTGGCCCAGGGTGAGAACTTCAGTACATAACAGGCAGGGACAGTGGCTCTGGCAGATGCTAATTCGACTCCCCCTCTTTCCCCTTTCTCTGACAGAACTGTACAGCTACACAGAAGAGCCAGAGTTTGCCGCCAACCGGAAGTGCTTTGAGGAGGATTTCCAAACACAAGGTATCTTTGAATTTTATTATTGCAGTCCCAGACCAGTTCCGGCTCACTTACAATATCAGGAAAATCATAAAACACAACATAGAATCATAGAGTTGGAAGAGACCCCAAGGGCCATCGAGTCCAACCCCCTGCCAAGCAGGAAACACCATCAGAGCACTCCTGACATGGTTGTCAAGCCTCTGCTTAAAGACCTCCAAAGAAGGAGACTCCACCACACTCCTGGGCAGCAAATTCCACTGTCAAACAGCTCTTACTGTCAGGAAGTTCTTCCTAATGTTTAGGTGGAATCTTCTTTCTTGTAGTTTGGATCCATTGCTCAGTGTCCGCTTCTCTGGAGCAGCAGAAAACAACCTTTCTCCCTCCTCTATGTGACATCCTTTTATATATTTGAACATGGCTATCATATCACCCCTTCACCTCCTCTTCTCCAGGCTAAACATGCCCAGCTCCCTTAGCCGTTCCTCATAAGGCATCGTTTCCAGGCCTTTGACCATTTTGGTTGCCCTCCTCTGGACACGTTCCAGTTTGTCAGTGTCCTTCTTGAACTGTGGTGCCCAGAACTGGACACAGTACTCCAGGTGAGGTCTGACCAGAGCAGAATACAGTGGCACTATTACTTCCCTTGATCTGGATGCTATACTCCTATTGATGCAGCCCAGAATTGCATTGGCTTTTTTAGCTGCCGTGTCACACTGTTGGCTCATGTCAAGTTTGTGGTCAACCAAGACTCCTAGATCCTTTTCACATGTACTGCTCTCAAGCCAGGTGTCACCCATCTTGTATTTGTGCCTCTTATTTTTTTTGCCCCAAAATACAGGATTCATCTTGAATACAGGAATACAGTACATTGAATTGCAGTTGGGTATAACAGAGACAATTCGCATATAGCGGCAGTTAAAAATCTTGATCACTAAAATATAAACTAAAGTTGTCATTTAAAACCTTAATCATTTTGGTAGTACAGCACGTTCCCTAAGTTTTATGGCAGTCGCACAGAATTTGGCCACCCTGAGCGTGATCTCTAGATCCTTGTCCTCTACCAGGAGTTTTAGATATTGAAGTTTGGACCCATTTGGAATGTTTTCTCATTTCTCCTGAAAGTTAATAGCGTTGGAGACAGGCGCAGCTTGCCAGGGAGGGTATGCCACGAGCGAGGAGTCACCGCTGAAAAGGCCCTGCCATGGTTCAGTGCCAACCAGGGAACTCCCAGTGGAGTTAGCTGAATTCCTGGAAAGGGGCTAGGGAAAAGAGAGGGGGGGCCATTTGGCAGTGATGTTCAGACTTTGGTTTTTTGGGTCCTTCCTTTCCCGCAGTGAAGGACAAGCAGTGGTCGGAGCTGGACGTGGCTCAGCAGAAGGCCTATGTGATGCGGCTGCTGGATGGGCTGGAAGTAGTCAACAGAGAGAAGAGGCTGAAAGTCGCCCGGGCGATCCTCTACTTGGCACAAGGTAAGCAAGTCGTCTTGGTCTGGCTGAAAACAGCAGCCCAAATGCAGCGTGCTTTTGGGGCAGAACATTTTCTCTTTAAGAGAAAGAAAATGAAATGTATTATTGAACACAAGCCAAAATCACAGGTACCAGCTGTACTCAGCTTCCCGGAAGGAATAACCCAAACATCAGAAACCTTCTGCCTGCTTCTTTCACGTAGAAAGAAACCTTCCAGAAGCCTCTTGAGCTAAGTAGAATAGGGAAGATCTCTGCACATCACATCAATACTTTCTGTACTAAGAAATGCAAATTGACAGCATCATCTCATGTCTCATGCCCCCCTCCCTTACTGGGTTTTTTCCTCCCCTCCTCTCTGCCTCCCAGGGGTCTTTGGGGAGTGCGACACAGAGGCAGACGTCCTCCGTTGGTCCCGGCACAACAACTTCCTCCTGTACCAGATGGGGACCTTCACTGCCTTCCTGGAGTTGCTGAACATGGAGATGGCGTAAGATATTCTTCTGAAAACAGGATCTGAAGCTGGCATTTTAGTGCGGGCTCCTTTTGACTCTGTTCCTGGAAATTGCTATTTCAATCTTTTAAAAAATAAATCAGGTGTGCATTGGGGGAGGGGGAGTTCTGCTTCACAAAAACTCATAGACTGACCTGTGGAACTCATTGTGTGGCAAGAGCAAACCGTGCAAGGACTGGGTAGGGGAAGCAGTGGTGGACAACGCATCCGGGGCCCCCCTGGCCGCCGGACGAGGGATTTGAGGATGGAAATATGTTTCAGTGGCAGCAGATCTCTCCAAGATCTGCTTCGACTACTGCAATGCGCTCTACGTGGGGCTACCTTTGAAGGTGACCCGGAAACTACAACTAATCCAGAATGCGGCAGCTAGACTGGTGACTGGGAGTGACCGCCAAGACCACATAACACCGGTCTTGAAAGACCTACATTGGCTCCCAGTACGTTTCCGAGCACAATTCAAAGTGTTGGTGCTGACCTTTAAAGCCCTAAACGGCCTCGGTCCAGTAGACCTGAAGGAGCGTCTCCACTCCCATTGTTCTGCCCGGACACTGAGATCCAGCTCCGAGGGCCTTCTGGCAGTTCCCTCATTGCGAAAAGCCAAGTTACAGGGAACCAGGAAGAGGGCCTTCTTAGTGGTGGCACCCGCCCTGTGGAACGCCCTCCCATCAGATGTCAAAGAGAACAACAACTACCAGACTTTTAGACGACATCTGAAGGCAGCCCTCTTTAGGGAAGCTTTTAATGTTTGATGCATTACTGTATTTTAATATTTTGTTGGAAGTTGCCCAGAGTGGCTGGGGAAGTCCAGCCAGATGGGCGGGGTATTAATAATAATAATAATAATAATAATAATAATAATAATAATAATAATAATTATTATTATTATTATTATTCCCCCAACACACACTCATGAGCAGCCAGATTCAGTAGTCTAGTTGGTGCCCTTGAAGAGAAGGAGCTTGACAAATTATGGAGTGGCTGCTGTCTGGCATAGTTAGGGCATTACATATAAAAGCCCTACTACAGGCTAAAGTAGGGACGCGGGTGGCGCTGTGGGTTAAACCACAGAGCCTAGGACTTGCTGATCAGAAGGTCGGCGGTTCGAATCCCCACAACGGGGTCAGCTCCCGTTGCTCGGTCCCTGCTCCTGCCAACCTAGCAGTTCGAAAGCACGTCAAAGTGCAAGTAGATAAATAGGTACCGCTCTGGCGGGAAGGTAAACGGCGTTTCCGTGTGCTGCTCTGGTTCGCCAGAAGCGGCTTAGTCCTGCTGGCCACATGACCCAGAAGCTGTACGCCGGCTCCCTCGGCCAGTAAAGCGAGATGAGCGCCCCAACCCCAGAGTCGGCCACAACTGGACCTAATGGTCAGGGGTCCCTTTACCTTTACCTTTATTGGCTAAAGTGGGACAGCTGCCTCAGGCGGAAGGTGCCAGGAGGTGAGGAATGGTGCTGTGTCCACACAGAGGCAGGTTAAACTGCCAGTTCAGTTTTGCATGTCAGTCGTGCTTTCCACACTATTTATATTTCGCATGAATATTTATATCCTGCTTTTCCACAAACAGACCCCCTGCTCTGAAAAAAACAGATTTAAGTAAAAAATAACAGCAACAAAGCAAATGCAATTCTAAAACAGCCATAGTTTTATGTGAATTTATGAATCGCTTCCCGCACGGTGAAAAGTCCGGAAGTGATTTATGATAAGGATTAAATGCAGTTTAGAAAATAACTTATACATGTTTAAAATAATAATAAAAAAATCCTTCCAGTAGCACCTTGAAGAAGTGTGCATGCACACGAAAGCTCATACCAAGAACTAACTTAGTTGGTCTTTAAGGTGCTACTGGAATGAATTTTTTGTTTTGTTTTGACTATGGCAGACCAACACGGCTACCTATCTGTAATTGAAACATGTTTAAAATGTAAAGTAAAAATATCCAGTCCCCAGTGTTGCCCAAATGCCCAAGGAAACAAAAAAAAAATCTTTGCCAGGTGTTGGAAACATAAGGAAGTTGGTGCTCTGGGGAGAGCATTCCAGAGACAGG
Organism: Podarcis gaigeae; assembly: GCF_964106915.1. Classification (NCBI taxonomy): domain Eukaryota; kingdom Metazoa; phylum Chordata; class Lepidosauria; order Squamata; family Lacertidae; genus Podarcis; species Podarcis gaigeae. The sequence continues at coordinate 5,030,990 of NC_139686.1, forward strand.
GAGCAGCGGCAGAAAAAGCCCTGTTCTCATTGCCCCCCCACCTGAGACCTCCCTCGGAGATGGCATACAGAGAATGTCCCAGGTGAATTGATGGAGGAAGAAGTGAAAGAAACGATCATTAAATGGTCTCAGGATTTCGGACATACTATCTATCTAGAGCAATGGGAGAAACTCTGGCGAGAGGATATACGATTTACCGCCTCATATACAATTAAAGAAAATTTTATAATGATGTTCTATAGGTGGTACTTAACGCCAGTTAAATTGGCAAAGATACACAAATTAAAATCCAACCTCTGTTGGAGATGTGGTGGAGAATTAGGAACAACAATACATATGTGGTGGAGGTGTGAGGAAATTAATAAATTTTGGATAGTAGTACATGAAAAACTAAAGAAGATGTTGAAAATATCAATAACAAAGAAACCAGAGACATATCTCCTTGGATTGATAGATGATGAGATACCACAGGGGGGGGGGATTTTTCTATATGCAAGTACAGCTGCTAGAATAGTGATTGCTGCTAGGTGGAAGTCACAAACTATACCCACAAAGGAGGAATGGAGTGGAAATGTTTTGATGAATATATGGCAAAATATTGCTCAAAAAAAAGATATGCTAATGTGCCTGGATTAAAATGTGAAGTACTGGATGGAAGACTAATTAGTAAGGAAAGATAATAAGAATATGTAGATGATTTGAGAAGGTTGTAGAATGCAAAGATTATTGTAAATTGTATAATGTGGAGGAAATCGAGTGGGAGGAAGGAGAAAAGAATAATATGATGTGTAATGGTTCTAGGGGTTGCTCGTGCGTAAGTTGCTGCCACTCCTGGCTAGGTTACCTGGCTGAACCCTTTCTGTCCGGACAGACACCCATCCGTGGCTGTCTCAGTCGCTGACAGAATCTGTCAGTGTGGATTTCTTGAACGTCTTCCAGCAAAGAAGTTCTTTGACGCCTAGTCTCCTCCTACTCTCCCTGCGGTGTGGGCAGCGGAGGACCCGTGCTCTCCCCGCTGGTCTCCGGCGAAGAGTCCTGGAGCCTCCTCTCCGATTCCCCCATCTGCCCCCCTTCTCCACCGGTGTTACGCTGATTTCCTTCCCCAGCAGATGGGCTGCCTCTCTCCCTGCTGGGACCCTCTCCGGCATTCCTGTGGAGCCTTCCCTCCGCCTCTGGCTCCGATGGCAGTTCCCTGACATGATGGATTGAGGAAATAAAAATGTAAATGTATGGGGGGATGGGGAGGAAATGGTGTTGGCTTTGGTATATCTGTATTGTAAAGTAATATGTGAAAACCAATAAAATAATTTAAATTAAAAAAAAAAAGATTAGCCCCCCCAAAAAAAGAGAATGCCCCAGGGGTTCACAGGGTTCATGTGGGGCAAGGTGGTCCTAAAGTGAAATGGCCTTTGCTGCTTGCGGCCAGTGATGGGGGCAGTGGTGGTGCAGTGGTTAGAGCGCTGGACTACGACCTGAGGGATCAGAGTTCAAATCCTCCCTCAGCCCCTGAAGCTCACGGGGTGAGCTTGGGCCAGCCCCAGTCTCTCAGCCTCACCTACCTCACAGGGTTGTTATGAGGATTTAATCGGGGAGGTGGAGAATTGCGTTTGCCACCCTGAATTCCTTGGAGGACAGGCGGGATAGAAACTGAAGAAATAATAAATAATTTCCCTGATTGTCATTCTGAGGGCCACCACTAAAAAGGCGCTCTCTCTCTCATACGCTGACTCACTGGGCCTCTGATGGTTTGCATAGAGAAGGATCTCAGAAGCGGTTCGTGGCATGCAGGCAAATTTGGGTGGCAGCGAGGTGGTGATTAAAATTTGGCCGTGCTGGCTCACCCTGTTTGTCAGAAATAATAATTTAAAAATAATTTTAAAAGCTGCCACATTCCGCGATTGTCGTACTTCCCCTCCATCTGCTAGCAGGAGACGGATGCTTTCCCCAAGTCCGGCAATTGCAAGCCATCTGCCAGGGTACAATTAATTGCCAGTGATTCCGCCCCCCACCCCCAATCTAAAGTCTCCAGAAGGAACAATTTGGTGGCATTTGACTCGATCTTTTCTGTGTGTGTATTCCAGCAACAGCCAAGCATCTGGGAGCGCCTTGAGGAAGCCAGCCATCTCCCTAGCTGACAGTACCGAACTCAGGTGGGTCCCTGATGTTGCCCTGGGACTGTCGGTAAACGACCAAGTAAAATTAAAAACAATTAATTGCACATTTATTCAAATTCCAATCAGATGAGCTTGATTCAGCCATCTGCACCTCCAGCACTTCTTGCTACCTCCCTGGCCTCCTAGCAACCTGCCCAGGTAATTGCACTAGCACACCCACCCCCCGGTTTGTTGTTGTTTAGTTGTTTAGTCATGTCCGACTCTTCGTGACCCCCTGGACCAGAGCACGCCAGGCACACCTGTCTTCCACTGCCTCCCACAGTTTGGTCAAACTCAGGTTGGTGTCTTCGAGAACACTGTCCAACCATCTCGTCCTCTGTCGTCCCCTTCTCCTTGTGCCCCCCATCTTTCCCAACATCTGGGTCTTTTCCAGGGAGTCTTCTTTTCTCAGGAGGTGGCCAAAATAATGGAGCCTCAGCTTCAGGATCTGTCCTTCCAGTGAGCACTCAGGGCTGATTTCCTTCAGATTGGATTGGTTTGGTCTTCTTGCAGTCCATGGGACTCTCAAGAATCTCCTCCAGCACCAGAATTCAAAAGCATCCATTCTTCTGCGATCAGCCTTCTTTATGGTCCAGCTCTCACTTCCATACATCACTACTGGGAAAACCATAGCTTGAACCATACGGACCTTTGTTGGCAAGGTGATGTCTCTGCTTTTAAAGATGCTGTCTAGGTTTGTCATTGATTTTCTCCCCAGAAGCAGGCGTCTTTTAATTTCGTGGCTGCTGTCACCATCTGCAGTGATCATGGAGCCCAAGAAAGTAAAATCTCTCACTGCCTCCATTTCTTCCCCTTCTGTTTGCCAGGAGGTGATGGGTCCAGTGGCCATGATCTTCGTTTTTTTGATGTTGAGCTTCAGACCATATTTTGCCCTCTCCTCTTTCAGCCTCATTAAAAGGTTCTTTAATTCCTCCTCACTTCCTGCCATCAAGGTTGTGTCATCTGCATATCTGAGGTTGTTGATATTTCTTCCAGCAATCTTAATTCTGGCTAGGGATTCATCCAGCCCAGCCTTTCGCATGATGAATTCTGCATATAAGTTAAATAAGCAGGGAGACAATATACAGCCTTGTCGTACTCCTTTCCCAATTTTGAACCAATCAGTTGTTCCATACCCAGTAACCGCAGGTAATCCCAGGTACCACTCAGTTTGGGAACCCCTTATGTAGAGAGAGCCTTATTTCCAATCTCCCCCCCCCCCATTTTTTAAAATTGATTTTCACACAAACAAATAAACACAAATAAACACACAAACAGATAAGCAAACAAACGTAAATCATAACCATATTGAAACTAATCCTATTTACATTGTTAAGTGACTTCCTCGTATCCCCCTAGTTGAATGTCAGTGTATATTGTTTTAACGGTTTTCCACATAAAAATTCTTATATCATTAACTTCATCATTTAACATATTTCTTTCTTCTCCATTCAGCATTAAACATATTAATTCGTCACGTTACGTATTTAAATCCCAAGCCTATCTGGTTAACAAGCTTTTTCCAATTAATTTAACTTAATGTATTTAACTAAATAATCATTAAATTTCATCCATTCTTCCTGGTACTCCTCCTCCTGCTGGTCACGGACTCTTCCGGTCAGCTCCGAAAAATCCATCATCTTCATCTGCCATTCTTCCACATTCTTCCAATCTTTTCCCCCAGGGCTTCTTTTTGGCTTTTGGACTTTAGAAGTCCTTGCTGGGAACATTTTTTTCATTGGGGGGCGTCATTCTCTTGGGGTGGGCAATGGGTTCAGGTCCTCTGCTTCGGGACATTGATTTCTCCTCTCTGCTTTCCCGCCAGGGTGTTGTTGAGCGTCATGTACCTCATGGTGGAAGCCATGCGGGTGGAGATGGAGACGGACCCCCCAACGTGGAAGGCCGCCCGCGATACATTCAGGACTGAGCTCAGTAGGTTTTGGTCAATTCTCTGATTGGGCACGGGGGGCTTTCTTCTCCTCCCTCTGTGTAGTCTAGAATTATTACCTTTTTCAAATAAATTTATTTATTTTATTTTATTTCAAATTTTTTAGTTTTAGTTTTCCAAATTCATAACAAACAAATAAAAAGAAAACATCAAAAAGAAAACAAGCAAACATTTATCCTAACTGTAATAATTCCACTTTTGTTCACATTGTTGGGTGTCTTCCTCGAGTCCCCCTGGCTGAGTTTCCATATAAATCATTGTAGCAGTTTTCCAAAACTATTTTCACATAAAATTTACTTAGTGAATTAACATCTTTCTTTCTTTCTTTCTTTCTTTTTCTTTCTTTCTTTCTTTCTTTCTTTGAAACCATAGTATTCTACAACATCACTTATTTAAATCTGGTCGCAGACTCTTCCGGTCAGGTCGGCTAACTCCCAAAAGTCCATCATCTTCATCTGCCATTCCTCCACTGTTGGTACTTCTTGTAATTCCCAATTTTTGGCCTTAAATAAATTTATTTATTCGGTTTTTAATATTAAAATTTTACAGTCGCCTATACAACATAGAAACCAGATTCCAGAGAATCTCCTGGACTTCCCTCCTTCCTTTTGTGGGTCCTATTGGTTTTTTATAGTTTGTTTTTATATATTTTTTTTATAGTAATTTTTATTGAGTTTTCCATATTTATCATATTCACATTCTGTTACATAATTCTGTAACTTAAAGCATTGCTCAAACTGAGCATCGACCTCCTTCCCTCCCTCTTTCTTTCTCCCAAACATCTTTACTAAATTTCTATGGTTTTTAACCTTCTATCTTCTTTTTATATTTCACCTCTTTATATGTCAATCGGTTCCTTATTTTCACATTACAAAACATTTCAACTCAAGCCCACAAACATTTTCGGATGTTTACAATGTGCTTTCACATAAAATACAAATTTGCTCCAGTCCGAGAGGAAATTAAAAAAGAAAGATGTAAATTTGTTTATGTATGCCACAATGGCTGCAAGGATACTTCTGGCTCAGAAATAGAAATTTCAACATTGGAAGAATGGCAGGTCAAGATGGTGGAATACGTAGAGTTGGCAAAGTTGATGGGGAAGATCCGGAATGAACGCGACGAACTGTTTGTGGGTCCTATTGTTAATCATTTCCTCCTACATCTTTTATAATAATCCAAATATTTTACCTCTCTGTTGTATCCAAATTTCACCATTAAACTACGTGTTATTCCAATCCTACTAACAATTTTAACTGTTTGCAATGGTTTTTGAGATAAGTTATAAATTCCCCCCATTCCTTATTGAAATTTTGGTCTTCCTGATTTCTGATTCTTCCAGTCATTTTAGCCATTTCAGCATAATCCATCAACTTGATCTGTCATTCTTCTTTCCATCTCTGAGCCAATAACACCTGTGCAGCTGTAGTCTAATAATAATAATAATAATAATAATAATAATAATAATAATAATAATTTATACCCCGCCCTCCCCAGCCAGAGCTGGGCTCAGGCCAGCTAACACCAATAAAATCAGAGTAAAAACATAATGGGGGGGGGGACCAATTTAAAATACAGGTTAAAATGCAATTTTATAATTTTTATTTATATGCGATTGCATTACGACGCCACAGACCGTTAAAGGCCAAGGGCCTGGTTACAGAGGAACGCTTTTGCCTGGCGACTAAAGATATATAATGATGGTGTCAAGTGAGGCTCCCTGGGGAGAGCATTCCACGAACGGGGAGCCAACACTAAAAAGACCCTTGCATTTAAATGGAAGTCATTTGGAGACCTCATTCGCAAGCAAATAGGAAAATCTAACTGATAACAGCAACATTGGAGAAGCTTTGGGAAGAACATATAAAGAGAACGACTTGTGGATGGTCCAGTACATATCTCTACCACTATTAATAAATAATAATAATAATAAATTTAATTTATACCCGGCCCTCCCCAGCCAAGACCGGGCTCAGGGCGGCTAAGACCAGGTATAAAACAATTGATTAAAATACAACTTAAAAACAAGATTAAAAGACATTAAAATGCAGCCTCATTTCAGTAGAAACTCCAATCAAAAACTTTTTGGGGATGGAAATCTTCACCAAGGCCAGCTATCCAGACTGGTCCTACGTGGGCCGGAAAAAAACCAGGGAAGTCCCCAAATAGGAGTTCCATCACAGAAGGAGAAAGGAAAGAGGAAAGAGGGGAAATCTCCCACTGCTCAGAGATCGCGGTGCATGGAACAATATTCAGGCATAAGCTTTTGTTCGCTGAAGTCCAGTTCATCAACTTTCCATGGCTGGATCCCTTTGAAGGCATGGTGTCCATCTTTGCAGATCTAAGACCGCTTTTAACTAAACCGGGTCACTCATCCAGCGAGGATTTTTGGGCAAATTGGGTTGGTACGATAATGAGTGCAGGCAGGCAAACAAACAAAAAAAGAATTTGGCTCAACTAACCAGGAGGGTAAGACAGACACAGACAAGAGTTAAGCCAAAAACTTTGGCTTCTTATCAAATTATAAGGAACTACTAAGGTGGAGAGATCATTCATGATCACTCAGTGGAAAGAGGTGAGAAAGAAATACAACATTAAAATGCAGCCTCATTTCAGTAGAAACTCAAATTAAAAACTTTTGGGGGATGAAAACGTCAAATCTTCACCAAGGCCAACAATCCAGACTGGTCCTACATGGGCCAGAAAAAAGCCAGGGAAGTCCCCAAATAGGAGTTCCATCACAGAAGGAGAAAGGAAAGAGGGGAAGGGGATCAAGTTGATTCCAAGCCAAAGGCCAGGTAGAACAACTCTTACAGGCCCTGCAGAAAGAAATCAGATCCTGCAGGGTCCTGGTCTCATGAGACAGAGCGTTCCACCAAGTCGGGGCCAGTGTTGAAAAGGCCCTGGCTCTGGTGGAGACTAATCTGACTTCCTTCTTCCTTCCTATTGCATTTGTATTGCATCCATAGCCCTGCAAAAAAAACCCCACACTCGGCCCCTTTTGACTTGTGTCTCCTCACCTCACCCTCCCAGGTTTTCCTCTGCACGGCGAGGAGCCGTTTGCACTCCTGCTCTTCACCATGGTGACCAAGTTCTGCAGCGGACACGCTCCTCACTTCCCCATGAAGAAAGTCTTGCTTTTGCTCTGGAAGGTCCTCGTGGTGAGTGAGATTCTGAGCTTGCCTTTCGACAGGAGCAGCTCTGGCTCAAGCGACGTGTGTTTGTGGCCTTTGGCAAATCACGCCTGCCGTAGGTCTTGAAGAAAAGATGCTCTGTTACGTGCCACCCCGGTCTCTGAGCGGCGAGAGATGTCGGGGGTTCCAGGCACTTACCCAGAGCTCAGCTTCCTTATGTTATAAGAAAAAAACCTGCTCTCTTTCCCTTCTGGGGTACCCAAGAGCCCATATAGAGTCCTTAATGGGTTCCTGCCAACCTAGCAGTTCGAAAGCACGTCAAAGTGCAAGTAGATAAATAGGTACCACTCTGGTGGGAAGGTAAACGACATTTCCGTGGCTTAGTCATGCTGGCCACATGACCTGGAAGCTATACGCTGGCTCCCTCGGCCAGTAAAGTGAGATGAGCGCCACAACCCCAGAGTCGTTCACAACTGGACCTAATGTTTAGGGGTCCCTTTACCTTTACCTATTGGTAGGAGAAAATAACAGAGGCCAACTGGATTAGAAAGGTAAAGGGACCCCTGACCAATAGGTCCAGTCGTGGCCGACTGGGGTTGCAGCGCTCATCTCGCTTTATTGGCCGAGGGAGCCGGTGTACAGCTTCTGGTTCATGTGGCCAGCAGGACTAAGCCGCTTCCGGCGAACCAAAGCAGCGCATGGAAACGCCGTTTACCTTCCCGCTGGAGCGGTACCTATTTATCTACTTGCACTTTGACGTGCTTTTGAACTGCTAGGTTGGCAGGAGCAGGGACAGAGCAACGGGGACTCACCCCGTCGCGGTGATTTGAACCACCAACCTTCTGATCGGCAAGTCCTGGGCTCTGTGGTTTAACCCCCAGCGTCAGCCGCGTCCAACTGGATTATATTGAGAAGCAAAGCAGCTAGTATCTCGCCCATTGGACTGAGTTGCCCAAACCACTCTGGGTGGCTTCCAACATATATAAAAACATAATAAAGCATTGCACATTAAAAAGCTTGCATGATTTTTGCAAGCTTAATTTTGTGGCCGGGGGGCGGCGGCTACAGAATGGTGTGTATTGGAGCTGTCTTTAGAACTTTGTACTTTCCCCAGATGGAGCCAAAAAAAATATATCTCACACCATCAGCAACAGTTGGACAAGACAAGAGTGCAGGAATTGCTTTGTAGAAGCATATCAGTTCAGTCCTGCTGGATTTACTGTTAAATATGCATTTGCTTGTTTATTTGTTCGTTAAATTTGCCATGTCTTTCCAACAAATGGTGCTTTAGGACAAGCAGCGTGGGCTCGTGGCTGACTGGGGCGACTGTGAGCATAAGATGCTGGGTGGAACGGGTCCGCTTTGGCCTGATCCAGAGTCTTCCGATGCTCTGATGACCCCACTGCCTCCAGCTGCTCAGCTCAGGCTGCGTTGTTGAGGACCCACCTGGGACCATAGCTGTCAACCGTCCCTTATTTGGCGGGACACTCCCTTATCCCAGCACCGTGTCCCGCTGCTGTCCCTTATTGATGATGTCCCTTAAATTTCCCAGGTTTCAAAGGAAGCAGCTCCTCTCCCTCCCTCCCTGCCGGCCAGGGAGGAGGGAGGCTCCAGCTGTGTTGCTTGGCTGCGTTTCTCACCCAATAAGGAGTATAAGAACGACTGGGGGGTGGAGCTTGCAAGCTCTTCCCAGTGGAGAGGGGACGGTGGTTTTCCTTGCTGCATCCTCTTTGCCGGGTTGCTGCGCTGTGGGAACCACCACTTGAGGCTTTGTTTGTCTGCTGGCTGGGCTTTGTGCCTTTGGCTGGGAGGGGCTCAGAAGTTGAACATACCTGTGCCTGGAAAATCCCTTATTTTGGCCACTGACCCCTTATTTCCGGGGCTGCTGGTCCCTTATTTTCAAATCTGTAAGTTGACAGCTATGCCTGGGACCAACTCTCTCTCTCTCTCTCTCTCTCTCTCTCTCGCTCTCGCTCTCGCTCTCGCTCTCGCTCTCTCGCCTCTGCAGTTCACCCTGGGAGGCTTTGACTCTCTGCAGGCCATGAAGGTGAAGAAGCGTCAGGAACTGGGCTTGCCCCCCCTGCCAGAGGACAGCATCCAAATCATGCGCAGCATGCGGGCAGCCTCTCCCCCCGCCTACGCCATTGAGCTGGTGGAGCAGCAGCAGCAGAAGCGGGGGCACCGGAGCAGGAGGGTAGGAGATTTGGGGGGGGGGGATCACCTCTCTAAGGCCAGCCAGGACTGGGCAAAACCCAGGCGATACCCATATTTTTCGCTCCATAAGATGCACCTACTTTTTAGAGGAGGAAAACCAGAAAAAAAAAATATTCTGAACGAAACAGTGGATGTTTGATTTTTGTGGTTCATGCTGTGGCCACAGACATGTGATCTGATGGTGAATTTGGGGTGACCCAATGCAAAAATCCTGAGGATCCATGTGGATCCGTGCTTTGGAACCATGTTTTTGCGCCATTGCTGCCCCACGAAACAGTGGGTGCAATATTTTTTGGGTGCAGGCTGTAGCCATGGCCATGCTATGTGATCTGATGGTGAATTTGGGGTGACCCTTATCTCTATTCCGATCCCACTGATCAGCTGTTTCCTTTCAACACTCCCTTCCCTCTTGTTTGCCTTAGTGCCTTTTCCTTAGCTGGAGCAGTTTTTTGCTCCTCCTTTTCTTCTAATTTCTCTCCTTATTGCTTTAGTCTTCCTGTTTCATCCCTTTGCAAGTTTGCTGTCTTTACCTCCCCCCTCCCAGGCAGCCTCCTTTATCTCTAGCGTCCCTTATCTCTCTCCCCGATCGGCAAACAATCCCCTTCCCTCTTTAAAAAAAAAAGCAATGATCTGCTTTTTGTCCCTGGGCAGTTTGGCTCCAGGGACCACGCATTCGCTCCATAAGACACACAGACATTTCCCCTTGCTTTTTAGGAAGAAAAAAATGCATCTTATGGAGCGAAAAATACGGTATATCACTAGCTAAACATTGTGATATACAGTCGTACCTCTGCCTACATATCCCTCTAGATATGTAATCTTTTGGATGTGAACACGGCAAACCCGGAAGTATTTTTCCGGGTTTCGCCGCATGCGCATGTGCAGAAGCGCTAAACTGCGCTGCGCGCATGTGCAGAAATGGTCCTCCGGTTGTGAATTCCTCGGGATGCGGCCAGACCTTTGGAACGGATCCTGTTTGTGTACTGATATATTGCAAAGTCTGGAATCAGGATGGAGCTATGGCTGGCTTCATGGTTTCCCCCACTTTTTTTAAAAAAAATCTCTATTTAAAGTTCAAAAAGTCTGTGATTATACATGCACTAAACATGGTGAGATACAGATAAAAGAGAGAAAAACCTGTATAGAAGGGAAAATAAAGGGGGGGGGGCACCCAAAACTATACTTTACAAGGTTGTTATTCCACTTCACCAGATCTTAACCTATTACAGTATTTGTAAGAATGGATTCCAAATATCATGAATTTGTCTGTGTTTAGATGCAAGTTGTTCATATGTTGCGAGTTTGTTTAAGTCTTCAATCCAGTCTTAGAAGGGAGCTACATTTTTATTTTTTCCAGTTCATCAGTATCAGTCTTTTGCTGTGGTCAGGGCGCAGAAAGTCCACTCATATCGTCCTTTGGAAGGTTCCATCTTCTGGGTATATAACTCAGGAGGATATTTTGCTCTGTAAATGTAAGGCTGTTCCGTGCAGTTCTGTTGGTGGTTTCAGTTACCTTCTGCCAAAAATCTTTCAATATAGGACAATGAAAAAACATGTTTTAGAGAAGCATTATCTCTATTGCATCTTCAACAGTTAGATACCTTGTTGTTGTTGTTTAGTCGTTTAGTCGTGTCCGCCTCTTCATGAACCCCTGGACCAGAGCACGCCAGGCACTCCTGTCTTCCACTGCCTCCCACAGTTTGCTCAAACTCATGTTGGTCTCTTCGAGAACACTGTCCCACCATCTCGTCCTCTGTCGTCCCCTTCGCCTTGTGCCCTCCATCTTTCCCAACATCTTTTCCAGGGAGTCTTCTCTCCTCATGAGGTGGCCAAAGTACTGGAGCCTCAGCTTCAGGATCTGTCCTTCCAGTGAGCACTCAGGGCTGATTTCCTTCAGAATGGATAGGTTTGATCTTCTTGCAGTCCATGGGACTCTCAAGAGTCTCCTCCAGCACCAGAATTCAAAAGCATCCATTCTTTGGTGATCAGCCTTCTTTATGGTCCAGCTCTCACTTCTGTACATCACTACTGGGAAAACCATAGCTTTCACTATACGAACCTTTGTCGGCAAGGTGATGTCTCTGCTTTTTAAGATGCTGTCTAGGTTTGTCATTGCTTTTCTCCCCAGAAGCAGGTGTCTTTTAATTTCGTGACTGCTGTCACCATCTGCAGTGATCATGGAGCCCAAGGAAGTAAAATCTCTCACTGCCTCCATTTCTTCCCCTTCTGTTTGCCAGGAGGTGATGGGACCAGTGGCCATGATCTTCGTTTTTTTGATGTTGAGCTTCAGACTATATGGTCTGAAGGTCTAACCTTAATATACCCAAATTCATCCACCTCTTCCAAACGACCATTTCTTTCCCGATTTTTGCGTAGCGCGCAAAATACACACATCGTGATTCGTGATATATTACCAGGTCAGAGACTATGAAACTGATACCATGATATGGACTTCATTTTGAAGCCAACTCAGGCATAACAGACACATTACCTCCCTTTTAAAAAATGTGTTTGCATCCACTCCCTCCGCTCATTTGAATTAAATGCCTGATTAAAAGTGATTACCTTTCAGCAAAACTCAAAACCTCGGCGAATGTGGGTGTTTTGTAGCTGCCTCAAGAAGTGTTGAGATTTCTGCAGTGCAAACCTATTGCGTGCCTACTCAGAAGTGATGGTTTGAACAATTAGTAGTCTAGAAATAACCTGGAATGAATAAATGAGAAAGAAGTCCCTTTGAGCTGCTCCCAGGTAAGTGGTAGGAAATTGCAGCCTTTGTCAAGGACAGGCTACAAATGTATGGCCACTTTCCTGGAAGTAAAGCCCATTTAACTCAGTGGCATTCCGAATAAATACGCGTAAGATACGGCTGCAAAGTTGTGTTCATTGGTAGAAAGGAAGGCCGTCTTTAATGGTCTATTGTTAAAATGATATTTTTAGAGGAGGCTTATGAAAAAGCCCAAATGACCCCCCTCACCCCTGCTTAAAATGTTGATTTTTCCTATAGCCAGTTAAGTTTCCAAACAAATGTAAAGTTTTAACCTTCTACATCTCAAGGGTTGGATTAGAACTACTAAAACAACAACTCATAAACTTTTTTTTTTTTAAGTTGCTGTTTTGAAGCAAACTTATCTCACCTCTGTTTCCTCCCAACCAAATACAGAGATTAGACTGTTTTTTTTTGGGGGGGGGGGGAGAAATGTTCAGGCTCTGGCTTTGGTGAATCTAGTTGTGGTGCAGCCAGGGAAAATACGTATCCAGGAGTCCGCTATCAGTTTTGCAGCCAGGGACATGTGATAGGACCACCAACTTCTGCTGCCACACCAAGCTTGCAATATTGGATATTGACTTTGCATGCCCGTGGTGGCAGCTTGTGGGGCCCCTGTGTGATCGTAGCAACATCAGAAGGATCTGCTGGATCCCCAGGGGAAGGGAAGATGGGCAGCAGGGCCCTGCGCTGAAATGGTTCCCTTTCGCAAAACTCTGAGCGGGACGTTCCAGCAGAAGTGGTGGAGTGCCACATCTTGCGTTTCTGACACCCAAGGCAGCTGCTTCATCATCGTCTATTATTTATACCCTGCCCATCTGGCTGGGCTTCTCCAGCCACTATGGGCAGCTTCCAACAAAATATTAAAATACAGTAATGCATCAAACATTAAAAGCTTCCCTAAACAGGGCTGCCTTCAGGTGTCTTCTAAAAGTCTGGTAGTTGTTTTTCTCTTTGACATCTGTTGGGAGGGCGTTCCACAGGACGGGAGCCACCACCAAGAAGGCCCTCTGCCTGGTTCCCTGTAACTTGGCTTCCCCACGTAGAGCGCATGGCAGTAGTCCAAGCGGGGGATAACTAGAGTATGCACCACTCTGGTGAGACAATCTGCGGGCAGGTAGGGGCTCATCCTGCGTACCAGGTGGAGCTGGTAAACACCTGCCCTGGACACAGAATTGACCTGAGCCTCCATGGACAGCTGTGAGTCCAAAATGACTCCCAGGCTGTGCACCTGGTCCTTCAGGGGCACAGTTCCCCCATTCAGGACCAGGGGTCCCCCACACCCGCCCGCCTCCTGTCACCCCAAAACATTACTTCTGTCTTGTCAGGATTCAACCTCAATCTGTTAGCCGCCATTCATCCTCCAACCGCCTCCAGACACTCACACAGGACCTTCACTGGTTCTGATTTAAAGAGAGGTAGAGCTGGGTGTCATCTGCATATTGATGAACACCCAGCCCAAACCCCCTGATGATCTCTCCCAGCGGCTGCATGTAGATGTTGAAAAGCATGGGGGAGAGGACATAACCCTGAGGCACCCCACAAGTGAGAGCCCAGGGGTCTGAACACTCATCCCCCAACACTACTTTCTGGACACGGCCCAGGAGAAAGGAGTGGAACCACCGTATAGCAGTCCCCCAGCCGCCATCCATCCCGCCTCATGGGTGGAGCAGCTCTGGAGGCAGCTGTGGATGGGCTACTAAATTCCTCTCTACCAAAACAGTCATTCTCCTCCTTTCACCTTCAGCCTCTGATGAAACAGGACAGCCTCGACATCTACAACGAGAGGGACCCATTCAAGAACGATGAGGTGCTGGTGGATGAGGAGGAGCCTGATGACATTGACAATGGCATCGAAGGGGAGCTGGACCTCTTGGAGCGGGACACTGTCATCCAGGCCGTGTCGGCCCCGCGCCCGCCCGTCGAGAGAGTCTCCTTCCCAAAGGGGCTTCCCTGGGCCCCCAAAGTCAGGTATTCCCACCCCTGGATCCTACCCTTCGGAGCGAGATCCCATCCTGGGGCCTGATCCGTGCAAGTGCTTGGTAGTGGAATGGCTGCAGCAACTCAGGTTGCATCTTTGGAATCTCCCTGCAAGGAGAAAGCTAGCAAAGCAAGGGCGAGCGGGCAGGACTAGTGTGTTTGTCCCTGACGTGGTGGTGGGTTTTTGCTTGGTAAAGGTAAAGGGACCCCTGACCATTAGGTCCAGTCGTGGCCGACTCTGGGGTTGCGGCGCTCATCTCACTTTATTGGCCGAGGGAGTCGGTGTACAGCTTCCAGGTAATGGCCAGCAGGACTAAGCCGCTTCTGGCGAACCAGAGCAGCGCATGGAAATGCCGTTTACCTTCCCACTGGAGTGGTACCTATTTATCTACTTGCACATTGACGTGCTTTCGAACTGCTAGGTTGGCAGGAGCAGGGACCGAGCAACGGGAGCTCACCCCGTTGCGGGGATTCGAACTGCCGACCTTCTGATCGGCAAGTCCTAGGCTCTGTGGTTTAACCCACAGCGCCACCCGCGTCCCTGGTTTTCTGCATGAGAAATTCCTAAATTCTGCTGTGTGGCTAAACCAGCCCTGGGAGAGGGGCATCCTTCAAACTGTGTGCCCATATCCAAATTGTTGCAGTCCACCCCTCAAAAGAAAAAGAACTGGATTTTTCAAAGAGAATAAATAAAACAGGGAACATGGTTGAATCTGAAGTCCCTGAGGCTATTTGGAATGCGATGAGCACTTAATTTGCTTCTGTGCGAGAGCTGTGATGTAGAGAGGCTTGCGTGCTTATTGCGCTTGGCCTACAAACCCATATTCAGAATAAATCCTTTTCACCTCTGTGTGATGCCATCTGAACACAGATCGGCTGGAGGCATAATGTTTCCTCTCAAGCTGCCTAGATATTGGAGAGGGTCGTCGTCGTCCCCCGTCCTTCCCCCTGATGTATGGTGTGCTTTTGTTATATATTCCACCTCTGCCCCCACCTCGCTGCCGCTGCAACATCCTGCTTGTCTTCCAGACAGAAAGACATAGAACATTTCCTGGAGGCGAGCAGAAATAAGTTCATTGGATTCACGCTTGGGCGGTGAGTTATCATTTTGCGTTTGGGGAGAGAAGGGTTGCACTTTGGGGCTGTTTTCGGCTTCTTGAGATGAAGGTTTCTGCTCGACGTTGATCACTGACTGGGCTGCCGGCTGAATGGAGGAGAGACTTGTCTCCTAGGAGCTGGCTTGCATGTTGCAGACTAACAGTGGGTTTGCAACCATGCATGTCAGGGCTCTAATCATAGACATAGCTGTCAACCGTCCCTTATTTGGCGGGGAAGTCCCTTATCCCAGCACCGTGTCCCTTATTGATGATGTCCCGTAAATTTCCCGGGTTTCAAAGGAAGCAGCTCCTCTCCCTCCCTCCCTGCCGGCCAGGAGGAGGGAGGCTCCAGCTGTGTTGCTTGGCTGCGTTGCTCACCCAATAAGGAGTCTAAGGACGACTGGGTGTGGAGCTTGCATGCCTTGTGCTGATCAAATCGGCCACGTTGCCTGGGGACTCGCCTTTGCTCAGCGCTTCCCAGCGGAGAGGTGACGGTGGTTTTCCTTGCTGCATCCCCTTTGCCGGGTTGCTGTGCTGTGGGAACCACCGCTTGAGGCTTCGTTTGGCTGCTGGCTGGGCTTTCTGCCTTTGGCTGGGAGGGGCTCAGAAGTTGAACATACCTGTGCCCGGAAAATCCCTTATTTCCGAGGCTGCTGGTCCCTTATTTTCAAATCTGTAAGTTGACAGCTATGATCTTAGAGGTGGTGCAGCTTGATTGTCAGAAAACTGACCCTTTTGCCCCATGTGGTTTCCCCCAAAAAATAATTCCTTTCAGCAGAGCATTTAGCAGGGCCTGCAAGACGGAGCTGTTCCGCCTGGCCTTTGGTTTGGATGCAGTCTGACCCTTATGTTTCCCTCCCCTTATAGTCTTGATCCATCGGCTACTCATAAAATGAGGCTGCATTTTAAATTGTATTTTAACCTGTATTTTAAATTGGTTCCCCCACCATTATGTTTTTACAGTGATTTTATTGGTGTTAGCTGCCCTGAGCCCGGCTCTGGCCAGGGAGGGTGGGGTATAAATAAAATATTATTATTATTATTATTATTATTATTATTATTATTATTATTATTATTATTATTATATTACTCCAACATGTTATACGTGGGGCGTCAGCCTCGTCAGAACTAGGTGTCCAGGTTGCTCACTGGAGCAAAACGGTTTGAGCATACGGTGGTACCTCAGGTTACATACGCTTCAGGTTACAGACGCTTCAGGTTACAGACTCCGCTAACCCAGAAATAGTACCTCGGGTTAAGAACTTTGCTTCAGGATGAGAACAGAAATTGTGCAGCGGCGGTGCGGCAGCAGCGGGAGGCCCCATTAGCTAAAGTGGTGCTTCAGGTTAAGAACAGTTTCAGGTTAAGAACGGACCTCCGGAACGAATTAAGTACTTAACCTGAGGTACCACTGTACAGTGATAATTCTGCTCCCACTGCATTGGCTGCCAATTAGTTTCTAGGCCCAATTCGACAGCTGGTTTCGCTGTTACAGATTACCATGGCATTTTTCTCTCTCTGCGCTCCTCCAGGAGTGCTTGCACCCCCTTGCCTCCGTGATTGAGGGGGGCCTGGGCCACCCAATGTCATCATGCCGTGCAGCAGACATTTCAGAAAAGGCCCGTTCTGGAGGAGGCACACAAAGAAGGGCCTGTGGTGATGACTGCAGGGTCCAGGTTCAAAATTACTGTGGTACAGTGGGTTTAACATTAAGGACTATCAAAAAGACCAGCAGAGAGGAACTGAGAGAGACTTAAGAGCCTCGGACGTGAGATCTCCAGGCTAAATAGTATATAGAGATTGATGGACATTCGTTGGGGACTGAAACCGGGAAAAGGGTGGGTGGAGTTTGGGAATCCAAAGGGTATATAAATATAATTTGCTTTGTATTTATTTTGTTTTGCTATTTGTATGGAAATTGGGAAAATCGTGGAAGGGAAATTTTGGTCGACTTTAGGAAAAGGGTTTAAGAATAAGTAATGAAGTATAAGTAATGATGTTTAAAATTGGATAAGTTAAAACTGGTTGTCAAATTAAATAAAAATAAGGTTTGCAAAAATAAATTGAGGAAAGGGAAGAAAGAAGGAAAGTAAAATAACAGCATGTTAGAATAAATCACTAACAAAGTGGAGAAATAAGTTAAGGACTTGCTGAGCTGATAATTTAAATTGGAATACAAGAAGGGGAGGTGTGAGGAGGTCTGAGAAACAAGCTAAAAGAAAATAAGTAATTGAAATTTTATGTGTTTTTAATTGTTTTGTCTTAAGTTTTAAGTTTTGTATTTTTGTATTTTTTGCTATTTTTTGTTGTTGTTTATTTTTGTTTTTGTTCTTATATGTTTCTTGAAAATGCCAATAAATATTTATTAAAAAACAAAACAAAATTACAGTGGTACCGCCAGTTATGAACTTAATTCGTTCCGGAGATCCGTTCGTAACCGGAAACTGTTCTTATCCTGAGGCACACTTTTGCTAATGGGGCCTCCCAATCTGGAGTGCGACTTTTGCCCGCATCCCAGCCCAGGGCAAAGTTTGCTACCAGGAGCAGCTACCTCCGGTTAGCGGACCTCGTAACCCGAAGCGTTCACAAGGAGGATGGTTCGTAACCAGAGGTATTACTGTATATGGTATATGCTATATTGTATCTGGTGTATTCATCTGAAGGCAGCCCTGTTTAGAGAAGTTTTTAATGTTCGATGCATTACTGTACAGTGGTACCTCGGGTTACAGACGCTTCAGGTTACAGACGCTTCAGGTTACATACCCCGCAAACACAGAAATAGTACCTCGGGTTAAGAACTTTGCTTCAGGATGAGAACAGAAATCGTGCAGTGGCAGTGCGAGGACCCATTAGCTAAAGTGGTGCTTCAGGTTAGGAACAGTTTCAGGTTAAGAACCTCCGGAACGAATTAAGTACTTAACCCGAGGTACCACCGTATTTTAATATTTTGTTGGAAGCCGCCCAGAGTGGCTGGGGAAGCCCAGCCAGATGGGTGGGGTATAGATAATAATAACAACAATTATTATTATTATTATTATTATTATTATTATTATTATTATTATCATACCATGAGAGCAAAGTCTATTCTGGAAGGTATTTTTTTGGAACCTTCCAGACATTACAAATAAGGGGAATTCATTTAAACGGGCTAATTAAAAAAACTCTACGATACAAAGGGGTATCTAAATTATAAAAATAGTTGGGCATCATTCCCTGATGAGGCCGCAAACGTCAGTAAACAGATGCGCATACAGAGGGCTGAATAGGATAATGTTTTTGAAATTCATGATCTAACAGCCTCTACTTGATGAGAGAGAAAATATGTAACTCATCCAGTAAGAGGAGAGAATCTATTGCAATCCCTGTTTGTTTGAGCTTAAAGGTAATTGCAGAAAACCGTGTCAAATTAGGCGAATCTGTCAGTCAGTTACTAGGCTTTCTGAGTCTGTGTTATATTTATATTTTAACAATGCAAATGGTTGAGAGGTACAGGAACAAACGATGGCTTGCGTGTTTGTTGTTGCATGGTCCACAGCTTAAAAAATAGAAGGTGATGCAAGGTGGAGAAATTGTTATTTGATAGAGAGATCAACTGCACTATGGGTAATTAGATGATGGTTTGACACGAAGCCTCTCATTCCTGCCCCCTATCTCCCCCCTCTCTCTTTCAGGGACACAGATACCTTAGTGGGGTTACCACGCCCCATTCACGAAAGTGTGAAGACCCTAAAACAGGTAAATTCTTTTTTTAATTTTTTTTTATTGATTTTCCATTGAACATACATACATACATACATACATACATACCTTATACAAATAAATCACATATTTATCTAAGCTCTGCCGAGCTTTGGACTTCCCTCCATTCCTTCAGTAAGTATCATATAAATTCTAACATCATGCCTTTTATATGTTTTACTTTATCTACCATACACTGTTAGAGTTATTCTAACTCTGCCAGTGTCTTTAAAGTTTTACAGTTGTCTCTTATATACGTCAAGTATTTACTCCAACTTTCTTGAAACTTCTGTTCATCCTGGTCTCTTAATTTTCCTGATATTTTGGCCATCTCTGCATAATTCATCATTTTAACCTGCCATTCCATAATAGTAGGTATTACATCTGTTTTCCAGTTCTGGGCCAACATAGTTCTTGCTGCCGCCATGGCATATAGAAAGAGGCTTTTTAAAAATTTCCTTTCCTGTCAATCCCAGTAGAAAGGCTTTGGGCTTTTTTAGAAAAGTATATTTAAAGATTTTTTTAAGTTCATTGTAAATTAATTCCCAGAAGCCCTTCACTTTACCACAGGTCCACCACATCTCCCTCCACCTTAAAAGACCTTAAAACAGGTAAATTCTAACTTAGGCGCTTACATGATGGCGCCTCTCTTTCTGATGGTGGGTTTTGTGGGGTGGGGGCTGTTGGGAGAGCGCTCTGGGCTATCTGCAGCCCCCACCCCGAACATCTGAGCGTCCTCCGGTGAGCATAGCTCTGGAAAAGACATCCCCTTCTTCTCCAGGGCCCTCCAGCGACATAAACCAACTTGATTTATGCACACTAGCCTTCTCTCTTGACACAGCGAAAGAAAGAGGCATCGTAGTTCTAAACTACCGTATTTTTCGCTCTATAAGACGCACCAGACCACATGACGCACCTAGTTTTTGAAGGAGGAAAACAAGAAAAAAAATATTCTGAATCTCAGAAGCCAGAACAGCAAGAGGGATCGCTGCACAGTGAAAGCAGCAATCCCTCTTGCTGTTCTGGCTTCTGGGATAGCTGCGCAGCCTGCATTCGCTCCATTAGACGCACACACATTTCCCCTTACTTTTTAGGAGGGGAAAAGTGAGTCTTATAGAGCAAAAAATACAGTCCTATTTATTTACAGAATATTTACAGACAACAGCATTATGGCATCTGTTCTCTCCAGCTCCGAGAACAAACAGAACAGCGTAATAGTGAAATTGCCGTATTTTTTGCTCCATAAGATGCCCTGACCATAAGACGCACCCAGTTTTTACAGGAGGAAAGGGAGAAAACCCTGTTTTTGGAGGATCAGCTCAAAGTTGTGCAGCTTCTTTTGCAAAGGGAAAAAAATCCTGTTTTTGTGGGGTTCAACTCACAGTTCTGCAGCTTCTTTAGGAAAGGAAAGGGAGCTGTTTCTACAGTTTCCAGACAGATAATCTAATCAGCCAGTCTCAAATTGCTGGGGGGGGGGGGGAACTGCCTCCGTCTGCAGAACATTCAAGAATGGAGGCCGGGGCAAGGGGCCAGAAAGGGAGCCAGCGACCGACCACACATTTGCTCCATAACACGCACAGACATTTCCCCTTACTTTTTAGGAGGAAAAAAGTGTGTCTTATGGAGCGAAAAATACGGTACAGGTTCACAGACTCTCACACCGGAAGAGAGATAAGACAGTCGTCCTTTCTCAGGTTCCATTCAGACAGGCGTGTGAAATATAACCAATCACAAAATCAGCATTGGCGAGTATGAAATCCTAACAAGGACTTGTCAGTTGTGCATTAAGTAAAGGTAAAGGGACCCCTGACCATTAGGTCCAGTCGTGACCGACTCTGGCGTTGCGGCCCTCATCTCACTTTATTGGCCGAGGGAGCTGGCGTACAGCTTCCGCGTCATGTGGCCAGCATGACTAAGCCACTTCTGGCGAACCAGAGCAGCGCACGGAAACGCCGTTTACCTTCCCGCTGGAGTGGTACCTATTTATCTACTTGCACTTTGAAATGCTTTCGAACTGTTAGGTTGGCAGGAGCAGGGACCGAGCAACGGGAGCTCACCCCGTCGCGGGGATTCGAACTGCCGACCTTCTGATCGGCAAGTCCTAGGCTCTATGGTTTAACCCACAGCGCCACCCACGTCCCGTCAGTTGTGCATTAGTCCCTCAGTCATTGCTGCCACCGTGAATGAAGATATATTGGGCCAGCTTACATAGAGACTCTCAGCAAAGCCTTTGGAGCCAAGGGATTATGCCTTAGTGTCCTTCCCATAGCTCTTGGTCCTGGAAGACTTTGCCTAGAAGTTCCTGCTAACTGCTCAGAAATGCCTCTACAGTAATTCTTTCTCTGGCCACCTGCTATGGTGGTGCAATGAGAAAGGAACCCGAGGGTGCCCTCCACTCTGGGGGTGTCTAATAATCACCCTTTGGGGCTGCCCACTGGTTTGCCGCTCAAGTTGCCGTGATCTTTTGACTGAAGCCTCCCATTTGCATCTTGTCCCCCAGCATAAATATGTCTCGATCTCCGAAGTGCAGATCAGGAATGAAGAGGAGCTGGAGAAGTGTCCCATGTCTTTGGTAAGCTTCCTTCTGAGTCGGTCTCTTGGGCTGCACCCCAGTTTTTCAGAACAGCAGCGTATACCTGCTCCTAAATCTCGTTCTAATTGACCTGAAAATGTACAAGAGGAAAGTTTCCAAATCTAGAAGGATGTACGGGGCTTTTATTGGACTCACAGCTGTCCATGGAGGCGTAGGTCAATTCAGCCTCATTTTAAAAGCAGCCCATAGATCAAGACCCTAAGGGGAGGGAAACATAAGGGTCAGACCGAGTCCAAACCAAAGGAGGAACAGCTCTGTCTTGCAGGCCCTGTGGAAAGATGTCAAGTCCCGTAGGGCCCTAGTCTCTTGGGACAGAGCGTTCCACCAAGTCGGGGCCAGTACTGAAAAGGCCCTGGCCCTAGTTGAGACCAATCTAACCACCTTGAGACTTGGGACCTCCAAAGTGTTGTCATTTGTGGACCGTAAGGTCCTCTGTGGGGCATACCAGGAGAGGCGTTCCTGTAGGTACGTGGGTCCTAGGCTGCATAGGGATTTAAAGGTCAAAAACAGCACCTGGTTTTGAGTATTGGGCTGCAAGTGGAGCTGCCCTGTACCCCCTTTTGTTTTCTGATTGGTTTGGAAAATGGTGTGACAGCTGCACTTCACAGCCTTCCCTTCCCATCTCTCCCTCCTGTATCCGTCCTGTTGTGCTTCAGGGGGAAGAGGACGTGCAGGAGACGCCCTGCGAAATACTCTACCGGGTGATGCTGTACAACTTGCCACAGTACATGGTGGGTATCATCTGTCTGCATGCAGGAGGGAAAATGAAGATCGGGACCTTAGCAGTGCTGAGACATAGCAATGGGGAAAGGGCATTGGCAAATCATTCGTGTGCCGTTTGCACTGGTGGCCAACTGGATTACATTGACTGATCGCATTCATGTCTCTCCTTTTCTCCAAGCTCGTTGTGGTGTGGCACGGTTCTCTCCCTTTCCCATTTTATCCTCTCAACAGCCCTGTGAAGTA
Source organism: Podarcis gaigeae (assembly GCF_964106915.1). NCBI lineage: Eukaryota > Metazoa > Chordata > Lepidosauria > Squamata > Lacertidae > Podarcis > Podarcis gaigeae. Next base: position 5,053,577 of record NC_139686.1, read on the forward strand.
GTTTAGGTTAAGAGACAGTGACTGCACCTGTAGCATTCCCAAAGCAAGGAAGGATTGGACTCTGATTAATAGAATACACATGGGGCTTGACCAGCAAGATTCTGGGAGGAGGTGCCAATAATAATAATCCCGTCCACCCCTCAGCCCAGGTCGTTTTATTCACAAAAGAACTTTTTACACAGTGTTCGTAAGAACCAATCGGATTTCCTCTGAGCATTTCAAAAACAAACAAACCCACGTGGGACAAAGTCAGATGAGAGAAATTCTTTTAACTACAAAGAAACTATTTCTTACTTGAAGAGGAAAGCAAGAAAGAATGCTTTTAGGAAACCCCGGAGGTCATAAACAGGAGTAAACAGGATGGCAGTATTTACCATCTCTTTGTGAACTCTCTTCCTGGCCCTTAAGATCTATCTGAAGATTAACAAACTACATCAAAGTAGCCTACTATCTTTATGTACTGAGGATGCCTGGGTTCTGATTGGGTAACTTGTTTAACTAATTCACCTCCAGCACTCTCATATGTTAACGTGCCTGATTTGGGGTCTGGGGCGGGTCTTCCCCCCTGCTACAGATAGCACTGCTGAAGATCCTGTTAGCTGCAGCGCCAACTTCCAAAGCCAAGACAGACTCCATCAACATCCTGGCCGACGTCTTACCTGAGGAGATGCCGTAAGTGCTTGACTGATAAATCACCTGCTGGGTGACATCCGTGTCATCTCCCCTGAGCTTGAGCTGGGCAATGGGCGAAGGTCCGTCAGGTTTCTGTGATGGATGTCGCACACTTCTTGCAGATCAACTTTTTGGGAGTCAGGCTTACCCATTTGAAACATGGTCTTTTGGGATGTATATGCGAGTGTCTTTTTCCTTCGTTGTAATGCTGAATCCTCAGAAGGCTGTGGCAGGGTTTACTGTATTTTTTGCTCTATAAGACTCACTTTTTCCCTCCTAAAAAGTAAGGGGGAATGTGTGTGCGTCTTATGGCGTGAATACAGGCTGCGCAGCTATCCCAGAAGCCAGAACAGCAAGAGGGATCGCTGCTTTCACTATGCAGTGATCTCTCTTGCTGTTCTGGCTTCTGAGATTCAGAATATTTTTTTTCTTGTTTTCCTCCTCCAAAAACTAGGTTCGTCTTGTGGTCTGGTGCGTCTTATAGAGTGAAAAATACGGTAATATATATGCCCCTACAGAGCAGCAATAATACCAAATTCATTAGGATTTGCAGACAGCAATAGAAGCTGTAGCAGTGGTTGGCATGTTAGAATATGGCTGCAGTGGACCTTCTGATTGCATTTAGGCTCTGCTAGTACTCTTAAAGGGATGCCGGTGGCGCTGTGGGTTAAACCACAGAGCCTAGGGCTTGCCAATCAGAAGGTCGGCGGTTCAAATCCCCGCGACGGGGTGTACTCCCGTTGCTCGGTCCCTGCTCCTGCCAACCTAGCAGTTTGAAAGCACGTCAAAGTGCAAGTAGATAAATAAGTACCACTCCAGCGGGAAGGTGAACGGCGTTTTCATGCGCTGCTCTGGTTCGCCAGAAGTGGCTTAGTCATGCTGGCCACATGACCCGGAAGCTGTACGCCGGCTCCCTCGGCCAATAAAGCAAGATGAGCGCCGCCACCCCAGAGTCGGTCACGACTGGACCTAATGGTCAGGGGTCCCTTTACCTTTACCTTTAGTACTCTTAAAATCTGTGTACCACCTATGTTCCCACAGGTCTCAGGGCAGTTCACAATTCTCTATCAGTTAATGAGAAAATAAATTACATTTCAAATGAGCAAAATGGAGGGGAATTCTCATGGATGAGGTTTGCCAGTTGTACTAACCTTCCTTTCCGTGGGGTTTTGGTGGGTGACTTTTTTTTTCCTTTCACAAATCATTGGGCAGCCTCGTTTGGTCCCCCTCCTTCCTCACAACCCCACGGCCTCCTTAATTGTCGTTACAAAGAAAGATGGCGAAATGCAACCGTTTGCTTTTAAATAAGAATGTCAGGCATCTTAGCAGGCAGCGTTGCAGTGAACTGCTAGCCTGAAGTAGGAATCACATCAAAGAAAAGAAGTACCTGGGCCTCTGCTTGATTATTCATCTTTTTCATCGTTTTTCTCATCCTCTGACTTCTGGTGTGCCAGAGATGGGGGACCTCAGGCTCAGGGGCCAAATCAGCCATCTAGGTTTGATTTGAGTTTCTATTGAAATGAGGCTGCTTTTTAATGTTGTATTTTACAGTGGTACCTCAGGTTACATACGCTTCAGGTTACATACGCTTCAGGTTACACACTCCGCTAACCCAGAAATAGTGCTTCAGGTTAAGAACTTTGCTTCAGGATGAGAACAGAAATTGTGCTCTAGCAGCAGGAGGCCCCATTAGCTAAAGTGGTGCTTCAGGTTAAGAACAGTTTCATGTTAAGAACGGACCTCTGGAATGAATTAAGTACTCAACCTGAGGTACCACTGTAATCTTGTTTTTAAGTTGTATCTTAATCAGTTGTTTTATATCTGGCGTTAGCCACCCTGAGCCCAGTCTTGGCTGGGGAGGGTGGGGTATAAATAAATTATTATTATTATTATTATTATTATTATTATTATTATTATTATCTCTGATTGGTCTTTGAAACTTTCCCCAGCCCTCACCTTTTGCTGGAGCTGCTTCGCCCCCTCCCTGTGTTGTTGTTTTTTTCCTGGATTTCGAACTGGGGCGACTCTGAGCTGCTTTTAAGTTCTCCCTCCTTTTCCCCACCCCTTTCTGGGTTAGCATCACAGTCCTTCAGAGCATGAAACTGGGGGTCGACGTGAACAGGCACAAAGAGATCATTGTGAAGAGCATCTCGGCCTTGCTGCTCCTGCTCCTGAAGCATTTCAAGCTGAACCACATTTATCAGGTGCGTCTTCGGAGCATTAACAAGGCAGACTTTGGTTCCTTTCCCTCCTAGGTTTCTTAGACTGGTGTTTGCATTTGGGGTTCTCTGTTACAGTGGTGCCTCGCAAGACGAATCAATCCGTTCCGCGAGTCTCTTCGTCTTGCGGTTTTTTCGTCTTGCGAAGCACGGCTATTAGCGGCTTAGCGGCTATTAACGGCTTAGCGGCTTAGCAGCTATTAACGGCTTAGCGGCTTAGCAGCTATTAACGGCTTAGCGGCTTAGCAGCTATTAACGGCTTAGCGGCTATTAACGGCTTAGCGGCTTAGCAGCTATTAACGGCTTAGCGGCTATTAACGGCTTAGCGGCTTAGCAGCTATTAACGGCTTAGCGGCTATTAACGGCTTAGCGGCTATTAGCGGCTTAGCGGCTATTAACGGCTTAGTGGCTAAGTGGCTATTAACGGCTTAGCGGCTATTAGCGGCTTAGTGGCTATTAACAGCTTAGCGGCTATTAACGGCTTAGCGGCTTAGTGGCTATTAACGGCTTGGCGGCTATTAATGGCTTAGCAGCTGTTAAAGGCTTAGCGGCTTAGCAGCTATTAACGGCTTAACGGCTTAGCGGCTATTAACGGCTTAGCGGCTTTAAGAAAAAGGAAACAAACTTGCAAGACGTTTCGTCTTGCAAAGCAAGCCCATAGGGAAAATCGTCTAGCGAAGCGATGCAAAAAACGAAAAACCCTTTCGTCTTGCGCGTTTTTCGTTTTGCGAGGCATTCGTCTTGCGGGGCACCACTGTATCTGTGGTTCTTTTAAGTGTGGTTCTTCAGACTGGTGTTTCGTTTTGCAGGTTATTCCGCAACCTGTCATTGATGCAATAATACTGCGGTAGAGGTGGATATATAGGTGAAACTTGGAAAATTAGAATATCATGGAAAAGTTCATTTATTTCAGTAATTCAACTTAAAAGGTGAAACTATTCTAATATTCTAATTTTCTGAGATTGTTAATTTGGGGTTTTCATCAGCTGTACGCCATGATCATCACAATTATAACAAATAAAGCCTTGACATATCTCGCTTTGCATGTCATGAGTATATTAGTTTCACCTTTTAAGTTGAATTACTGAAATAAATGAACTTTTCCACGATATTCTAATTTTCCGAGTTTCACACACACAATTCTGCTTTATTAGCTGCACTTTGATGCTCCCCCAATATTATCGCATTTTTGCTGTCTGGAGGGGCACTCTTGCACTATTTCACAACAAAAGCAGGAACACCCCCCGGCAGTCACATCTGTGGTATAAAGAGCTGCAAGATGAATGGGGAACAGAGGAATTTACATGATTTCAGGAGGAAGCTATGGGACGTGAACCAAGTGGAAACAAAGCAGTATGACACACACACCCCATGTTCGCTGCCGTAAATAGTATTGAAAGCAGGATTATGTATAACCACTCTCCACTGGTGTACAGAACAAGGGGTGAGTGGGATGGTCTTTCCAGTGTTGTAATATCAGCTTTTGAGCTACCAGGTAGGCTTTTAGGAGCAATGGCCAGCAGTCAGTCCTTGGGACTACAGTTTAGGAAGGCATTTTACTTCCATAAAAGGGTTAGACTGTCAGACCAAAAAGAGTTTTAAGGACATGTTGCAGCTGCCAAGAGGACTGTGCTAAGCCTGAAATGTGGGGAAGGAGAGAAATTGGAAGCTGGAGCCCATCAAGCATAGCTGTCAACCGTCCCTTCTTGGGCGGGAAAGTCCCTTATCCCAGCGCCATGTCCCGCTGCTGTCCCTTATTGATGATGTCCCTTAAATTTCCCAGGTTTCAAAGGAAGCGGCTCCTCTCCCTCCCTCCCTGCCGGCCGGCCAGGGAGGAGGGCGGCTCCAACTGGCTTGCTTGGCTGCGTTGCTCACCCAGTAAGGAGTCTAAGAACGACTGGGGGGTGGAGCTTGCATGCCTTGTGCCGATCAAATCGGCCGCGTTGCCTGGGGACTCGCCTTTGCTCAGCGCTTCCCAGCGGAGAGGTTACGGTGGTTTCTCTTGCTGCATCCCCTTTGCCGGGTTGCTGCGCTGTGGGAACCACCGCTTGAGACTTCGTTTGGCTGCTGGCTGGGCTTTCTGCCTTTGGCTCGAAGGGGCTCAGAAGTCGAACATACCTGTGCTCTGAAAATCCCTTATTTTGGCTGCTGATCCTTTATTTCCGAGGCTGCTGGTCCCTTTTTTTCAAATCTGTAAGTTGACAGCTATGCCATCAAGTGGTCCCATGTGAAACTTTTGACTGTGTGAAGAGACATGCCAAGAAGCAAATATTGGAAGTAGCCGTGGTGTTTGTGTGTGTGTTAGTTAACCCCCTTTCCTGTTTCATGTTCTGCACTCCCTTCTCTCTCCAGTTTGAGTATGTCTCTCAGCACCTGGTGTTTGCCAACTGCATCCCATTGATTCTGAAGTTCTTCAACCAGAATATCATGTCCTACATCACTGCAAAAAACAGGTAGTGCCTGCATGAAAGTTAATTTCCCGTCCCTTCTGGGAACACAAAGGCAATTTTAAACCTGATGCGTTGACATCCGTCTGTAATGGCAGTGAACTGATGCATGTGTGTGTGTCTCTCTCCTTTGATTTACCCTGAAGCATCTCTGCCCTGGAGTATCCCTCCTGCACGGTCCATGAGTTACCAGAACTCAACGCTGAAAGCTTGGTAAGGAGAACGATGATTACTCTTCGCATCCACGTTGCCTGTGGGCTAGGCAAGATACAATGTCGGGGGCCTCCATTTGCTCTCTGTAAAATGGGATTAATAATGCGCTTGCTGGTCGATTACAAAGCCCATATTTATTTATTTTTAAATAATTTTTATTCATTTTAAAACATATTATTTAACAAACATTCCACAAAATTTCACCTCTTATACAATCTTTTTGGACTTCTATCAGCGCCTCTGCGGATCTCCCGTTTTTATAATTTCTTCTGCATTTCTTAAATTCATATTGCCTTTAATTATCACAACTAATATTATCCTTTTCGTTCAATAATGCAATAATACAAATTATTCCCCTTACAAAACTTCCTGCAAACCTACAAATGTAATCTGATCATCACAATTACTTTTCATATAGTCCGTAAATTTTCGCCAATCTTCCGTGAATCTCTGGTCCCTCCGGTTTCGAATTCTTCCTGTTAGTTTATCTAGTTCTGCATAGTCCATCAATTTCATCCTCCTGATTCCAAACCCCATATTAAACCTACCAAACTGCCATAAAATAGTGTGCAACATTTCAAGTTTCCCATAACTCTTAATCAGACTGCCATATTACCAGTACTAACTGGCAGCAGATCTTCAGAATTTCAGGCAGGGAACACGCCTTTAAAAAAAGGGGGGTGCATAGCTGTCAACGTTTCCCTTTTTTTAAGGGAAATTCCCTTATTCCAAATAGGATTCCTCGCAAGAAAAGGGAAAAGTTGACAGCTATGGTGTGGCGTTCTGGGGAAAACGACTTTGACAATCCCTCTTGCCCATAGCCGTCAAGCATCCCTTATTTGGCCGGAAAGTCCCTTATCCCAGCGCCGTGTCCCACCGCTGTCCCTTATTGATGATGTCCCTTAAATTTCCCGGGTTTCAAAGGAAGCAGCTCCTCTCCCTCCCTCCCTGCCGGCCAGGGAGGAGGGAGGCTCCAACTATGTTGCTTGGCTGCGTTGCTCACCCAATAAGGAGTCTAAGAACGACTGGGGGGTGGAGCTTGCATGCCTTGGGCTGATCAAATCGGCCGTGTTGCCTGTGGACTCGCCTTTGCTCAGCGCTTCCCAGCGGAGAGGTGACGGTGGTTTTCCTTTGCCGGGTTGCTGCGCTGTGGGAACCCCCGCTTGAGGCTTCGTTTGGCTGCTGGCTGGGCTTTCTGCCTTTGGCTCAGAGGTTGAACATACCTGTGCTCTGAAAATCCCTTATTTTGGCTGCTGATCCTTTATTTCTGAGGCTGCTGGTCCCTTATTTTCAAATCTGTAAGTTGACAGCTATGCTCCTGCCATTGATCCCAAATGGGTTTTGACTATACATGATTTTGGCTTTGGGTGCGATCCCCAGAGCCTAACCCCTGTGTGAGTTGCAGGCTTACTGTAGTAAGCAAGCAAGATGATTTATGCCTCTGCCTCTTGGAAAAAAATTAGACTTGTTTGTGTGTCTCCACCCCCATCTACACTTGCTAAAGTGCAAACTGGGCTGTGACTGGCAATTTAAAAGGGCTCCATGAGCAGAGGATTTCTCCTGCGCACCGAAATGAATGGGCTGCCTATTTTAAGAGGGTTTGTTGCTGGGGTAGGGATTTCTCTAATTTGAGAGGTACACTTTCCTACTGCCATCAAAGTGCTGTACCCTGAAGCAACAGTGACCTCTAGTGGTTTACTAAGTGAACGGACGGTGGTTAATGATTGCTTTGCTATGCGGCAGGTTTTCTTGGGGCCAAAAGGTAAAGGGACCCCTGACCATTAGGCCCAGTCGTGGACGACTCTGGGGTTGCGGCGCTCATCTCGCTTTATTGGTCGAGGGAGCCGGCGTACAGCTTCTGGGTCATGTGGCCAGCGTGACTAAGCCGCTTCTGGCGAACCAGAGCAGCGCACAGAAACGCCGTTTACCTTCCCGCCGGAGCAGTACCTATTTATCTACTTGCACTTTGACGTGCTTTTGAACTGCTAGGTGGGCAGGAGCAGGGACCGAGCAAAGGGAGCTCACCCCGTCATTGCGGGGATTTGAACCGCTGACCTTCTGATCGGCAAGCCCTAGGCTCAGTGGTTTAACCCACAGCACCACCCACATCCCTTCTTGGGGCCAAACGTCCCACAAAACATCAGTTTTGAGTACCTGTCAAATTAGAGCAATCCCTACCCCAGCAACAAACCCTCTTAAAATAGGCAGCCCATTCATTTTGGAGCGCAGGAGAAATCTTCTGCTCATGGAGCCCTTTTAAATAGCCACTCCCTCGGCCAGTAAAGCGAGATGAGCACGCAACCCCAGAGTCGGCCACGACTGGACCTAATGGTCAGGGGTCCCTTTACTTTTTATAGTATATTATATTTTAAAATGGGGTTTCAGAGTTTTTAGGGGTTTTTGAATGTCGTATGTAGATTTTTCAATTTCATTGTTCTGTATGGGACAATGACAATAAAGATATCATGCCATATCATATTGTATCGTAGCTGTGCCGGGCGCAGGCTGTTTAAAGCTTTATCAGTCCTTACTAGCCTATTCATGTTATCACTGCTTCCTTCCTCCTCGATTGTAGGAAGTGGGGGACAACAACCAGTTCTGTTGGAGGAACCTCTTCTCCTGCATCAACCTTCTGAGGATCCTCAACAAACTGACCAAATGGAAGCATTCCAGGACGATGGTGAGATGCCAGCTGGCTGAACTAGCCTATGTAGATGTTACACACTGAGCCGACGTGCTCCTGCAGTGTGTGTCGTGAGACCAAATATGTAATGAAAGAATGATTCATCTACTCCGGTGTATCTAGAGAACAGAGCGTCAGCTGGCAAATTATGTGACGCCACCCCCAGCAATGCAGATGGCGTCAACTTTCTAAATTTCATGTGGGTTTTAGAAATCCATGTTTCAGATGTCTCTCATTTTTCGATCTCTACAGCCACAGCAGACGCCATAACTTTCCAACAGTTTGACTTCACCTCCTTCACCTTTGTCTCTCGAGGCAGACGGATGCCAATAACAGAAACACATTTTTCAGATGTTCTTTCCCCCCTAATTTTATATATATATATATATATATATATATGCAGGTTTTGGTGTCCTCGGGTGTCTTCCCGTGTAAAAGTTTTACACGGGAAGACACCCGAGGACACCAAAACCTGCATTCCTGTACCCGTGAAAATCTACGAAAGCATATATATATATATATATATATATATATATATATATATATATATACAATTTTTTTAACATATCATTTTCAACAGTAACTAAACCTACCTTGACATCTTTTTTAAATAATATTTTTATTAATTTTAACATATAAATTATAAAATGTACCACAACACTTATTACTTATACGATCTTTTTAGACTTCCGTCTAAACATACTTTTACATCTTATAGGATTTTTTTACTTCAATCACATCTAAAATTTTTCCAATCTATTCACTTAATATACATTTCTTACTTTCACTATTACATTTAAATCTCTAATATCTCTATTATTTCTCTACTTTGCAATGTTTCATATATTTCTCCTTACAAAACTTCTTGTAGTCCTACTAGTGTAATTTGTTGATTACAGTTGCTCTTCAAATAGTTTGTATATTTCTTCCAATCTTCTGTGAATCTCTGGTCCCGCAGGTTTGGAATCCTTCCTGTCATTTTGTCCAATTCTGCAGAGTCCATTAATTTTGTCTGCTATTCTTCTTTTGTCGGAATTTCTTCTTGCTTCCATTTCTGGGCTAACAATACTCTTGCCGCTTTTGTTGCATATAAGAACAATTTAACATACAGTGGTGCCCCGCAAGACGAATGCCTCGCAAGACGGAATACTCGCTAGACGAGAGTTTTCCGTTTTGGAGGTGCTTCGCAAAACGAATTTCCTATGGGCTTGCTTCGCAAGACGAAAATGTCTTGCGAGTTCCTGCGGGTTTTTTTCCCTCCCCCCTTTTTCTAAGCCGCTTATCTGCTTAGCCGCTAAGCCGCTAAAAGCCACTAAAAGCCGCTAATAGTGCTAATAGCGCTAATCCGCTAAGCCGTCAATGGGCTTGCTTCGCAAGACGAAAAAACCGCTAGGCGAAGAGACTCGCAGAACGGATTCTTTTCGTCTTGCAAGGCACCACTGTATTCTCTATTAATATCCTCACCTATAATACCAAGTAAAAATGCTTCTGTTTTTTTTGAATTTTAGAGATTTATTTCATGGGCTTTAAATGTAGAGTGTGTGTGTGTGTGTGTGTGTGTGTGTGTTTTAATGAACCTGTAAAGGTAAAGGTAAAGGGACTCTTGGCCATTAGGTCCAGTCGTGGCCGACTCTGGGGTTGCGGCGCTCATCTCGCTTTATTGGCCGAGGGAGCCGGCGTACAGCTTCCGGGTCATGTGGCCAGCATGACTAAGCCGCTTCTGGAGAACCAGAGCAGTGCATGGAAACGCCGTTTACCTTCCCGCCGGAGTGGTACCTATTTATCTACTTGCACTTTGATGTGCTTTCGAACTGCTAGGTTGGCAGGAGCAGGGACCGAGCAACGGGAGGTCACCACATCGTGGGGATTCGAACCGCCGGCCTTCTGATTGGCAAGTCCTAGGCTCTGTGGTTTACCCACAGCGCCACCCGCGTCCCTTTTCCACTCATATTGAAAGCCTTAAATGTATTGTTTGCCTGTTCCTGCAATCATTAAGACTGTACTCTTAAAAGAAATATATTTTGTTCTGTTGCTTCCTGTTTGCTTTATCGTTAGATGTTGGTGGTCTTCAAGTCTGCGCCTATCCTGAAACGGGCCTTGAAAGTCAAGCAAGCTATGATGCAGCTCTACGTCTTGAAGCTGCTGAAGATCCAGACCAAGTATCTCGGGCGCCAGTGGAGGAAGAGCAACATGAAGACAATGTCCGCCATCTACCAGAAAGTGCGCCATCGCATGAACGACGATTGGGCTTACGGCAACGGTGGGTGTTGCAGATGCCTTCCTTGCCTGGAAGGGCGATGCTGGTCTTGGCTGAGCGTTCTGCGGGCATTCCCCATCTCTCTATCACCCACTGAACATTTGATCTGTCTCTTTCGCTTGCACGGGGCACCAACCACGCTGCCCCTCCAGTTGTTATTGTGTCATAAACCCCATCAGGTGAATGTGGTTTAGCAACTTTCAGGTGAATTGACTTAGCTGGGCTCCTTAATTGCAAATTTTAAGACACAATGTTCTCTCTGCTTATGGAGTGCTCCATTTGGGGTACTTTCCATTGTGACTCCCTGAAGCTGCCTTATTCAGAGTTAATTTGCTCTTCCATTTAGCCTCTGACTGGCAGTGGTCTCCAGGACTTTAGAGATCTGAGGCCTTTCTCAGTACCAACTACCTGAGTTGTCGTAGCTGGAGAATCTAGGGATCAGGACTAGGACCATTGGCATGAAATGCATATACCGTATTTTTCGCTCCATAAGACGCACTTTTTTCCTCCTAAAAAGTAAGGGGGAATGTCTGTGCGTCTTACGGAGCAAATGTGAGGTCCCTGGAGCCGAATTGCCCAGGGGCAAAAAGCAGATCGTGCTTTTTTTTTTTTTTTTAGAAAGAGGGGAGGGGGTGTTGAAACAAAGCCGCTGATCGGCAAGCAATCGGGAGGGAGATAAGGGACTCTAGCTATAAAGGAGGCTGCCTGGGAGGGGGTAGGTAAAAGCACATGGATCCTCAGGATTTTTGCATTGGGTCACCCCAAATTCACCATCAGATCACATAGCATGTCCATGGCTACAGCCTGCACCAAAAAACCACGCATCCACTGTTTTGTGGGGCCACAATGGTGCAAAAACATGGTCACAAAGCATGGATCCACATGGATTCTCAGGATTTTTGCACTGGGCTACCGCAAGCTCCCCGTCAAATCACATATCATGTCTGTGGCCACAGCATGAACCACAAAAATCATACATCCACTGTTTTGTTCAGAATATTTTTTTCTTGTTTTCCTCCTCTAAAAACTAGGTGTGTCTTATGGTCAGGTGCGTCTTATGGAGCGAAAAATACGGTATTCTCTCCAGTAATGATGAAATGACTCATTCTTGGGGCCACTAGGAATCCAAGGATGTCACTCCAAAGACCATATTGACACTATGAGTCTCAATGCTGACAGAGCTGTGGGCTCAGGCCCAACCCAAAAGAGGTTGTTCTGTATTAGCAGAAAGAGCACCTTCCGCTTTTCATCTTGGCTCTCTCTTGTCTTGTTGGCACCTAGATATCGATGCTCGGCCCTGGGACTTCCAAGCTGAAGAATGCACTTTAAGAGCCAATATTGAATCCTTTAACAGCCGGAGGTATGATAAATCCCAGGACTCTGAATTTGCTCCAGTGGACAACTGCTTGCAGAGTGTGTTGGGGCAGCACCTGGACCTTCCTGAAGATTTCCATTACTCTTACGAACTATGGCTGGAGAGAGAAGTGTTCTCACAGCCCATCCGCTGGGAAGAACTATTACGCTATCCGTGATGGCACTGGGAAGCTTAACCTGAACCAAATGCCATCTTGGTCTCTCCAGATATTAGGTGCTGTGTCCTGGGAGAAAGGGCTGATCCTTCTGTGTTTGGGGGTACATGTGTCTGGTAGAAAACTTTTCAGGGTGAGTTGAAATGTTAAACACCTTAAAAATGCCCTCAACTTTGCAAGAATCTTCCCTTTTCTCCCTGACTGCTTCAATCTACTGTACATGGGCCTGCAGGTAGCAACAGAAGTCTTAGTTCTGATCCATTTACACTGATCTATCTTGAATATTATATATTTAAATATCTAACATGGATGAGCTTTCCTTTCCTGCTTGCTTTCATGCGATGGTTGTTGTGTGTGCCAAGTTGTCCAAGACTTGAGTCACTACCATGCACAATTCATGTTTCTAAATATCTCAGCAAATGTGTACCTTTTTAAAAAAAACTTGCAACACTCCATGCAGTTTGCTTCCCTAGAAACTGCAAACTCCACGGTTCATAAAATGCAAGCTGTAGGTGTCAGACTGGCAACCAGCTATATTCCAAAGAGCATCTAGGCATGAAAACTGTTATGAATGGGAGCGATTCTTTTAATAGAAAACAGTGCATACAGAACCAGTTTGGGGCGATCCAATTGCAAATTAAGCAAGTTTCTCCACATCTAGAATGAAAAATTATTTGTTCAATTTTCCTTATGTTGCTTCCATGAGCTCTACTTATTCACGTTGTGAGAAATGTTCTGCTTGTTCACGTTTTAAGGATTTCTTTGTATATCACTAAACCTGCCCCCAAGTGGACCTTCTGTGGGTGTGAGAGATTGGAGAGATTGTTGTGCCAGAAATGAGGCCAAAATTAAACCCTAGACACAGTCTGGAAACACTGAGGTTTACTGCAAAGCTGTGTGTACTTTGTGTGTGCAAAAAGACATTTTAACAGGTATAATGTATAACACAGCAAAGCCTTTTTTTCCTGTAAAATGCAAGTAAGAGGATTTTAGTTCCTTCTTATTCTCTCTACTCCTATATGCATTGGCCAATGTTCTTCCAGGCTACCTCTTAAAGGCACAAAAGCACACTATCAAATTACTCCAATCAATGTCTGTGGAAACATGCAAACATTTTATATAAAGGGGTAGCACATATATTTCACTCCCTGCTAGATGTCTGAATGCCAGAGATTGTTCCATAGTTCACTGGTATGAGTGGGAGCCAGATATCTATCTTGTTGAGGCACCTGCACTCTTTAAATCCCCTTGCAACCTTAAGCTTCCTATTTAATGTGAGAAAACTATAAACACAAGTTCCCAGAATACATGTATTCTCTCTGTTGCTGTGGAGTGAGAACGTTTGTTTCCTAGTGTGCATCGAGACAAAGCATTTTTCAAGGAAATGGCCATATGAAGTCAGTCCAGTTTTTAAGCACAAGTTGTAACCAAGAATAAAAGCTACTCTTCAAGGATATTTGTGCGTGTGTGTTCTTTCACATTGTTCATTTTAAGGATTTGTAAAATGATCACCAGAGATGCATTCAATGGCTGCGCTCGTTTCTCTCTGGTCGGGGACAGAGGGTGGCGCATTGTCATCGCGCCACTCCTTGGTGTGTGGAGTGCCTCAGGGTGCGATTCTCTCCCCGATGCTTTTCAACATCTTTATGCGCCCCCTCGCCCAGCTTGTCCGGAGTTTTGGGCTGGGTTGCCATCAGTATGCCGATGACACCCAACTCTATCTGTTGATGGACGGCCATCCTGACTCGGCCCCAGACACACTGACCAGATGTCTGGAAGCTGTGGCTGGATGGTTACGTGGGAGCCGGTTGAAGTTAAATCCTTCGAAGACAGAGGTCCTCTGGCTGGGACGGAGCGATATGGGATTGGGGGGGCAACTCCCATCTCTTGCGGGGGTGCAATTAGTGCCAGCACTGTCCGTTAAGAGTTTGGGTGTAATCTTCGATGCCTCCCTCTGTATGGAGGTGCAGATTACAGCTATAACAAAGGCGGCATTTTTTCATCTCCGCCAAGCTAAGCAGTTGGTCCCTTACCTCTCTCGCCCTGACCTAGCCACTGTGATCCAGGCGACGGTCACCTCCAGACTGGATTACTGTAACTCGCTCTACGTGGGGCTGCCCTTGAGACTGACCCAGAAACTCCAGCGGGTGCAGAATGCCGCGGCGAGACTCCTTATGGGGTCTTCGCTGCGAGATCACATTCATCCGGTACTATACCAGCTGCACTGGCTCCCGGTGGAGTACAGGATCAGGTTTAAGGTGCTGGTTTTAACCTCTAAAGCCCTATACGGCCTAGGACCCTCGTACCTACGGGACCGCCTCTCCTGGTATGCCCCACAGAGGAACCTACGGTCTTCAAATAAAAACATCCTGAAGGTCCCAGGCCACAGAGAGGTTAGGCTGGCCTCAACCAGAGCCAGGGCTTTTTCGGCCGTGGCCCCGATCTGGTGGAACGCTCTGTCCCAAGAGACAAGGGCCCTGCAGGATGTGACATCTTTCCGCAGGGCCTGCAAGACGGAGCTGTTCCACCAGGCCTTTGGTCAGGGCGCAGCCTGACTCCCTCCTTTGGCAACCTGCACAGAATTTTGCTTAACGGTTGCCATCAATTTGATTTTAATTAATTTTTATAATGAAATGTTTTTAGAATGTTGGATTATTTGATTGTTTGATTATTTGATTGTTTGTTAGCCGCCCTGAGCCCGGCTTCGGCTGGGGAGGGCGGGATATAAATAAAATTTATTATTTATTATTCACATGAACTCAGGAGGGAAGTTTTAAGCCACTGTATAATTTCCAATATGAGTTTTAAATGCTCCAGGGACTAACAAGATATTAGACATGTGGAGTTAGTTCCAGCAGCAAGTCCAACAATAAATGCTAGTATGAATGTGTCATTATTATTATTATTATTATTATTATTATTATTATTAATTTTCACCCCACCCTTCCTCTCAAAGGAGCACAGATAATGAATTAACAGTGCAATCCTACTCTTTTCTCCCCCTCAGAAGTAAACCATATTGAATTCAGTAGAGCTTAATCTCAGATCAATTGAGACGGGGATTTCAGCCTTAGGCTGGCACCATCTCTGATTGCATTTTGGGGCTTCCTTAAACCATACAGCTCAAAGTTGGCCTTTTCAGATAATATAATTTCAGTTACAGTCGTGGTCATGCCGGGCTGGTGCAGCTGCATTGTAGTATATTGCCGTATTATTATTATTATTGGAGAATATTAAGATTTACAAATAACACCCTCACAAAGAAACAGTCAGCTCACACTTACAATAAAAAAAACCCTGTGCAATTGAAAATGTTCTTAAACTTTTAAAAAAGTGGATAATTTAATTGTTTTATTCTTTCTGTAAACCGTTTGGAGGGTTTGGGTTGGGTTGTTTTTTTTTACAGTCAAGCAGTATATCGTTTTTGAAATTGATATTAATATAAGCAGACCGAGTTGGTGTCCTAATGAGATTGATGATTATAAGCTGTATGTTCAAGATCCCAGCTGCGGGATCTTAAGACCACCAAGTAGTAGTAGTAGTAGATGGTGCATGTTTTCTCTCCCATCCTTGCCACCATAACTGTTTGCAGGGTCCACTTGCCCTGGGCCCACCTACAATAATTCCCACACGCCACAGTGTGGCGAATACAATTTTAACTGTGTGCCAATATCCACAGATGTCAAGGATTCCTCCAAGTGAATAGGAAAAGTAATTTCTGAGGGGAGAACAGGCGACACAAGGCA
This sequence comes from Podarcis gaigeae, assembly GCF_964106915.1. Classification (NCBI taxonomy): domain Eukaryota; kingdom Metazoa; phylum Chordata; class Lepidosauria; order Squamata; family Lacertidae; genus Podarcis; species Podarcis gaigeae. Next base: position 5,069,343 of record NC_139686.1, read on the forward strand.
GGCCCTCAATGTTATGTACTGAAGTTCTCACCCTGGGCCAGCAGGGGGATACTGTAGATAGTTATGCAAATGAAGGATCGAAAGTGACGTTCAGTGATTGGATAGTTTTAGAAAGTTGCTACAGTAACGTTGTACTGGAGCTCTATATAAGCAGGCTGACTGAGCCCTTCTGTTTAGTTCTGTTCTGGCCTCAGAATAAACAAGAGCTGTTTGAAGAATTGCTGTGTCGTCTGATATGTTCACCCACAACTTAACACTCAGCATACACCTAAAGAGGCGTGATTACTGTTAAGTTGTGGGTGAACATATCAGACGACACAGCGATTCTTCAAACAGCTCTTGTTTATTCACAGGCCAGAACAGAGCTGAACTGAAGGGTTCAGCCAACCTGCTTATATAGAGCTCAACTACAAAGCAACAGTAACAACTTTCTCTAACTATCCAATCACTGAACATCACTTTCAATTCCTTATTTGCATATGCGGACCTGAGTGAAAACTATCTACAGTATCCCCCTGCTGGCCCAGGGTGAGAACTTCAGTACATAACAATTACATCGCCATATACTGATATATCTTAATCAGTGAGACTCGGGTGAGAGGTGATGTAGAAATGTTTTGTGCAAAAAGGGAATGAATAAAAACTGGGTGCGTGAGCGAGTGTGTGTATTTTATAGGCAGCTTTTGTATCGCTAAAAGCCAATGAAAAACTGAATATACAGTATATGTTATACAATATATAATAGTGTTATGTGTTGAGTTGAATAGGATCCAAATGTAGCAGTCTGATTGGTCCTAGAACAATAGGATTCAGAATGCAGCAGTCTGATTGGTCCTAGAACAATAGGATTCAGAATGCTGCAGTCTGATTGGTCCTAGAACAATAGGATTCAGAATGCAGCAGTCTGATTGGTCCTAGAACAATAGGATTCAGAATGCAGCAGTCTGATTGGTCCTAGAACAATAGGATCCAGGATGCAGCAGTCTGATTGGTCCTCAGGAGCCACCCAATCCAACCCCAGGTGGAAGTGAATCCGCAACCTGATTGGGCTACAGGAGAATCCCGGAATTAGCCAATCATGTGAGGCACATTGTGTAAATGATGTATATAAAGCAGACATTCTGGGGGAACTTCCATTCCTCCTCACCACTATGAGCTGAAATCCATACTCGACTCCGAGTATATACCCAATAGCATAGGCTATCTATCTATCTATCTATCTATCTATCTATCTATCTATCTATCTATCTATCTATCTATCTAATACTATATTTATCTGCTTAAGGAAATCAGCCCTGACATCACCTTGCCAACAAAGGTCCGTATAGTTCAAGCTCTGGTTTTCCCAGTAGTGATGTATGGAAGTGAGAGCTGGACCATAAAGAAGGCTGATCGCCGAAGAATGGATGCTTTTGAATTCTGGTGCTGAAGGAGACTCTTGAGAGTCCCATGGACTGCAAGAAGATCCAACCTCTCCATTCTTAGGGAAATCAGCCCTGAGTGCTCACTGGAAGGACAGATCCTGAAGCTGAGGCTCCAAGACTTTGGCCACCTCATGAGAAGAGAAGACTCCCTGGAAAAGACCCTGATGTTGGGAAAGATGGAGGGCACAAGGAGAAGGGGACGGCAGAGGATGAGATGGTGGGACAGTGTTCTCATGAGTTTGACCAAACTGCGGGAGGCAGTGGAAGACAGGAGTGCCTGGCGTGCTCTGGTCCAGGGGGTCACGAAGAGTTGGACATGACTAAATGACTAAACAACAACAACAACATATTTATCTGATTCTTCTATTTAAGAGAGAATGGGGGAGATTTTCCCGCCCTTTTCCCTCACAGTCGCCTCATGGAGGCAAAGCGCTTATTCGTACAGAAGGGGGAGGGACGCGCGCGGGCGCCACTTTTTCCCGCCTTTTCTCCTCCCTCCTCACCACGGCGTAACACGTCCTCCCGAAACTGCCCCCGGAGTGCGCACGCGCGGCCTCGGGTCTCGCTAGGTTCCGCTCGTTGCCCGGTTACGAAGGAATGACCTCATCGACCCTCCCCTCCTCCTTTCCCCCCCTTTTCCGAACCATGGCAACCGAACTGGACGGCGAGGTAAACAGAAGGCGGCAAGCCCCGCCCCCGAACGGCCAAGCTCCGCCCGGCAAACGGGCAGCGCGAGGCGGCGGCTCCTCCCTCTGGTCCCAGGCGCGGGGGCGCGCGAGCTCCGCTTTGGACGGGTCGGGAGAGGAGGAGCTGCCTTGGCTGGTGAGTCCGCGCGACACGCGTGTAGCCCGGGCGGCACGTGGGAACGCGGACTCGCGTGTTAAGGAAGAGGACGCGTGTCGGCTAGGGAAATGCGTTGCCTGTTAGTGAAGGAAGCGGGGGGGGGGGAGTAGGGGGCGAAGAGAAATGCCCCAACCTTTTAACAGCAGCTGGAGTTATAGACCTGCCCTATGCCCAGAGAGGGTGCTATTAACATATTGAATAAAGGGAAAGGGGTCAGTAAGGAAATTATCCTTTTCTGACCTTCCTTGAGCCTCATTTTTCAGAAAATGAAACTTTTCCTACTCTGTTATACTGAGTTCAGTGAGATACTTCCTGCTTACTCCATCTATGAGCTTCTCCTCAATGGATTTCTCTAATCTCCTTTAAAAGCCACCCAACTGGTAAATTATGGAATGAAATTAAAAGAGATTTGGAGATATGGTCCAACCTAAAACTGTCATCAATGGGCCGGATTTCTGTGATTAAGATGAATGTGCTGTCAAAGATGCTTCAAGCCCTCCCAATTATAGATAATGTGAAATGTTTTAAAGAATGGCAGAAAGCACTATCCAGATTTATCTGGCAGGGGACAAAACCCAGAATTAAATATAAATTACTTAGGGATTCTAAAGAAAGAGGGGGATTTTCCCTGCCAGATTTAAAAATTTATTTTGAAGCTGCTGAACTTTGCTGGATTAAAGAATGGATGCAATTAGAAGAGACAGATCTATTAAATTTGGAGGGATTCAACAATGTGTTTGGTTGACATGCATATTTATGGTATGACAAGGTAAAGGCCCATAATGCAGGTAATCAGGCCTTTCTTTATACAATATGCCCTGATTCCCATCCTCAAAAATGTTCAGGAAAGTCAGATATTGTGTCATCACAACACTGTTATCTTATAACATCTTAGATCATTCCTTTACTGTACTTTCTTTTCTTTTTACATTGTAGGCATTGCCTTTGGAAGTATTAAAAAAATTTATTGCCTTGCATTGAGACTAGACACAATGGTCACCAGCTCAGTCCAGTGAAAGGACATCACTATGGTAATGTATAGTTTCACAAATCCCAGTGCTAACGAGGCACCATTCGTTACTTCTGGGGCAGCAGGAAAAGCGGTTTCTTTTCCAGACCCCTTGGGCTTTCTCTTTATTCATTCTGGGTGGTGCTTCATTATTCTCCCACCCTGACAGTAGCCTGCATTCAATTGTTCTATTTCATTAAAATAACGCATATAACACCAGTGCTTTTTTTTCTTTAAAAAAATGTTTAGGGGTACTTTCATATTGACTCGAGAAAAATCACCATTTTATAGTTCAACTCGGGAAAAATAAATACAGTAAATGGAAAAAGTACAAAGATTCACAAAATGTTTAGGAGTACAGTGGACGCTAGGGTTGCGAACATGATCCGTGTGGGATGCACGTTTGCAACCCGCAGAGGCGCATCTGCGCACATGCGGGTTGCGATTCGGCGCGTCTGCGCATGTGCAAAGCACGATTTAGTGCTTCTGCACATGCGCAACTGCTGAAACCCGGAAGTAACCCAAAAACCACAACCTGTAGCGGCTGTAACCCGAGGTATGACTGTATACATACTCCCCCCACCCCCCAGCACTGTACTGTATAACACCTTTCATTTTGCAAAGAAAGAAAGAAACGTTTTGGCTGCATTCTAGCCCACTGTTGTCAAGGCCAACATTACATTCAATGGGGGATTTATGGCCCTCCAGATGTTATGGGACTCCCAGCTCCCATGAGCGCCAGCCATCGTGGCAAATGGTAAAAGGTGATGGGAGCCGGAGTCCAGCAACCCTTGAAGGCCTTACTTGATGCTATGGGTTGCTGTTCCCCTTCCATCCCCATCCACTGTACTCCTAAACATTTTCTGAATTCCATCCATATGGGCTGCCTTTGAAGACTTCAGCAGCTCCCGGCTAGGAGTAATAATAATAATAATTTATTATTTATAACCCACCCATCTGGCTGAGTCTCCCCAGCCACTCTGGGTGGCTCCCAATCACATGTTAAAAACAATACAGCATTATATATTAAAAACTTCCCTAAACAGAGCTGCCAGTTGTCTTTTAAAAATAGGATAACTGCTTATTTCCTTGACATTTGAAGGGAGGGTGTTCCACAGGGTGGGTGCCACTACCGAGAAGGCCCTCTGTCTGGTTCCTTGTAGCCTCACTTCTCACAGCAAGGGAACCGCCAGAAGGCCCTTGGCGCTGGATCTCAGTGTCTGGGCTGAACGATGGGGGTGGAGACGCTCCTTCAGGTATACAGGAGAGCAACAGGTTCCTGGCCACTGCTGTAGCACCATAAATAACTTTGGATCTGAGTTTCCTAAAGGGCTGTCACTTCCCACCTGAACTGGTCCAAATATTGAGGCTGCTATCCAAACCACACCCCACACCCTTGCAACCAGAGGTAAGTCTGATGGGGCACTGAAGATGGGGGTTTGCCGTCTTTGGAATTCCCTCCATGTTGAGTCATTTTGTTTTTTCATTTGTTTGGTTTCAGGTAGAGATCATGCCCCCCCCCCCAGCTTTAACACTCCAATTTATCCAGCCTGTTGCTTTAATGTTTGGAATTGTTCTTTGATTTCATTGTTTGTTTGCTTAACTAATAATAATAATAATAATAATAATAATAATAATAATAATAATAATAATTTATTATTTATACCCTGCCCATCTGGCTGGGCTTCCCCAGCCACTGTGGGCGGCTTCCAACAAAATATTAAAATACCATAATACATCAGACATTAAAAGCTTCCCTAAACAGAGCTGCCTTCAGATGTCTTCTCAAAGTCTGGTAGTTGTTCTTCTCTTTGACATCTGGTGGGAGGGCGTTCCACAGGGTGGGTGCCACCACCGAGAAGGCCCTCTGTCTGGTTCCCTGTAACTTGGCTTCTTGCAGGGAGGGAACCGCCAGAAGGCCCTCGGAGCTGGACCTCAGTGTCCGGGCAGAACAATAGGGCTGGAGACGCTCCTTCAGATATAGTGGGCCGAGGCCAAGCTGTTGTTGAAGCCTCATTGCCCCAAACAGCAGGTGTACAAGTTTCGGCAGAACTTTGAGACTCTTGATCTCAGGGTCGTGGGTTTGAGTCTCTTGTTGAGCAGGAGATTCCTGCATTGCAGGGGGTTGAACTGGAAGACTCTCACAATCCCTTCCAACTTAACGATTCTATGATTTAAATCAATAGTCATTACCATAAAGGTGTGGTGTGGGGAATGTACCGTATTTTTCGCACCATAGGACGCACCGGACAATAGGACGCACCTTGTTTTAGAGGGGGGAGAACAAGGGAAAAAAATTATTCCGCTCTCTGCCCAGCGCCCCTTCAGCGAAGCGGCAGGAAGCGCTGTGCAGAGAGTGGGAGAATTTCCCCTCTCTTGTTTTCCTGCTCCAAAACAAGGTGCCGTTTAAGGTGCGTTCAGGTGGCTACCTTGGAAGCCTGGAGAGCTAGAGGGGTCAGTGCGCACCGACCCCTCTCGCTCTCCAGGCTTCAGGTTCCTTTCAACCTGCTCTTTGGGGCTGACGGAGGGAAGCGCAGCGGAGAGGCTCCTGCCATAGCCGCGCGTCACCTCTCCAGCTGGGAGAGGGTCTCGAGGGGCTGCTTTAGTCTTGGTTTTTGAAGGGGGAAAAGTGCATCCTATAGAGCGAAAAATACGGTATCTTACAGCATTCTTCCCCACCCCGGGAACCTTTTATGGTGGATGTGAGCATTCTGAGAACCCTCCCCTGACAGTGGGCAGCTTAGTTTCTGGAGCCCAACAGAAGCCCAGTATGATTTTGTTTCCGTAGCCCAGAAAGACTCAATGCTACCTTCAGCTGGTTCCTCCAACCTGCAGACTCTTCCTGCACACACACACACACACACACACACACACACACACACACACACACCATTGTAAGAAGAGGCATTTGTCTCAGTATTTTAATGATGTGAACAAAGGCCATTGCAGAAGGCTACAGGTTCCTGTTGCAAGAAATATTAAGAGACTTGTCGTATTTTTCGCTCTATAGGACACACCCGACCATAAGACGCAAATAGTTTGAGAGGGGGAGAACAAGAGAAAAAAATATTCTCTCCCTCTCTGCGCAGCGCCCCTTCAGCAAAGCGAAACCAGGTGAGCAAGAGGGATCGGTGCGTGCCGATCCCTTTTGCTCTCCTGGATTCAGTGAAAGCAACGCGAAGCCATGGAGCTTGCATTGCCTCCGTAAGACGCACACACATTCCCCCCCCTTTTTTAGGAGGGGAAAAGTGCGTCTTACAGAGCGAAAAATACGGTATTTCCCCTTGTTCTGAATGCACAATTTACTATGTGTTTTGCTGGCTATAGTGATCTAATTCTAGAACTTTCGTTTGAGATGGTTCTTGTTTCCAAGCTGACTCTCCTTCTCCGTTTTTCCTGGCAGGGTGGTGGAGGCAAAGGCAAAGGAAAGGGGAAAGGAAAGGGGAAAGGGAAAGGGAAGAAAGGGAAGAAGGGCGCCGTCGAGGTGGACATCATGAGCCCGGCGGCCATGCTGAACCTCTACTACATCGCCCACAATGCCGCTGCCTGCTTGGAGTTCCGTGGCTTCCCGTGGCCGGGCTCTCCGAAAAAGAAAGGGAAGAAGCGGAAATAGGGACGCAGCAGTGGGAGAAGGCCGCCCCAGTGTTCGCGGTGAGACCCGGAGCCGCGTCACAGGGGAAGGAGACTTTTGCGGGGGCCACGCGAACCCGAGCACAATTCACTCAGGTTTCTTTCTTTGCCATAATCACTGTTGCAGCTGGACTGAAGCAGCTCTGGCTTCCAACGACCAGAAGGAAGTAAACGCTGCTTTGAGATGCCTACCGCAGCGCCGCAGTCTGTTCTTCATTGTTGCAGGAAGTGACTCGCAGAACCTTCCGTGCCGCCTCCTGATCGTGTCTGACGGGGGTGGGCTTTGCGCTAGGGGCCGCCACCGTCTCCAGGGCCCCTGCTTTCCCTTGTGAAAGCTGCACCGCAAGCATGAAATGTGGTTGCGCAAACCAAGCTGCGGCCGCGATGCAGGGGCCTTTCAGGACCCGGGGCGTTTACAGGCTCAATACTACACACACTAGGCAAGTCTGGCCTGACCGTAAAGGCAGGCTGAGAATTTGCCTGGGGAAGGGGTGGGTGGGACCATCCTTTAAGCAGTGCAGAAGCCCAGCGCCTCTGCATCGAGCATGGCCAGCTTCCACAGTGTGCCCCATAATCCTTTTGTGACAGCCCAGGGGATTCTGGGGCAGAGTGTCATTTCCACGCAGGATCCCGCTTAGCTGCGAGGGTATAGATCCAGCATCTTTTATGATTCTAAGAATCCCAGACTTATGTGCTGTACCAGATAGTGCAACGTTTTGTGTGATTTGCTTGGTGAAGAGAAGCTGTTAAGACGCCTGGGACCTGTGTGACGGAGTAGCCGAGGATTAGATCTGCTGGAAAGCAAATTTATACATAAGATCAGGAAGAAACGGGCAACAATTTCTGTAGAGTGGACTGTGAAGTAGAGTGTACGCTGGCTCAGGTGGCATCCTGACAGGCTCAGGTACAGTTTGAGTTTATATAAAGGTAAAGGGACCCCTGACCATTAGGTCCAGTCGTGGCCAACTCTGGGGTTGCGGCGCTCATCTTGCTTTATTGGCTGAGGGAGCCAGCATATAGCTTCTGGGTCATGTGGCCAGCATGAGTAAGCTGCTTCTGGCAAACCAGAGCAGCGCACGGAAACACCGTTCACCTTCCCGCCGGAGTGGTACCTATTTATCTACTTGCACTTTGAAGTGCTTTCGAACTGCTAGGTTGGCAGGAGCAGGGACTGAGCAATGGGAGCTCACCCCGTTGCGGGGATTCGAACCGCCGACCTTCTGATCGGCAACCCCTAGGCTCTGTGGTTTAACCCACAGCGCCACCCGCGTCCTTTTGAACAATATATTAGGGGACAATATATTAGGGTTTAAAGACTGTCTCAAGGCAAATCTTTAAAAATATAGTATAAACACCAACAATTGGGTGTTACCCAAGGTGGCTTTGAAGACACTCGAACTCAGGACGCAAGGGAGAAACATGCTAAGAGGAAGGCACACTTGGCAAATCCACACCGTGATCAACTCCCGCCCGGAAACCAATGTCCCCACTGAGGAAGGACGTGTGGATCCAGAATTGGCCTCCACAGTCACTTACGAACTCATTGTTAAAACCGTGTTTATGGAAGACAATCTTACTCGGCTACGAGTGATCGCCAAAGGAGAAGAAAAAGGGGACATTTTGCTTTGCAAAAAAATTGCGCACATTAGAAAAAAGATTGCATGGAAAGAGATGAATATGAGGAGTAATATGCACTAAAATGCAGGTGAATGTTCATGAGACTTTTTAAAAGTCACAAACTAATGTGGAAATGTGGAGAAGTGCATAGCTGTCAACTTTTCCCTTTTCTTGAGAGGAATCCTATTTGGAATAAGGGAATTTCCCTTTAAAAAAGGGAAACGTTGACAGCTATGGAACTGACAATTGGAAAAATGAGAAATTGACAGGAAACGAAACTGACACGTTCACTCTTCTCTCTCTTATACACACAAACACACGTTGCATCAGTTTCAATGGGACAGTTAAATGCATCCAGATGCAAACAGAATCATCAATTTCTCCCTGATCCTTACAGTCTTTTCTCCCCAGGTTGGTCCTCCCGAACCCGCAGCCAATCCGTCTCAATGGGTGGTCCTCCTTTTACGAGAGAAGGGGAACAAAATCACCTCTCCATGCCATTTGTGACTTTGCGACAGCTTCCCCCACCTTGATCCAAATAACCACCCCTCCCCAAAACCACCCTGTTTTGGGGATTCGAACCGCCAACCTTCTGATCGGCAAGTCCTAAGCTCTGTGGTTTAACCCACAGTGCCGCCCGCATCCCTCTCATATATATATATATATATATATATATATATATATATATATATAATTATTTGCCAGCTGGGTTGGTATTGCTGCCTAAACAGGTCCAGACCTGAAACCTTATCCGCAGCAAAGAAGGATTTGCCACCTGCCTGAGTTTCGGCGTCCTGGTGGGAATGTACCCCCAAGGTGAGGGGGAAGGAACGATGCCAATCTGGAAATCTAACGATGCCTGCAGGCGTGTCTCAGTACTTCTAGAGGCTCACACATCCCGCCAAAGCAGAGGCGTTGCCTTCCCTTAAACTAGTATGGCTTTGTAGACCTGGCTGATGGAGCCCCAGGGCAGGAGCTATCCTTACAGCTGTGCTGTACTGATAAAACTTGGCTCAGGAAGACTAGGAAGCTGGGGGTTGATAGAGAGGGAAGGTGTGGGCTAGCCTTCTTTCTGCAAGGATGTACCGTATTTTTCGCTCTGTAAGACGCACCAGACCACAAGACGTACCTAGTTTATGGAGGAGGAAAATAAGGGGAAAAAATTCTGAATCCCAGAAGGCAGAACAGCAAGAGGGATCGCTGCGCAGTAAAATCAGTAATCCCTCTTGCTGTTCTGGCTTCTGGGATAGCTGCGCAGCCTGCATTCGCTCCATAAGACGCACACACATTTCCCCTTACTTTTTAGGAGGGGAAAAGTGAGTCTTAGAGAGCAATAAATACGGTACACTGTTGGTTTGGAAGCGGGTGTGTATTCACCATTTTATCCACCCTTTCGACCACACCTGACTCTCCATAGTGGCTGTGCTGTTTAGCTTCCGGGAAGTTCAGATTGCTGCTGATGCTGGTCAGTTACTCTTGAACTAACGTACTGCGGACAGCTAAATATGTGTGTGGGTGTGCGCATTCAAATGGTGCTATTTGATATCCCAGTCCATAACATTTCCTTTGTGAAGGAGACATACAGTTTAAGGCTGTGCAGCCAGAAACCTGCAGACGAACCCATTTCTTTTCTTAAATCGTTACCAAGGAATAGGCAAAATATAATGTACAAATGTTTTCCGGTCCAGGCACAGGTAGGAAGAGGACAGCATGTTCATTGCGACTTCCTTGTGAGCACACCCAGGGTGGGCTTCCCACAATCTAGTGTGCAGTGACATGCGCTCGTCCCATTAAACTCTGTGGAGTCTGTGCTGACTTACGGCCATTATATTTCGCCTTCTTCCCTTTAACATCCCAGCTATGTCCCATGTTTACATGTAAAGACACAACCCAAGTTTGTATGCGGCTTTTCCTAGTGTACTTTGAATTCACCCACAAGAAGTTTTGAAATTTTTTTTTACGTCTCCTTTTTGTTTGTGATTCAGGATTACGCAGCAAGCTTTTAGTCTTTTGCACTTTTAGCCTTTTAAGCATGTTTACTGCACCCCTCCATTTTCTGCTGCGTATCCCAGGTTGCTACCTATGACACGTCAACAGCTTGAGCAAGGACACAGGAAATTCCTGGAAATGCAAAGTGCCGATGGGAAAATGCCTGGGTTTTGTTTTTGCTGTTTCTCGAAAGAAACACAGGCAAGCAAAGGGAAGGTTAACAGAAGCAACTGCTGTGCTAAGACACTTGATGAGTTGAGAAGATGGGGAGAGCCGTTGGATGAGGACCAAAGAGAACCTGATTCTGGAAGGTCAAGCACAGGCCTGGAGGGGAATGTCTTCCACTGTCAGTTATATGACAGATTCATGGAAGCAGTCAGTGGCTTGTCAGACCAACAGCTACAGTGGTACCTCGGGTTAAGTACTTAATTCGTTCCGGAGGTCCGTTCTTAACCTGAAACTGTTCTTAACCTGAGGGTACCACTTTAGCTAATGGGGCCTCTCACTGCTGCCGCGCCGCCGGAGCATGATTTCTGTTCTCATCCTGAAGCAAAGTTCCTAACCTGAAGCACTATTTCTGGGTTAGCGGAGTCTGTAACCTGAAGCGTCTGTAACCCGAGGTACTACTGTACTTTAAATGCGTCAGGCATGCTTAAAGTTCTTTCCTTTTTTCCATAGATTTCGACTTCAGAAGAGTTAGGTTGTGGGCACGCCATGCATTTAAAAGGCATGGCTTCCTCCATACAAGCCTGGGAACTGCAGTCTAGTCTTCACAAAACTCTAATTCCCAACCACCTTGGCGAACTACAGTTCCCAGGATTCTTTGGGGGGTGTCATGTGCTTCAGATGCGTGATGCCTGCACAGCCTGAGGCTAAGTGCTTCCTATCACTGTGCTCAGCTCTGGCTCCCGGTGGAGTACAGGGTCAGATTTAAGGTGCTGGTTTTTCATGGCCTAGGACCCTCGTACCCACGAGACTGCCTCTCCCAGTATGCCCCACGGAGGACCTTAAGGTCTATAAACAGCAACACCCTAGAGGTCCCAAGCCCTAAGGAAGTCAGATTAGCCTCAGCCAGAGCCAGGGCCTTTTCAGCACTGGCCCCGACTTGGTGGAACGCTCTGTCTCATGAGACCAGGGCCCTGCGGGATCTGATTTCTTTCCGCAGGGCCTGTAAGACAGAGTTGTTCCGCCTGGCCTTTGGCTTGGAATCAACTTGATCTCCTCCGCCTCTTTCCTTTTTCCTTTCTCCTTCTGCGATGGAACTCCTATTTGGGGACTTCCCTGGCTTTTTTCTGGCCCACGTAGGACCAGTCTGGATAGTTAGCCTTGGTGAAGACTTGATGTTTTCATCTCCCCAAAAGTTTTTGATTTGAGTTTCTGCTGAAATGAGGCTGCATTTTAATGTCTTTTAATATTGTTTTTTAAGTTGAATTTCAATCGTTTTTATACCTGGTGTTAGCTGCCCTGAGCCAGGTCTTGGCTGGGGATGGCAGAGTAATAATAATAATAATAATAATAATAATAATAATAATAATTCCCTCCATCCAGTGCAGGCTGCCTTCTCAGGTCACCCATTCAAAGCTGAAAGAGAGGCAGGATCTGGCCAAAGAGCGGCTTGCCCTTCCCCTTCTATCAAAGTATCAGCCCTTGTCCACAACTAATTCCCCTGCTGAGAGGAATTAGCCTGTTTGAGTTTGGGATTAAGGGAAAGCAGGTGGCTCTGGCGCCAATACATTTTGTTTATTTTCCTTTTGTTTATAGGCTTCCTCCACCCGCTACTCCTCCAGATCCTATAAGGATTTCCCCCTAATGTCCTCCTGGTGTTTACATGGCTTTTTATACAGAAGCAAAAGAAATAAAGGATCACATTGTCACGGGCTGCAATTTGCAAGCCATTTCTTCTGGAGTTGTTGCAAAGCAGTGAGGGTGGTTAGGTTTGGGGTTCCTCTTGGAGTGTGCAGTGCGACTGTTCTTAACCGCTGTCAGGGAACTGACATCGGAGCCAGAAGTGGAGGCAGGGCTCCCAAGCGATGCCGGAGAAGGGCCAAGCAGGGAGAGAGGGAACTCATCGGCTGGGGAAGGAAATCAGCGTAACACCAGGGATAAAGGGGGGCGGATGGGGGAATCGGAGAGGGGGCTCCAGGACTCTTCGCTGGAGACCAGCGGGGAGAGCACAGGTCCTCCGCTACCCACACCCACCCTGCGCAGAAGACTTCCGCGCAGGGAAAGTAATAATAATAATAATAATAATTTATTATTTATACCCCGCCCATCTGGCTGAGTTTCCCCAGCCACTCTGGGCGGCTCTCAATCAGTGTTAAAAACAGTACAGCATTACATATTAAAAACTTCCCTGAACAGGGCTGCCTTAAGATGTCTTCTGAACGTCAGGTAATTCTTTATCTCTTTGACATCTGATGGGAGGGCGTTCCACAGGGCGGGCGCCACTACCGAGAAGGCCCTCTGTCTGGTTCCCTGTAACCTCACTTCTCGCAATGAGGGAACCGCCAGAAGGCCCTCGGCGCTGGATCTCAGTGTCTGGGCTGAACGATGGGGGTGGAGACGCTCCTTCAGGTCTACAGGACCGAGGCCGTTTAGGGCTTTAAAGGTCAGCACCAAAGGTCAGCAAAGTAGGCGGAGACTTGGCGTCAAAGAACTTCTTTGCTGGAAGAAGTTCAAGAAACGCCCACTGACGGATTCTGCCAGCGATTGAGACAGCCACGGATGGGTGGCTGTCCGGACAGAAAGGGTTCACCCAGGTAACCCAGCCAGGTGTGGCGACAACTTACGCACGAGCAACCCCATATAACCATTACAACCGCTTTCAGAGCTATGAACTTTTTTGGAAGGTGGGGGTGGTAAATACCCCAACGGGAAAGTTGATGGGATTGTTATTTGTAGTTAACTTGTTCAGTTTCCAAATCTAAGATAGTTTCTTACTTGTGAGCCTATTTGAAGGCAATGAAACAACCCAAAGTGTCCTTTCTGCCTTGACATTATTCTCCCGCTTTTTCATCCAGTGAGAACATTCTCTTGATAGTTTTCCAAACAACCTGCCTGTTAGTTTTGAGCAGGAGTCAGCAAACATTTTCAGCAGGGGGCTGGTCCACTGTCCCTCAGACCTTGTGGGTGGCCGTACTATATATATTTTTTTGGGGGGGGGGATGAACAAATTCCTATGTCCCACAAATAACCCAGAGATGCATTTTAAATAAAAGCACACATTCTACTCATGTAAAAACACCAGGCAGGCCCCACCAATAACCCAGAGATTCATTTTAAAGAAAAGCACACATTCTACTCATGTAAATACACGCTGATTCGCAGACCGTCCGCAGGCCAGATTTAGCTGGCGATTGGGCCAGATCTGGCCCAGGACTTATTTTGCCTCCCCAAGGTTTTGAGCAACGTTTCCCTTACATTGGCACTTTGCAAACGGCGAAATTAGGCTTGCTGCTGTTTTTCTTGGTTCTGCTCCTGTGTCTTCCAGCAGCAGCATAACACAGGCAAATTTAGCAAGTAGCATGGCCAGGTCAGGAGCTTGCTTTGTGAGAAACGTTTCCCTGACTAAATCTCTGCCCATCAGAGTGGCTGTTGTAGGAGCAGAGAGTTGGTGGGTATGGTTAGCAAGCCTAATTGTTGCAAGCTCCCAGGGGTGTCAGTAAAAAAGCCATTTTGGTATATAAGCAGTACATGCACTGATTAATAAAATAGCAAGGTACCAACGTCATGGGAGTCTCTCCAACTTCCTGCTGGAAGCTAGATCCTCAATTCCTGGTGACGTCAGTGCATCCTCTGAGGGCAACCTGTCCGTAGAGTGTCTGCAAACCTGCTTGAGGCTATCCAAGTCCCTCTGCCTTGTATCTCCATGACCTTTAACGTTGCTGGAATCTATTGTGTGATAGAAAGGATTTACCAGGATCCACTGGAATTATATTCCTACCAACACAACAGGCTGTGAGGATAGCAGCTGTAAAGACTACTGTTCCAGCATACCTGCTTTATTAAACAAACCTGTGTGAATGATTCTCCCTGCACATGTGATGCTAGTGGAGCACATACTCACTGTGGTTCGTAGGAATTTAATTTTAAAATTAGGTATTATAGCCTTCTTGGAGTTCACCGATTGGGTCTGCGTTGCTCCGGGACAGGAGGAAGGAAGTCAAATGACACCGAGGTTGATTCAAAGAAAGAGTTTGTTCTGCTCTCCGGATAGCAGAAGGCCCTTGCGTGATCAAGTCCACAGCAAGTCCAAAGAAATGACAAGTTTCATGCAGTATATATATCCTCCAGGCACCCTCTCCCTCCTTCCAACCATGTCAGCCTATGTACGCAGGTTGACATCACATATGTTCTTGCTCTGGTATTCTTAACCATAAAAGGGTTTCCTTCCTGTACTTCTGACCATAAAAGGATCTTCCTCTTCCTACTCAAATCTGGGAGGAAGAGGTCATCATCTCCGGGAACACACTTCTGGCGTTTTCCCCGGACATCGGCCTGTGCGTCTTTTGTGGTCAGCACATAAGATAAGTTACTGACGTGTCTTCTCTGTTCCCCTAGAAGAACAGCCAGGGTCATCCCTTGCCGTGACTGATAAAGGAGAGAACTTCTTTATGCAGCTGTGTCCTTGTTATGCTTTTGCTCAACAGCTCAGGTTTTACGCATTTTAGAGTACTCTCTTGGAGAAAGAAGAAAAGGAGGGCTTTGAGTCAGTTTTAAACTTACAGTGGTACCTCGCAAGACGAATGCCTCGCAAGACGAAAAACGCGCAAGACGAAAGAGTTTTCCGTTTTTTGAGTCGTTCCGCAAGACGAATTTCCCTATGGGCTGTTTCCTTTTTCTTAAAGCCGCTAAGCCGTTAATAGCCGCTAATAGCCGTGCTTCGCAAGACGAAAAAACCGCAAGACGAAGAGACTTGTGGAACGGATTAATTTCGTCTTGCGAGGCACCACTGTACTGCACAGAAACTCCTACAACTTGAGGGAATTTAGCAGAGACTGAATCTCGTTTCTGAAGCAAGGAAGCACCATCTCCTGGGTCCGTTGCCTGCTTCTTCCTTTTTCTGCTGTATGGCACACCTGAAGTTGAGCGTTGAAGGGACTTAAGTGACCCAAGAAGAAACACTCCACTTTACCTGGATCCCTTTCCCCTAAGGGCTTATCTAAGCTAGCCTAATTTCAGAGGGTGGGAGTGCTGTTTTGGTCTACACTGATCCCTTTGGGCGACTGAGACTCAAATGGACAAACAAACAACAACAACACAGAACGACCAGTGTACATTGGTTTAAATATCAGGAAAGCAGTTGCATAATACACAGGATGTTGCAGGTCAGCTGCTCCCCCCCCCCCCCGTTCCTCAAAATGAACCTCCAGGCTGTGTTTTCCCGCCCCCTCCCTCTGGTTTCTCACATCACACCCCCATCGATTATTCATCCAGCTTTCCCTTATGTCTTGATGGCGCCAGAATGCCACCACCCCTTTGTATCGGGTAAATATTGTATTTAGCCACCAATCCGATTCTCATTTGCTTTTAAAGTAGGGTGTTGCAGTCTGTCTCTCCACCTGGGACCAAAATCACACAATCATAGGCTCAAGCAGCTCTGAATCTTTCCCTTTCTGCCTGCTCACCTCTATGCTTGGGACAAGAGTGATGGCATAAACGTAGCTTTCTACGTCCTTTTGTCCACCATCGTTGCCAAGGCACCAGGAATAAAAGCACCAACTTGGGTGCACACAGAACCTGTTGATGATGCAGGCAAGGTACTGTAAATTGCGCTGTGGTCCACACCGCACCAGCTGTAGTGCTTTGAAGCGCAGGGTGCGAGTGAATCCCCCAAGTGTTTTCTTCACAGGAGACTTGGGAGCTGCCTGAGAATCCCCTTGCTAAGCACTTCTGCAAAACGTTAATATTCCCTTTGTTCTGCTATCAGCTGTTCAGGAGGCTGGTTTGCGCTAGGATTAGGATTTATCATCAAGTGTATTTTTGTGTGCAGTGGGAGTGTAAAAACGCAGCTTACTGTATAATCAACACAGGGAAACAACCCCCCCCCCAAAAAAAATCTCACATGCAGCTTTCTCAAGAGCCTTTTCTAAGTGGCACCTCAACCGCCGCTTCCAAACCAGGTCTTTCCTAAAGGAAAGGATGGGTAGAGGATGCCCTGTGGAGCACATGCAGGCAACAACATCAGTCTTCCCCGCTACCTGCAATCCTAGCCCCACTTAGGGTAAAGGGTCCAGTTAGGTCCAGTTGTGACCGACTCTGGGGTTGTGGCGCTCATCTAGCTTTATTGGCCGAGGGAGCCGGCGTACAGCTTCCGGGTCATGTGGCCAGCAGGACTAAGCTGCTTCTGGCGAAACCAGAGCAGCGCATGGAAACGCCTTCCCGCTGGGGTGGTACCTATTTATCTACTTGCACTTTGAGGTGCTTTCGAACTGCTAGGTTGGCAGGAGCAGGGACCAAGCAATGGGAGCTCACCTCGTCGTGGGGATTTGAACCGCCGACCTTCTGATCGGCAAGTCCTAGGCTCTGTGGTTTAACCCACAGCGCCACCCGCGTCCCATCCCCACTTACTTGGGAGTAAACCCAACAGGGCTTACTTCTGACTCAGTTAGGATTGTATACTGTAGTAACACTTCACCAAGTGTCAAGCATCCCAACGCCTTCCTCCCCGAGCTTCGGAAAGGGCAGCATCACACCCACCATGGCAAGTGCATTTGGCATCTACAGACTAAGCCCTAATGAATCCAGTAAGAACCACTCTGATGTAGAAATTGGATTTCCAAGTCCCCTTTCAGCCATGAGCCCCACTGGGCGACTTTAGACCAATCAGTACCTCAGCCTGACCTACACCACAAGGTTGTTGTGAGGGTAATGGGGGGAGAACCGTGACTTGAGGTCCGTAGAGGAAAGGTAGCCTATAAATGTATTAAGTAGTGAAATACAGTAATAAAAAAAATATGCCTAGGCATAACTCCCACCTGGCTCTTAAGATATACTGGGCAAGGCAAATGCCCAGTTTGAAACATAGCTGTCAACGTTTCCCTTTTTTAAGGGAAATTCCCTTATTCCGAATAGGATTCCTCGCAAGAAAAGGGAAAAGTTGACAGCTACGGTCTGACAGGATGCAAGGACCACCAGATGATCACTCTTCTAAGAAGGGAATGCATTGATGGAATGATACCATGTATAAGCTAGACGTGTACAGGAAGTAATACATCAGTGGTGGAATGTAGTGGTGGCACTAGAAGCAACCCTCCTCTGCTGCACACATATAACATGTATGCAACACACACAGTCCATGTGCCAGTGCATTGTTGTGACCAACAAACCTGGCATCAACTATCCACCCACTACTACAACAACCAGAATCTTTAGCATGGGCCAGACTCTGCATTTAACTAAATCAATATCTGCTTTAAGATACTGCAGAAACCAAATTCTTGATGCTTAATAATTAAGTCTGTTGAGAACCTGAGATTTTATTAATGAATGAGGGAAATGTGTTTTCCCCCAAAAACTGGAACACTGGGCTATTTGTATGTGCAAAACTGCCTCCAGGGTGTTTTTCATACATCCACCAACATGTCACACGCTAGGAAATACCACCTTTCTCTCTGCATGCACCCAATTCCTGGAGGCAGCTCCAAACTTCGCTCTCAAATATTTGGATTGTGTGACAGGGAAGTCCCAGCAAGAACTCCCAAGCCCTTGCATTCTGTCAAAGGCATGGCCTGGTGGTTATTACAAGATAGCCTCCCTGCATAATGGGAGGTTTTTCAGAACTCCTGCAAACAAGGATGTGCCAGCCTGTGAATGTTAACAGTCTTTCACAGCTGGATGACGCAAAAAGCCACACACACCTTTTAATGCAAGATTTATTTAATTATAAGCATTGATGAACCATTTAATATTTCAAAAATCTCTAAGCAGTATACAGTATAAGACTTGCAACATAGTCATAATCAAATTGTTAGAGAGCCAGCCTAAGCCCGAGGACAGTCAAGTTTCAAAGTCCATCTCACTTGTCTATCCTACCTTGTAGGATTGTTGTTAGAATTAAAGGAGTGAAGAAACAGCAAAATCCATGTAGGCGATCCTCAGTTCGTTGAAGGAAAGATGGGGTAAAAAAATGTGATCTAATATGAAAGAGAGATGCAGTCTCGTATGACCTGGAACTGGCAACCATAATGTTGTGTACCGATTTTCTGCTACCTTCAGTTGAAATAATTTTGTAATGCTGAAAATACACAGGGATGTTCCTATGAACAGTGGCCCAATTTGCATAAAACGGCATGTGCTGCTTTATATAAATAGATGCAAATTCAGCTCTCCAAGCAAATTAAGGTGTGTGCGTGTTCCACAGCACTTTGCAGCACACCCTACAGTCCAGTATTATTATTATTATATATTTATTCCACCGTCTTGTTCCGTGACAGGGACTCAAGGTGGCTTAAAGATAAAATAGCTGAAAACAATGGGGGGTGTCATTAAAAACAATTAAACATGAATAGAACTTAAGCCATATATATATATATATATATATATATATATATATATATATATGCAGGTTTTGGTGTCCTCGGGTGTCTTCCCGTGTAAAAGTTGGGGTGTCTAGGCGACGTTTCGACGAGGTCTCACTCGTCATCTTCAGGCTGGTGCTTTCGGCTTCTTGTTACTGGAACAGAGCGGGATCTCAATGTTTGAGTTCCTATAAATACTGTAGAGGGGGTGTGGTGTCTAGCCTCCAATGTTCTGGGCAGAGAGGAAGTTCCCAGGCTAGTGTGCCTTTTCTTCTTTTGTTCCTTAATTACTTGAGAGATACCTTGAGTGATTTCTTGAGTGATATCCTGAGTACCACTTAGGTGGGTCATTAGGTGTGGATTAGTTGCTAAAGTCTTTGTGTCTTGACCTCTTGAACTTTGTGAAGAGTTTTCCTGAGAAGATGGCTGTATTGCACTTAGTTGTGCTTTGGCTTGGCTTCGTGTATAGGGGCGAGCTGTGGTTTTGTGGCTTGTGTCAGCCAGATCTGTGTAGGGATTGCAGGGGGGTGCAGCATCCGGAGGTGCCACCATGGATTGGCTACTGGATGGTGTCAGTAATTCATCTGTGGAGAGGGTCTGGGTTTGGGTCTGGTGTGGTTGAATGGTGTTGGCGTTCTGTGTGCCTCTGGATCTGGTGTCAGTTTTTGTGGGGAGGGCTAATTTCCAGATGTCTGGCAAGCGGGATGTGTCGTCACGCTTGTTCATGTTGTGAGGGTGTTTCTCTATCTCGATGGCTTCCATGATTATTCTCTTGTGGTGATGTTCCGTGTTAAAGAGCAATTTGGAATCTGCAAAATTAATTTCGTGTCCTGTTTCTTTCATGTGTTGGAAAAGAGAGGAAGTTTTTTCTTCTTTTTTGACGGCATTCTTGTGTTCTGCGATACGTGCATTTATTCGTCTGTTTGTTTGTCCAATGTACGTGGCTGGGCAGACTTTGCAGGGACAAACAAACAGACGAATAAATGCACGTATCGCAGAACACAAGAATGCCGTCAAAAAAGAAGAAAAAACTTCCTCTCTTTTCCAACACATGAAAGAAACAGGACACGAAATTAATTTTGCAGATTCCAAATTGCTCTTTAACACGGAACATCACCACAAGAGAATAATCATGGAAGCCATCGAGATAGAGAAACACCCTCACAACATGAACAAGCGTGACGACACATCCCGCTTGCCAGACATCTGGAAATTAGCCCTCCCCACAAAAACTGACACCAGATCCAGAGGCACACAGAACGCCAACACCATTCAACCACACCAGACCCAAACCCAGACCCTCTCCACAGATGAATTACTGACACCATCCAGTAGCCAATCCATGGTGGCACCTCCGGATGCTGCACCCCCCTGCAATCCCTACACAGATCTGGCTGACACAAGCCACAAAACCACAGCTCGCCCCTATACACGAAGCCAAGCCAAAGCACAACTAAGTGCAATACAGCCATCTTCTCAGGAAAACTCTTCACAAAGTTCAAGAGGTCAAGACACAAAGACTTTAGCAACTAATCCACACCTAATGACCCACCTAAGTGGTACTCAGGATATCACTCAAGAAATCACTCAAGGTATCTCTCAAGTAATTAAGGAACAAAAGAAGAAAAGGCACACTAGCCTGGGAACTTCCTCTCTGCCCAGAACATTGGAGGCTAGACACCACACCCCCTCTACAGTATTTATAGGAACTCAAACATTGAGATCCCGCTCTGTTCCAGTAACAAGAAGCCGAAAGCACCAGCCTGAAGATGACGAGTGAGACCTCGTCGAAACGTCGCCTAGACACCCCAACTTTTACACGGGAAGACACCCGAGGACACCAAAACCTGCATTCCTGTACCCGTGAAAATCTACGAAAGCATATATATATATATATATATATATATATGCAGGTTTTGGTGTCCTCGGGTGTCTTCCCGCGTAAAAGTTGGGGTGTCTAGGCGACGTTTCGACGAGGTCTCACTCGTCATCTTCAGGCTGGTGCACCAGCCTGAAGATGACGAGTGAGACCTCGTCGAAACGTCGCCTAGACACCCCAACTTTTACACGGGAAGACACCCGAGGACACCAAAACCTGCATTCCTGTACCCGTGAAAATCTACGAAAGCATATATATATATATATATATATATATATATATAAAATCTATTTAAAACATAAAAACAATTGCCATAAAAACAGCACAGCACCACGCCTCTCGTTAAAAGCAGTTGGTTGCCCAAAGCTGGCATTATGTATTTATTTATACCGTACATAAAAATGTAAAAAATAAGTTCTAAAAAAGGCTGGTGGCACAGAGGTGAAGGCCAGGAGACAAATGGCCTCGCCCTCCCATCTTCTTAATCACCCCCACCTCATTAGCCATCTTTTGCCCAGTATTGCTTGAATTGTAGATTGTAAGCCCTTCGGGGCAGAGGCCTGCAATTTTTCCCGAGCCTGCTTTGCGAAGCCACGAGGGTGCCGCTTTAAGTGGCCAATGCTTGACGTCCCATGCCCCTGCTTATCACTGGGCTCTTTACTACCACCACCACCCTCCCTCCTCATTTCAAGGGCCGCCTCCTCCTCCTCAACATGGCGACGGGCGCCCATTGCAGAAAGAGCACCCGAAGACCTTCCCAACATGGCGAGCCTCCCCCCGCCCTCCTCAACATGGCGCCGCCTTCTCTTCCAAGCGGCTAGCGCCCTTCCCATCATGGCGGCCGCACAGCCCGCTCGGTTCGGGGGCGCTTTTGCCAGCCGACCTTCCCAAAATGGCGCCCGTTTGCCTTTTCTCTCTCTCCCCCCCCCAAACTACGCGCCCCTCTTTCCGACCCACGCCGCCAGCTCTCCAGGCCTATTAAAAACCTCCCCCCGTCCTTTCTCTATCGGCGTGGGGAGGATTAAAGAATAGAAACCCAAACGAAACCCTCGTTGCCCTTCCCATCATGGCGGCGCGGCGGCTCCCCTCACGCCGTGCGTCCTCCCTTCCCCCCTCCCCTCCGGCCTGGTGCTGCTCCTGCCACCACCGCCCGACTCGAGTGCCGCCCGAGCTAGGCCCGTTCTGAGGCGCCCGCCTTCCCGGCTTTATTCCCCCCCCCCCCTTTTGCTCCCGCCATCGCGGCGGCGGCGGCTCCTCAGCCGTGAGGTGAGGTGGCGAGGCGTCCTCTCAGCCTAGGCCGCGCCTGTTTCCCTCAGCCGAGCCCGAGGAGGGGCGCGCGCCCGCTCCCCTCCTCCTCCTCCCTCCTTCCCTCGCTCCCGCGTGTGCGGGTCTCCCGCGCCCAGTCGCAGCAGCTTCCTCCACCACATCCCGCCGCCGCCGCCCTCCTCCTCCTCCTCCTGCCTGCCTGCCTGCCTGGCTTCTCCTTCTTCCTCCACGGCGCAGGCCCGCCGCAGCGCAGCCGCTCTGAGGTGAGTGTCCTACCGCGCAATCTCCCAGCAGCTCCTCACTCGCCTCGCGCCAGACCCGGCGCAGCCGCAGCAACGCGGGGGCCCCGCACCTCCTCGCCCTCCGCCTCCTCCTCCTCCTCTTCCCAAGAAGAAGAAGAAGGGGAAAGGACCGCCAGCCGCCCCCGCCGACCGACCGACCGGGCGCGCGCTCCGACCCCCCCCCTCACGAACAACGTCCCCCCCCCGCCTCACACCGGGCCCGCCGCCGCCGCCGCCGCCCCCCTCTTGCCCCCGCGGGCCGAGGCCTGACTAGGCCCCGAGGAGCCTCTGAGGGGAAGGAGGAGGGAGGCTTAGGCCGGCCGTGAGGGAGGGGGGGGTCCCTTTTAAAAATATTAGGTTATTTTGACCCTCTTTCTGAGGATTCAGAGACCCTAACTCGGGGGGGGGGAGGGCTGTGTTCTTGTTGTTGTTGTTATTGTTGTTAATACTATTATTAATTGCACTTATTTTATTTCCCGCCCTCTTTTCGCGCTAGGCCGCGACTCCTGGGGTAGATTTGTACGGCTACTTTATATTCCATCCCCCCCCCTCTTTTTTCTTAATCCTGGGCGCGGGAGGGAAAGGGACGCGCGCGCGCCTTTTTCGGGGAATCCCCCTCCTTAAACACAGACTCAGGCCAGTGTCAAGATGGGGGTCTTCCTATTTTTCTTTCCAACCCCCCCCCCCCAATCTGCTTTCTTTCCAAATCCTCCTTGATTTGGGACGTGATGAAATCCAGGATAATTCCAAGCAGCCAAGAACAACCTCACGCTGCTCTTTCCCCCTTAAATAGGAACCCCCTTTTTTGCCCACCTCCCCATTTTGAGGAAGTGGGGGCATAAAGTACTGGTTGGAAAGCAGTAACTTTGAAGGATTTGCCTGCCCCCACCCCTTATTTTTTTCTTTCTTTCTTTACTGGAGGCCAGAGACTTTTTTTTTTTTAAAAAAAAGATTTTCCGTCTTCTTGCACAAAGGGGATTTTTAAAGTTGAAAGGTGGGGCAAACATACCCTAAATAAATACATTTAATCTATTGATAAGAAGGGAGGCAGTCACCAGGTGTTTTTTGTGGTGCGGGGGGGGGGGGAATAGGAGCCCAGCCTAATCTCTATTGTTGGGATTCCTAACAGAAGTGCAAACTTCTTTCTCAAGTTGATTTTCCCCCACTGACTGCTGTTGATTCCCCCAGTCATTGAGAACGATGTGCCCTTGCATGCTCTGTAAGAGAAATAATGTGTACCACTGAGATTTTGACAATTGAAGGGTGCATAAATTCTGTTAAATAAATATATTTCTCCTGGGTTCTGGTTATATGCAGACTTGCATCTTTTTAATGTTTAAATTGCACCCACCCCAATCCTTTTGGACAGTGCAGCAGGGGACCATAGTGCAGGTGCCTAATCTATTCCCACCGTCTTTACCTGTCCCTAAATTGGTGTGTGTGCTTGTACCCTTTGACTGGTTGTCATGGTAGGAAGAGTCCCTGTTTGCCTGAAGAAATGCAGGGTGCTCCGTCCAGGGTGAGGATCCTTGCAAGAGAGCAAATCTGTATTCTTAGACGGGGAGGAGATGGATCCCTTAGACAGCTTTTGTTCCTGGAAATGGGTGGCTTACGGCTTGGAAGTCTGGTAGGGAATGCTAGAAAGCTCATGGCTCATTGGCTGTGCTAAGGAAGCTGTGGCGAAACTATCATTGCTCAACTTGCTGCTGTAGCTTCTCCAAAAAAGCAGGGTGGGGGAGGGAGAACCTGTGGCCCTCCAGTTCATGGAATACAACTCCCATCGTCCCTGACCCGCTGACCATGCTGGCTGAGAGTTGGAGGGCAAAATCTAGAGGGACACAGGTTCCGCATCTCTACCAATGAGGGCCAAAATTGTTGCCCAATTCCCTTCCCTATTCGGACCCAGGCACTGGGGGAAAAGGCAGATATCTCACTGGTTTTTTCAATATGTTCAGGAACTAGCACAGCCTTAAGCACCCTGCAATTCAGGATCTGGACCACAGCGTTGGAGATGCCTTTAGTTTGTGCATTTAGTGTCTTGCAAGTGCCTTTCAAAAAGGAGTGCTCCATTCCTATCCTAGACTTCTTCCTTCCTTTCTTGTTCTTTCCAAATTCAGTGATGTTTGATGTGTGAAGGGGCCGTTGGGTTTTTACCCCCACATTAGCTATGTCTCGGAAGCAGGTGATGTACAAAGAGGTAGAAGTTTTGTCTACTAACCCTCTTGGGAGGAATGAGCCAAGGCTCAAAAGTTGCTGTAGCAGAGGAGCTGCTTGTCAGGGGAAGTGGCAGACTGCCTATCCTTTGCATATCAATAGAAACTGGGTGTGGTGGAGTTCCTTTTATCTAATGCAGGCTAGGCTTTGAACTGTGCAGGGCTGCAAGGGCACTGGAGGAGAGAGAGGGCGAATGGCTTCTTCCCCAAACCTATGGTTATGTGGGAGTGGTTTGAATAAAACTTAGTGCATTTAACACAACTTGGATAAGAAGTGTATGGCGGAAGCTGTAGTGCAATTTGTTTGAAAGTTAACCTCTGTGCACCAATTTTTCTGATGTTGTACTGGAGGCCAGAGACATGTGCAGATACAGTACAGGACTTCTGTTTCAGTGTATCTGAAGAAGTTTGCATGCACACAAAAGCTTATACCCAGAACAAACTTAGTTGGTCTCTAAGATGCTACTGGGCAAAATTTTTATTTATTTATTTTATTTCAACTGCATCAGACCAACACGGCTACCTACCTGAATCTAGATACAGGATATGTAAGATACTTTGGTTAACATTGTATTTTGTCTGGCATAACTTGCAGTGTTAGAAACTCAGATATATAATCTAATTTGCCCAATGGCACCTTAAACCTGGGTTACGGTTGCCACAATGGAATGTCTAGGTGCCCTTTTCCCCCCAGTGAACTTTTTTTAAAACAAATATTATTGATTTCATTTCTGTACTACTTTATATTTTAAAGAACAACTCTCAAAGTGGTTTGCAACGTTTTAAAACATCAAATAAAACAATCCACAGTAAAACAAATTAAAGCTTCAAGGAAAATATTTCAGATCTTTCTCTAAGTGACATTTTGCTTTCCCCAGTCACCAGCCTGGCATTCAGAGATCCCCACATGGTCATCGTAGGACCCATGTCAGTCGCAAAACACACATGGTGCCTGACTAATTTTTCTGTCATTGGGCATAAGACATTGGGAGGGACACCAACACTAGCCTTCTACACCAGAAGAGAGAAGCTGGGTCAGTTGCTTGTAGCTGCGACTTCGTACAGTGCATCAAGGTGCAAAGAATTTTTATCCTTGTTAGAATTGCAGCCCCCTCCCCCACAATTTTTACGCAAGAGGGAAACAGTGACAGTAAAACTGGTTTTTAAATAGGTTTCTTTTATATGCAGAGGACCCTCAGAAAGTGTTATCTGGAACCAGGAAAATTCATCTGTTATCCCACAAGGATAATTTCTCCCTGGGCTTTTTTCTTTCTTTCCTGAAAATGTCAACATTTGTTTTGCTGCATTCATGTTTCAAAGCGGAGTGGAGCTTCTGTGTCTGCAGTCTCCACTTCTCTTTAGGCTTGCTTCAGACAAGACTCATTTCCTACAAGGAAGTAACTGAAACCGCTTCTTTAAATTGGCTCATGCAGTATGATTGTAAGCATTTCGCCTGAAAGCAAGTCTCGCTGCTATTTACTGCCTTGATCCCCACACATGATCCTCCTACACTGGATGCTTTCACATATCCTTGCTATCATTCAGTTCTTTGCCAAAAAAATCTCGTCCCACACCTAAAATGTGTAGATAAAATTTCTGCAAGAAGGAAAGAGGTGTGTGCATGCAATACACGTACACGGTTAATGTACATAACTTAAAGCAAATGTTTTTGACACACAGTGACTGCTGTATCAGTAGAGATACAGGCTGGATCTAGAGTGACTGCTGTATCAGTAGAGATACAGGCTGGTCAGCAAACTTTTTCAGCAGGGGGCTGGTCCACTATCCTTCAGACCTTGTGGGGGGCCGGACTATATTTTGAAAAAAAAAAAATGGAATGAATTCCTATGCCCCACAAGTAACCCAGAGATGCATTTTAAATAAAAGCACACAGTCTACTCATGTAAAAACATTGATTCCTGGACCATCCGCAGGCTGGATTGAGAAGGCGATTGGGCCTGATTCGGCCCCCAGGTGCTGACCCCTGATTTAGACACACCGAAGAAAACAGAGAAAAAACAGGACTACACATCTCCATCTGGTGGCACAATGTTACATCACATATGCAATGCATTTGTTGTTGTTTAGTCATTTAGTAGTGTTCGATACAGTGGTACCTCGCAAGACAAAAAACGTGCAAGACAAAAAACGTGCAAGACGAAAGAGTTTTCCGTTTTTTGAGTCGTTCCGCAAGACGAATTTCCCTATGGGCTTGCTTTGCAAGATGAAACGTCTTGCGAGTTCTTACGAGTTTGTTTCCTTTTTCTTAAAGCTGCTAAGCCGTTAATAGCTGCTAAGCCGCTAATAGCCGTGCTTCGCAAGACGAAAAAACCGCAAGACGAAGAGACTCGCGGAATGGATTAATTTCGTCTTGCGAGGCACCACTGTAAATCACTTTTTCTTTACTAGTCTAGCTGAGTTCACTGTGATTTATAGACTTATTACAGTGTTGGGCCAGAGCAAGAGAAACACATTCAGATCCCTTGAACACGCAAGGTTCAGAAAAAGGCAAGCCAACATGATCTGGGTTGTGAAGCGAGCAACCCAACCATAGAACTTTTTAGGGCGTTTTTAGTTTAGAGAAAAGGTGCGTAAGATGGAACACAGAGGTGTATAAATTTCTGCAAGGTGTGGGGAAAGTGGATAGAGAAAAGTTTTTATCCCCCTTTCATGCTATTAGAACCCAGAGCGACCCAGTAAAGCTGAATGGTAGAAGATTCAGACCAGACAAAAGTCACTCGCACAGCACATAGATATTGGGAAGGAGACAAACCATAAGCCTGTGTTTGCACATAACACTAAGCCAAACTATAGCTTGGCTCTACGTAGAGCATCAGGAACAGCAGAGGAGTGAAGTGGCCGCGATTTTTCATCTTGGACAGATGAAACACTTTTTCATTCTTGCTAAACTTTAGTTTTGACTTAACTTAGTTATAGATGAACCAGACCACAGCCTTAGGTCAATCTGCTTCATAGAAATGCTCTGAGCTTGGCAGTAGGATGAAAACAGAAATGTAGCCTAAGAAAAATAATCAGAATTTAATGGAAGTATCTGCCCACACTAGAATTCCAATTAACGTTTTGTGATAAAAGCAAGAGTCTTCTAGTCGGACAGTCATACCTCTGGTTGCGTTTGCTTTATGTTGCGGATTTTCGGGTTGCGAATGTGGCAAGTGTATACTTCCGGCTCTCGCCGCATGCGCAGAAGCGACCTGCGCATTTTGTGCTGCACAGAAGCGCTCTTTTGCGCACGTGCAGTAGTGTCGCTCTACTTATGGACTTTTTGGGGTGCAAATGGCACCCCAAAACGGATCACGTTCGTAAGTAGAGGTACCACTGTATAGCAAATAAGGATGCTGGTGGGATAAAAATTAGTTACGTTTATTGTTCATAATTCTGTTATATTGGGTGGGGGGAAGAAATACTTAACAGTACAAATCAAAGGGTTGCTTACCTGATTTCACCATAGCATTGAGAGTGTTGTAATCAGCAGGCCCTGCTTCCAGAAAACGGAGATAATTTCTTTCCATGGTCTTAATCTTTAAATCTCTTTGGCTGCTTCCGTCTTTTGTTATGGTCTATATCATTCAGTATGTTAGCTAGAGGGGCTGTACTTTTGCTTTTAACTTTTGTCTTACTGTTGCTCCATCCAACCGTAATACTTTTGTCATATTCTTGTTTCCAGTGGCATTGGGGCACCGGTCTCCCAAGCCTGGGTGTGATGTTCCAGCATAGCATTTTAAACTCTCACCCTTGCACC
The DNA here is from genome assembly GCF_964106915.1 of Podarcis gaigeae. Lineage (NCBI taxonomy): Eukaryota > Metazoa > Chordata > Lepidosauria > Squamata > Lacertidae > Podarcis > Podarcis gaigeae. The sequence goes on from NC_139686.1 coordinate 5,097,773, forward strand.
ATCACAAATATGAGGCTTGCAGAGGACAGGGTACAACAACCCCAAATCAACAAGCTGCACATGTAAAAGAATCTGTGAACGGAACAGAATTCAGGGGTTGCTTTGGCCCCCAAGTCTGCCGTGGATTCCTGAACTTGCACATGAAGGTGCATGATGCATAGTCTGACCACCGGTTTACCGTATTTTTCGTTCTATAGGACGCACATTTCCCCCTCCAAAAATTAAGGGGAAATGTGTGTGCGTCCTATAGAGCGAATGCAGGCTGCGCCGCTAAGCCCAAAGCCAGAACAGGAAGACAGAGCACTGCGGAGCGCTCCGTCTCGCTGCTCTAGCTTGGGGATGGCTTCGCGCACAGCCTCTCCAGGGCAGCGGGGTGCCTTCACCCTGCTGTCCTGCAGAAGCTGGCAAGGCTGTTCCCAAGCCAGAACAACGAGACAGAGCGCTCCGTCTCGCTGCTCTAGCTTGGGGACGGCTGCACGCAAAGCCTCTCCAGGGCAGCGGGGCGCTGCGCTCCAAAGGCTTCAGGGATCTTTGAGGCTGGCGGTGGGGGAAAGCAGCGCTTCCCCCCACCGCCAGCCTCACAAGCTCTGGTGAGTGTACCTTGAACGCACCTTGTTTTAGAGGGGGAGAACAAGAAAAAAAAATTTTCCCCTGTTCTCCCCCTCCTATGGTCCAGTGTGTCCTATGGTCCGGTGCGTCCAATGGAGCGAAAAATACGGTATTTAGCCCAGTATTGTCTACTGTGGCAGCAGCACTCAAGGGTCTTAGGCAGAGATCTTTGCCAACAGATGTTTCAAAACGAGACCTTCCAGCGCTGAGCTTTGTCCTACTGCTAACATAAGCCATGTCACCTTGTCACATGCTTGGTCTGATTCCACATGCTTTCCCCACTAATGAGTTTTAGGCATAGTTTTGGGCCTACTGGCTGAGTAATGTCCAGCTCCAATGTGTGTGCTTTTTACTTGCTTTCTATGATGCTGCGTTCATCTCTAGCTTAAGAGTAGAGGGGTATAGATATCCTGCATAGATGTGTTGAATTTCCAAGGGTTCAGTGGGTTCACCCCACCCCCAGTGTGTGGCTAAGGACCTACAGCCGTGTGTGTGTGTGTGTATTCAAGGGTTAGTACACATTTATACATATTATATATACATATATATATATATATAGTGGTACCTCTGATTGCGTACGGGATCCGTTCCAGAGCCCTATTCGCAACATGAGCAGAACGCAACCCGTGTGTGCGCAGGTCACGATTTGCCGCTTCTGCGCATGCGTGTGACATTTTGAGCGCATGCGCGAGCAGTGAAACCCGGAAGTAACCCTTTCCGGTACTTCCGGGTCGCTGCAGGACGCAACCTGAAAAGATTTAACCTGAAGCAAACGTAACAAGAGGTATGACTGTATATACGTATAAATTTTTATTAAGTTTTTGAAGAGAAAATTTTAAAACAAAACGATTTCAAACATTAAAATACAGAGTTCTTTCGAACCCTTAGACCCCCTTCCCTCCCTCCATGAGTTCCATCTTTAAGATTAAATTTACTGCATCTTTTACCATTATATATCTATTCTATAACTAACCATTAAAAAATTCCACATTACAAGTGTCTTTACATCCCTGCCAAAGATTTTAACTTTTTACAGTGGTCTTTTAAGTAAATTACAGATTTACTCCAGTCTTTAGAAAATACCTGGTTTCAGATCTTCCCCACCAGTTTTGTCATTTCCACATACTCCATTAGTTTCATCTGCCATTCTTTTGTTGGTACTTCTCCTTCCTTTCACCTCTGGGCTAGTAGCATTCCTGCTGCCGTTGTTGCGTACATAAAAAATCTTTTATCTTCTCTTGGGAACTCTTCACCTATAATACCTAGTAAAAAGGCTTCTGGTTTTTTGACAAATGTATTTTTAAACATTTTCTTTAACTCATTATATATCATTTCCCAGAAAGCCTTTCCCAGTGTACGTGTCACCACTGAGTTCAGTGAGATTTCATACAATTGCAGCCTAAGTTCATTCCCACTTTACATCTTAAGCAGTCATTGCTGCAACCCCTTAAGAGTCACAGCTCCTTATGGTCTTGTCACCAACATAATGCTAAGGACTCATCTGTCAATGCAAGGATTTATTCTTTTGCAAGAAGACTTCTCTCTCCCCCATCCCCTAAATCTGCTCTGGGTTCCCTCCACCAACCCCCCCCGAGCAGATTTGAGGAGGACGGGGGGACGACAACTGGATTGCACAACTGGAAATCCTTGAGTGGTTACATAGCACTACTTTGAATATAACCCTGAACATGTAAAGGAGCTATGAATCTGGAAGAGCCGTGCTTCTCTTTTGCACTGTGACTGACAGAGAGGCTCCCTGTCCTGCAAAATCAGGAAATCTGTGAAAGACTTAACAAATCTTGGGTCCAGGTGCCCCGACTTTGTTTAACGCTCTGTCACAAGAGACCAGGGCCCTGCGGGACTTGACATCTTTCTGCAGGGCCTGCAAGATGGAGCTGTTCCGCCTGGCCTTTGGTTTGGACTCAGTCTGACCCTTATGTTTCATTCCACTTATGGTCTTGATCTATGGGCTACTTTTAAAATGAGGCTGCATTTTAAAACGCATTTTAACCTGCATTTTAAATTGTGTTTTTCCCCCCTATTATGTTTATACTGTAATTTTGCTGGTGTTAGCTGCCCTGAGCCCGGCTCTGGCTGGGGAGGGTAGGGTATAAATAAAAATTATTATTATTATTATTATTATTATTATTATTATTATTATTATTATTTGTAAGGCACTTATCATCCGTTTTCACCTTGTGTTCAACTGGAAACAGCCTGAGCCCAAAACCTCTCAGGATCATCAATCTCCATTTCACCCTTCCTGGATTCTGGCTATGATATCATCCTTAGAAGAGATGAGATCAGACAGGAAAGAAGCGGACAGATCTCAAGGCCTCCTCAGTGCTGGCCCCTGTACTCTGGAAGTGTGTTAGCAAGAAGATAAACCACAACCTGCTCCTACAGTGGTGCCCCGCAAGACGAACGCCTCGCAAGACGGAAAACCCGCTAGACGAAAGGGTTTTCCGTTTTGGAGGCGCTTCGCAAAACAAATTTCCCTATGGGCTTGCTTCGCAGAAGAAAGCCCATAGGGAAATCTCCGGGGACCTCTTTTAAATGCTAGCGGTGGGGAGCAAAGCCTTCCCCCCCCTCCGGCCTTCAGAAGAGGTCCAGGAAGGCCGGCGGGGGCCGAAAGTCTTTGCTCCCCCCGCCTGCCTTCCCGGGAGAGCGGAGAAACGCAGCGCATTTCTCCGCTGTCCCGGAGGGCTTTTGAAGAGATCCAGGACCTCTTCTGAAGGCGGGCGGGGGGCAAAAGTCTTTGCTCCCCCCCACCTGCCTTCAAAAGCCCTCCGGGACAGCGCTGCGTTTCTCCGCTCTCCCGGGAAGGCAGGCAGGGGGGACAAAGACTTTTGCCCCCCGCCCGCCTTCAGAAGAGGTCCAGGACCTCTTCTGAAGGCGGGCGGGGGGCAAAAGTCTTTGCTCCCCCCCGCCTGCCTTCAAAAGCCCTCCGGGACAGCGGAGAAACACGCTGCGTTTCTCCGCTCTCCCGGGAAGGCAGGCAGGGGGGAGCAAAGACTTTTGCCCCCCGCCCGCCTTCAGAAGAGGTCGGGGGACAGACTGTCCCCGGACCTGGTCTGAAGGCGGTTTCCATAGGAACGCATTAATTGATTTTTAATGCATTCCTATGGGAAACCGTGCTTCGCAAGACGAAAAACTCGCAAGACGAAAAGACTTGCGGAACGAATTAATTTCGTCTTGTGAGGCACCACTGTATTTATTTTTGGAGGAGGAATTAATGGAAGGCAATTCTTTTTTCTTGAGCCTTTGGTTGGGCTGTGTTTAGCCTTCCCAGCTGCACTTCCTGGGATCAGTCCCACTTCCTACAGAAACTTCTTCCTTGCAATGTCAGAGATCAGTGCCTGATCATAGAATCATAGAGTTGGAAGAGACCCCAAGGGCCATTGAGTCCAACCCCCTACCAAGCAGGAAACGCCATCAGAGCACTCCTGACATATGGTTGTCAAGCCTCTGCTTAAAGACCTCCAAAGAAGGAGACTCCACCACACTCCTTGGCAGCAAATTCCACTGTCAAACAGCTCTTACTGTCAGGAAGTTCTTCCTAAGGTTTAGGTGGAATCTTCTTTCTTGTAGTTTTGGATCCATTGCTCCGTGTCCGCTTCTCTGGAGCAGCAGAAAACAACCTTTCTCCCTCCTCTATGTGACATCCTTTTATATATTTGAACATGGCTATCATATCACCCCTTAACCTCCTCTTCTCCAGGCTAAACATGATAAAGGACGGCAGGGTGTTTGTGTGTGTTGGTGCTCCTTTCACCCAGTGCCCTGTTCTTTCAGCGTTCGTCACTTGTTCAGCTGGTACATGCAAGTACATATTATGCGGCCGCCTTTCTCTTTGAGGAGGGACAATTGTTTTAAATTGCCCGGCTGCCCTGTATCAAAACCTGTCTTCAGGCAAGCAGCTCAGAGCACTTGCTAATGAGAATTTTCTCCGATGCCAAAATCCAACAGCCATTTTGCTGTTAACTTACTTAAAACAAAGAGCTGCTTTGTATTCCCCTCTCCTTTTTGCTACCAGCCCAGACTGTTTTTTCTTCTTTTTCAAGACTGTGATTATCTTCTTTTAAAATATGCTGCTAGCAGGCACTGTGCTTTGAAAATGTCAGTCCTGTGGGTGTGATATTTTGGGGAGAGGCTCTAGGCAGGCAGTGCACACAGAAGGGATCATTGCCCCAATCCTGGTTACTGGTTTGTTTGTTTTCACACAGCCCCCAGTCAGCTACTGGCTCTGAATATTTCCATATCACATAGCTGACATATGAAGGTGAGAGAAATGCTTCAGTTCAAAAGTAACATTTGCTTGACTGGTTAAAATAGGATATTGGGCCATCTTGACTTTGGTAGAGATTGTTGTTTTCCAAAGTGGGTGGACTTGGAATCAAGTCATGGGTGGGCTTAGAATAATGCTTGAAGTTTATACTGGCTGCAAATTGACTGCCTCAAGTCTGCTGTTTTCCAAAACCTGCAGATCCTCACTGCTGAAAAAGGAGAACTATCAGTCCTTTTGGGCGGGGGGTACGTTGTGTACATTTTATATAAAATTTAACTTAACATAGCGAAATGTCTTGAGTTAAAAAGTCTAACTAGTAAAGTGTAACTTCGTAGGTGAAACTGATCATGCTGCATTTTCAGGGGTTTGGAAAATGGTGCTCTGGGTGACCGATTTGCCCCCATTGAGGGTGGAGGTTAAGATGCACTTTGCTGTAGTGTTTTGGTCTGCGGATAGCATGTTGGCATAGGACAGGGGTAAGGAAACTAAGGCCCGGGGGCTGGATCTGGCCCAATTGCCTTCCAAATCCGGCCTGCGGATGGTCCAGGAATCAGCGTATTTTTAGATGAGTAGAATGTGTGCTTTTATTTAAAATGCATCTCTGGGTTATTTGTGGGGCATAGGAATTTGTTCATATTTTTTTTCCAAAATATAGTCCGGCCCCCCACAAGGTCTGAGGGACAGTGGATAGGCCCCCTGCTGAAAAAGTTCGCTGACCCCTGGCATAGGACCAATTATGAGTAGCTTTGGTCACATTTACGGCAGGAGTGGGGAACCCTTTTCACACATACCCATCTGTGCAAACGTCCAGGGGCCACATGTCACAGTGGTGTGGGGCCAGAGGCAAAAGTAGGCGGAGCAATGAATGATTTTTGCCTTTAAATAGAAGGCCTGTTTCTACACCCCTCTCTATTCTAAATCCTGGCAGCCAAGAGGCATTTTCAGATTTCAAGGAAACATTCCAGCCAGGCAAGTCACTCAAGGAGGGTATGAAGTAGAGCTGATGAGGTGTATGCCCCAAGGAGAGGAACTATGGCTGAGGAAGGGGGTGATCTGCCTGGGGAGATTCCCATGGACCCAGGCAGAGAGGCCTGGGGCTTGGAAGTTCCTCACCTGCAATTTATGGCATGCTAATCAAAGGTTAGGGACGCGGGTGGTGCTGTGGGTTAAACCACAGAGCCCAGGACTTGCTGATCAGAAGGTCGGCGGTTTGAATCCCCGCAACGGTGTGAGCTCCTGTTGCTTGGTCCCAGCTACTGCCAACCTAGCAGTTCGAAAGCACGTCAAAGTGCAAGTAGATAAATAGGTACTGCTCTGGCGGGAAGGTAAACGGCGTTTCCGTGCGCTGCTCTGGTTCGCCAGAAGCGGCTTAGTCATGCTGGCCACATGACCCGGAAGCTGTACGCCGGCTCCCTCGGCCAGTAAAGCGAGATGAGCGCCGCAACCCCAGAGTCGGCCTCGACTGGACCTAATGGTCAGGGGTCCCTTTACCTTTAATCAGAGGTTGCACAATTCTCGCTCTTCTGATGTGCTTAGTTTTCTGAGCATCTGTTAATTCCCCAATGCCTTTGTTAACTCAGTTTGAAGAGTTAGCCTTTTCTAAAAAAACATTAAAGAGCAGATAGTTCACTCTTACGGTAATGCAATGCAAGGAGACATTTTAAAGACAGCCCCAAATTCTTGGACAGGTGCAATTCAGAGAGTTCTTGGCTGGTTAAACAAAATTCTCGATAACGCCTGGAACCTTTTTCTGCTTTTTGGTAAATAAAAAATGGGTGCTACTTCTAGTCAAAAGAAGGCATGGTGCAATGAAGAATGCACGTGTTCTCAACGCTTTCCCTCACTTGTCAGTTGTGAACAGGAGCCCCCACCCCAAGACTTCAGGCACAATAAATCATCCAGCGCTTGAAGAAACAAATTCTGTGCATAGTGTAATGTATCTGTACAGGAGTGCTAGGCCATGTCTTCCCCTCCTGATGTTTTTGACTACAGCTCCCATCAGCCCCAGCTAGCATGTCCAAAGCATCTGAAGGGAGCCAGTTTGCAGAAGACAGTTTGGTACTGGTACTGCTCAGATATTTGCCTTCGTTTCTCCTTGGTCACACATGCTGAGCTAGGCTCTGGCAGTGTGGGGCAGGTCCTAGGGACAAGCTAAAGGGAGGCATGGAGAGAGCAGCAACTCCTTAATAATAAAAAATAATAATAAAATTTTATGTATATCCCGCCCTCCCCAGCCAAAGCCGGGCTCAGAGCGTCTAACATCAGTACAGCTGCTGCCTAGCAGGCTCTGTTTCCTAAGAAAACAAGACTGGCCCGCTCTGCTCTCTTGCAGAGATTATTTCACGATAATAGCAGCAACAAGTTCCTGATCTGCAAGTATGGAGAAGGAGTCGTTTGGTTTCCAGTACCAGTTATTTTGACGTAAGCGACGCTGGGCCAAACCAGCCATGAAGAAACAGGCTGGAGTAGTGGTTCCCAACCTTTTTATACTCTGGGCCACACTTTCAAGATAAAAACTTAACAGCCACACCTTGTTCCTTCATTGAGGAATATGCACATATATGTTATTTTGGCCTTGCTCCGGAAAGCAGGCTTCACAACTACTGGCTGGGGCTAATGGGAACTGTAGTCCAAAACATCTGGAAGGCTTCTCTACTGCGTGTCGCTTTGTCTTTCCCCACAAAACAGAACCAAATAGTTTTCTGTTAGTGTAGGAAAGCTGTTGCTTCAGTTCAAACAGTTTTGATGGGCTATCAGTCCTCTCTCCTGAAACATAGGTTATCCTGTAGAATTCTATCCATGATATGTTATCTGCTCAATCAGAATGAATTACAAGAACCAAAAGTCATATTGGCAACACAGCATTCCTTTTTCGTGAATGCAGCCCTGGTTTAAGGAGGCGTTCGGCGCCTAGCTTATACAGTGCATGCTCGGGTTGCGAACATGATCCATGCGGGATGCACATTCGCAACCTGCAGCATTTGCAACCCGCAGTGGCGTGTCTGCGCATGTGCTGGTTGCGACTTGGTGCTTCTGCGCATGTGCAAAGTGCGATTTAGCACTTCTGCACATGTGCGCCCGCCGAAACCTGGAAGTAACCCATTCCGGTACTTCCGGGTTTCGGGGGGGTCTGTAACCCGAAACAACGCAACTGAAGCATCTGTAACCCAAGGTATGACTATAGCTGAATTTCCAACATTGCATTTCGCCCTCGCAACAACCTTATAAGGTAGGTTGGGCTGACAGGCAGTGAATGGCCCCCAAGGTCCCCTGGTGGGGATTTGAACCCTGGTCTTCAGGGTCCTAGTCTGACACCCTAACCACTACACCACTACTGGTTCTCTGCAAACAAAGACGACGCTGCTGTTGAGCGGCAGCCTTCCCTTATCCTATCTGAAAAGCCAGCAGGTACTGAGCATTGCGCGCTCAGTTACCCCACAATGCTGCTTGTGGTTTTCTGGTTATCGTCTCTCGGTATGGAAGCTGGCATGGCCGGACGACATGGCAGAACAGAAAGTAAATAGTACGTTGCTGCTGAGAAAACCTTCAGGCTTTGTTTCCTGATGCTCCATGAAAGCTTCTGTGCCTTGTGTGATGCTCACTTTCAGGAGACAGTTTCCAGGGGACTGGCAGGTAGAGCAGGCCTCCTCTAAATCAGCTCCGGTTTCATTCCAAGAGCCCATTCATAGAATCAAGAACCTTGGAAGGGTCCCAATGGGTCATTTAGCCTGACCCCTTGCAATGCAGTGTTATCAGCACAGCGAATGGGAGGGCAAATTAGTAGTAGTAGTAGTAGTAGTAGTAGTAATAATAATAATAATAATAATAATAATAATAATAATAATATTAATATTTATACCCTGCCCATCTGGCTGGGCTTCTCCAGCCACTCTGGGCGGCCTTCAACAAAATATTAAAATACAGTAATGCATCAAACATGAAAAGCTTCCCTAAACAGGGCTGCCTTCAGATGTCTTCTAAAAGTCTGGTAGTTGTTGTTCTCTTTGACATCTGGTGGGAGGGCGTTCCACAGGGTAGGCGCCACCACCGAGAAGGCCCTCTGCCTGGTTCCCTGTAACTTGGCTTCTCGCAGGGAGGGAACCGCCAGAAGGCCCTCGGCGCTGGATCTCAGTGTCCGGGCAGAACGATGGAGGTGGAGACGCCCCTTCAGGTATACTGGACCAAGGCCGTTTAGGGCTTTAAAGTTCGGCACCAACACTTTAAATTGTGCTCGGAAACGTACTGTCAAACAGCTCTTACTGTCAGAAAGTTTTCCCTGATGTTGAGTGGGAATCCCCTTTCTTGTATCTTGAAGCCAAGGCTTCGAGTGCTACTCTCCAGAGCACTCAGTGCTCTCTGGTCTAAAAGCAGTCTGGAGGCACATGCAGTGTGTACCACACTTCTTTCCAAATGGCCAGTTCTTGCATTTTCACATGTTGTCTGTCAATGTCTACCAACACCTCTCCTAGCTGAAGTAGAAGCCTCTTGGTTCAGGCTATCCTTGCCCACAAACTTGATCTCAGTTACCTTCTGGGCAGAAGCTTCCCATGACAGTTCTTCTCTGGAATCAAGAGCTTGGCAGCCTCCAGTTATACTGCCACAACCTTCAGCCAAACACTCATGCGACAAGCGGCAATTCTCTGGCTGTTACGCTTTACTATTATTTATTTAATTTATATGCCGCCTTATACCCGGAGGTCTCAGGGCAGTTCACAGAAAAGATCAACATAAAAACCACATGAATTCATCAGTGGAAGTAGTCTTTGGGGAATACATGGAGCAGGATATGGAAGAGACTTGGAACATTAGATCATGGCACTCTTAATCTCAGAGTCCCACATTGGGCAAAGGTTTCCTACTTTGCAGGCAGTTGGACTAGATGACTCTCGTCCCTTCCAACTCATTATGATTCCATGATTAACTTGAAAACTTTAATTGAAGGGGTGCTACTGAATTGTTTAGGGACGCGGGTGGCGCTGTGGGTAAAACCTCAGCGCCTAGGATTTGCCGATCGCATGGTCGGCGGTTCGAATCCCCGCGGCGGAGTGAGCTCCCGTCGTTCGGTCCCAGCTCCTGCCCACCTAGCAGTTTGAAAGCACCCTTAAGTGCAAGTAGATAAATAGGTACCGCTTTATAGCGGGAAGGTAAACGGCGTTTCCATGTGCTGCTCTGGTCCCGGTTCGCCAGAGCAGCTTCGTCATGCTGGCCACGTGACCCGGAAGTGTCTGCGGACAACGCTGGCCCATGGCCTCAAGCGAGATGGGCGTGCAACCCTAGAGTCTGTCAAGACTGGCCCGTACGGGCAGGGGTACCTTTACCTTTACCTTTACCTTTACTGAATTGTTTGGAGGATGCCTGCCACAGTGAGCAGAGCAGAACTCTTTGGCCTCTCTCCATAGCTAGACAAACCCAAATCCTTGCCTCAGTTATTGCCCAATTCACTCAGTTATCATGCAGTGCAAAATCTAGAGAATTTGGCTTTCGGAGAGGCACATCCGCCTGTCCTTTCCACACCACAGAGTGAACTGTATGGCTCCACAGAGGCCTTCAAGAGTCCTCCATAGGAACCATCACCAGCCTCCCTCGATGGAGCATTCATGTGCACATGCACAGCACCTGTGGAGTCTGAGGCCTCTGCAGCAGTCGTCTGCTTCCCCTACCCAAGCGATGAAAAATGCTGTAAAAGGGTTTGAAGCCTGCAGGACTTGGAACACGCCCCCCCCCCCCGCCTTCACCAGCACTAGAGTTCTTGGGGAATAAAGGATATGGTACCCGTATTTCGAAGGGACGCGGGTGGCGCTGTGGGTTAAATCACAGAGCCAAGAACTTGCCGATTAGAAGGTCGGTGGTTTTATTCCCCACGACGGGGTGAGCTCCCGTTGCTCAGTCCCTGCTCCTGCCAACCTAGCAGTTCGAAAGCACCTCAAAGTGCAAGTAAATAAATAGGTACCGCTCCGGCAGGAAGGTAAACAGCGTTTCCGTGCGCTGCTCTGGTTCGCCAGAAGCGGCTTAATCATGCTGGCCACATGACCCGGAAGCTGTACAATGGCTCCCTCGGCTAGTAAAGCGAGATGAGCATCGCAACCCCAGAGTTGGCCACGACTGGACCTAATGTTCAGGGGTCCCTTTACCTTTACCCGTATTTCAGAACAACCCAAATTCTGTTCGAATGTCTGGGTAAACAAATGGAGTTGCATCCAGACACTCAGCCTGGGGAATTCTACTTGAACAAAGGGACTTCCCTTTCCTCTCCATGGGCACCCTCAAAATCTGCTGCAGAAAGTCCTCCAAACTTCTGGAGAAGACGTTAGGCAGAGGGGCTTCAGGGGAGAGGAGAGGGGAGAGTTGCACAAACGGATGTCTGCTATCAGCATCAGATGGAACCCACAGGTTTGGTGGAAGTTTTTCTGGACCACACCAGAGCATGACCCCATCCATCTCTCATATTGTCCACCCAATGTTAGGTTCTCAAGCATTTTAAGCTCTGCGCACAGCTCGATGAACACAAAAGCTGTATTTTCCCATTATGTTTTCACTAAATTTTATCAGTTTAAGAACAGGTAATTTTTAGCACCTGCATTTTCTACCCCCACAGCCTTGTAACGTAAGCTTCTAGTTATGTAACCCCATCAGTAATCTTGCCAAACTTGCTGGTACTAATTGGCGACTGAAGGCTAATTAGCCTTTGTTATTACAAAGAAAATGGATTGTTAGCTTTTAGTGTTCTGCGATTCTTTTTATACAGTGCAACTGCAGTGTTTTGTGTGTGTTTCATATATTTATTATAAAAAAAAAACTTGGCAAAGCAGCATCTTAGAAAACGGACATGGAACCAAGACAAAGGATACAAAGGCCCATTTCCCATTCCACCCCCACATCTGCTCTCCATTCTGAAGTATTCTTAGAAATCTCGTTCTGTGTTTATGGTTGCTTTCTGTTGCTAGGGATCATTAGGAAAGGGACTGAAAATAAAAGCTGTCAGTATTATAATGCCATAATACAAACCTATTGGGCAACTGCAGTTGGAATATTGTGTATAGTTCCAATAGCCACAAATTAAAAAGGACATTGCAGTGTTGCTGAAAGTTCAGAAAAGGGCAACCGAAAATGATCAAGGAGATGGAATACTTCCTCCATGAAGAAAGGGTGAACATGATAGAAATTCATAAAAATTGTGCTATGGCACAGAGCAGGCTTCCTCAAACTCAGTCCTCCAGATGTTTTTGGCCTACAACTCCCATGATCCCTAGCTAGCAGGACCAGTGGTCGTGGATAATGGGAATTGTAGTCTCAAAACTACAAGTTTGAGGGCCGTGTTTGAGGAAACCTGGCATAGAGAATGCAGAGAAGTCTTTCTCCCTCTCTTGCAATACATTTTATTTATTTATTTATTTATTTATTTATTTATTTATTTATTTATTTATTTATTAATTATTTATACCCTGGCCATCTGGCTGGGTTTCCCCAGCCACTCTGGGTGGCTTCCAACAGAACACCAAAATACAACAACCTATTAAACATTAAAAGCTTCCCTAAACAGGGCTGCCTTCAGATGTCTTCTAAAAGTCTGGTGGTAGTTGTTCTCTTTGATATCTGGTGGGAGGGCGTTCCACAGGGAGGGCGCCACTACCGAGAAGGCCCTCTGCCTGGTTCCCTGTAACCTTCAGATATACTGGGCCTTTGAGGCCGTTTATGGCTTTCAAGGTCAGCACCAACACTTTGAATTGTGCTTGGAAATGTACTGGGAGCCAATGTAGAGCTTTCAAGACCAGTGTTATGTGGTCTCGGTGGCCACTCCCAGTGACCAGTCTAGCTGCCGCATTCTGGATTAGTTGTAGTTTCCGGGTCACCTTCAAAGGTAGCCCCACGTAGAGCGCATTGCAGTAGTCCAAGTGAGAGATAACTAGAACTTGTGGATATCCAACAAAGCTGAGTGTTGGTTCAGGACAGAAAAAAAGAAGGTATTTCTTCACGCGGCACATAGTTGAACTATGGAACTCCCTCCCACAAGAGACAGTCATGGCGACTGACTTGGACAGTTTTAAAAGAGGATTAGACAAATTAATGGAGGAGATGACTCCAGCGGCTACTAGCTATTAAGGCTCTGCTCTGATTCCAAAGTTGGGAGGCAGCAATGATTCCGAATATCGGCTGCAAGAAATCACAGGAGGGGAAGAGTTGCTCTTGCGCTCGAATCCTGCTTGTGGGTTTCCCACAGGGATCTGGTTGGCCGCTGTGAGAACAGGATTTTGGGCATGACTGGCTGCTGGCCTGATCCAGCATGCTTTTCTTATGTTCTTACATTAATAAAGCGATGGGAGGAACGGGGATGTCCTCTGCAAGCAATTATTAGTTCAGACCTCTAGCGAGACTGATTTTCCTTCTCCTGGCACTACGGTGGGGCGGATGGTAGAGAAAGTGAAGTGGTCCACTTGGCTCTGGCCTAACTCACTGCCAGCATTCAGTCCCCAACAGATTGCCCCTGAAGGATCACACCTGGTTTGTACATCCGATGAGCTACACTGCCTCTGTTATAACGGTGAATAAGCAGGGCACAACCCAGTGCTTTAAGGTACATTAGCGACCTTCACACCACATGTAGAACATGAAACCTGACTGCTTGGGAAAGGAAACGCATGAATACTGAATGAGACCGTCATCCTGTTCTTTAGGATTTTAAGTTACAGTGCCGTTTTAACTTCGGGTTTTAGGTTACGCTCCTGAAGAGGGGTTGCTCTGGTGTCTGAAAGAGGAGCCGTTTCTTGTCTTTTAATTATAAATCCAGTATACCTGAAGGAGCGTCTCCACCCCCATCGTTCTGCCCGGACACTGAGGTCCAGCTCCGAGGGCCTTCTGGCGATTCCCTTACTGCAAGAAGCCACATTACAGGGAACCAGGCAGAGGGCCTTCTCGGTGGTGGCACCCGCCCTGTGGAATGCCCTCCCGTCAGATGTCAGAGAGAAAAACAACTACCACACTTTTAGAAGACATCTGAAGGCAGCCCTGTTTAGGGAAGCTTTTAATGTTTGATGCATTACTGTATTTTAATATTTTGTTGAAAGCTGCCCAGAGTGGCTGGGGAAGCCCAGCCAGATGTGGGGGGATATAATTATTATTATTATTATTATTATTATTTTGTTTGTTTGTTTGTTTGCATTCTCCTTCGGGAGGTTGTGGACTGTCCTTCCTTGGAGGTTAGATGGCCCTCTGTCATGGATGCTTTAGTTGAGATTAGAATAGATGACCCACTGGGTCCCTTCCAACTCTACAATTCTATGAATAGGGGGAGGGAATATATATAAAAAAATAAAAAATATTGTCCAGTAGCACCTTAGAGACCAACAAAGTTTGTTCTTGGTATGAGCTTTCGTGTGCATGGACACTTCTGTATGCACACGGAACTCATACCAAGAACATACTTAGTTGGTCTCTAAGGTGCTACAGGACAATTTTTATATTGTTGTTGTTTAGTCGTTTAGTCGTGTCCGCCTCTTCGTGACCCCATGGACCAGAGAGCGCCAGGCACTCCTGTCCTCCACTGCCTCCCGCAGTTTGGTCAAACTCATGCTGGTAACCTCGAAAACACTATCCAACCATCTCGTCCTCCATCGTCCCCTTCTCCTTGTGCCCTCCATCTTTCCCAACATCAGGGTCTTTTCCCAACATCAGGGTCTTTTCCAGGGAGTCTTCTCTTCTCATGAGGTGGCCAAAGTATTGGAGCCTCAGTTTCAGGATCTGTCCTTCCAGGGAGCACTCAGGGCTGATTTCCTTCAGAATGGAGAGGTTTGATCTTTTTACAGTCCATGGGACTCTCAAGAGTCTCCTCCAGCACCAGAATTCAAAAGCATCCATTCTTTGGCGATCAGCCTTCTTTATGGTCCAGCTCTCTCTTCCATACATCACTACTGGGAAAACCAGAGCTTGAACTAGACGGACCTTTGTTGGCAAGGGTGATGTCTCTACTTCTCAAGATGCTGTCTAGAATTTATATATATATATATATGTATTTCTATTGCATCAAACCAACACAGCTACCTACCTGAATCTAGGGGGAGGGAGACAGTCACATCAGGGGCCACGCTCAGCCAGGAACTCCTGAGACGCGTCAGCCTGCATTTTTTGTCACTAGCCAGTCAGGTCGCAATGCAGGTTCAGTAGTCATAAGAACATAAGAAAAGCCTGACAGCTGGATCAGATCAAAGATGCCCATGGGGCCCCCACAAGCAGGTCCTGAGCACACCAGTGCTCTTCCCCCCTGCCATTCCACCTCTTCAAGATCCCCTCCTGTTCTAGGTTCTGATCTTTGAGATAAGTGTCAAGAGTGGATATTTCAGACTTCACTTTTTCTTCCTCTGGCTGGAGGATGGATGGCGGCTAACAGATTGAGGTTGAATTCTGACAAGACAGAAGTATTGTTTTGGGGGTACAGGAGGCGGGTGGGTGTGGAGGACTCCCTGGTCCTGAATGGGGCAACTGTGCCCCTGAAGGACCAGGTGCGCAGCCTGGGAGTCATTCTGGACTGACAGCTGTACATGGAGGTGCAGGTCAGTTCTGTGTCCAGGGCAGCAGTCTACCAGCTCCATCTGGTACGCAGGATGAGACCCTATCTGCGAGCGGACTGTCTTGCCGGAGTGGTACATGCTCTAGTTATCTCTCGCTTGGACTACTGAAATGCGCTCTACGTGGGGCTACCTTTGAAGTTGACCCGGAAACTACAACTAATGCAGAATGCGGCAGCTAGACTGGTGACTGGGAGCGGCCACCAAGACCACATAACACTGGTCTTGAAAGCTCTACATTGGCTCCCAGTACGTTTCCGAGCACAATTCAAAGTGTTGGTGCTGATCTTGAAAGCCCTAAACGGCCTCGGTCCAGTATACCTGAAGGAGTGTCTCCACCCGCATCGTTTGGCCTGGACACTGAGGTCCAGCTCCCAGGGCCTTCTGGTGGTTCCCTCACTGCGAGAAGCCAAGTTACAGGGAACCAGGCAGAGGGCCTTCTCTGTAGTGGCGCCTGCCCTGTGGAACGCCCTCCCAGCAGATGTCAAAGAGAACAACAACTACCAGACTTTTAGAAGACATCTGAAGGCAGCCCTGTTTAGGGAAACTTTTAATGTTTAATAGGTTATTGTATTTTGGTGTTCTGTTGGAAGCCGCCCAGAGTGGCTGGGGAAACCCAGCCAGATGGGCGGGGTATAAATAATTATTATTATCATTATTCCTCCGCCTGCTTTCTCTCCCCTCCTGTATCTCCTTTCCTCTAGCAGTAGCTACCGATGGAGGAACACACGGTGACGCAGACGGAGCACATGGCCACCATTGAGGCCCACGCAGTGGCCCAACAGGTGCAGCAGGTCCATGTGGCCACGTACACGGAGCACAGCATGCTCAGCGCAGATGAAGACTCGCCGTCTTCTCCCGAAGACACTTCCTACGACGACTCGGACATTCTCAACTCCACGGCTACTGATGAGGTGACAGCCCACCTGGCCGCTGCAGGTACATTGCTGGCGCCCTTTCCTGTTTTCCCTCGCTTGCCCCATGTGCCCTAAAGGGGCATAGCATTTCTTCCCCATGTGCCCTAAAGGGGCATAGCATTTCTTCCTCTGTTTCACATCAAGACTTGACTGGGCAGTGCAGAGTTGGCCACAGGTGCCCGAGGTGGATCCCCAAAATTCTTAGGGGATCCACAAATGTTAGAATTGATACCCATAAGGTTTTTTTATTTTAGTGGAAGAAAATACTCATACAGTCATACCTCATGTTACGTCCGCTTCAGGTTACATCCTGCAGTGACCCGGAAGTACCGGAAAGGATTACTTCTGGGTTTTGCCGCCCGCACATGCACAGACGCGCAAAATGATGTCATGTGCAGAAGCGGCGAATCACAACCCGTGTGTGTGCAGACCCACCGCTGCGGGTTGTGTTCCTTTCAGGTTGCGAACGGGCCTCTGGAACGGATCCCGTTCGCAACCAGAGGTACCACTGTACTGAGCACCGAAGTATTTCCTTGGGCCCCTTTCAAGGTCAGAGGATGTGGCTGTGTTAATATTTCAGGATGTAAATTCTCCAAACTCTGAGAAGACGTCAGTGGGGTTCACTTGCCGGTCACATAACAAGCATGAAAAGCAAAAAAACCACTCTCTTGATTCACAAAGAGCGCTGCACCCTTAGAAAATACTCTTCCCCTGTTCACTTTTCGATAGATGGATTATGTTCTGATAACCACCCACAATCTATTTATGTATCCCTGGGTGCGAGCTTCACTTTTGGCACCTGGTGGAAGAGACTGATGCAAAAGGGCTTTTTCTATTGGGGTTGATTTTTCACAAGGGTCAACTGAACAGTTTGGGCAATTTAAGTGCATCTAGCTATTTTAAGGGACGCGGTTGGTGCTGTGGGTTAAACCACAGAGCCTAGGGCTTGCCGATCAGAAAGTTGGTGGTTCGAATCCCCGCGATGGGGTGAGCTCCCGTTGCTCGGTCCCTGCTCCTGCCAACCTAGCAGTTCGAAAGCACGTCCAAGTGCAAGTAGATAAATAGGTACCACTCTGGCGGGAAGGTAAACGGCCCTAGGCTCTGTGGTTTAACCCACAGCAGCAACCGCGTCCCTCTGGAAGAAGGTACAGGGTTATAAAGACTAGGACCAGCTGCCTGAGAAACAGTTTCTACCCAAATGCGATTTTGGGTTTAAAAGCAGTGTAAGGTAGTCTCTATGGGAGTATATTGCATTTAATTATGGGGTATCAGAGTTTTTAGGGGCTAACTAGGCTGGGATAGCGGGGTTGTGAGGTTTTGAATGTCTGACGTAGATTTTTTCAGTTTCGTTGTTCTGTATGGGACAATGGCAATAAAGATTATCATATTGTATCGTATGATGCCTTTTGACTAGACAAGGATCTGCATATAGAGGATGAATTCTCTCGTAGTATATAGAATAAACAGCATGTTAAACTGAGCAAAAGATCTCTTCACCCCTCCCTTCAGAAGGTCTGATTAGTGAGGGATTAAGAAGGAGCAATACAATTTATTTCAAAACAATCGTACATTTGACTAATGCAGGCACACACACTTTCATGATTTGACTGGTCCATACCTTGCTGTCAGAACGTCCCTGGAATCTTGTCTTTAAAAACCAGTCCCGGGAAGGAGAACCCTTTCCCCCCTCATCTGCATTTTTGGGGACATTTTACTCACGTCCTCAAACCAGATTTTCTAGTGTGAAGCTGCAACCAGCAGAGGGCAGTACAGCAATTGCAACTGACAATGTTTCTTTCTCATCTGATATCTCCGTGTTAGGGTTCTAACTTCAAGTTAGGGTTCTAAATCCATCCTGTTTACAATGAATAATAACCTGTAGGGTGATTTTGGGAAGATATGCATGGAGAAAGATACTGCGTGAAATAATTGCTGTGGAAATTATATCCGGAAGTGTAGTTGTATTAGTCTAATGGTCCTGTTTATTTATTTGCAGAATTTATACTCCACTCTTTAGCCAAAAGGGTTCTCAGAGTGGCTTACGGAAATTAGCTATAAGACAGCCCCCACCTTCACATTCACAACCTAAAAGAGCACGACATGTTAGGAAAAAGGAGTGGGAGGGAGGAGGGAAAAGCAAGCTCAATCACATATTTATAAAGTTACAGTTCTTAAAGTTGCAGCCAGCTTTAAAGACCACCAAATACATCATCATCATTGTTTAAGTAACTTACGAATTGCCTTTCACGTGAGGCAATTTGCATATATACCATAAGCACAGCTAAAAAATACCGTCTTTTTCGCCCTATAGGACGCACTTTTCCCCCTCCAAAAATGAAGGGGAAATGTGTGTGCATCCTATGGGGCGGATGCAGGCTTTCGCTGAAGCCTGGAGAGCGAGAGGGGTCGGTGCGCACCAACCCCTCTTGCTCTCCAGGCTTCGGGCAGCTCTCCGCAAGCCTTGGGAGCCCAGTGCGACTTCCCGCCGGGCTCCCAAGGCTTGCGGATAGCAGCCTTTTCTGGGGTCGGGGGAACCTTGGGCTTCCCCCGTCCCCGCCCCGCGCCTGGGGGGGAAAATATTTTTTTCCCTTTATTTCCTCCCCCCCCCCAAAAAAACTAGGTGCGCCCTATGGGCCAGGCGCCCTATAGGGCGAAAAATACGGTAGTTTTGAAAACAGTACAAAAATCCAACTAAATATAGTTTTAGAAACGATACGAAAGATTCTCCAGTTGTTTTTGGAAAACACAGATGAGGGCACCTGTCATATCTCAGCAGTGATCCTGTTTCCCTGAACAAACGACACTGAAAGCTCTTGCTCTGAGTTATTGTGGAGCAGGCTTCTGATGCCTTTGAAGGAGAAATTGTACGGGGTCTTATATGTTGGTACCTTAGGGCACATTGCAGCAATCCAGCCTTGAAGTTACCAGTGCATAACTATGTCATAAATGTCCGTGGATTTGTTCCGCTTTTCTTAACCTCTCAGATATTCTGTGGCATCTCACCAGTAGCTTGCTGTAGCATTTATGGCCTGTGGCGTCTTCGGCCTGTGGCCCCCCCGAATATTCAAAACCCATCTCTCATCCGCAGGCCCTGTGGGAATGGCCGCTGCTGCCGCCGTGGCGACAGGCAAGAAAAGGAAACGTCCTCACGTCTTTGAGTCCAACCCGTCGATCCGCAAGAGGCAGCAGACGCGTTTGTTACGGTAAGGGCGTCTGAACGCAGAAAGCCTTCCTTACACTGGCCCGGCATTGTCTCCTCCAACTGGGAGTAGTTCTCCAAGGTTTGGGGGCAGAGAGGGGTCTTTTTCGGCCCTGCTACCCAAGAGAAGAGTCTCACGCACTACCCAAGTGAACAATGTGGCCCTAGGTAGTCCAAGGCAGTGCCCCCTTGTGGGAGTGAATCCCATAGTTTCACTCTATGCTGCCTTGAAGAAGAGATCTCTTTTGTGTATATCAGGTGCTCAGGATCCAGCGCTTGACAAGACCCAACTCCTCATGACTTAAAAGGATGGCAACCAGCCAGGGACAAATAGCCTCAGTATACGGGGGAAGAGTCTCGTAGTTTCCTTCAATAGCAGTTTGTCCAGGCTTGCAGCAGGTAGGGGCATGGGATCGGTTCTCTGAAGTCCTGTTTCCCAGGAGAATTTAGGCCTGGAAGTATCCTTGCACTTCCCTCAACCTACCTGTGATTCCAGCAGTGTAGAGAGTTGGGAATCAGTGGCCCCACAGCCATATTTCAGTCTCCAGGTTTCAGGACGAAAGGTATGATTTCTCCCTCCCTCCCTCCCGCCTCCACCAGCAGTATAAAGTCCTGGAACCTCCAGGGTCACCATCTGGGCCAGATTGACGAATGAGTAACCCCTCGTACGTCCTTCTTCCCCATACCTATAGAGCCATGGATGGGGAGCCTGTGTCCCTCCAGATTTTGCTGGACAATAATTCCCACCCACTCCCCTGACCATTGGCTATGCTGGGGGGGGGGTGTCTGATGGCAGCTGGGGTTGTTGAACATCGGGGGGGGGGCACAGGTTCCCAAAAGGCTGTATTTTAATGTTGTATTTTAATCTTGTTTTTACGTTGTATTTCCATCAATTTGTTTTTATATCGGGTGTTGGCTGCCCTAAGCCTGGTCTTGGCTGGGGAGGGCAGGGTATAAATAAATGTTGTTGTTGTTGTTGTTGTTGTTGTTGTTGTTGTTGTTGTTGTTGTTGTTATTATTAGAGTAGTCATCTCCAGGTAAATCACATGCTGTAGCCAAGGTTTGTCCTGTGACTTGCCACTTGTCTGTAGCAGACAAAGCACAAGCCTGGAGTATAGCATCTAGATCAAGTGAAGTAATAGTGCCACTGTATTCTGCTCTGGTCAGACCTCACCTGGAGTACTGTGTCCAGTTCTGGGCACCACAGTTCAAGAAGGACACTGACAAACTGGAACGTGTCCAGAGGAGGGCAACCAAAATGGTCAAAGGCCTGGAAACGATGCCTTATGAGGAACGGCTAAGGGAGCTGGGCATGTTTAGCCTGGAGAAGAGGAGGTTAAGGGGTGATATGATAGCCATGTTCAAATATATAAAAGGATGTCACATAGAGGAGGGAG
The DNA here is from genome assembly GCF_964106915.1 of Podarcis gaigeae. Taxonomy (NCBI): domain Eukaryota; kingdom Metazoa; phylum Chordata; class Lepidosauria; order Squamata; family Lacertidae; genus Podarcis; species Podarcis gaigeae. Next base: position 5,118,742 of record NC_139686.1, read on the forward strand.
AAAGGTTGTTTTCTGCTGCTCCAGAGAAGCGGACACGGAGCAATGGATCCAAACTACAAGAAAGAAGATTCCACCTAAACCTTAGGAAGAACTTCCTGACAGTAAGAGCTGTTTGACAGTGGAATTTGCTGCCAAGGAGTGTGGTGGAGTCTCCTTCTTTGGAGGTCTTTAAGCAGAGGCTTGACAACCATATGTCAGGAGTGCTCTGATGGTGTTTCCTGCTTGGCAGGGGGTTGGACTCGATGGCCCTTGTGGTCTCTTCCAACTCTATGATTCTATGTGTGCAACATGCTAATCCAAACCATGGCATAGCTCAGAGGAGCACATCGCCAGCAGGACCAGAGGACGAGTAAAGCAGCTGCCATTTCCTCTCTGGGAGTCTGCACATTCGTGATAAGCCTTGAATTGGCTTTGTGTTATGTGCAAACGGAGCCACTGTGACTTGCTTCGTTCACCCCATGTTGACCTTAGCATTTAATTTCCTGGTATCTATCGGCCCATGACAGCAGTCACGAAATTAAAAGACTCCTGCTTCTTGGGAGAAAAGCAATGATAAACCTAGACAGCATCTTAAAAAGCAGAGACATCACCTTGCTGACAAAGGTCCATATTGTAAAAGCTATGGTTTTCCCAGTAGTGATGTATGGAAATGAGAGCTGGACCATAAAGAAAGCACAAGGAGAAGGGGACGACGGAGGACGAGATGGTGGGACGGTGTTCTCGAAGCTACCAGCATGAGTTTGGTCAAACTGCGGGAGACAGTGAAAGACAGAAGTGCCTGGCGTGCTCTGGTCCAGGGGGGTCACAGAGTCAGGCCTTCACAAAAGAGGAGGCCGGACTGTTTTGCTCTTAGTGCCTCTGGCGTCCTCCTCTCAGCCTCGCATATCCTTGAGTTTGCCTTCAGGGATGCTGCAAAGCGTGGCACACAGCCAGAACTTTCCAAATTGGGGCCCAGGAGAAAAGCTCAGTCTGTAAGATCTTTCCTCACCCAGCCACTTTCCTGAAAATGGCTTTGGGTAAAACCACTGCCGAAGAGTGAGATGAGCACAGCAAGAAAAGCCTTGGCATTCAGCTTAGTGGGAATTGTGCGCACCTGAAATTTCAAACCGTTGTGAATGCCGCAATGGCTGCGCTCCCCTTCAATAGTTACACGTTGACCCGTTTTCCGGTGCTGGAAGTCGCAAGGTGATGACCCAGTCACTCTCGGGTCTGTGGGATGATGCAAATGACGGCCTCTCTAGGAATGCGCATTGCAGCGTCTCAAAGAAGAAAGAAGTTAGCTGCTAGTTGAGAATGCTTCTGTTCCCATGAAAGGCTCTTCCTCTAGGGGCACTCTGATGCAACCTTCAGCAGAGCAGATTCATTTCCCTTGGCCTGCTGTTGCAATGTGTTGCCGAGTCTTGCTCAACGCGGCTTGGTGCCGGTGGGATTATTCCAGCAGGTTTACAGTCCCAGGGCTTCTTTCCTCCCTCGTGGAGTGTGCAGAAAAGTTTTTGGCACAATTTGAATGTCCCTCCCGACCACCACCATTTAAAAAGGTTTTCTTCCAATCTGCTCTTAGTTTCATCAGACAATAGGTCACAGAACTTTGTTCTTTCTGATAGGGCTGGACTGCTCAGGGTGGGGGAAAACCTTGCTCAAAATAATAATAAATAATAATAAATAATAGTAATAATAATAATTTATTCCCCACCCATCTGGCTGAGTTTCCCCAGCCACTTTGGGCGGCGCCCAATTGAGTGTTAAAAACAATGCAGCAATACAATTCAAATCTAGGGGAGTGGCACAGATTTGCAATTCCAGTGACCCCAGCCTAAAAACTGGCTGTTCCCTGACTGAGAGCTTCCACCCCATGGATTGACTTGCTGTGATTGGTTAGAGCGTGGTGCTGATAACCCCAAGGTTGCAGGTTCAATCCCTGTAAGGGACAGCTGCATATTCCTGCTTTGCAGGGGGTTGGACTAGATGATCCTCAGGGTCCTTTCCAACTCTTACGATTCTATATGCTGCAGAATGTTTGTGAATGCTGACACCGCTAAGAGGAAAGGCAGTCACAGGAGGCAGAAAAATCAGCACAACTGATGCAGTGGAAGTGAAAGGTTCGTCTGAAGGAGAAGTAGGGGAATCCACACCCCCATCTCCTGCTTGTTGTTGTTGTTTAGTCATTTAGTCGTGTCCAGCTCTTCGTGACCCCCTGGACCAGAGCACGCCAGGCCCTCCTGTCTTCCACTGCCTCCCACAGTTTGGTCAAACTCATGCTGGTAGCTTCGAGAACACTGTCCCATCATCTCGTCCTCTGTCGTCCCCTTCTCCTTGTGCCCTCTATCTTTTCCAACATCAGGGTCTTTTCCAGGGAGTCTTCTCTTCTCATGAGGTGGCCAAAGTCTTGGAGCCTCAGCTTCAGGATCTGTCCTTCCAGTGAGCACTCAGGGCTGATTTCCTTCAGAATGGAGAGGTTTGATCTTCTTGCAGTCCATGGGACTCTCAAGAGTCTCCTCCAGCACCTGAATTCAAAAGCATCAATTCTTCGGCCTTGCTGCGGCAAAGGGGCTTGAATAACTCAGAGAAGCTATGAGCTATGCCATGCAGCACCACCCAAGATGGACAGGTCATAGCGGAGAGTTTTGACCAAACATGATCCACCTGGAGCAGGAACCGGCAAGCCACTCCAATATCCCTGCCAATAAAGCTCCATGGACAAAGACAACGCCTGCCAATTTTAGCCAAATCATGACTCTCCCTGTGGTCTCCCTCCTGCCCTGCTTTAATTTGAGCTGTGGAAGAAAACGGTCACAGAGACTAGGGGCAGGAAGTGTGTGCATGGAGGCGAGGGAATAAGGGGGGCTCCAGGGCCATAGTGGCTGGGTCAGGGGTCAGCGGGGGACCGGTCCGCTGTCCCTCAGACCTTGTGGGGGGCCGTGCTATATTTTGAAAAAGAAAAAACATGAGTATAAAAACACAGCCCTACCTGGGGATACTGGGGACTGATCCCAGGACCTTCTGCAAGGCAGATGCACTGAGCTACGACCCTTCCCTATTTTCACCCTGTAGTAACAAACAAAAACAACACCTCCCACAGTTTAAAAAGACATCTATTGATTAATTAGTCCAGGGGTCAGCAAACTTTTTCAGCAGGGGGCCAGTCCACTGTCCTTAAGACCTTGTGGGCGGCCGGACGACATTTTCTTTGGGGAAATGAACAAATTCCTATGTCCCATAAATAACCCAGAAATTTTGAATAAAAGCACACATTCTCCTCATGTGAAAACACCAGGCAGGCCCCACAAATAACCCAGAGATGCATTTTAAATAAAAGGACACATTCTACACATGTAAAAACACGCTGATTCCTGGACCGTCCGTGGGCCGGATTTAGAAGGCGATTGGGCTGGATCCGGGCCCCGGGCCTTAGTTTGCCTAACCATGGGCTGTCGTCAGCAGGTTAAAGACCTGGAGGGAGATGGGGAAAGACTCATATGGGGCGAGAGAAGAGCAGGGGCTGTTGATAAGAAGATGGGGTGCAGAGGGTTTAAATTTTTATTCAGCCAAGTTTGAAATGCCAGGTCTTCATACTTCCAAAAACTAGATCATTTTATGCTTTATTCTTAATCCGGGTCTCTCTCTCTCTCTCTCTCTCTCTCTCTCTGTGTGTGTGTGTTTTCAAAAAATATTTCAAAAAATATTTCTGTTACTTAAGTGAGATGGGAGAGCAGCAAAATGCAAGGATAAGGCTGTAGCCACGATGACTATGCAATGTTTCTGAATCCCAGTTGCTGGAAACCATTTTAGGAATTCCCTCCCTATCCAGGGAAGCGAAAGGAAGAGATTTGGTTTGTACCATGTGGCCACTGCTCAGGTCTGTTGAGAGGACCAGTGCTAATTTGTATATGCGGATTTGCATACAAGTTGCTCTTTTCATGATTTGCACCCTGTTTTGCGTGCACGTGATGGGGCCTGGCCATAGCTTGTGGGTATACATCGGCTTTCCGTGTTCCTGTAGTGCACCAAAAATCAGTTTACATAATTGGCTGTCCTCGGATAGCGAGGGCTAACCTCAGACTCACTGTGCACATTTGCAAGGTTGAAGAGGCTTAGAAGAGAGCCAGCAACCTCTGGCAAGATCTGGAGCTCTTGCACCCCCAAATTAATGCTCCTGGGTTAAACCACTGAGCCCTAGGGCTTGCTGATCAGAAGGTCGGCGGTTCAAATCCCCACGACGGGGTGAGTTCCCGTTGCTTGGTCCCTGCTCCTGCCCACCTAGCAGTTCGAAAGCACGTCAAAGCGCAAGTAGATAAATAGGTACCGCTCCGGCGGGAAGGTAAACGGCATTTCCGTGCGCTGCTCTGGTTCGCCAGAAGCGACTTAGTCATGCTGGCTACATGACCCGGAAGCTGTACCCTGGCTCCCTCGGCCAATAAAGTGAGATGAGCGCTGCAACCCCCAGAGTCGGCCACGACTGGACCTAATGGTCAGGGGTCCCTTTACTTTTACTGTAACTTTAATTTGTGCAGCAGACCTGTGAGATAAGCTGAGCTAGTCTTATTACTCCCCATATTTTGGAGGTAGAGACTGAGGCCGTGGGATAGGAGATTGCCTGAGACCACTGTGTGAGTTCATGGCAGAGCCAAGACTTGAACTCGGCACCTTGTGTCTCTCCTGGCCCCTGCTCTGCCCTAACTCTCTTCTCACAGAACACTCAACAGGGAAACACCTGGGCGTACCTGAGAGCTCCTTGTTCGCACAGAGAGGGGTGCTGTTTGCATGATGGCTATCCTGGCACTATAAACAACCTTTTGTAGCTTTATTTCCTCATATCTCCCTTTGAGCATTCTTTTGAGCAGGGAGACGTCCCTCCCCCCGGGGAATTTGAATTTGACCTGGCCATTTTATCCTCAAAACCACCCTACGTATGAGGTAGTTTAACCTGAAATACGGCAACCAACCCAAGGTTATCCTGTAAGCGTGGTGACTGGGTATTTTGTTTGCTCGTTTCATGAAGTTTACATAGATAAAAACAAACAGAAACCTCAAAGTGCTTTGGAAAAAGAATTAAACAATAAGATGAATAGCAAAAACAAAACATTCAAAAAATTTAAACCAGCAATAAATGAAAAACACATCCGCATTCTATAAATCTGGGTAAAAAAAAATGTTTTTTAGCCGGTGCTGGAAAGAGTACAGTGAAAGTGCATGCCTGATATCAATATAGATGATATTATTATTATCATTATTATTATTAAGCATTTTTCATCTACAGAAAAAGGTGATACATAAGAATCCACTCCCATCACTGGGTTGTGCTAGTCATATTCTGAGTGGACCAATTCTGAATGGACAGACCTGGCTAACTAAGGTTCATTTACATGGATTGGTCTACCCCGAAGAGAATTTAGCTGGATGTGACCCAGCCTATTTGCATGCAACCAAATAGGTCACAAATCCTGCCACTGAAGCAAATCCTTCATTTAATTTGTAAGATAAATTACATTATTCGTTGCTGCCTTTCAAAACCTCGTAAACCCATATTGGTGTTGCTCCACTCTGAGAAAGAGCAAGATCTTCACACCATATTCAACAGAAGCTGGTCAATTTGCCATAAACTTGTCCGGCTTGTTGTCCCTTATCTCTAGTTCTGACAAAAGGAGTCAGCTTAGCTGTCAAGGGGAGCTCCCACATTGACTCCTGCTTCCCGCAGTTTGGTCAAAATCATGTTGGTAGCTTCGAGAACACTGTCCACCCATCTCGTCCTCTGTCGTCCCCTCCTCCTTGTGCCCTCCATCTTTCCCAACATCAGGGTCTTTTCCAGGGAGTCTTCTCTTCTCATGAGGTGGCCAAAGTCTTGGAGCCTCAGTTTCAGGATCTGTCCTTCCAGTGAGCACTCAGGGCTGATTTCCTTCAGAATGGAGAGGTTTTATCTTCTTGCAGTCCATGGGACTCTCAAGAGTCTCCCCGGCACCAGAATTCAAAAGCATCCATTCTTCGGCCATCAGCCTACTTTATGGTCCAGCTCTCACTTCCATACATCACTACTGAGAAAATCATAGCTTTAACTATACGAACCTTTGTTGGCAAGGTGATGTCTCTACTTCTCAAGATGCTGTCTAGGCCTGTCATTGCCCTTCTCCCAAGAAGCAGGCGTCTTTTAATTTCATGACTGCTGTCACCATCTGCAGTGATCATGGAGCCCAAGAAAGTAAAATCTCTCACTGCCTCCATTTCTTCCCCTTCTATTTGCCAGGAGGTGATGGGCCCAGTGGCCACGATCTTCGTTTTTTTGATGTTGAGCTTCAGACCATATTTTGCGCTCTCCTCTTTCACTCTCATTAATTAATTTATTTAAGATTTTCTTGATTTACAAAAGTCTTTGCAATCTCTCTCGTATTATTTCTCTCCCCCCCCCCCCCATGTAACATTTTTACAAATCATTTTCATTTGTTGAGACTTTAGGAAGAAAAGGGGGAAAGTGGTGGAGGGGGGGGAAGATGGGTGGGGGTGGGGTTGGGTGACAATGTTTCTATTATACTTAATATATGTGGGGTTTTGCGTCAGCGTTGCTCGTGCAGGTTCTCTGCTGTTCATTTGTGTTCCTTTGGTGGTGAGAGAGATTGGGGTTGGCCTATGGTGTGGCTGTTCATTTGTGGTTGGCTGTGGTGGTCTTTGTTTTTGTGTTTAAGTGGGGTGGGTGGGTGTTTTGGATCAGGTTAGCCATATTGATTTGTATGCTGTGGGTGGATTATTGTCATTGTCTTGTTGGGTTGTGTATGTGATAAAGGGGAGCCATACGCAAAGGCGTCTTCTTCTATTTGTCCCCGTGTCAGTTTCAGTTTATTGGTTAATTTTTCTAGTAAGGCTGTTTCCCATACTATTTGGTACCATTGGTCCATGCTTACTCCTGACAGGTCTCTCCAGTGTCTGGCTATGATGCTCTTCCTGTGTTCCGATGTATAGTGAAATGTCTTTAAGGGGAAATAAACTTCTTTTCTTTTTGGCCCACTGAAACAGGAAGCTTCGTGCCACGCTAGACGAATACACCACTCGCGTCGGACAGCAGGCCATCGTCCTCTGCATCTCGCCCTCCAAACCCAACCCTGTTTTTAAAGTGTTTGGTGCAGCACCGCTAGAGAACGTGGTAAGGCTTTGAAGTTCCATGCATGATTTGCTCCTGGGGTTCTTACTTATTTTAGTTACGTACAGTCATACCTTGGGTTGCGAACACTGCAGGTTGCGCATTTTTGAGTTACGCACACACCGAACCTGGAAGTACTGGAACGGGTTACTTCTGGGTTTCGGCACATGCGAAGAAGTGCTAAATTGCGCTTTGCGCATACTCAGAAACACTGAATCGCGTCGTGTGCAGATGCGGCGCTGCGGGTTGTGAACGTGCCTCCCGCACGGATCACGTTTGCAACCCGAGGTTCCACTGTACATCATTCTGAGATGCTTAAAGGTAAAGGTAAAGGTAAAGGGACCCCTCACCATTAGGTCCAGTCGTGACCGACTCTGGGGTTGCGGTGCTCATCTTGCTTTATTGGCCGAGGGAGCCGGCGTACAGCTGGTCATGTGGCCAGCAGGACTAAGCCGCTTCTGGCAAACCAGAGCAGCGCACGGAAACGCCGTTGGCCTTCCCACTGGAGCGGTACCTATTTATCTACTTGCACTTTGAGGTGCTTTCGAACTGCTAGGTTGGCAGGAGCTAGGACCGAGCAATGAGAGCTCACCCCGTCGCGGGGATTGGAACCACCGACCTTCTGATCGGCAAGTCCTAGGCTCTGTGGTTTGACCCACAGCGCCACCCATGTCCACAGATGCTTAATTACGTTACTTAAAATGTGAGGAGATTAGTGGTAATACTGTTGTTTAGCTTTGAATGAGGAATTAGTATTCCCACACATACCCCAGTGGTTCTTTTTTTGTTGGATTATGGTGGCTCACAGAACTGTAGAGTTGGAAGGGACCCCAAGGGTCGTCTAGTCCAACCCCCTGTTGCATTGCAGGAATCTCAGCTAAAGCATCCATGACATAGGGCCCCCCAACTTCTGTTAGAAACTTCCAAGGAAGGAAAGTCCAAGACCTCTACTGGGAATTACAACTCATGTCAGTTTGCGTGTAAGGTGCCCCCCCCCCCGGCCCACTGGAGACAGCTGAAAATTACCAAGGCCCACCAGTCACAAAAAAACAAAAAAAGATCCTTCCAGTAGCACCTTCAAGACCAACTAAGTTAGTTCTTGGTATGAGCTTTCGTGTGCATGCACACTTCTTCAGATACACTGAAACAGAAGTCACCAGACCCTTCTATATAGTGAGAAGGTGGGGAGGGGTATTACTCAGAAGGGTGGTGGGAATGGGTGACTTCTGTTTCAGTGTATCTGAAGAAGTGTGCATGCACACGAAAGCTCATACCAAGAACTAACTTAGTTGGTCTTGAAGGTGCTACTGGAAGGAATTTTTTTTGTTTTGACTATGGCAGACCAACACGGCTACCTATCGGTAAACAGTCACAAAAAGGCAGAGCCAGTCATAAGATAGAAGCAGCCTTTGGCATAACCAATGTCAGTTTCTACTAGTATCTAATCCATCTTTGGAAATTGCTAAATTCTTTGCCGCAGCAAAACAGACATTGGGAAACTGGTATCACTTTGTCAGACCCCTCCATCACATTTGGAACTTACCCAGCAATGAAGTACTTACCAAATGTGGTAATGCAGTTTCGTTGAATTAATTAAACCAAAATAGTTTTAATTGGCTTTTGAATAAAAACGCAATTAATAGTTGCTGTTTTGAATTTTATTGCGCTATTATGTTCCTAAGTGGGCCGTGCAGACCATTATTCTGAATACAGTGGTACCTCGGGTTAAGAACTTACTTCGTTCTAGGGGTCCGTTCTTAACCTGAAACTGTTCTTAACCTGAGATACCACTTTAGCTAATGGGGCCTCCTGCTGCTGCCACGCCGCCACCACCCAATTTCTGTTCTCATCCTGAAGCAAAGTTCTTAACTCGAGGTACTATTTCTGGGTTAGCAGAGTCTGTAACCTGAAGTGTCTGTAACCCGAGGTACCACTGTAATGCCTTTTTATAGGGGAGGGGAGGGGGTGCCGGGGGGTGAGTTTATGGAACCAAGGGGGGCGGTGGGCCAAAAAAGGTTGGGAACCACTGGGCTGCGTCGTTCCTGACACAGCTCCTAGAGTGCTATTTAGAGGGGAAGAAGGGCCACCGGCGAGATAAAAGATAAGCAAGTGAACTAAAAAAGTGAACAAATCGTGGACTGATCCCAAAGATGCCTGAGAATGATCTCCTTGCCCAGCTTGTCTGCCAACAGTGCTGGTTTTAACCTTTAAAGCCCTATACGGCCTAGGACCCTCGTACCTATGGGACCTCCTCTCCTGGTATGACCCACGGAGGACCTTGCGGTCTTCAAACAAAAACATCTTAGAGATCCCAGGCCACAGGGAGGTTAGGCTGGCTTCAACCAGAGCCAGGGCCTTTTCAGTACTGGCCCCGGTCTGGTGGAAGGCTCTGTCACAAGAGACCAGGGCCCTGCGGGACTTGACATCTTTCCGCAGGGCCTGCAAGACAGAGCTGTTCCGCCAGGTCTTTGGCCGAGGCGCAGTCTGACCCCCTCCTTCTGTAATCCTCATAGAACTCTAGCCCACTGGTTGCCATTAATTTGATTTGAACTGATTTTATAATGAAATGATTTTAGAATGTTGTATTATTTTACTGTTGTTGGCCGCTCTGAGCCCGGCTTCGGCTGGGGAAGGCAGGATATAGATGATGATGATGATGATGATGATGATGATGATGATGATTATGGTCTTCACTCTCAAGGGATGTAGACCTCCAGCAAGGGCTGGTTCAAAAGGGATCCAGAATAGACACACCAGCAGCTGTTTGGGACAGCCCTGCCCTGCCTCCAGACTTCTCTGGAAATCCTCGCACCGCTCCTCTCGGTGTTGCTCCGAGTTTCATCATCATCTCGCTCGAATGCCCTCCTGGTCTGAGGGCTTTGGGGCCAGTGGGTATTTTCATCCGGCAGCTGGGGCGTTGTTTGCTCTGCTGCGTAGTGCCACGAGGAAGGGGACCTCACCCCCCCTTCCTGTTACTTAGCACCGTCTTCTCTCCTGTTGCTCCTCGCCTTGTTTACCTGAGCCCTTCCGATCCCCCACAGGTGCGCAAGTACAAGAGTATGATTCTGGAAGACCTGGAGTCCGCTCTGTTGGAACACGCACCTGCGCCGCAAGAGGTTAACTCTGAGCTGCCACCGCTTACCATCGACGGGATTCCGGTCTCTGTGGACAAGATGACCCAGGTAAGCAAGTAGAAAAGGTGGAAAAAGCCATTCAGGGGAGCTTTGGTTGTCTCCGACCTATTGATTTTTCCAGCGGAGAATCTCTGGTCTCAAAATCTCTCCCTCTCGCCTTCTCTGTTGCACGCACAACTCCTCCGAGACACACTTAATTCTTTCACCCCAGGGGGATACTGCAGTGACTCTGCTAAACGGTACGAGATAAGGTGTTCCCATTGATGCTGACTTTTCTACAAAGTGTGGGAGAATAACCAGAGCCAGAGGCAATATTTTTGTCAGCCCACTTGCCTGGGAGCATCTGTTTGCCTTACTCCTCCTTTGAGCAGCTCATCGGACACATGGCTTACTCAGAATGCCCGTGAAGGATCGCAGAATCAAAGAATTGGAAGGGAACCTAAGGATTATCTAGTTCAACTCTTCCTTTTTTAAAAAATATTTTTATTGGTTTTTAACATACAAAATTATAAAACATACCACGCAATTTATCACAAATACATTCTTATTGGACTTCCATCAGCGCCTCTGATAATCCTCCGTCTTAATCACTTCTTACGCATTTCCTAACTTAATATTGCCTTTACATTCTTAACATATCACGTCTCCTTCTCCATTTTTGCAATATTTCTAATATGATTCCTCACAGAACTTCTTGCAAACCTACAAACGTCGTCTGGTCGTCACAAATACTTTTCAAATAATCCGTAAATTTACTCCAGTCCTCGGTAAACTTCTGGTCCTGCCGGTTTCGGATCCTTCCTGTTAGTTTGTCAAGTTCCGCATAGTCCATTCATTTCATCCTCCATTCTTCCATCGTTGGTAATTCTTCTTGCTTCCATTTTTGGGCCAATAGTATTCTTGCTGCTGTTACTGCATATAGAAAAAGCTTACATTCTTGGATTATCTAGTTCAACTCTGTGCAGTGCAGAAATCACCAAAGAATCCCAGACATGCCTCTTAAAAATAACTAGTGAAGGAGAATCCACCACCTTCTGAGATTGCCTGTTCCACTGTTGAACAGCTCTTACCGTAAGAAAGTTCTTCCCAATTTTTAGTCGTAATCTCCTTTATTGTCATTTGAATCCATTGGTTCGGTTCCTCCCCCCGGGAGCAGCAGGAAACAGGCTTGCTCCATCTTCAGATATTTGAAGATGGCTGTCATGTCACCTCTTAGCGTTCTCTTCTCCAGGTTAAACATACCCGGCTCCCTCAATCTTACGGGGTCCTCGCTGTGGGATCACATTCACCCGGTGCTATACCAGCTGCACTGGCTCCTGGTGGAGTACAGGATCAGGTTCAAGGTGCTGGATTTAACCTTTAAAGCCCTATAGGGCCTAGAACCCTCGTACCTATGGGACCGCCTCTCCTGGTATGTCCCATGGAGGACCTTACGGTCTTCAAACAAAAACATCTTGGAGGTCCCGGGCCACAGGGAGGTTAGGCTGGCCTCAACCAGAGCCAGGGCTTTTTCGGCCGTGGCCCCGACTTGGTGGAACACTCTGTCACAAGAGACTAGGGCCCTGCGGGTCTTGGCAACTTTCCGCAGGGCCTGCAAGACAGAGCTGTTCCACCAGGCCTTTGGCCAAGGCACAGTCTGACTCCCTCCTTCGGTAATTCTCACAGAACTCTAGCCCAATGGTTGCCATTAATTTGATTATGAATGCTGCGTTACTTTTATTGTTGTTAGCCTCTCTGAGCCTGGCTTCAGCTGGGGAGGGTGGGATATAAATTTATTATTATTATTATTATTATTATTATTATTATTATTATTATTATTATTATTGGTTCCTCAGAAGGCTTGCTTTCTAGAGCACTTTGGCAGAGCTTGTGACTTCTAAGTCGGAAGCACCCAGTTCAGTACTTAACATCTTCAGTGATAGGACGTTGCACAGGGCAAAACCGAAATTAAAATTGAGGCTTGAGGTGACATTGTTTCCCTGTTTAGGGAAACAATATTTAATGTTGTATTTAATGTTGTATTGTTTTTAACACTCGATTGGGAGCCACTCAGAGTGGCTGGGGAAACCCAGCCAGGTGGGCGGGGTATAAATAATAATAATAACAATAATAATAATAATAGGGTCTTTAGCGCTGCACTTGGCTGACATGCATTGGCCCATCCCCATAAGGCTTTTGGAAGCAAAAGGGCCTGTTGGGTCATGGGTTCAAGCTCCACGTGGGACAATAGATTCCTGCATTGCACGGTCCCTTCCAGCTCCAGGATTCTATGGTGAGGTGATGATCTCCACTCTTGTTATGGTGGCAATTAAGAGAGGTCCTCGTGCCTGAGCAGGCCGAGATGCAGGGCTCCCCGTTGATTGTCTCCCCGGTGGCTCCAGAGCCTTTAACAAGCGCTTGCAAGCGGCTCGAAACTCTCGGCTCCTGAGGACCGCTAATTAATCCATCTGGAAACGAAAAGAGATCAGTTATTGCAAAGGAGCATGCTGCTGTTCTTGGACCCTGTGGCGAAGCTGTTATATTCTTGAGCTGTGATCTTGATCTGCTCGCTGCATCTAGCCTGTCCTTCTTCCTTGCTCTAGTTTTCTTTTTGGTGGCTTTTGCTTTGGGGGGGGGGGGGCGGGAGAGGACAAAAAGTTTGCAAAACCGAGGCATCACTTTCGAAATGAAGCATGCAAATGACGCAAGTTTATTCAAACCCAGCATGTTTTAGTGGTTGACATAATTTGAATCTGTGTTGTTGTTGTTTTGGGGGGGGGGGGTTGCCCACAGCGTTAATAAAGCCTGGTGGTGTTTACATGGCACATCCTTGTGTAAGCGTGCCTCCTTTCAGATGGATGCTCCCTCATCCATCCTGTTCACTTTCGGTTGCTTAGATATGCTGCGGTCTCATCCCTGGGATATTTATACGTAATTGCTAGACGGTGCTGCAGCGCCATTTGCATAGCTGCAGCGCCCATTCATAGAACATACAGAGAGACCTCACTGAAAACAGCCCATCCTTTATCCAATAACTATAGTAAGGAAGTGGGGGAGAGCCACCCCAATGCCATACTCCAGCTGTTTCACACAATTGCCAAGGAAAGGTCCCGGCTCTCTGCATGGTGTTTGCAGTCTAAAATAGACAGTAGGGAAATAATAGAAGCCAAAGTGAAGAATTATTATTATTATTATTATTATTATTATTATTATTATTACCCCGCCCATTTGGCTGGGTTTCCCCAGCCACTCTGGGCGGCTCCGAATTGAATATTAAAAACACAATACAGCATTATACATTAAATAATAATAAATAATAAAAATTTATTTATATCCCACCCTCCCCAGCCGAAGCTAGGCTCAGAGCGGCTAACAACAGTAAAATAATACAGCATTCTAAAATCAATTCATTCTAAAATCAGTTCAAAATCAAATTAATGGCAACCATTGGGCTAGAGTTCTGTGAGGATTGCCAAAGGAAGAGGTCAGACCTTAGCCAAAGGCCTGGTGGAACAGCTCCGTCTTGCAGGCCCTGCGGAAAGATGTCAAGTCCCGCAGGGCCCTAGTCTCTTGGGACAGAGCATTCCACCAGATCGGGTCCACGGCCGAAAAAGCCCTGGCTCTGGTTGAGGCCAGCCTAACCTCCCTGGGGCCCGGGACCTCCAATATGCTTTTATTTGAGGACCTTAAGGTCCTCCATGGGACATACCAGGAGAGGCGGTCCCATAGGTACGAGGGCTCCTAGGCCGTATAGGGCTTTAAAGGTTAAAAACTTCCCTAAACAGGGCTGCCTTCAGATGTCTTTTAAAAGTAGGATAGTTCCTTATTTCCTCGACATCTGTTTTGGATGATATATCGATATATCGCCCATCGCTAGTCAGTATCGAAAATTGCAATCTTTCAGGATCATTGCAGTCATACCTAGCAAAAAATGTTCTTCCTATCTAGAACCAGGCTATGAAATCCCAAATCTCTTGGAAGGTCTCTGCTGTGGCTCTGAATTACTCTGGCTCTGAATTTTCAAAGCAAAAGCTGGTGATACAGGTCAAATATTCAGGGCGTGTGATGATAATTGCTCACCGTGACGCTGACCCAAGTTGAAACTGGGGGAAACTGCCCCTGCAGATCTGTTCTCATGTGGACTGAACCCAGCCTTTCCTTTAGAATTTTGTGTATGCAGTGTCCCAAGCTGCTCCTGGAACGTTGTTTTCTGAATGCTGATTGATTGATTATTTATTTTTAATGCCACAGGCACAGCTGCGGGCCTTCATCCCCGAGATGCTGAAATACTCGACAGGCCGCGGCAAGCCGGGCTGGGGGAAGGAGAGCTGCAAGCCCGTCTGGTGGCCCGAAGACATCCCGTGGGCCAACGTCCGCAGCGACGTCCGGACCGAGGAGCAGAAGCAGAGGGTGTGTGTTGATGAAAGTCCTCTTGCTTCAGCAAAGGGCTCTGACTTGGTATGACAAGTGGAAAGGCTTAGCTTATAGATCTCTGTTGGGGAAGTCTGTGAAGTGCTTTGGGACCAAAGTAGCATATAGATCAGGTAAGAACACAAGAGGGTGGCCATCTCAGCTCCAGCCAAAGGTGCTCAGCTCTCTGTTCCCAGTGGGTTCAGCCAGGCACCCCAGGAATTTGCAAGCGTGGCATTTACGGGAAGAGACCCTCCCTGGATCTCAGTCCCCAGCATCTGGTTCCCAAGAGGCATATGATCTATGGACGTAGTGGTTACATTCCTGGCCATCTTGGCTTGTAGCCGCTAATGACCTGTCCTCCAGGAATTTACCTCTCTGTTTTTTTAGCAGCTGCTATACCAGCAGCCATCAGAGCCCATCGCTGCGCATTGAATCCCGCACGTTTCTCCCTTAGCTTTCAGCAAAAGCCTTGGTATTCCCCGCTTACTTAAGCCAGCCTTTCAGATCCGGAAGCTGAATCCCAGCCTGCTTCTGGAGACGCAAAACTGAAATAAATAAAAGCAGCCACGGATTGCGCTCCGTGGGAAAGCGCAGAACGTTTCTCTGTTTTACAGAAGTCTTATCATGCCTTTATAATTCAGCAAACTGTTCAAGACAGCTCACAATCCAATGGGAAGCAACAATAATAATCGTAAGACAATTTCAGAATCCACTTAAAAGCAAACCGCAACGCAGCGGATAAAATTAACATGTGATTAATAATAATAATAAGAAAGCAAATACCGTAGTTTTCGCTCTATAGGATGCACCGGACTATAGGAGGGGGAGAATAGGAAAAAAATTATATTTTTTTCTTGTTCTCCCCCTCTAAAACAAGGTGCGTTCTGTGCGTTCAAGGTGTGTTCACCCGAAGCCTCCGGAGCCCAGGCTTTGGGTTCCTTTCGACCTGCTCTTTGGGGCTGGCGGGGGGGGGGGAGCGCCTCTTTCCCCCAGCCCCAAAGGCCAGGTCGGGGAGCAGCGCAGAGGCGGCTCGCCTTCCCCCCACCTTCATACAGCATTTGTAGCCTCTGCAGGGCAGTGGGGTGAAAGCACCCCGCTGTCTTGCAGAGGCTTTGCGCAGCTAACCCCAAGCTTTAACAGCGAGACGGAGCACTGTGCAGCGCTCTGTCTCCCTGTTCTGGCTTTGGGCTTAGCCGCGCAGCCTGCACTTGCTCTATAGGACGCACACACACTTCCCCTTAATTTTTGGAGGGGGAAAAGTGCATCCTATAGAGCGAAAAATACGGTAAATTCTTTGTCCAGCACCTACGAACTTATCGAACCATGTGAATTGGCCTTGGGAGAGCATTCCAACTATTGGGTGCCACAACCGGAAAAGGCCCTGTCCCTACTTGATTTCTTAGCAAGGTCTTGTGGGAGCAGAAATCCCTTGGGGTACCTGAGCCCCAAGCTCTCCCTTCTGGGCAACTTTCCATCGTGGGCCACGAGCCAGTAGTGGGTGGGGCCAGAGTCAGCTGTGGGCGGAGCAATTGATGTAAATTGTTACCTTTGTAAAGGAGGCTAGTTTCAACACATGCACTCGCACACCCCTTTCTGTCCTCCATCCAGGGAAGCAAGGAGCCTTGCGAGAGCTCGAGGACACATCACAGCCAGGTAAAAAAACTAAAACTTGAGGGAGGGCTGGCGAGGGATTTAGCTGGGGGAAAGGGGCGTGGCCTGGGGAGGACCACAGAGTGAGGCATATTTGGCTCCCAGGCCAGGCGTTCCCCACCCCAGACCGGCACATCCAGAGCAAAGCAGGGTGGTCCCAGTTGCCTCCAGTCTGTGGCTGTTCGGGAAGATTTTGCGGAAGAAGGAAAAAGGCCTTCTGAGCGCGCCTGTCTGTCCACCCTAATCCCAGAATGGAGAAAGCCATTCATTTGTCCTGGTTTAGTTAATACAGTTAAAATTCAGCAATTTTCACAATTGCTAATGTGGGCGAGAGACACCCTTTTCACACGGTAGGATAGTTAGTCGACTTGCAGTGATTTGGGGACCCACCGCTAGTGGTTTTTCGTGAGACAATGCCTTTGAGTACCATTTGCTGGGGGTCGCAGGGGGGGCAGATGCTGCTGAGCTGAGGTTCTGCTTGCAGGCTTTCTGTGCGGGCACCTGGTTGGCTGCAGTGCGAACAGGGCGCTGGGCTAGATAGGCCTTTGGCCTGATCCTGCCGGCCCGTCTTGTGTTCTTAATCTTGCCCCCATTGGAAGTACATTTCTGCTTTGAAAGCTCTTTATGGAGTAAAGTTTACCAGAGATCCCATCACTCAATTTAAGGGATATTTCAGAGCTTGGTTACTTCATGGTTTGTTTTGCTTCTGTTTTGCTTTTGTTTTTTTTAATGGGATATGGTATCCCTGAATATGCCTCTTCTCTCCCTCTTGAATCCGGCAGGTGTCTTGGACTCAGGCACTGAGGACCATTGTGAAGAACTGCTACAAACAGCACGGCCGCGAGGACCTGCTCTACGCTTTTGAGGATCAGCAAACACAGCCTGCGACAGCAACACACAGTATAGCACACCTGGTCCCGTCCCAAACCGTGGTCCAGACCTTCAGCAATCCCGACGGCACAGTCTCTCTCATCCAGGTGAGGATTGCAGCAGCACAAAGAGGGTCCCGGGCTTCAGATTGGCCTGGAAGCTTTGCATTCTGGCCCCAAATGTGCCCCTGATGCGCAGGAGCCAATTCTTCTTGTTATTTTATTGCATTGCGTTGATGATATCTCACTTTTCCTCCAAGGAGCTCAAGGTGATGTACATGGTTTTCTCTCTCCTCATTCACTCCCCACAACCCTGTGAGGTAGCTTAGGCTGAGAGGCAGTGACTGGTCCCCAGAATCACCCAGTGAGCTTCACGGCTGACTGTGGGTTTGGACCTTGGTCTCTTAAGTCCTGGTCTTTTAGGTCCTGGTCTCTGTCCCAGCTCCTGCAGTTCGAAAGCACACCAGTGCAAGTAGTGCTCTTGTTGTTGTTTAGTCATTTAGTCGTGTCCACCTCTTCGTGACCCCCTGGACCGGAGCACGCCAGGCACTCCTGTCTTCCACTGCCTCCCGCAGTTTGGTCAAACTCATGCTGGTAGCTTCGAGAACACTATCCAACCATCTCGTCCTCTGTCGTCCCCTTCGCCTTGGGCCCTCCATCTTTCCCAACATCAGGTTTTTTTCCAGGGAGTCTTCTCTTCTCAGGAGGTGGCCAAAGTCTTGGAGCCTCAGCTTCAGGATCTGTCCTTCCAGTGAGCACTCAGGGCTGATTTCCCTAAGAATGGAGAGGTTTGATCTTCTTGCAGTCCATGGGACTCTCAAGAGTCTCCTCCAGCACCAGAATTCAAAAGCATCCATTCTTTGGCGATCAGCCTTCTTTATGGTCCAGCTCTCACTTCCATAAATCACTACTGGGCAAACCAGAGCTTGAACTATACGGACCTTTGTTGGCAAGGTGATGTCTCTGCTTTTTAAACGGCATTTCCATGCACTCTGGTTTCCATCATGGTGTCCTGTTGTGCTAGAAGCGGTTTAGTCATGCTGGCCACATGACCTGGAAAGCTGCCTATGGGCAAACGCCGGCTCCCTCGGCCTGAAAGCGAGATGAGCACCGCAACCCCGGAGTCGCCTTTGACTGGACTTAACTGTCCAGAGGTCCTTTACCTTTTAACTTTTACCTTAGGTCCTAGTCCAATTCTAACCACTACACCACACTAGCTCTCTTGCAGTTCCTTGGTACTGTGCAAACAATGTTCTGTCTCATGTCACCCCAGGGTCAAACTTTGGCAAATAGCTCTAGGCCTGAGGAGTTCTGGTCCTGAGTAATAGGAATCATTCTCCAAAATACTTGGTTGGCATGCAAAGACACAGAAATTATTCATTTTTGGAGGAACAAAGGGGCTGCGGTCTCTTCCTCAGGAGCTAGTGCACTTGTGTGTTTGTGCTATGTCATAGCTTAGCTTGGTGTGATGTGCGAATGTGGCCAACCTGAATCTAAAAAATGTCGCCCCTGCTTGGTTTAATTGGTTTCTTGATTTACTCACAACTGACCGTCTCATTGGTTTCAGTGTGACTCAAGCTTTCTCTGGGGTCTAGGCCTTGAAGCTATTGTATAGAGATCATTGGCTTTTGTGCCAATATTGTTGTTGTTTAGTCGTTTAGTTGTGTCCAACTCTTTGTGACCCCCTGGACCAGAGCATGCCAGGCACGCCTGTCTTCCGCTGCCTCCCGCAGTTTGGTCAAACTCATGCTGGCCGCTTTGAGAACACTGTCCACCCATCTCGTCCTCCGTCGTCCCCTTCTCCTTGTGCCCTCCATCTTTCCCAACATCAGGGTCTTTCCCAGGGAGTCTTCTCTTCTCATGAGGTGGCCAAAGTCTTGGAGCCTCAGCTTCAGGATCTGTCCTTCCAGTGAGCACTCAGGGCTGATTTCCTTCAGAATGGAAAAGAATGTGCCGATATATTTTATTTTTTTCCATATAAATAAATTTTGAAACCAGCAGCTCGGCTGCAGGGCTTGGGACCAAACTAGAAATCTGAATGAGCAGGGAGATACGTGTTGTGTTTCTTTAACTTGGACTGTGTGATGCATATGATCATAGCCTAAGAAGCCGGCTGACTCAAAAGACAATCCTTGGCGGCATCGCGCTGACTACCGTTGTGTATTGCAGGTTGGCACAGGAGCTACGGTAGCGACCTTGGCAGATGCCTCCGAATTGCCCACCACCGTTACTGTCGCACAAGTCAACTACTCTGCAGTAACCGACGGAGAGGTGAGTGGCGATGTCCTGGAAATTCACATGGAAAGTGTTTCCACAAGCTCCCTGAACCCGCATGGCAGCTAGGCTGCTTTGCGTCCCTCAGGTGTGGGGGACCAGATCAGGCGCTGGGCAGAATCCTGATCTCCCATGCGCCAGCTTTGACAGGTGGGTGGAGCTTCCCAGCTGTCAGTCCCCTGGTGCCATTCGGATATTGATGAGTGATGACTTCAAAGGGACTGGCCCCTCATCTGATAAAAGAAAGGGCTGATTATCAGTTGGTGGTCCAGCTCTTGCAAAGGCACAGGCCTAGCGAAAGCCACCTGTGAGCCAAATGTGGAGGCCTGCTGGACTGAGTGAGCGGGGCTGAAATGAATCTGACTTTCTGAAGTTTAAGGGCATTTTGCTGTGTGCAAAATGGCTGCCATTAGAGCTTGCTTTTTTTTTTTAAGTAGAAAAGTGATTGGTACATTTTATAAAACTGTTATTTTTAAATTATGTCCACCTGGATGCGGACCCACAAATAGATGTGCTTTTTGCTGACATGGGGGTTAGGGGGAAGGTGGGGTTATTGGTTTGTTTTTGTTTTTATTACGTGTTTTTTGTCTTGTACTTTTATGTTTTGAACTGCCCTGATAAGATCTAAGGATGAATGGTGGTGGAATAATAATATGAGAAGGAATGATTCAGTAGAGCCCTTTTTCCTCTGGGTTCTGATTTTTGCACATGGTCAAAAATTTGCTTCACGTATTTCATGAAGAACTAGCCAGGTGGATCTATCAGCTATATCCATTTCCACAACAGCTAGCAAAAGTGTTTAAAAATTAAAAGAAATACCATCTAAGGTCTTGTTTTCTGTTAACTCACTTGGTGTTAATCAGTAGACTTCGTTGCGGTGGTTACTGATCATTTTTTCAGTGCCATCCTTGTACAGGGTATACTCTACCCTGATGGCAAGGAATAATAGATATGCAGAAATATGGCTCCCTGCCTCCTAGCACATTTGCACAGTGGATGTACTTAAGATTCATTTCAGCTGGGGCAGAATCAGGAGGGTTAAACAGAGGCTTCACATAGGTCTGGGGTCAGCAAACTTTTTCAGCAGGGGGCCGGTCCACTGTCCCTCAGACCTTGTGGGAGGCCGGACTATATTTTGGAAAAAATTAATAATGAACAAATTCCTGTGTCCCACAAATAACCCAGAGATGCATTTTAAATAAAAGCACACATTCTACTCATGTAAAAACACCAGGCAGGCCCCACAAATAACCCAGAGATGCATTTTAAATAAAAGGAAATATTCTAATGTAAAAACATGCTGATTCCCGGACTGTCTGCGGGCCGGATTTAGAAGGCGATTGGGCTGGATCCGGCCCCTGGGCCTTAGTTTGCCTACCCATGACATAGGTGTTTTGGCAGAGGCAAAGCGAGCGACTTTGGGTCTGGAAAGCCCAGGCTGGGGAAGCGAATACTAACTTCCTTGAAAACTTGGGTGTGCGGAGCTGGGAAGAACAGACTCCTCTTGGAGAGAGGGAGAGGCCTGTTCTCTTTCTATTGGACCCGAGTCCAAGTCTCCAGGCCTTTGTGTCAGGACGGAGTGGCGAAGCCCTGCACTTCTCTGGAAAGGGATAGGACTCTCAGGGCAATAGGTGGCAGCACAAAAACAGCTCTTGTTCCCAGAGACGCCGGCATTTGCATTTGAAAGGCCGGCTGGAAACTGGTTGTTTTGTTTTTGGAGATTTCTGTCCCTGAAAATTCCATCCGATGCATCAAAGGGGGTTTCAGGAGACAAGCCCCTCATTGTCTCGGTGAAAGCGGGCACCTTCCACCTTGCCTAATGTACTTCCTTCCTGTTCCGAGCATGTGAAAATACGAAGTCGCTGCCTCCTGCAATTGAGTCTGGCCCCAGCCTGTTCCCTGCCACGTCGGCTGAATAGAATAACCAACCAACCGCTAGCTGCCACCTCCTTTCCCCAGTACCATTTATTC
This sequence comes from Podarcis gaigeae, assembly GCF_964106915.1. Classification (NCBI taxonomy): domain Eukaryota; kingdom Metazoa; phylum Chordata; class Lepidosauria; order Squamata; family Lacertidae; genus Podarcis; species Podarcis gaigeae. Next base: position 5,140,158 of record NC_139686.1, read on the forward strand.
TTTGTGAAATACATTTACAATGTAAATACAATACAAATACAGTGGTACCTTGGATGTCGAACTTAATCCGTTCCGGGAGTCCGCTTAACTCCCGAAACCGTTCGAAAACCAAGGCGCAGCTTCCGATTGGCTGCAGGAGCTTCCTGCATGCAAGCGGAAACCGCATCAGATGTCTGGCTTCCGAAAAACGTTCGCAAACTGGAACATTTCTGGGTTTGCGGCGTTTGGGAGCCAACTCGTTCAACAACTAAGCCGTTTGAAAACCAAGATACCACTGTACAGTGGGACCTCTGGTTGCGAATGGGATCCGTTCCGGAGCCCCGTTCACAACCTGAGCAGAACGCAACCCATGTCTGCGTTTGCATGGGTCATGATTTGCCGCTTCTGCGCATGTGCGTGACGGCATTTTGAGCGCCTGCGCATGCGCGAACAGCAAAACCCGGAAGTAACCTGTTCTGTTACTTCCGGTCGCCGTGGGATGCAACCTGAAAACGCCCAATCTGAAGTGTCTTTAACCCAAGGTATGACTGTACTAACATAATCCAGCAACAGCTGCAGACTCGAGTTTGAGAAACACTGTCTTGGACTCTCCTGAGAGCCAGTGTGGTGTAGTGGTTAAGAGCGGTAGACTCGTAATCTGGGGAACCGGGTTCGCTTCCCCGCCTCCTCCACATGCAGCTGCTGGGTGACCTTGGGCCAGTCACACTTCTCTGAAGTCTCTCAGCCCCACTCACCTCACAGAGTGTTTGTAGTGGGGGAGGAAGGGAAAGGAGAATGTTAGCCGTTTGAGACTCCTTAAAGGGAGTGAAAGGCGGGATACCAAATCCAAACTCCTCCTCCTCCTCCTCCTCCTCCTCCTCTTCTTCTTCTTCTTCTTCTTCCTGCCTGAGGCTCTAGTCGTTCCCGTTGCTTGAGATGCCATTGACTTGGGACTTCTTTGTATGCAAAGTGTGGGCTTTCTCCCTTGACCTGCAGAGTTGCACCTTTGGGTAATGCAGGTAGACAGGCTCCCCAGGAACTGAACCCGGGGCTTTTGGCATGCAAAGCAAATCCTCCACCCCTGAGCCACCGTTCTTCCGAAACAGGCACATAAGAAACTGCCTTACACCCTGTGAGACCCATTGGTCCATCTAGCCCAGGATTACATACACTGACTGGCAACAGCGGCTCCCTCCTGAGGCTCAGGCAGAGAATCTTCTCAGCCATAGCTGGAGATGTCATTCGGGATCGAGCCAGAGACCTTCTGATATGAAATGCTCTCCCCATGGAGATGAAAGAGGTGGGGACATTATACCATATGTGGTGGGGGTGTAAGGCGGTAAGACAATTTTGGAACGAGCTACAGTGATACCTCGGGTTAAGTACTTAATTCGTTCCAGAGGTCCGTACTTAACCTGAAACTATTCTTAACCTGAAGCACCACTTTAGCTAATGGGGCCTCCTGCTGCTGCCACGCCGCCGGAGCACAATTTCTGTTCTCATCCTGAAGCAAAGTTCTTAACCTGAATCACTATTTCTGGGTTAGCGGAGTCTGTAACCTGAAGCGTATGTAACCCGAGGTACCATTGTACATGAGGAGATAAAAAAGACCGTCAGGAGCTCTATTTCAAAAAAAAAACAGAGTCATACTTATTGAGATTATTAGCAAACAACATACCCAAGGGCAAAAGGAATATATTTTTGTATATAACCGCAGCCGCAAGAATACTTATGGCAAAATATTGGACAACAGAACAAGTACCACAAATGACAGAATGGCAAGTTAAGATTTGTGAGTTTGCCGAGATGGCAAAAATGACTGCAGCAATCAGGGGCTGCTCTAATCAAAAATTATATACAGAATGGGAATGCATAGGGGAATACATGAAGAAATATGGTGTTAAAGCAGAACTCCTAATAGGCAATTGTTAAGCGTGTAAGGACAAAAGAAGTAATTATAATTTATTGGTTTTCATGTTATTTTGTTAAAGCAACTAGAAAAAAATATGTTGGGAAGATGTCACACAGGTGAAGGGAAGCAGTGGAGAGGAGGGGAGGGTAAAAATAAAAAAGAAGAAAAAAAGAAAAACCCCTCCCATCGCCCCTCCACGTACCAAAATCTCGGCATTGAGAAATGGTGGATTATGCCGAAATGGCAAAAATGACCAGAAGAATCAGAAATCAGGAAGACCAAAAATTTAATAAGGAATGGGGGAAATTTATAATTGACCTTAAAAACCACTGTGAGACAGATAAAATTGTTAGTAGGGTTGGAATAACACTTGTAGTTTAATGGTGGATTTTGGATACAATGGAGATGTAGAAGATTTGGATTACAGTGGTACCTCAGGTTACATACGCTTCAGGTTACATACGCTAACCCAGAAATAGTACCTCGGGTTAAGAACTTTGCTTCAGGATGAGAACAGAAATCGTGCTCCGGCAGCACAGCGACAGAGGGAAGCCCCATTAGCCCCATTAGCTAAAGTGGTGCTTCAGGTTAAGAACAGTTTCAGGTTAAGAACGGACCTCCAGAAGGAATTAAGTACTTAACCCGAGGTACCACTCGGGTTATAAAAGTTTATTATAAAAGTTGCAGGAGGAAATGATTAATAATACGACCCACAAAGAGGAGGGGGGGAAGCACTGGAGATTCTCTGGAATCTTGTTCTTAAGTTGGATGTTGGATATGTGATGGTGAAATTCTTATTTGAAAAACCAAATAAATAAATTGAGAGGGGGGGGGGGGAGAGAGATGCACCCAAGCAGGAATGGTCCCTGGATACTTTCTCAGACGGTGCGAGTTCCATCATGCCTCTCTTGTCTTCTCCATCCCACCAGGTGGAGCAGAACTGGGCAACGCTACAGGGAGGCGAGATGACGATCCAAACCACCCAGGCCTCAGAAGCCACGCAGGCAGTGGCATCCCTGGCAGAAGCGGCGGTGGCGGCATCGCAAGAGATGCAGCAAGGGGCAACAGTCACCATGGCCCTCAACAGGTATTGAGATACTGTCGACAAACTGGGCACGTGGGGTCTTCATTGACGTTTGGGGGCTGGGCTGGTTTGGTGAAGGCCAATGGCTCTTTGCTACCTAACCTCTCTTTAAAGTAACTTGCAAAAGAAGCAAAGTTATAGCTGGAATTGGCCTAAATGCTCCTGAAATCTCACCTTGGGTAGTTTTGCAAAAGGTCAAGTCTCTTTTAGCCAACAGTAGAGCTGTTTTGGGGGGGATGCGGGTGGCGCTGGGGTCTAAACCACAGAGCCTAGGACTTGCCGATCAGAAGGTCGGCGGTTCGAATCCCCACGACGGGGTGAGCTCCCGTTGCTCTGTCCCTGCTCCTGCCAACCTAGCAGCTCAAAAGCACGTCAAAATGCAAGTAGATAAATAGGTATACCGCTCCAACGGGAAGGTAAACGGCGTTTCCGTGCGCTGCTCTGGTTCGCCAGAAGCGGCTTAGTCATGCTGGCCACATGACCCGGAAGCTGTACGCCGGCTCCCTCGACCAGTAAAGCGAGATGAGCGCCGCAACCCCAGAGTCAACCATGACTGGACCTAATGGTCAGGGGTCCCTTTTGGGATTCATGAGACTCGGCAAGTCTGCCTTTAAGAGGCCCTCTTCTAAGAGAGCTCTGCAATTCTGAAGCACGGCGCAGCGTTTGTTTGTTTGCTTGCTTGCTTCCCTCCGGGAAGGCAGTGCGGCAGGTAACAGAAAACACCCCAACTGAGAACAGCGATAAAATACCATCAAATCATTGCACCGTTTATATTTCCTTCCTCTTTGTTAATAGACCCCCAAGGTGATGGGGCAACTGGCTCTCGAGCTTGCTTGAGAAAACTTAAGGATTGTATGAGAAGCATGGTGGGGTAGCCAAATACCTGGGTCTTCGCTTTTAAAAGGATTTGATTACGAATTTCCCGTTTATTTGCTTATTTATTAAGTACTTATTTGACTATGTTAGCACATCACCAGAGGCAAAATGCCCTTGACAATAGCCAGGTGGCTGCTAGCCACGACAGGAGCATAGCGTGGGGGGCTGAGGGGGTCGTTGCCCCGGGTTCAGTCTTTTGGGGGCACATCAAGGCGCCCCACCCTGCTGTGAGCTGTTGCATCCTTCTCACAGTACCCTGCGGCCGAGGAGGGCGCAACAGGTGTTCTCCCTGACCTCTGAGCATCCTGAACAGCAGACACACACAGTCTGAATGTTGTCACCTGTGGCGATGGGCCGTGGGGTGCCCTGCCTCTCCACCGACTCCGCAATAACATTCGATATCAGACCTCTGTTGCTTTCAAAGCTGATTCCCTCGCCAACACACACACAAACCAGCTCGGCTTCTAAGCCTCAGATGCGCAGGAGGACTGGCTTGGGGTATCGGCAGGAAAGGCTGCTTTGCTGTGGGGAAATGGTTCTGATGGCAGCGGATTTAATAGCGTCCCCTGAGGGTTTGTTAACAAGCCTCCAAGCGCCTGAGCTGACTCGAGCAGTCCTTGTGCGGGAGTGAGGCGATGGCTAGGCCGGGAGCGAACAGGATTGCAGCCGACAGATACGGAAACCAGAGAGAAAAGGCATTGTTCTTTCCTGTTGCAGCCTAATAGTCATAGTGGTATTATATGCTACACCCAGAGTGGCTGCGTACAGAGGTTCAAATAATAAAGTTTTTATTACATTCATACCTTGGTATTCGAACAGCTTAGTTCTTGGACATTTTGGCTCCCAAGCACCGCAAACCCGGAAGCAGCTGTTCCGGTTTGCGAACTATTTTTGGAAGCCGAACGTCCGACGGGACTTCCGATTGGCTGCAGGAACTTCCTGCAGCCAATCAGAAGCTGCGCTTTGGTTTCCAAACATTTTGGAAGCTGAACGGACTTTGGAATGGATTCTGTTCGACTTCCAAGGTACGACTGTGCTATATTTATTTATACCCTGCCTTTCCCCCCTGACAGGGACTCAAGACAAATAAAATATGAACTGCTATAAACATGAGGGCAAAACATTACAAAACAAGAAAATATTAATAGAATTGTATATGTATGCATATAATTCTGTTAATGTTTGCTTGTTTTTTGTTGATTCCACCCCCAAGGCCTCTTGGAAGGAGAAGGGCTTCACCTGCTGGCAGAAGGACAACAGGGAGGGAGTTCCAAAGTCTGGGAGCAGCCACGGAAAAGCCCCGCTTCTGTGTCCCCACCACGTTCGCCTGTGAAGGCGGTGGGACCAAGAGAAGCCCACTCTTCAAAGAAGAGTACACATAATACCCGTTCCCCATTTGCAAGAGATCAATATCTCTGTGTGGCAGCTCTTGCACTGTGGAACTCCCTGCCTATTGATAGCAGGCAGGCACATTCACTCTGCTCTTTTCTGTGTCCGCTAAAAACATTTTAGTTCAGACCAGCCTACCCAGACATACAGGGGACGCGGGTAGCGCTGTGGGTTAAACCACAGGGCCTAGGACTTGCCAATCAGAAGGTTGGCCGTTCGAATTCCTGCAACGGGATGAGCTCCTGTTGCTTGGTCCCTGCTCCTGCCAACCTAGCAGTTCAAAAGCACGTTAAAGTGCAAGTAGATAAATAGGTACCACTCCAGCGGAAAGGTAAACGGCATTTCCATGCGCTGCTCTGGTTCTCCAGAAGCGGCTTAGTCCTGCTGGCCACATGACCCGGAAGCTGTATGCCGGCTCCCTTGGCCAATAAAGCAAGATGAGCGCCACAACCTCAGAGTCGGCCACGACTGGACCTATTGGTCAGTGATCCCTTTACCTTTACCCAGACACACAGTCCAACCTCGGCTTACGTTACCCTCGGGTAACGTAAACTTCGGGTTGCAAAAGCGGCAAACCCGGAACGGGTTTCGCCGCATGCGCAGAAGCACTGTATTGTGCCGCGCACATGTGCAGAAGCGGCACCTCCAATTGCAGAAACCGCGGGCTCTGGAACAGAAGGTACTGCTGTATTGAGTACGGATGTATGTTTTGAGCTGCTTTTAGGTTACTGTCGATTTTATGTTTCGAATGATTTGCACAGTTGCTTTTACAGATTTTTTTTTAACTGATGGTTGTATTGTTTTATTCTCTTTGTAAACTGCTTTGAAGGATTTTTTTTTTTTTTTTGACAACCAGGCAGGGTATAGATTTTATGAAATAAACAAAGGAAGAAGATGCTTTGGTGGGGATATTCTGGTGGCTCCTGACTTCTGCAGGGCTTTTGTGAACACAGAGATGTTCCCCATCATCTCTCCAACTTTGCCTGTTACCTTGAGTCACGAATACTTGTTTTTTTCAACTTCCCAGGGCTAGAGGTTGAGCTTGGGACCCCTGTCCATGCCCAGCACATGTTTCATTGCGCTCTCTCTCTCTCTCTCGTTTTGGTAACCTCTCCTCTCCTTGCCTTGCAGCGAAGCAGCCGCCCACGCCGTCGCCACGCTTGCAGAAGCCACCCTCCAAGGTGGAGGCCAGATTGTCTTGTCCGGTGAAACTGCAGCAGCCGTCGGCGCGCTCACCGGGGTTCAAGATGCGAACGGTAGGCCGATGCAGATATGCAATTGCGTTTCTTCCTGATTCCTTTGTGAACTCGCTCGGACTGATGGATGGGGTTGCAAAGTCTCACTGGGCCCAAAGAAGGCGGTTCCCAGCCAGAGCAGTAAAATCTACCCGCTTTGTCGTTTACTCGCCTCAAAAGGAGTAGCTGCCTGAGTTGTTGGGCCCTCAGAATGCAGGAAAGTTTGCAGAATTCACTTCTCCATTTTATAGGCCCCTCTGCTTCCTTCCCGCCCGCCCCCCCCCCCCTACATTTTGCATCAACTGAGAATGTGGCTGCAGGACATGGGTAGAGCCCCTCAACTCAGGTCTTTGCACACAGAGGTCCCAGATTCAGTTCCACAGCTTCACTGGGGGAAAATGGTCAGGTTAGCAGGTGACAGGAAAGACCTCTGCACAAGGTCTCTGCACTGAGGTCCAAGTCCGAGGGCCTCCTAGGGGTTCCCTCCCTGCGAGAAGTGAAGTTACAGGGAACCAGGCAGAGGGCCTTCTTGGTAGTGGCACCCACCCTGTGGAATACCCTCCCATCAGATGTCAAGGAAATAAACAACTATGTGACTTTTAGAAGGCATCTGAAGGCAGCCCCATATAGGGAAGTTTATAAAGTTTGATTTTTTATTATGTTTTTATATGTGTTGGTAGCTGCCCAGAGTGGCTGGGGAAACCAGTCAGATAGACAGTGTATAAGTTGTTTATTATTATTATTATTATTATTATTATTATTACAGTGGTACCTCTAGATGCGAGCAGGATCCGTTCCGGAGCCCCGTTCGCATCTAGAAGCAAACATAACTAGCGACGGCACGTCTGCGCATGACGTCATTTTGAGCATCTGCGCATGCTCAAGCAGCGAAACCCGGAAGTAATGCGCTCCATTACTTCCGGGTTGCCGCGGAGCGCAACTCGAACGCGCTCATCCCGAAGCACATTCAACCCGAGGTATGACTGTATTATTATTATTATTATTATTATTATTATTATTATTAGGTATTATCAGACCTCAGGGGCACAGCCCAGCCAGGCAAAAACCCTCTAGGAAGTGTGGAAATCAGGGCTGGCAAGATAGGGCCTAGGAAGAGAGAGCATGCCTGGGCCAACAGTCTGCTTCAGTGTAAGGCGGTTCCGTACGGTTCCCTGTGTGGCGTAGACCTGAGCATCCCTCATGCTGTTTACTCCGTTGGGCCTCAGAGCCGGTAACCAAGCATAGAAATGTACGCGGTCTCTCTGCTTGCTTAATTGCTGCTTTTCTGCTCCCGAGAGCCCAGGCACCTTGCAGCTGGTAAACAAGTCACTTGCGACGCGTTCAGCACAGCGTTCCAAAACCTTCCTCCTTCCTTCAGCAGGGCAAACAGTTCTGAGGCTGCTTGGCTGCTCCAGCCCTGCCCAAAGAAGACTTTCTTGGCAACTACTGGGTCTTGCAAAGCGGGACTCTGGCAGGCCTGCAGAACCACAGAGCGTTCTAGCAAGACTGTTCTGCTTTCTGCCCGGGGGGGCAGGTGTTCCTAGCCCATCCTATGCAAAGAGGATTTTGCAGCCATTGAGAGCCTCATCCGCTGGAGCTGGGGCTGCTAATAACCAGCACTTCGAATTTCACCCTGCAGCAAATTGCGATTCAGTGCTCCAAGCCGGGGCAGTAATGGTTCTGAATTCTAGCTGCTGAAAAGCATCAGAGGGGAGAGTTTCTCTTGTGCTTAAATCCTGCTTGCAGGCATCTGCTTGGCTATTGCAAGAAGAGGATGCACAGTGCGTAGGCCATTGGCCTCATCCAGCGGGCTCTCTTACGTGCTAGAGGGCTGGTGGTTGCTTGTTCTCTCGGACCCAACTTGTGCCTGAAGCCGCTCTGACCTTGGTCTGCGCTCAGAATCACTGTAGAGTTGGAAGGGACCCCCAGGGTCACCTAGTCCAACCCCCCCCCCCCTGCGACGCAGGCATTATTAAGTTATTGTAGTGCCTAAATCCCCACTGCCTTACATCTTGCAGCTCCTGTTGCCCCAGAGGAAGTGGGGAGCGAAGCCCCTGCTGACCCCGTGAACCTCACATGGGGCGTCCCCATGGCACACTCCTACATCATCTGGCCCGCAGGAAACGGCATGGAAAGGACATTGGCATCCCTTTTAAGCTAAGGATTGAGACGGGTTGGACAGAGCTGCCGGTCCCAATCCCCCTCTGAGCCCTTCTGCCTCGCTCACCCGTTCAGAAATGAAATGGTTACTTTTCCAAGAGGGTTGGCACACTGGTCAGATATTGCCAGCTTGAAGAAGGCCTGTGATTTGACCTTGGTCAAATACTGTCACATATTCTGAGAATGCCAACTTATTGGTGGCAGCTCAAGGTCCCCCCCCCCCCCCAAGTTTTGTGATGATGCCCATATCTTTGCAATGGCAGGTATAGGGCCTCCGCCCCACATCCTTGCAGCAGTCAGGAGCAGATTCATATGAAAGCTTCTAGAACGGTCACCAGCTAGAACAGCCAGTGGCTCTTGACAGGGGGGCCAGCCATTTTCAGACGCAAACAGCCACCCCCTGACTCCCATTTTGCTTGCTGCAGGGAACGCAGGCTGTTTTCCCCTTTCCCACGTGCGTCTGCCTTACATCGGCCTGGAAATAGCCTTCAGCTTTCAAAACGTCAATTGCATTGTTTCGCAGTAACAGTTAACGGCTTTGGGGTTCCCTTTTTTTGTAATTAGTGTGAGCATCAAAATCTGTAGATGATGAAAGTACCCTCTCTTTTTTTGTTGCTGTTGTTGTAATAAAGTGAATGCTTGAAAAATATTTGACCATTATTTGACCAACGTTTGAACAAGCCAGGTGAGCCAAGTCTTTCGAATTCTTCACATACCCAGTCTTGACATTTATGATAAAGGGGGTTGCATTGCTGACATTCTGCCCTGCCCCCCTTCCATCCCCATACCATTTCTTCTCCCCTAAGTAAAGGTAAAGGGACCCCTGACCGTTAGGTCCAGTCATGGCCGACTCTGGGGTTGCAGCGCTCATCTCGCTTTACTGGCCGAGGGAGCCGGCGTACAGCTTCCAGGTCATGTGGCCAGCAGGACTAAGCCACTTCTGGCGAACCAGAGCAGTGCACGGAAACGCTGATTACCTTCCCGCCAGAGTGGTACCTATTTATCTACTTATGCTTTGAGGTGCTTTCGAACTGCTAGGTTGGCAGGAGCTGGGACCGAGCAACGGGAGCTCACCCCATCGCGGGGATTCAAAACACCGACCTTCTGATCGACAAGTCCTAGGCTCTGTGGTTTAACCCACAGCGCCACCCGCGTCCCTTCTTCTCTCCTACCATTGCTCTAATTTTGGGTGGCATTAAGAGTTTGGTGCCTCTGACTAAGCTAGGCTGGGAGCTGGGGAGCCCTTGGGGGCATTGGGCCATGTAGTGTTCTTACCTGAAGTATACCGAGTATACCTGAAGGAGCGTCTCCACCCCCATCGTTCTGCCCGGACACTGAGGTCCAGCGCTGAGGGCCTTCTGGCGGTTCCCTCACTACGAGAAGCAAAGCTACAGAGATCCGGGCAGAGGGCCTTCTCGGTGGTGGCACCCACCCTGTGGAACGCCCTCCCGCCAGATGTCAAAGAGATAAACAACTACATGACATTTAGAAGACATCTGAAGGCAGCCCTGTTCAGGGAAGTTTTTAATGCGTGACATTTTAATGTATTTTTCATCTTTGTCTGAAGCCGCCCAGAGTGGCTGGGGAAGCCGCCCAGAGTGGGTGGGGTACAAATAATAAATTAGAATTACATAACTGGCAGATCGCTTTCCCTTCGCTGGTGAGCAGGCAGAACTAGGAGACTCTTTGCTATTGCACGGAGCGCAAATGCTCAGCATCCCGGCTCGTGCTTGGATGTGTTTTTTTGTATTTTGCCTTCTGGGCAGACCAGTCCTCTCCCACCCGACACCCAGGAAAGGATCTGCCCGGTTACACGGTCGTCTGCTCTCCGGCGTAGCCAATCAGGGGGGCTTCATTAGCGCAGAACTCTGTCGATGTAGAAGATTAAGGGGGCAGCTATCTGATTGGTCACGAATAGCTGAGGGAGGGGAAGGAGGGCGAAGAGCCTTAGTGAGCGGTGGAATTAACCAGCCAATTCATTCTGCCCTAGATTTGATGCGAACGAATGGGCTCGTTCATCATCCTATTATGTATGCCTCCTCCGGCCCGTCCTTCGCTTCTTAGCAAGAGCTTTGCCAAAGTTCAGTAATCCTGACGTCCTTTCCTGCAAGGAAATAGCCGTATCTGTTACCCGTATCGCCGTGGGTTAGTGGAGGCCGGCCCAGAACCCTCTCTGACCATAAAGTCAGTGGGTGGCAGAAGGGATGTTCTTCAAGGGTCAGAAAGCTGTATCTCTGCTTCCAGGGTTCAGGGTACAGCGGTCTCTCCATGCTGGAACATTTTAGACACCAAATTTAACTGATAAGAGGACTTTCTCCTCCTAGCCCTTCTCCCGTTAACTCCAGTCGATGGAAATCAGCTGCGGTTATTCAGCGAAGAAGGAGAGCGCACTCGCTTCAGCACCTCACGTGTACCTAGCCTTAGCTAGTACGTTTCCGAGCACAATTCAAAGTGTTGGTGCTGACCTTGAAAGCCCTAAACGGCCCCGGTCCTGTATACCTGAAGGAGCGTCTCCACCCCCATCGTTCAGCCCGGACACTGAGGTCCAGCGCCGGTTCCCTCTTTGCGAGAAGTGAGGTTGCAGGGAACCAGGCAGAGGGCCTTCTTGGTAGTGGCGCCCGCCCTGTGGAACACCGTCCCTTCAGATGTGAAGGAAATAAGCAGCTATCCTATCTTTACAAGACATCTGAAGGCAGCCCTGCTTAGGGAAGTTTTTAATATTTAACGCTATACTGTTTTTAACACTTGATTGGGAGCCGCCCAGAGTGGCTGGGGAAACTCAGCCAGATGGGCGGGGTATAAATAATAAATTATTATTATTATTATATTATTAGCTCTGACACTGAAGTCATGTTTTGGGGTGAATCTGAGCAACCTGTTTGCAGAGGGGCAGGGGCTCCCATGAGTACAAGTTCGGTGGCAAATTCATAGCGGAGGGGGCTCTCCGTGGCTACTGGCCACGGTGGCTGTGGTCTGCCTGCAAACTGGGAGGCTGCCTGCTTCTGAATACAAGTTGCTAGAAGCCACAGGAGGAGGGAAGTAGCTTTTGTGCTCAGATCCTTCTTGCAGGGCATCCGGTTGACCAGTGTGAAAACAGGATGCTGGACTTAAGTGTGCCATTGGCCTGACCCAGCCGGCTCCTCTTGTGTCCTTACATGCCTACTCAATCCAAATTCTGCACCAATAAAGCATGGTTTCTGCAACCGGCGTGGATTAGGTACATTGGCAGAACGTGCGCAATTCGTCTTCTGTTTCCTGATCTCCAGTTCTAGATCTGCTAGTTGTGGGTCAGGAGCTTTGCTGCTCACCGAAGCTACGGAAATCCCACCCAGCCCTCTTCCTGCCCTGCAGGAAGGGACACAGCAATAAGGACTAAAGACTTGATTCATTAAATGATGAAAAAGACATTTCTCAGAGAGCTGAATTCTGCAAACTGGGTGCTTTATTTGTGGAACTGCAGGTGCAATCCTGACTGTTCCAGAATGTCACTTCGTCTCAGTGATCTATCAAACACCGAGCTCAGGAGGTCATGTGACCATCTCTTCCTCCCTCTCTCTCTCAATATGACTGGTGGCTTTTGGGATGCCCTGGGAAGATGAACTGTGGTGTGTTTGGAGTGGGGAGGCGTCCAGCCCCATGGTCAATGCTGCCCACTGCAAATCCAAGCCCAGCACTTGGTTTGCTTCTGCTGGTTGTTCTAGACTGCTCCTGGACATTAACGCTTGCCAGTAGGGACTGGGCATGCGCTTCTTACGTCTGCCACGGGGCCCCAGCACAGGCATTGCAGCACCCGGCCGGGACACAGCGGGACTGAAGCCAGGCTGCTGTCTAGGCAGGGCCTGATGTGTGCCCGCCTGTCTACCAGCTGGGACTGAGAGAGCATGATGGCGAATTCAGCCCCGTGGCGCTGACTACACCCTACTGACCTGGCTCAGTGGGCCTGGAGCCTTGCAGGTGGAGGCCATTCCAGCCCAGTTTCCTGCTCCCTCGGTGACCAGCCTGATGCCACAACGGACCCCGTGGCATCCCTCTCCCCATTGAAGGGCATCCTGTCTCTAATGATGGGTGGCATCTCTGGGCATGAGCAGAACTCTGCCTCGCTTGGCTTTGCATTCCCCACCTGCAATTTGGGAAGGGTACAGTGGATGCTCGGGTTGCGAACGTGCGGGATGCATCTTTGCAACCCGCAGCATTCGCAACCCGTGTCTGCGCATGCATGGGTTGCGATTTGGTCTTCTGCGCATGCGCAAAGCGCAATTTAGCGCATCTGTGCATGCGTGACTGCCGAAATCCGGAAGTACGGCGGTACCTCTGGATGCAAACGGGATCCATTCCGCACCCAGAAGCGAACACAACCCACGTCTGCGCGGGTCGCGATTCGCCGCTTCTGCGCATGGCATCATTTTGACCATCTGCGCATGCGCGAGCAGCAAAACCCGGAAGTAACATGCTCCGTTACTTCCAGGTCGCCGCAGCGCGCAACCCAAAAATACTTATCCCGAAGCTACTTCAACCTGAGGTATGACTGTAACCCATTCCGGGTTTTGGCAGTCCGTAACCCGAAAAAACGCCACCTGAAGCGGCTGTATCTCTGTCACATACAGAGAGGAATACATTGGCCGTCTAAAGCATTACATAAATGAGGCGTGCCAGCATGCTACTCCCTTTGCCTTGCAGCTCTTAGAGAAGCTTGCGGCACCCCCTTTTCTCCACCCCCCCCCCCGCTCTGCAGCTCCTTCCTTCTCTGCTGGGAGCCCTGACATCCTCTCCCATTAATGGGGCCGATCAGTCGCTCCCTCCAGCTGTCACAGGCGATGGCATCTATTTTTATTTTTGTGTGTGTGTCTTCCCTTTAAAGCGCAGGAGCGTTTTACCTTCCACGTGGCCTGAATTAGGGGAAATGGACAGGAGGGACTGGGCCTGTTTAAAAATTAAAGCTGATTACAAGGCATTAACGTTGCATTTAAAGGAATAGATGGCCGTCCTCGGGTGCTCACCGCCCGCTGCAATATGTTCCCTCCTGCTCTGCGCCAAGGAATAGCAGCCTGCGCTGTTGACGGGAGGAGAAGCTGGCAGCCATTTTGGGCCTCAGCAAGCGGGAGACCTCAGAAAGGGTTTCGGAGGTTTTTTGGGCCGCTGTCCCTGCAGACTTGAAAATCTGGTCCTCTCTCAGCAGCTAGAGGAGCTTTCTTTTCAGGCTGAGCGTACAAAGCTGCTTCAAGTCAGATCATCGGGTCCTTCTTTCTGCAGCGCATGATTAAAACTGTGAAACTCACTGTCGCAGGGGCCAGGGATGAGAGAAATTCATGGAGGAAAAGGGCTATCAATGGCTGCTAGCCAGGTTGGCTGTGCCTCCACGGTCGGAGGCAGCGATGCTTCAATCTAAATCCCAGTTTCTGGAAACTGCAGGAGTAGAGAGTGATGCTCTTGTGCTTGAACTCTGCATGCAAGTTTCCCAGGGCCACTCTCAGAACAGGATGGGACACGGGCCTGATCCAGCAAGCTCGTCTTAACATTCCTTGCACTTTCTGGAGATTCTCTGCATCTTAAAAGGGGTGGTGGGTAGCCCTTTCCTAGCAGGGCAGGGAAGGTTGGTCACTCATGCTCCCAGCTGGTAGGAGAATGGCAGTACAGTGGACGCTCAGGTTGCGAACGTGCGGGATGCATGTTCACAAGCCGCAGCATTCGCAACCTGCGTCTGTGCATGCACGGGTTGCGATTCGGCGATTCGGCGCATGCGCGTCCACGGAAACCTGGAAGCAACCTGGTCCAGTACTTCTGGGTTTCAACAGTCCGTAACCCAAAAAACACAACCTGAAGCTGCTGTGATGATGATGATGATGATAATAATAATAATAATAATAATAATAATAATTATTATTATTATTATTATTATTATTATTATTATTTATTTATACCCCGCCCATCTGGCTGGGTTTCCCCAGCCACACTGGGTGGCTTCCAACAAAACACTAAAATACAATAACCTATTAAACATTAAAAGCTTCCCTAAACAGGGCTGCCTTCAGATGTCTTCTAAAAGTCTGGTAGTTGTTTTTCTCTTTGACACCTGGTGGGAGGGTGTTCCACAGGACGGGTGCCACTACCGAGAAGGCCCTCTGCCTGGTTCCCCGTAACTTGGCTGCTTGCAGTGAGGGAACCGCCAGAAGGCCCTCGGACTTCAGTGTCCGGGCTGGACGATGGAGGTGGAGACGCTCCTTCAGGTATACTGGAACAAGGCTGTTTAGGGATTTAAAGGTCAGCACCAACACTTTGAATTGTGTTGTGACTGTATCAGGAACTCAGGCTGGGAGTGGATGCTTTTGCCCCAGGGAACCGGCCTTGACTGCCCCCTGCATTCTGTGACTTGGTTTCAGCCGCTGCTGCCACCACTCAGGACATTTTAGGTGACTCATTTATAAAGCATCAGCAGAGGAGAGGCGATAATCGCAGCCATTTCTGCTGAGAGGGGAAGCATTGGAGATCAGGAAGAGACGCTCATCTTCCCTCCATGGGCAGCGGTTGCCCAAGGAGCCGGGCCACTGGCACGTGGGCTAAGGCTGCAGCTTTTGAGTTGATTGATTGGTTAATCAACTCAAATCCTTCTGTGCTGTGCCGGCCTGAGCTTCAGAAGTCAGTCCCACGAAGTTCAGTGTTACTTAACTCCCCCTGTTCGCGAGTTTAATATTCTAGCCCAAAACGATGCTTCCCCGCTCCAGTTAGCAAAAGGCAGAAGAGAGAATTTTCCTGCTCTGCTTCTCGCACGAGAGCAGGGATGGAAGAGGATTAGAATGACCCAATTTGCACCTTCTAGACTAATTCAGAGATCTGAATGCAATTATGCGCCTCTGAGTTTTCTGCTATGGTGCTCAGTTCGAAAAATTTACTGGTTGGCATTAAAAAACACCACATGTATTAAAATAAAGTACATTTTGAAATTTGTACATTGCATACGTTGAGATAAAATACATACATCACACACACACACACAGTGATAAAATATACATTTAAATACAGAGGATTTAAAAAAAAATGTTCAGAGATTATTGTGGAAATGGGATCGAACAGAGCCCTGCAGAAATTGCCCTGTACGGGATTCATCCATTCCTACACAAGGGGGAATATGTCTTCTGAGATGGCCCCCACTATGCATAAAAATCTATGTGCCCTTTCTTTCTTCAAAAGTGCAGATGATGCAAATATAAAATAATAATAATTTATTATTTGTACCCCGCCCACCTGACTGGGTTGGCCCAGCCACTCTGGGCAGCTCATATAAAACTCACATAGTGGATTGATTTTAACATTTCATTGGTCAGTCGTAACATCGCTGTTTTCATATTGCCTCTCCTGATTTTCCTCCCCACTACAATAATTTGACTGGAGAAGGACTGAGGAATTTGTAAGCGTGCTTCTGTTGAAATTCTCACTGCCCAGATAAACTAGCTGTTCTGTGGGGGAAACCTGCAAACTTTGGTGCCGTTTAATGTCTTCGCCACTATCCCCAGTCGTTTTTCAATGTGCTGTGCTGTGTTAGGCTGCAGGCCAGTGGGAGATTGCAGGGGTGGCCCACTTCCTTCCTGTCCCCCTGTTCTCACTGAGCCTCTGAGAATGTTGATTCCTGGCTTTTCATCTCCCTGCTTAAAAACAGGCTTTATTACAAACGAAAATGAAAAAGTGTTACGTCTTTTTAGTAACTGCTAATACAACGCGCAGAGGGACCACAGAGCCTAGGATTTGCTGATCAGAAGGTCGGCGGTTCGAATCCCCGCACCGGGGTGAGCTCCCGTTGCTCGGTCCCAGCTCCTGCCAACCTAGCAGTTCGAAAGCACGTCAAAGTGCAAGTAGATAAATAGGTACCGCTCTGGTGGGAAGGTAAACAGCATTTCTGTGCGCAGCTCTGGTTCGCCAGAAGCGGCTTAGTCATGCTGGCCACATGACCCGGAAGCTGTACCAATAAAGCGAGATGAGTGCCGCAACCCCAGAGTCGTCCGTGACTGAATCTAATGGTCAGGGGTCCCTTTACCTTTACCTAATACAACGTGCAGTCATAGATGAGTTGTGATTTAGTTGTGATTCCTACTTTGCAAGGGGTTGGACTAGATGACCGCTGGGGTCCCTTCCAACCCTGCAATTCTGTGATTCTATACTTGCCAGTTCTAAGATGCAACTGTCTCTAATCTAGTTGCGGTGTTGCTTAGCGCTGCCTTGGCCTTCCCTGCTCAAGCCCCTATTCTGAACAGGATTCGAGAGAAACCCAACACAGATAAAGGAGAGCAATAAAGGCCATGCATAGTTCAAGCTATGGTTTTCCCAGTAGTGATGTATGGAAGTGAGAGCTGGACCATCAAGAAGGGTGATTGCCGAAGAATGGATGCTTTTGAATTCTGGTGCTGGAGGAGACTCTTGAGAGTCCCATGGACTGCAAGAAGATCAAACCTCTCCATTCTGAAGGAAATCAGCCCTGAGTGCTCACTGGAAGGACAGATCCTGAAGCTGAGGCTCCAAGACTTTGGCCACCTCATGAGAAGAGAAGACTCCCTGGAAAAGACCCTGATGTTGGGAAAGATGGAGGGCACAAGGAGAAGGGGACGACAGAGGACGAGATGGTTGGACAGTGTTCTCGAAGAGACCAGCATGAGTTTGACCAAACTGCGGGAGGCAGTGGAAGACAGGAGTGCCTGGCGTGCTCTGGTCCAGGGGGTCAC